>NW_027507686.1:84097887-84697887 GCF_037356315.1 Lithobates pipiens | reverse complement strand
CCTCTGACACCCTCCAGACTGAGACTGGCCCCCTCTGACATCCTCCAGACTGAGACTGGCCCCCTCTGACATCCTCCAGACTGAGACTGGCCCCCTCTGACACCCTCCAGACTGAGACTGGCCCCCGACAGATCCTCCAGACTGAGACTGGCCCCCTCTGACATCCTCCAGACTGAGACTGGCCCCCTCTGACATCCTCCAGACTGAGACTGGCCCCCTCTGACATCCTCCAGACTGAGACTGGCCCCCTCTGACATCGTCCAGACTGAGACTGGCCCCCTCTGACATCGTCCAGACTGAGACTGGCCCCCTCTGACATCGTCCAGATGCCACCTTTTCTTCAAGCCAAACCCGAACACTTTTGCGGTGCACAGCAATTTTTTTGTAGTACAGGCTACAGGATTGTAAAATACCTGGGACACCTTTTGGGTTACCCATAGAGAGTAGTAATGAGGTGTGGTACGGTGAACAGTGGCTGTGGCCAAATTGCATTAACAGTGGGGTGGAGGACTTAAAGGCACATGGTTAAATAAAACAAAAGCATTAATGTACCCATAAAATATGATTTGATTAATAAAAGAAATGTCAGTTAAAATATGAGTAGTAATATGAGAAGTGGATGGTGTCAGTAGAGCAGTGGACAGTGCCAGTAGAGCAGTGGACAGTGCCAGTAGAGCAGTGGACGGTGCCAGTAGAGCAGTGGACGGTGCCAGTAGAGCAGTGGACGGTGTCAGTAGAGCAGTGGACGGTGTCAGTAGAGCAGTGGACGGTGTCAGTAGAGCAGTGGACGGTGTCAGTAGAGCAGAGGACGGTGTCGGTAGGACGGTGTCGGTAGAGAAGTGGACGGTGTCGGTAGAGAAGTGGACGGTGTCGGTAGAGAAGTGGACGGTGTCGGTAGAGAAGTGGACGGTGTCGGTAGAGAAGTGGACGGTGTCGGTAGAGAAGTGGACGGTGTCGGTAGGGCAGTGGACGGTGTCGGTAGGGCAGTGGACGGTGTCGGTAGGGCAGTGGACGGTGTCGGTAGGGCAGTGGACGGTGTCGGTAGGGCAGTGGACGGTGTCGGTAGGGCAGTGGACGGTGTCGGTAGGGCAGTGGACGGTGTCGGTAGGGCAGTGGACGGTGTCGGTAGAGCAGTGGACGGTGTCAGTAGAGCAGTGGACGGTGTCAGTAGAGCAGTGGACGGTGTCGGTAGAGCAGTGGACGGTGTCGGTAGGGCAGAGGACGGTGTCGGTAGAGAAGTGGACGGTGTCGGTAGAGAAGTGGACGGTGTCGGTAGAGAAGTGGACGGTGTCGGTAGAGAAGTGGACGGTGTCGGTAGAGAAGTGGACGGTGTCGGTAGAGAAGTGGACGGTGTCGGTAGGGCAGTGGACGGTGTCGGTAGGGCAGTGGACGGTGTCGGTAGGGCAGTGGACGGTGTCGGTAGGGCAGAGGACGGTGTCGGTAGGGCAGAGGACGGTGTCGGTAGGGCAGAGGACGGTGTCGGTAGGGCAGAGGACGGTGTCGGTAGGGCAGAGGACGGTGTCGGTAGAGAAGTGGACGGTGTCGGTAGGGCAGAGGACGGTGTCGGTAGGGCAGAGGACGGTGTCGGTAGGGCAGAGGACGGTGTCGGTAGGGCAGAGGACGGTGTCGGTAGGGCAGAGGACGGTGTCAGTACAGCAGTGGACCTCCATCCAAAAACCTGAATCAGCTCTACTGAACCCAACCCCATATAAACTTTTCACAATGTGGCACTGTGCATTCTACAACCCTTTCAAGCACCTTTTTAATTACAAAAAAAGCCAAAAAAAATGCAAAGCAATCCAGTGCCCCCTCAATAGATACCTCCATTACAGCAAGACAAAAAAACCTTACCTTCCAGGAGCCGCTGCAAAGATGTGTGTGAACCTGTTAGGGGCGGAGTCTGTAATACCATGCTTTCTCCTGAAAAAGTGTCTGGTGGCATTGGCGCCGGCGGCTGGGTGGGAGAGAGAAACTGCACAGATAGAGAGTGCAGTGTGACCCAGCTGCAGGACATTAGCCCCACTGGAGCAGGGGAAGAAAGGGGGGTTTTGCATGCTGTTTGGGGGTAGCTGACGGGGGGTCGGATAGCTGACAGAGGAGGGGGGTAGCTGACAGAGGAGGGGGGTAGCTGACAGAGGAGGGGGGTAGCTGACAGAAGAGGAGGTAGCTGACAGAAGAGGAGGTAGCTGACAGAGGGGAGGGGTTAGCTGACAGAGGAAGGGGTGGCTTACAGAGAAGGGGGGTTGCTGACAGAGAGGGGGCTGACAGAAGGGGAGGGTTGCTGACAAAGGGGGCTGATGGGGGTTGCTGACAGAGAGGGGGGGCTGCTGACATAGAAGGGAGTGGGCTGACAGATGGAGGTGGCTTATAGAGAGGGGCAGGCTGACAGAAGGGGGTTGACGGGGGTTGCTGAGAGAGAGGGTGACTGATGGGGGGGGGGTTACTGACAGAGGGGGTGGCTTACAGAGAAGGGTGGGCTGACAGATGGGGATGGCTTATAGAGAGGTGCGGGCTGACAGAGGGGGTGGCTTACAAAGAGGGGTGGGCTGACAGAAGGGGGCTGACAGGGGGGTTGCTTACAGAGAGGGGGACTGATAGAGGGGGGGTTCCTGGCAGAGGAGGGTGGCTTACAGAGAGGGGCGGGCTGACAGAAGGGGGGTTGATGGGGGGGTTGTTGACAGAGGGGGGGTTGACAGAGGGGGGGGCTGACAGAGGGGGGGCTGACAGAGGGGGGCTGCTGACAGAGAAGGGAGTGGGCTGACAGATGGGGGTGGCTTATAGAGAGGGGCGGGCTGACAGAGGGGTGTGGCTTACAGAGAAGGGGGCGTTGCTGAGAGAGAGGGGGGCGGCTTACAGAGAAGGGCGGGCTGACAGATGGGGATGGCTTATAGAGAGGGGCGGCCTGACGGGGGTTGCTGATAGAGGGGGGTTCCTGACAGAGGAGGGTGGCTTACAGAGAGGAGCGGGCTGACAGAGGGGGGCTGATGGGGGGGTTGCTGACATAGAGGGGGGCTGACAGAGGGGCGATGCTGACAGAGAGGGGGCGCTGACAGAGGGGGGGCTGACAGGAGGGTTGCTGAGAAAGAGGGGGGCTGACAGAAGGGGAGGGTTGCTGACAGAGAGGGGACTGATAGAGGGGGGGGTTGCTGACAGAGGAGGGTGGCTTATAGAGAGGGGTGGGCTGACAGAAGGGGGCTGACAGGGGGGTTGCTGAGAGAGAGGGGGACTGATAGAGGGGGGGTTGCTGACAGAGAGGGGCGGGCTGACAGACGGGCGGGTGGAAGAGCGGATTGCAGAGAAACCTCATCTCAGTTGGGAGAAACATAGCGTGCCAGGCAGGGAGGTGGGACTCCGGGCGGCTGCGATCACCCCAAGTCCAGCCCCGCCACCACATGTGACCACTTACCAGCTCCACCAGGCCAATCACAGACTCGAGTGCCCACGCACATAACTCATTCAGCCAGTCAGAGGGAGCCCGCTGCCCAGCTCTTGCACAGGCAGTATGTGACAGTGTACATTGATGGCGGGCTCAGGAATCGATGCGCCGCTGTAGATGTTGCGGCCGGGACCACAGGACAGTTCAACTGTTGCTATATATGTACCCATCATGATTGATGATTGTACATTTTTATTTATTTTTTAAATAAAACAAAAATCTTTTTTCACTCGGATTCATGCACTATGTGGAGGCCCTTTTTCTTTTATTGTTTTTTTCATGATTTTAAAACCCTGACTGGATGCTATTGGGAGTACCGCAGACCATTCCAGCTGGTGATCGCCTTCCCATGTAGGGACATCTACCTGTCGGCATTTTTGGTGCCAGTCTCCCACCAGTTTCACTAAAATTTTCTTTTCACAGCGCTGCATTTTATAGTTTTCATTGTATTACACGATCTACTATATTGTTGATATTACCTGCTGGTCCATTATTTCATCACATTTATATGCAGGAAGTATTAAAAAAAAAAAAAAAAAAACATACATATTGGTATACTGTACGTTACCCCATGCTGTTTTTGAGGCCTGTAATAAGAGAAAGGTGGTACATTAGTGGATAAACATTCGGATGCCCAAATTTCTACGAAGTCTTGCCCAATGATGAATCTGGAAGGCAGGGTCTTGGTATGGGGAAGTCAGTGCTCGGCACAGAGGACAAGTTGGTGTTTGTATAAGCCACCTGTAAATACAAACAGAATGGAAACTGTGAGCACATGGTAATGTTCTGGTGGTCCCTGCATTGTACTCACCGAGGCAAATGCAACAGGTAGGCTGCTCCACTGCCGGTGGTCTCGGTGGTGCTGGGCGGTGTTGTGCAGCTCTGTCTCCGGGGGAACGGCTTCGGTTGTTTTCTGCCTCCTCCCGTCTCCTCCGAAGTTGTCCTCTTGTCCGGTGAGCAACTGGAGACCCTTCTCCCTCCTGATGGGATCACCTTCCACGGGACGGACGGCGTGAAGCTCGTGGCATGGTGGTGGTGATTGATGCCGGTGTGCCTGGAATAAACTAAATTTGTTAAATACTAATAATACTAATATATATAATAATAGTACAATAGCAATATATTTGAATTAAAAAGCTAATAATCCCAGGAGACACAATCTGACGATATGACCCGGTCAGCTCCCAGTGCAGGAATGTTTTGAAACAACTGAAGTCCGGTTTGAACCGGTTTGCAGCCCACTGGGACATCACACACCTCATACCAACTGCCACTTTTCTAGTATGAAAACTTTGACTGGGAATACCTCGGCCATGTAACACTGTAGCCAAATACATTTTATATCATTTCATAAATTTTACATATAATTAAACTGTACTATGGTCATTTTAATGGCTGGGTATGCTGGGCATAATTCTCAGTATCTGTTCTTATTCTGTTTGTGTTATTCTTATTCTTTTTTTGCACAGTACCACTTCTCTTGTCCCGTATGCTGGGAGTTTTTCCCAGTATTATACTTACCTAGGTGAATGCTGCATCTGTCCCCCGGCCACTCTACATGGAGGACTGAGCGATCAAAAACTGTTGATCCCTCGGTTCTCAGTGAGCAGAGAGCTTCAGACTGTCAGTCACCGCTCTCTGCTCTGCCCCCTCCTCACTCTCTGGATCACTGGGCTGTGGAGGGGGTGGAGTGGTCGGCTCAGGCTTTCATCGGCTCACTGAGAGGCTGATCTGGGTGTTGGTCCAGGGACCTGGTGGATCCCAACTTCCATTGTTGTGATGATACGGGTTCCTGGATTGACTTCTGTGACGTGTCACAGGAGTGCAAAACGAGCTTTGGCTGTACTTCTCCTTTAACCCCTTGCCACCCAGGCCAATTCTGACATTTCTCTCCTTCATATAAAAGTCATCATTTTTTTTCTAGAAAATTACATAGAATCCCCAAACATTATAGATTTTTTTTTAGCAGAGATCATAGAGAATACAATGGCGGTCATTGCAACTTTTTATCTCACACAGTTTTTATCAAACGTGTTTTTTTTGGAAAAAAAATATAGTTTCATGCTTTAAAAAAGCATAACATTAAAGTTAGCCCAGTTTGTTTTGCATAATGTGAAAGATGACGTTACGCCGAGTAAATAGATACCTAACATGTCATGCTTCAAAATTGCACACGCTCGTGGCATGGTGCCAAACCTCGGTACTTTAAAATTCCCATAGGCAACGCTTTAAATATTTTTACTGGTTAAATGTTTTGAGTTACAAAGGAGGTCTATCGCTAGAATTATTACTCTCGCTCTAGCGTTTGCTGTGACACCTCACATGGGTGGTTTTAACATCGTTTTCATATGTGGGCGGGACTTGCGTATGCATTCACTTCTGCGTGTGAGCACACGGGGACAGGGGCACTTTAACTTTTTTCTATTTTGTTAATTTTACTTTAAATTTTTTAGTTTGACACTTTAAAAAAAAAAAAAAAAACATTTTTGATCACTTTTATTTATATTACAAGTAATGTAAACATCCCTTGTAATAGGAATATGGCATGAGCGGTCCTCTTTACAATGAGATATGGGGTCAATAAAACGATCTCAGCTTCCCAGCCGAGGCGGCGCTGTTTGAATGCAGAGGCTGGGTGTGATGTCATAACATTGTGCCCAGCCTCTAAACAATCATAGACTGGTGACCATCTGGTCCGCCGGAAATCTCTATGGTAAACATCCGGGCCTGGCGGATCTGTTCTCCACAGCGGTAAGTCGGTAGAAGCACCGAAGGGTGGCTGGAGGGGGAGATGTCCCCTCTCGCTACGCATAAGAATGATCAAGCGGCTGAGTGAGTACCCTGAGGCAAATCAGGGTTCTCAGAGCACCCTCTATATTACAGTTCCCCTTTACACCAGAGTCCTCACCATGCATCAGAGTACTCAGTGTTCCCCCTTAAATCAGGGTTCCCAGAGCATCCCTTATGTTAGAGTCCCCAGAGTTCTCCCTTATATCAGAGTCTGCAGAGTCCCCCCTTACAGTGTAAGAGAACTCTGTGGATTCACATGTAAAGGGGGAACTGTGCTTCCAATGGGTAGTATGTGCCCTCCTGGCAGGGATCTCTGTGCCCCCATTGGGTAATGTGTGCCCCCTGGTGGGGGATCTCTGTGCCCCTACTGGATAGTGTGTGCCCCCATCAGGGATTTCTGTGCCCCCACTTGGTAGTGTGTGTGCCCCCAGGTGGGGATCCCTGTGCCCCATTGGGTAGTGTGTGCCAGTGTTGCCAACCTACCAGATTGAAATTTACTGGCACGACACCCAAAATTTACTGGCAAAGCCAAATTTTTACTAGCATTTTGAAAAAGTTACAAAATTACAGTTTTAATTGCAAATTTCAGTATTTAGGCTACAAACAAGTACACTATCTGAATAGCAATGCAATTTAAAGTGGTTGTAAACCCTTACAACACACTGACCTACAGGTAAGCCTAGATTAAGGCTTATCTGTAGGTCCAAGAAATATCTCCTAAACCTATACGGTTTAGGAGATATTTGCCCAAATACAGGCACCGCTGTCGACGGCGCATGCGCCATCGACAGCGGCGCGCAGGCGCAGTGAGCGCGGCATTTTCAACAACGGAGCTGCCGCGCGTGTCGGCTCCCGTGCGCATGCGCGCGAGTGACGTCATCGCGGCTGCGCCGAATGACAGCGGCGGAGCTGCGAGACCCCACCGAGAAGATGGATGAGCCGGACTACAGGGGACAGCGGTGACTTCGCTGGCTCCTGTGTCAGGTAAGTGACACATAATGGACTACTATGCGATGCATAGTAGTCCATTATGCTTTGCCTTTGCAGGGAATGAAAGAGGAAGTAAACTCATCAGGGTTTACTTCCTCTTTAAGGTTCAATATAAAAATAGTCCATCATATTTTGTTCACCATCTCCTCCTGCCCCCTCACCTCCTGCCACCATCAGACACTACCAGCTCCTCCTGTCACCTCCTTCCCCAACCAGCTCCTGCCACCACCATCACCTCTTGCCGCAAGCTCCTCCTGCCACACCAGCTCCTGCCCCATCACTTCCTGCCACCACAAGCCCCCTCCAGCTCCTACCAACATCACCAACTCCGGCCCAAGCTCCTCCTGCCACCACCAGCTCCTGTCACATGCTCCTCCTGCCCCCATCAGCTAGTGCCACCATCACCAGCTCCTCCTGCCACCTCCAGCTCCTCCCGTCACCACCAGCCCCCACCAGCTCCTGGCACTTCCTGCCCCCACCAGCTCCTGCCATCATCACCAGCTCCTGCCACAAGCTCCTCCTGCCCCCTCCAGCTCCTGCCACCATCACCAGCTCCTGCCGTAAGCTCCTCTTGCCACCACCAGCTCCTCCTGACCCCACCAGCTCCTGCCACAAACTCCTCCTGCCCCCACCACTTCCTACCCCCTCACCTTCTACCACCATCACCACCTCCTTCTGCCACCACCAGACACTACCAGCTCCTCCTGTCACCTCCTTCCCCAACCACTCAATGTGACACTGTCATGTATTGTGATGTAATGTGATATTCTGTCTCACATGCAGCACTGTACACATGCTTGGATGCAGTCCAGGCACATCTCTGCAGATAGCAGGCATGGGGGGGGATACACAAACACTGCATGGAGGATGCCGTCACATTTCTATAGGAATTTGGGGAAAAGATTAGAACTGGGAGGAGGAGGGGGCCCCTGTCAGGTGGGGTGTTCAGGGCCCCTGTCAGTGGTGTGTTGGGGGCCCCTGTGAGTGGTGTGTTGGGGGAGCCTGTCAGGTGGGGTGTTGGGGGCCTCTGTGATCTCTAATGGCAGCTCTGATGCTGTGTGAATCCTCAGGATCAGAAAGGAGGAGAGAAAACACTGACCGGTCATTACAGTACAAGCCGCTCCCCTTCTCTATTCTCCCCGCCCCCCCACACATCCCGACACTGGACCCAATTTCACTACTAAGGTGACATCACTGCTAATGACACTTACTATATCTCCGATGAAAAAGCTGTGCCTGTAATCTCCAAAAAATCCGCTGTATGGCGCTGTTCCTCTTCTGTGACGAGAGTCGATAAGACGCCTTCAATACACAGAAGAAAATGGCGCCGGTCAGCTGGTGTGTGCCTGGTATGATCGTTATCCGCCTGTCCCCTGCGCCAATAAGCGTAAGCGCGTCCCCCGCCCCCTCCGCCAATCAGAGTAAACCGCCCCCCCCCCGCCGCACAGGGCATGCGCGGGCTGTGTGCACCGCTCAACCCCGATGTACTGACAGGAGAAGACAGATAGCTGGAGAGAGAATTCTGCTTTCTTCTCCCTCCAGCCTGCAGGTGGCAATAGAGAGCACCGCTGTGAAGTGAAGTGAGGGAAGGCTGTGCCCGTTCTCCCGTTCTCACTCATTCTATGCCCTTGTCACATGACTGGAGGAAGGAAGAAGAAGATATTTCTCACTGATCAGTAGGTACTTAGGAGGGAGGGGGGACAACTTACCACAGACCTTCCCTCTCTGCTCCTCACACAGCCCCCCCCCTTCTCTCAGAGCTCAGGGCTCACTATAACACAT
Source organism: Lithobates pipiens (assembly GCF_037356315.1). Taxonomy (NCBI): domain Eukaryota; kingdom Metazoa; phylum Chordata; class Amphibia; order Anura; family Ranidae; genus Lithobates; species Lithobates pipiens. The sequence continues at coordinate 84,688,889 of NW_027507686.1, read as the reverse complement.
GGAGGTCACACTACTAGATTGTTCTGTGTGATAAGAGACGAATTCTATGCTCTGCATTGTCTGTCTTTCTCCAGAATAAAGCTTCTCCTATCCATGTAGATCTATACCTTATCATTACAAGAATGTCATTAAAAATTATCCTCAGTCATAGAACAGAACATGAAACCAAGATTAACCTCTTCAGCCCCAGAAGATTTACCCCCCCCCCCCCCATGACCAGGCCATTTTTTACGATACGGCTCTGCGTTACTATAAGTTACAATTGCGCAGTTGTGTGACGTCTTCTGCCAGTATGTGCCCACAAAACAGAAGATTTTGTGCAGCATCTGGACAGCAAGCACATGATATGTGTGATGGAGATAGAGGAGGCAGCCAGGAAGATGTTCAGCAAGTGAGTATAGCAGGATCAGCAACTTATCACATAACCTCTCAAGCTGCAAATGTTTTTATTATGGCCAAGTTGTCTACATCTTCATTGTAATTGAAACACTGATGGAAATGTCCTGCAAAACTCACTTCTCTTCAGTACAGCAACAGTCCTGTCCCTTTTCCACATGTCCGTTCAATAAACGTGTTTTTTGTGTCTCGATTTTCCTGATTTGTGCAGGTTGTTGCAATCAGTGGCTTTATTGTCTGCATAATATTTTCAGCTGTCTACTTTTCCAACAATGACTTCACTGCTGTGCCACAACTGATACCAAAGACACCGTCTCAGAAGAGACACAGAAAGAAAAGAATCTCTATTGTGCCAGATGAAAATAGGGACCCGAGTGGGCGCAGGGAACTGCTTCACAGGGCAGCCATCAGACATTTTTGGGCCCCTTACACAGCTTTAGGCCTGCCCCCCCCGGGCCTGACCACCAACATTCCCCAGAGTCTCCCCCTTGGCTGTACCACCAAATTCGCCCACTGGCCATTCCATGTCATCCTTTGTCTGCAATTCCATCTCCTCCATCCCATATCCTCATCCTCCTCCAGTCCCATCTCCTCCATCCCATATCCTCATCCTCCTCCAGTCCCATCTCCTCCATCCCATATCCTCATCCTCCTCCAGTCCCATCTCCTCCATCCCATATCCTCATCCTCCTCCAGTCCCATCTCCTCCATCCCATATCCTCATCCTCCTCCATTCCCATCTCCTCCATCCCATGTCCTCTTCTTCCTCCTCCATCCCATTCCACCTCCAGTCCCATCTCCTCCATCCCATATCCTCATCCTCCTCCAGTCCCATCTCCTCCATCCCATATCATCATCCTCCTCCTCCATTCCCATCTCCTCCATCCCATGTCCTCTTCCTCCTCCATCCCATTCCACCTCCAGTCCCAATTCATCCATCCCATGTCCTCTTCCTTCTCCAGTCCCATCTTCTCCTACCACAGGAGGGGGGAAGTGGGACAGGAAGGGAGCAGTGGGACAGGTGGGGGCCAGTGTGTTAGGAGGGGGGCAGAGAGACAGGAGGGGGAAATGTCACAGAAAAGGGGGCAGCCGGATAAAAAGGGTGCAGCAGGACAGGTAGGGGACAGCGGAACTGGAGGAGGAGGTGTCATGGGAGGAGGTCAGTGGGACAGGAGGGGCAGTGTCACAGATAGGGGACAGCAGGACAGGTGGGGGGCAGTGTCACACACACCTTGGGACGCACCAGTCCTCCCATCTCTCACCTGTCCAGCAGTACCAGGAGGGATAGCTGACCCTGTGTCCCATCTCCACCAGGCTCTACGGGCCACAGCTGCAGGAGCCCAGGCGCTGCAGGCTCCTCCTCCCTGACCTTTTCCTCCATGGGGCCCTCCTACTGCCCCCGCACACTGACGGCGGGCCTGGTCTGCTCGTGAAAGGCGGTGGTGGGCTCAGACTAGTAAGCGCCGTTCTCCTTCCATTGCGTGCGACTGGGGGGGGGGGGGGGGGGTCGGGGGTTGCTAGTGAAAGGCGTTGGAGGCTTCTCTCTCCTTCTCAATATCGGACGGCCCGCAGGGGCCTGGCCAGTGCATGACAGATTAATGTCATGTCTTGATGAACGGGCAGCGGGCCTGGCTAGTGGGGCCCCTTAGGACGCTCGGGCCCCTATAGTAGAACTGCCTGTAACCTCTGATATCTGCCCTGCTGCTGCAGCAGTGATGATACTATTGGATCATTTATGCACAACACTTTCTGTTTATCTTTGACTTACTGTGCTACTTATAACCAGGTCTAAAGTGCCACAACAGCTGTGCGTTACAATGATATAGTGAACACTTTAGGTCTTCAAACTAATAATACTGACACATGTGCGGGCACCTTGTGGAGATGGCACTTCGATTTCACTTCAACTAGTTTTCTTAGAGCATTGGAAGTGCCTAAATCCCAGGCTATACCTACAGCCTGGTGCTAATAATAAGCCCGGTCTTGCCAGCCTACATGTGGAAGCCTTTATAGTCAAGATGCTTATTTTGTATCTTTGAACAGCAGAGAGATTATATCTGAGGTGGACGGAGCTCATCAATCACTACAGACAAAAGTCATGAACTTTTGTAAGGTTTGGGCCTGGAATCGGAGGGTTGCCCAGGAGCAGAAAAAAAGTACCTTATGACTAAGCAGTGTGTGCCACTTGCTCACTTAAATCTTCAGTCATGTGAGCATTATTGACACATTCATGTGATGTAGTTGTGTTGTAGCAAGAAGAGGCAAGGTCTGGCGTGCCTTGGCATACTTTGCTTAGTGAAGGTGATGTTCAGTCTCCCTTGCAGCAACAAGAATTTAGTTCTTTAGCATAGGTAAGGGTTTACAAGCTTGTACAGTTATCCCTGGGTTTCTTTATTTTGACACTAGAAATGTGGTCACCTGATAAATTCACTTTTAAAGCTCTATACCCAGCTCAGAAAACAGTGTCTTAGTGAGGCTCCATTTTATAGAGATGCTTAAAGTGGTTGTATACTCATTTTTTTAACTTTTACCTACAGGAAAGCCTATAATAAGGCTTACCTGTAGGTAAAAAAAATATCTCCTAAACCTGTACGGTTTAGGAGATATTCCCCTCGGTATGCGCCGCTGACTGCAGCGGCGCATGCGCACAAGGGGATTCTCGGCCTGAAAATCCGTCAGTGGCCGACTGGCCGGAATGAAATCTCCCGCGCGCATGCGTGGGAGTGACGATATCGCGACTCCGGCCACTCACAGCGCCGGAGCCGCGATACCCGGAAGAAATGCAGAGGGAGCTGTGGATCGGGCCAGATGTCGGGGCCTCGTTCTAAGGTAAGTATTTCATAATGAGCTAGTATGCGGTGCATACTAGCTCATTATGCCTTTTGCTTTGCAGGTGTTAAAAAAAAAAAATAGCGGGTTTACTACCACTTTAAAGCGGAGTTCCACCTGGGAAAAAAAAAATTAAGTTGGCGGCTTCACTCTTGCCTCCCTACTACGCATGCTTGAGTCACGTTATATAGTTAGTGAGGTTGAATAAAGACACCAGTCCATCCTGAGTGAGTGTCTACAATTGTCCCTACCCTCAAGGATCCCACAATCCAAGGTCCCCATTCATATACTAGGGCCAATTTTTGGACAGAAGCCAATTAACCTACCAGCATGTCTTTGGAGTGTGGGAGGAAACTGGAGTACCCAGAGGAAACCCACGCAGGCACAGGGAGAACATACAAACTCCAGGCAGTTAGTGCCATGGTTGGGATTTGAACCGGTGGCCCTTTTTACTGCTAGGCGAGAGTGCGACCCATTACACTACAGGTCCCAGAAGACGGTGGTGGTGGTGGTGGTGGTGGTGGTGGGCAGGACATGGCGTAGCTTGCAGCAGAAAGTGCAGCGATCTATGCCCGGAAGTGGGAGCAAATTCCTGAATTTGACAGGTATCTGCTCCCTGCTTTTTATTTTTTTTTTTTAGAATCACTTTAATGCAGGGCTTTGGCTTTTAGTTCAGGAAGAAAAAGCCTCCACTGCTGGTTTCCCAAAGTCTTTCTGTGCAAACGATGGGTGGCGTAATGTCTTAATTTATTTTGACATAATGGTAAAAGTGCTTGCTGACCTGGGATGAGCATTGGTAGGACAAAGCACTGAGGAACCATCTCCCGTAGTTTAAGACGTGCTTATTGTATTATTTAGGACTTAATTTTTTGATTAACGTTACATTTTAATTCTTCTTTAATGTGTTACCTTTTTTTGCAGACCAGAGCTCCGTTGAAATAGTGAATGAAGAGGTCACTGTGCAAATTAGGTGAGAATGATTGTGAGATTAGTTTAAATAGTTGACAGTTTTCTTAGTTGTGTAAAGTTTTCTTATTTTTTATATTTCAAAGATTGAAATAAGTAAGATTCCTCCATCCACACATGAGGTGTGGCTTGCTGCTTTCCTAGTTATCAAAGATCACTGAGCTGAATGGAGGCGAACCGGGCCACCATGCCTCTGTCGGCGTCTATGTGAGCTCCCTTTTTATCTCTGTGCTACAAGCCAGAACTCCAAAGGGCATATATGTTTCGGGGCTTTGCCCCTTTTTCAAAGCCCCCAACATATTCTCACCCACTACTCACTATGGTTCTGGCTTGCAGCGGAGAGACGGAGGGAGCTCACAAAGATGCCAATAGTGGCATGGTGAGTGGCGAGCCCGGCTCACCTCTATTCAGTTCAGTGATCTTCGATACCCTGTGTCCTAGTTAGTGATCACCCTGTCTAAAGCCCCATACACACTATCAGATTTTCTGCTGAGTTTTTCCTTCAGATTTACCAAAACCATATAATATGAGGTCAAACATTAGGAGTTTCAATGTGTATGCAATCAGGCAGGCCCTTCTACTACATGGTTTTGGTAAATCTGATGACAAAAATCAGCAGATAATCTGATAGTGTGTATGGGGCTTTAGGAGCTGCTTCCTCAGTACCTTAAGCGGAGGTCCACCCTAAAGTGGACCTCCGCTCATCGGAACCCTCCTCCCCTCCGGCGCCACAATTGGCACCTTTCAGGGGGGAGGGGGGTGCAGATACCTGTACAGTACAGGTATTCTGCACCCACTTCCGGGATAGCTCTCTGCGGAAAGGGGCGTAGATTACGCCCCTTTCCGCAAGTGCCCGCCCCTTTCCGCAAGTGCCCCGCTGCCTGCTGGGAAACACACAGATCCCAGAGGCAGCGGGGACCATCCTTATTGCGCAGCGCGATTCGCGCATGCACAGTAGGGAACCGGGAAATGAAGCCGAAAGGCTCCATTTCCTGATTCCCATACCCAAGATGGCGGCGGCAGCACCCGACAAGACGATCTAGAGATCGGCTTCGGGTGCCGACATCGCGGGCGCGCTGGACAGGTAAGTGTCACTATTTTAAAAGTCAGCAGCTGCAGTATTTGTAGCTGCTGGCTTTTAAAAAAAAAAAAAAACCCGGAGTCCCGGCGGACTCCCGCTTTAGTGTAAGTTTGGATATGGTTTGTTTACAAAAAAAAAAAAAAAAAAGTTACAATTTTATTAGACCAGTGTCTTAGCTATTGTTTCTCTTAATTACTCTTTTTATTATATACTTAACACCAGTTGCATTTGAATCCGTTGCTCCTCTGGGTGACTTCATTGGTTGTGTGACCATGTTAAGAATTGTACTTGCAACTAGTATGCATATATACATGTATATAATGGTTGTGTTTAAAAATGAATGGAAATCCTAAGTGGTATAATGACTGGTGCTAGATTTTTTAGACTTAAATTTGTTAATTCTGCAGGGCCGAAGCTGCAGAACCTGCTGAGGAGATAAGAAACAAATTGCTTCTGTTTGTCCTTTTAACTAGAATTGATTATATGTAGTAATATATGGTGTTTTTTTCTACTCATTCTGTGCCCCTTTTAGAACTTAATCAGGCTGCTGTTAATCCTACAGACTGTACTGCAGGGATGGCCAACCTTTTGAAGAGCAAGGGCCACTTAAGTGACTTGGTAACCAGTCGCAGACCACAATGAGTGGAGTGGGCGGATGACAGGTCCATGTACACTCCGCATATGCAGAGCGGACACAGCCCACTCTACTCTATGGGCCCTCCGATCCACCCAAATGGAAGGGGACAGATCACCTTCGGTTTTTTTTCTTTTAGCGGATCAGATTGAAGGTATGCAGATGTAAACGGACACAAGTCTGTTTACATTTTCCACTCCATAGAGGTGAATGGAGGGTCTGATTGGGTTGGACCAATCATGTGAAAGGGGCCTAAGGCTGCTTTCACACTGATGTGCTGTGGTCTACCCAGAGCAGTGCACCTCTGGCTTTTCTTGGGGTTAGCTGCACTTTGCCATAGAATTCTATTATATCCTGCAGGTGTTGTGCACTTTCTGAAAGCGCACCAAACCCATAGGAAATAACAGAGGTCTATGGCTCAGTGCAGTTTGAAAGCAGTCCAGTAACCGCTGCAGATTATAGTATTAAACATACCTTTAATAGTCTTCAATTCGGGTATCACCAGCTGTTGCTGTTCCAGAAAGAGTGCATTTGGTATCACTCTGTCTGTGACAGGATGTGGCACTATACAGGAAGCATCGTCTTTTTACGGCCCTGCTACACAACCGCTTGCTTCCACTACCACCGGCTTCATTCACAACACTGATGCTCTGGGATGCCGGGTCGAGAACCTGCTATCTGGGCTTGCCAACCAGCCATCCCAGAGCAGGAGGTCGCGGGCCACATCAGAGGGCTCTGCGGGACACTGGTTGGGCACCCCTGCTGTACTGCATGTGAAGCAGAGGTCAACATGAGTGGCTTGCAGAATGAAATTAGGTGGTTCCAGAATGCTAGGTTGGCAGCCATTGGTGTATACAGCGCCTTGAAAAAGTATTCATCCCCTTGAAATTTTCCACATTTTGTTATGTTACAACCAAAAACGTAAATGTATTTTACTGTGATAAAACAACACAAAGTGGCACATAATTGTGAAGTAGAAGTAAAATGATAAATGGTGGCCAACGTGATTTTAATTCAGCCCCCCTGGGTTAATAGTTTGTAGAACCACCTTTCGCTGCAAGTCTTTGAGAATGTCTCTACCAGCTTTGCACATCTAGAGTGACCTTTTTGCCCATTCTTTGCAAAATAGCTCAAGCTCTGTCAGATTGGATGGAGAGCATCTGTGAACAGCAATGTTCAAGTCTTGCCACAGATTATCAATTGGATTTAGGTCTGGACTTTGGGTCATTCTAACACATGTATATGCTTTGATCTAAACCATTCTATTGTAACTCTGGCTGTAGGTTTAGGGTAGTTGTTCTGCTGGAAGGTGAACCACCGCCTCAGTCAAGTCTTTTGCAGACTCTTAACAGGTTTTCTTCTAAGATTGCCCTGTATCTGGCTCTGACCAGCTTCCCTGTCCCTGCTGAAGAAAAGCATTCCTACAACATGATGCTGTCACCACCATATTTCATGGTGGGGATGCTGTTTTCAGGGTGATGTGCAGTGTTAGTTTTCCGCCACACATAGCGTTTTGCTTTTAGGCCAAAAAATGTAATTTTGGTCTCCTGATCAGAGCACCATCTTTCACATGTTTTCTGTGTCCCCCACATGGCCTCTCGCAAACAAGACTTCTTATGGCTTTTTCTTGGCCTTCATGATGCTGTTTGTTCACTAAGATTCTCTAACCAACTTCTGAGGGCTTCACAGAACAGCTGTATTTATGCTGAGATTAAATTGCACACAGGTGGACTGTTTATTAATTAGGTGACGTCTGAAGGCAAGACTAGATTTTAGTTGGAGGTATCAGTAAAAAAAAAGTTAAAAGTTAAAAACCATTTTTATCGTGTTCCTTCCACTTCACAATTATTTCTAGGGGTGCAACGGATCGTCACCGATCCGTGATCCAAACAGGTCACCCCGCTCGGATCGGCACACGCCGTGATCCGCGGAGCGCTCCCCGGTCACGGTCTCAGGGAAGGCCGCGGCTTCGGCCTAGCTCCGAAGCGGCGGCCGTCTTTCTTCACCCAGGCCGTTTACAATGTGATTGCTCCGTCAAATGATGGAACGATCACTTATAGACAAACCAAATCATGACATGACGCCGGTTCCTCTCTCCCCTCTCTGTACTGATCTGTACAGTGGAGGGGGAGAGGTCGGATGGATGCAGCACTGTGGGCTGCATCTGTAGTGCCCACAGCGCTGCTCTTTGACAGCCTACTCTGCCATCCCCTGCCAATACTCTGCCATCCCCTGCCAATACTCTGCCATACCCAGCCATACCCTGCCGATACTCTGACATACCCAGCCATACTCTGCAATGCTCTGTCGTACCCAGCCATGCTCTGCCTTAACGCAGCCATGCTCTGCCGTACCCAGCCATGCTCTGCCGTACCCAGCCATGCTCTGCCATACCCAGCCATGCTCTGCCGTACCCAGCCATGCTCTGCCTTACGCAGCCATGCTCTGCCGTACTCAGCCGTACCTTGCCACGCTCAGCCAATATTACAGTGGGGGAGATTGTGGATATTACATTGGGGACTGTATGGCGGTGGAATTTTCACAGGTTTCTGCAAATTCAATTACTATTTTCTGATCCTAAAAATGATCCAATCCGTGACTCTGATCCAAGGAACGATCCGATCCATGAGTTTTTTTGATCCGTTGCACCCCTAATTATGTCCCACTTTGTGTTGGTCTATCACATAAAATCCCAAATTTAAGTTTTTTGGTTGTAACATGACAAAGTAAAAATTTCAAGCGGTTTGAATACCTTTCTTATGGCACTGTATATAATTGATGACAAGACTTAGTCTAAAGTAGAATAACTTTCTATTGTGTATCCCTATAAATTGTCTATAACAAATTTGTCTATTCTTTAGGCTCCTTCTGCTGAGAGTCCCAGGCCTTCTCTTTGGGTGCGCACTTGTAAAATGATTCCTATTAGCAACCCAGCAGACTCTGAGCCACAAAGGATGCCAACGCGACAGTCATCGACATCAAATGGTGGTAGGATTACTATTAACCTTTTAAATCTTGGTGGCATTCTTGACAGGTGATCTCCATAGGAATTGGAATGAAAATAGATAATCTATGACACTATAACCTCTAACCACTTGCCGACCGTGCTATAGCAGAATGACGGCTACAGTGCTGTCGTTTAGTTCTAGGAGGGCTTCTGTTGACGACCTCAAGATCCTTGCCCGCTGCAGTGCTCACCCAGCGTGCTCTGTGATCGCCAATCACAGTGGCCCTTTACACATGATCAGCTGTGTCCATACACGGCTGATCAAGACATAAGCACACTTCCCAGTAATCAGCATTCATCTTTAAGGAGAGCCAGTGACCGACAAGTGTGAAAGGGGACAGCTACACTAATCAGGGAACCGATCAGTGATTTTCAAAATGTTTGCTCTTTCATTTGTTTAACAAAAAATAAAACCTTGTGGTGACTAAATACCATCAAAAGAAAGCTCTAGTGTGGGGGGGGGAGATAAAAATGTCACATGGGTATAATGCTGCATGCCTGTGCAGTTGTCAAAGTGCGACAGTGTTGAAAGCTTAAAATGTTGGCCTGGTCAGGAAGTGGGTGAAAGTGCCCGTTAAACAAGTGGTTATGCTGAACTCTGGGCTACTGAAGACAGGTGCTCACACACAATGAGTAGGGAAAGACTGGCTGTAGTTTGTTGCAGAGGGACCCCCCAGACAAAGCAATGCTTTTCTAGGTTACTCAGTTTAACAGCAAGCTGCAGTGATGAAAAAAGTAATCTCTAGAGCTGAAATGTCACCCTGCTTCCCCCTGCACTGTGCACTTTATTCCCAGTAAGGCAGCACACCTGCTGTAGAAAGCACTTTCTATTTCTATGACTAAAGTTCAGCTTTTAAGATTTCTGTAAAATGAACAGTCTACAAAAGTGGAAATCTGCTTTTCTTTTCATACATCAGGGGACACAGAGCCATAGTAGTTACTATGTGGGTTATAGGGCCACTGATAGGTGATGGACACTGGCACACCCTAAGGCAAGAAGTGCACTTCCTATATAACCCCTCCCACTACTGGGAGTCCTCAGTTTTTTCCCCAGTGTCTAAGGTGTTGGTCACGAGTAAAGATCTGCAGTGCTAAGCTCCGCTGGAAGCTTCCTTGCTGGGACTAGCCATGCTGACCGGATCCGTTTAGAGTGTCCTTTCATGGGCCAAAGGAATGGTACCTGGGCCTCGTGTCCGAAGAAACAAGGTTTTGCTTGCGAATGCTTGTCTTTTTAGAGAGCTGGACCCTGTGATCCAGTACTTTTTGATAGTAGGGCCACAAAGTTTTACCGGCAGGGTGCTGTTGCAGGTCCAGGATTGTGGGTAACCTCTAGGTTCCCCTGTTCCTGAAGGTTTTGGAGCCCACCGTAAAGGGTGAAGATTAGGTTTATCAGCGAGGAATGGTAAGTGGAGATTTTGCAGACTTCCCTGATGGTCACAATTCAACCTTTGATGCTGAGAACCTATTCATGTGTGGGAGATCTTTCTTTCTGGGATGGAAACTACCTCTGCCACTCTGGAATGGAGTCTGCTTTACATGATAACCTATCCGGACATTCAGGGTAAAGTCTTCTGAAAATGGTTTCCTTCTTTATATCTTTTATTATCTAGTAGCTTTGTTCTAGAAGTATCTGTATTGTCAGTTACAACCCACCAATCAGGTGCTTTCACTTTCTGTCACCTGCAATTCAATATATTTTTTTGAATAATACACACCTAAGCTGCCTTCAGTTTTATTTTATTATATTTTCAGTATGAGTATAAAACTGTAGATGCTCTTTCAGAGAAATATAGAGAAGAAATAGAGGAGACAGAGACAACCTTGACTATGATGACAAAGTAAAGATGCCGTACACACAGGCTGTTCTAGAGGAAATCCAGGGCTTTGCCTCAGTTGTGTCAATAGGAGTTGCTCATGCACCCATTAAAGATGTTCAGCTGAATGGATATTCTATACCAAAGGTCAGAAGATACTTCAAGTGTATGTCTGAGAAAAACAAACAGAAACATATTCAATATATCGCTGCAATACAAACACAGTTCTCTAAATGTTATCCCTATAAAAGCACTGCAAGTACGTAAACAAACAAAACCATTAAAGCGGAGTTGCACTCATTTTTCAGTTTATTAAAAGTCAGCAGCTACAAGAAGTGTAGCTGCTGACTTTTAACAAAACACTCACCTGTCCCACGTTCCAGCAATGCGGTCGCTGCAGCCTCACTCCTCTAGCCCTCCTCTCCGCGGCACTGTCATTGCAACTGTGGGCACCCGGCTGTGATAGCTTGCGATTTCACAGCCAGGCATACTCTGCGAATGCGAGAGTTGCTCTGAGCTCTCTTAGTGGCCAGGAAATCTTGTGGGACCTGTGACGTGTCTCAGAAGATTGCAGCGAGGGAGGGGCCACCTAGGGGGAGAGGAGGCATCGCCTAGGCACACAGAAGACTGAAGGAGGAAGTGGGACAGGAAGTACCTGTCAAAAGGGTGTGTTTATAGGTACCCAACCCCCTCCCCCCAAAAAAAAAATTGCATGCCATTGTGGGTAATGCCAAGGGGTGAGGAGTGCATAAAGGGGAACTTCCACTTTTGGGTGGAACTCTGCTTTAAGGTGAACATACATGTGTTTTAACAAAAAATAGAAAAAATACCAGCGCACTAGGGACAAGAAAATGTAAAATATATCTGTTTGCTGCAACCTAATATAGAGATATCACTATGTGAGTCAATCTAACGAATATGTGCGTATGATCAGGGTTGCGCTAACTTTATTTCCTATAATAGTGCCTTGGTTCCAAGAAGTCTAGACCATGTGTTTCAAATACATTAATATCACTACCAACTAAACCACCACTTTTACAAATTATAAAACCAGAAAAATATACATATGTGATGGTACCACTGCAGTTTGTGTCTGTTGACCAGACCCCCAACTCCTGCACTGGCGTCAACAAATAAATAAAGAAATCTTAAACAGACCACAAACAACTAAAGTGCTCAAGCCCCCAAAATTATATAGGAATGCTGTGAAAAAAATCATCCACAATAAATAGTTTCAACAGTGTAAAAAATGTGTGAAAAAAACTGTTTGTTGCTTTCTATATACCACAAACAGTATAAACCACAATATGCTCCAATATACCATTAATATTACAAGTGCTTTAGTATCTCCTGTAAGAAAAAGTGCTTCGTGCATAAATATAGTGCATAAATGTAAACAGTCTCTTCAGTGTTTAAGATTTTCTTGATAATGCTTCTATCTCCACCCAAAGTGTTTAATAGGAACACCGACCGATGTGCTTCACCACCACAGGTACTCAGGTACTCTGATGGCCTGGGGACAGGTACTCGGGTACTCTGATGGCCTGGGGACAGGTACTCTGGTACTCTGATGGCCTGGGGACAGGTACTCAGGTACTCTGATGGCCTGGGGACAGATACTCGGATACTCTGATGCCCTGGGGACAGATACTCGGATACTCTGATGCCCTGGGGACAGGTACTCGGATACTCTGATGCCCTGGGGACAGGTACTCAGGTACTCTGATGGCCTGGGGACAGGTACTCGGGTACTCTGATGGCCTGGGGACAGGTACTCTGGTACTCTGATGGCCTGGGGACAGGTACTCAGGTACTCTGATGGCCTGGGGACAGATACTCGGATACTCTGATGCCCTGGGGACAGGTACTCGGTACTCTGATGGCCTGGAGACAGGTACTCAGGTACTCTGGTGGACTGTGACAGGTGTGGGGGGCAATCAGTGTGTGTTGGTGTACACTGTAGGCAGTAACGAGATGTTACCGCAATCTCCTCACACATGATTGGTGTGTGAGGAGGAGAACCCGGTAACATCTCGTTACCGCGGTTTGTTTACATTTAGTGATCGGCTGTGAAAGGATCACAGTCAATCACATGCCGCCGCCAGCCAATGGCTGTTTACCACCGTCGGTAAAGAGCAGTGATCCTGGGAACGTGCCGCCAACGACGTGCATGGGCAGCGTGTTTCCGATCGCGTGCATGCGCTGTGCAAAGTGGGGCGGTACCACTTGTGATCGGCTGTGACTTCATCACAGCTGATCACGTGGTAAACAGCCATGTCAAATGGCTGTACACCCCTCCTCAGTGGCGAGCGGTGTCTCAGTGACATGCCGCCACCAAAGGAACAGGGATGCGTGCACATGATCGTGCGCATTCCCTGTTTAAATGGGAGGCCATCATATGAAGCACTCCCAGAACAAGAGCCGCACCGCCTGGCTATCATATGATGGCCGGCGGGCGGCAAGTGAGGGCAGAAAACGGTTGTTCACGTAACCTGCACGGGCAAAGCAGAGTTCACTTTAAAGTGTAGTGTTGCAGAGCCTCAGTGCAGTTTCATCACAACCTGATGTAGTAAAGGTGGTGGGCAAATAAAACCTGTTGCTGGACTGCAATATTAACTTCTCTACTACTTCCTGGGGAAACTGGTTGTTTAGTTTAGGTAGATGCTGTAATCTCAATATAAATACAGCTGTTCTGTAAAGCCCTCAGAGGCTTGTTAGAGAACCTTTGTGAACAAACGGCATCATGAAGGCCAAGGAACACACCAGAAAGGTCAGGGATAAAGTTGTGGAGACATTTAAAACGGGGTTGGGTTATAAAAAAAAAAAAATGCCAAGCTTTGAACATCTTGCGGAGCACTGTTTAATTCATCATCCGGAAATGTAAACAGTATGGCATAACTGCAGATCTACCAAGACATGGCCGTCCACCTAAACTGACAGGCCAGGCAAGGAGAGCATTAATCCGAGAAGCAGCCAAGAGGCCCATGGTAACTGGAGGAGCTGGGGGGGGAGTTCAGTGGTCCCCAAATTAGCAACACAAAGGAGCTAATGATTCCATTCATACTTCCGTCTTATTCACATGGAGGGTATGAAGCCATACCCCATGGGAGGGCCATATTTATCAGAATGGGGATGCACAGGTGTTCCCAGCATCCCGTGTAGGCAGTCCCATTGCTGTCAACTGGGGTGCAGCAGCTGTACCCAATGTGACATCTGTGTGGGTGCTGGTGCAAGGCCCCAAAATGCACCCAGGGTGCGTCCGCACAACTGCACCCGCATGGATGTCCTTTTTGGGGTAAATGCAGCCCCACACAGGGTACAGATTCATACACCCCGTGTGAGGGAGGCCTTGGACTTCTCCATAAAGGACCTTATTGGTGAGAAGAGTTCTCATTTCTCCAGCAGAAAAAGCCTAAATAAAGCTGGAAAGACTCCTCCGACCTCCCCTCATAGCCGGTGTAATACACTGCTCAAAAACATACCGGCCTCCAACCTCCCCTCATAGCCGGTCCAACACACACCTCAAAAACATACTGATAGTACTTATACTTGATAGTTGGTGATCCAGAAGCTGCAGAAAGGGAAACAGAGGGCTGATGGGAAGGCCCTCAAGTTACTGGAGTGGCAGCCGCCATCAGTTGAGGAGCCTATGTTGGTACATATGTACCTGGTCCCTGGCAAGGTTCCTCAGACTTTCCATTGAGTCTTATAACATTCTGTTCCCACACACAAAACTTGGACTATGTAGAAAAGATAATATGCTGTGACGGGACAAGGTCATCCAGAGCCCAGGGCAAACATGCCCAACTACACCCCCCGCCCCCAAGGTGTATGGGCATTATGCATCATCAAAACCCCCCACAAAAAAAACTGAGCACTAATCTTTTTCACCCCCCCTAAGCATAAACTCCCCCTCATCCCAGCACAAATCTTACCCCCACCCCCCAAATCCCCCCCCCAAACAAAATCACTCCTCCTAGCACAAATTAGCTACCCCTAAGATTACTCCTCCCAATAACTCCACTGCAAATCATCCTTCCTAGCACAAATCTTCCCCCATTCCTTCTCCCCCTAAATTTTAGCATACCCCCCAAATTTCCCCTCCTAGAACAGTACTTCCTGTTGCCCCCCAAATCCCCCTTTCCAACACAAATCCCCTCCCCCTATTTCCTTGTGGTGCCCCCCCACCGCCCATGATACCACAGTGCCCAGGGCAGCCGCCCCTCCTGCCCACCCCTTGTCCCGGCCCTGATAATATGGCACTCCTGTTGGGTGAAGATAGCTGAAGGTATTGCTCTTTTAAAGATAGGTTCTGATGAGAATCTTTTAAGAGAGTAATGACATCTGGACTCTGGTGATGATGGCTCGACTTGAAGATCTTCTCCCTCATGTTCACTAGAAAATCATTCTCTGATCCCTTTTCCTCATCATCTCCTAGTTTAAAATTTCTTCCAGCATTTTGGCCATCTTCCTTCCCAAAAAAGCTGCACCTCTTCCATTTAAGTGCAATCCATCACTGCAATAAAAATGGTAACCGGCTGAAAAGTCAGCCCAGTTCTCCATAAAGCCAAACCCCTCCTCCCTGCAATAGTACCTCAGCCAGTTGTTAAGATCCCTAAGCTCCTGCTGCCTCCATGGTTTGGCTCGAGGTACGGGCAGTATTTCTGAAAATATTGCCTTGGAGGTCCTTTTCTTCAATATAGCCCCTAAGTTCCTGAAATCATTTTTTAGGGTGTCCCAATTTCCTCTAACTTTTTCGTTAGTACCAATATGTATCATGACAGTTGGGCTCTCCTCAGCCCCATCCAACAATCTGTCCATCTGATGGATAATGTCTCGAACACGAGCACCTGGTAAACAACATACTGTTCGGTAATAACTGTCTTTGTGGCAGATTTCCCTCTTTGTCCTTCTAATGATTGAGTCCCCTACCACCAATATCTTCCTATTCTTTGCTGGAACTTTGCCCCCATCTTCACTGGAGGAGATGTTCCCAAGGTTCCTCTGGCATTTTTGTGGAGTCTCATCTTGAGCGTCACATTCTGGTGAAGTCACAACGTGAATGCCACATTCTGGTGGATTAACAATGTGAACGCCGCTTTCAGGTGTAGTCTCAACGTGAACGTCACATTCTGGGTGAGTCTCAGTGTGAGAGTCACATTCTGGTGGGTTCTCAATGTGAACTTTACATTCTGGTGGAGCGTCAACCAATATTTCTTCCAACATTTTGGCCATCTTCCTTCCCAAAAAAGCTGCACCTCTTCCATTTAAGTGCAATCCATCACTGCAATAAAGATGGTAACCGGCTGAAAAGTCAGCCCAGTTCTCCATGAAGCCAAACCCCTCCTCCCTGCAATAGTACCTCAGCCAGTTGTTAAGATCCCTAAGCTCCTGCTGCCTCCATGGTTTGGCTCGAGGTACGGGCAGTATTTCTGAAAATATTGCCTTGGAGGTCCTTTTCTTCAATATAGCCCCTAAGTTCCTGAAATCATTTTTTAGGGTGCCCCAATTTCCTCCAACTTTTTCGTTAGTACCAATATGTATCATGACAGCTGGGCTCTCCCCAGCCCCATCCAACAATCTGTCCATCTGATGGATAATGTCTCGAACACGAGCACCTGGTAAACAACATACTGTTCGGTAATAACTGTCTTTGTGACAGATTTCCCTCTTTGTCCTTCTAATGATCGAGTCCCCTACCACCAATATCTTCCTATTCTTTGCTGGAACTTTGCCCCCATCTTCACTGGAGGAGATGTTCCCAAGGTTCCTCTGGCATTTTTGTGGAGTCTCATCTTGAGCGTCACATTCTGGTGAAGTCACAACGTGAATGCCACATTCTGGTGGATTAACAATGTGAATGCCGCTTTCCGGTGTAGTCTTAACGTGAACGTCACATTCTGGGTGAGTCTCAGTGTGAGAGTCACATTCTGGTGGGTTCTGAATGTGAACGTCACATTCTAGTGGATTCTCTGGTGGAGTCTCCCTGTGGAATTCACACTCTGGTGGAGTCTCCCTGTGGAAGTCGCACTCGGATGGAGTATCCTTGTGGAAGTCACACTCTGATGGAGTGGTCATGTCTAGGTCGCACTCTGGTGGAGTGGCCGTGTCCAGGTCGCACTCTGGTGGAGTGGCCGTGTCCAGGTCGCACTCTGGTGGAGTGGCCGTGTCCAGGTCGCACTCTGGTGGAGTGGCCGTGTCCAGGTCGCACTCTGGTGGAGTGGCCGTGTCCAGGTCGCACTCTGGTGGAGTGGCCGTGTCCAGGTCGCACTCTGGTGGAGTGGCCGTGTCCAGGTCGCACTCTGGTGGAGTGGCCGTGTCCAGGTCGCACTCTGGTGGAGTGGCCGTGTCCAGGTCGCACTCTGGTGGAGTGGCCGTGTCCAGGTCGCACTCTGGTGGAGTGGCCGTGTCCAGGTCGCACTCTGGTGGAGTGGCCGTGTCCAGGTCGCACTCTGGTGGAGTGGCCGTGTCCAGGTCGCACTCTGGTGGAGTGGCCGTGTCTAGGCCGTGTTCTGGTGGAGTCTTAATTTCAACGTCACTTGATGGCGGCGTCTCAATGTGTTGGTCAACAGGCCTGCCATGTGAGCCTTGTCTGCAGTAAATACTGCATACATCTTCAATAAAAAAAAAGAGGAATTAGATTTAGCAGCTTCACCTACATTTCATATATTTTTCTTTGTACAACATCAAATTATAGAGAGAAATGTTCAAAACTCTTGTACCAGAGACAATGAATAAACGTGATATGACAGGGACACCAGGATTACTATTGTTGGCCTTTGTATAAAAATGCTGGTTGCCTGCCACTCATCCCAGCCCACTGGCTGGCAATAATCACATGAAAAACCAGACAGGCTGGTTGTACCCAGCCCGTAATCAGCCTGTGCATACATGGTTAGAATCTCGGCTGATCCCTGCTGAACTGGCCGAGATATGAACTGTCTATGGCCGGCTTTAGGAACACAGACACTTTTAATTACAGCACTTAGGTTAAAGGCATAGTACCAGGGCCGGACTGGGAATAAAAACCAGCCCTGGAAATAATTTCATACCAGCCCCAGAGCATTATTATACCAGCCCAACAGCATAATGTCATTATTTTCTTGTTCACAAAAGGGAAAACCATACATTTTAAAGCACATTTGAAGAGTGTATTATATATAGATAAGAGAGACGTGGAAATTACAAACAGCACCAATTGTTTACTTGCAAAAAATCATGGCATTTAGGCTACTTTCACACTGAGGTGCTGGGCGCACTGGCAGTAAAGCGGCGCTATATTTAGCGGCACTTTACCATAGTTTTAGCGGTGCTTTTTGCCCACTAGCGGGGCAGTTTTAAACCCCGCTAGCGCCTGAAAAAGGGTTAAAACCGCCCGCAAAGCACTGCTGCAACGGCGCTTTGCAGGTGGGTTTGGAGCGCTGCCCCATTGTTTTCAATGGGAAGGGGCGCTTTAGGAACGGTAAATACACCGCTCCTACAGTGCTCTGAAGCTGCGGCTTGCAAGACATTTTTCAGCGTCCTGCAAGCGCACCGCTCCAGTGTGAAAGCACTCGGGTTTTCACACTGGAGAGACAGCAGCGGCTGTTTGAGGGCACTTTGCAGGCGCTATTTTTAGCACTCTAGTGCCTGCAAAGCGCCTTAGTGTGAAAGGGGCCTTACTGGCACATTTTTTACTGACACTGCAAAAAAAGGTACCAAAAATTGCAGTTTTCAGTGTAAATATCAATATTTACCCTATAAACATGTAGCTAATGCTATTAGCAATGTGTTTAACTTAAACAAAAGTCAAAAAACAAATTTTTCCATTTACATGAATGTCAGATTAATATAACCCAGCACAGAGTTCCCCCTTACATCAGGAGGATTCCCCCTTTACAGTGCAAGGGAACTCTGACATAAAGGGGAACATTGCAGATCATGATCTAAGCGGGAACTCTGATATAAAAAGGGGGCACTGGTGATCAGAGACCCCACTTATATCAGAGTCCACTGCATTCCCCTTTACAGAGTTCTCACTTACATCAGGGTCTGCAGCATTGATCTTTACATCAGAGTCGCCCCTTGCACTGTAAGGTGGAATCCTGCAGACTATGATGTAAAGGGGAACTCTGGGAATGTGGGGAGGACTCTGATGACCAGAAAGAAAGAAAACACTAAGATAAGAGGGTTTACTGATATAAGGGGGAATCCTTTATATCAGTGCCCCCTTACAATATTGTATTGGCCCCCCCCCCCCCCCCCAAGGCTGGCCTGGCGGTGCTTTCACTGACTTCCTCTCAGGTGCACCGTGCAGGGCTCAGTCAGTCGGTTCAGCTCGTGGCTCTGGTTTTATCCCATAGTTTCCTCTCCACAGTCCATACATGTCTGACTTCTCCCATGACCCCACTGGCGGCATTTCCACTCTTGACTCCTCTCCAGGGGAGGTCAGAGGCTGCAGATGGTACGGGGAGGTCAATGGCTGCGGAGGGGACAACATAGGAGGTCTGAGGCTGCGGAGGCGACGACAGGGGAGGTCAGAGGCTGCGGAGGGGACGACAGGGGAGGTCAGAGGCTGCGGAGGGGACGACAGGGGAGGTCAGAGGCTGCGGAGGGGACGACAGGGGAGGTCAGAGGCTGCGGAGGGGACGACAGGGGAGGTCAGAGGCTGCGGAGGGGACGACAGGGGAGGTCAGAGGCTGCGGAGGGGACGACAGGGGAGGTCAGAGGCTGCGGAGGGGACGACAGGGGAGGTCAGAGGCTGCGGAGGGGACGACAGGGGAGGTCAGAGGCTGCGGAGGGGACGACAGGGGAGGTCAGAGGCTGCGGAGGGGATGACAGGGGAGGTCAGAGGCTGCGGAGGGGGAAACAGGGAAGGTCAGAGGCTGCGGAGGGGGAAACAGGGGAGGTCAGAGGCTGCGGAGGGGGAAACGGGGGAGGTCAGAGGCTGCGGAGGGGGAAACGTGGGAGGTCAGAGGCTGCAGGGGGGGGCGGACAGGAGGCCAGAGGCTGCGGGGCGGCGGACAGGGGGTCAGAGGCTTCAGGGGGGCGGACAGGAGGTCAGAGGCTGCAGAAGGGGCGGACAGGAGGTCAGATGCTGTGGGGGGGGGGGGGGGGGGCAGACAGGAGATCGGAGGCTGCAGGGGGGAGTGGGGGCAGACAGGAAGTCAGATGATGCAGGGGGCGGACAGGAGGTCAGATGCTGCATGGGGGGTGGACAGGAGGTCAGAGGCTGCTGGGGGGGCAGACAGCGAAGGTCAGAGGCTGCGGAGGAGGGGGGACAGGGGAGGTCAGAGGCTGCAGGGGGGATGGGAGCAGACAGGAGGTCAGAGGCTGCAGGGGGAGGGGGGGCGGACAGGAGGTCAGATGCTGCATGGGGGAGGGGGGCGGACAGGAGGTCAGATGCTGCAGGGGGGCAGACAGGAGGTCAGATGCTGCATGGGGGGGGACAGGGGAGGTCAGAGGCTGCGGAGGAGGGGGGACAGGGGAGGTCAGAGGCTGCAGGGGGGTGACAGGAGGTCAGAAGCTGCGGTGGGGGGACAGGAGGTCAGAGTCTGCAGGGGGGGAGACAGGAGGTCAGAGGCTGCGGGGAGGACAGGGCAAGTCAGAGGCTGCGGAGGAGATGACAGGGCAAGTGAGAGGCTGCGGAGGGGACGACAGGGGAAGTCAGAGGCTGCGGAGGGGACAACAGGGGAAGTCAGAGGCTGCAGAGGGAACGAAAGGGGAAGTCAGAGGCTGCGGAGGGGACGACAGGGGAAGTCAGAGGCTGCGGAGGGGACGACAGGGGAAGTCAGTGGCTGCGGAGGGGACGACAGGGGAAGTCAGAGGCTGCGGAGGGGACAACAGGGGAAGTCAGAGGCTGCGGAGGGGACGACAGGGGAAGTCAGAGGCTGCGCAGGGGACGACAGGAGAAGTCAGGGCTGCGGGTGGGGCGGACAGGAGGTCAGATGCTGCAGGGGGGGCGAACAGGAGGTCAGAGGCTGCAGGGGGAGGGGGGCGGACAGGAAGTCAGAGGCTAAAGGGGGTCGGACAGGAGGTCAGATTCTGCGGGGAGGGGGCGGACAGGAGGCCAGAGGCTGCGGGGGGGGGGCGTCTGGAGGCCAGAGGCTGCAGGGGGGGGGGCGACAGGAGGCCAGAGGCTGCGGGGGGGGCGGACAGGAGGCCAGAGGCTGCGGGGGGGGCGGACAGGAGGCCAGAGGCTGCGGGGGGGGGCGGACAGGAGGCCAGAGGCTGCGGGGGGGCGGACAGGAGGCCAGAGGCTGCGGGGGGGGGCGGACAGGAGGCCAGAGGCTGCGGGGGGGCGGACAGGAGGTCAGTGGCTTCATGGGGCCGGACAGGAGGTCAGAGGCTGCTAGCGGGGCGGACAGGAGGTCAGATGCTGCGGGGGGGCAGACAGGAGATCAGAGGCTGCAGGGGGAAGTGGGGGCAGACAGGAGGTCAGATGATGCAGGGGGGGTGGACAGGTGGTCAGATGCTGCATGGGGGGGGGACAGGGGAGGTCAGAGGCTGCGGAGGAGGGGGGACAGGGGAGGTCAGAGGCTGCAGGGGGGTGGGAAGTCAGAGGCTGCAGGGGGGGTGGGAGGTCAGAGGCTGCAGGGGGGGACAGGAGGTCAGAAGCTGCGGTGGGGGGACAGGAGGTCAGAAGCTGCGGTGGGGGGGACAGGAGGTCAGAGGCTGCAGGGGGAGGACAGGAGGTCAGAGGCTGCAGAAGGGAGGACAGGGCAAGTCAGAGGCTGCGGAGGAGACAACAGGGCAAGTGAGAGGCTGCGGAGGGGACGACAGGGGAAGTCAGAGGCTGCAGAGGGGACGACAGGGGAAGTCAGAGGCTGCGGAGGGGACGACAGGGGAAGTCAGAGGCTGCGGAGGGGACGACAGGGGAAGTCAGAGGCTGCAGAGGGGACGACAGGGGAAGTCAGAGGCTGCGGAGGGGACGACAGGGGAAGTCAGAGGCTCCGCAGGGGACGACAGGGGAAGTCAGAGGCTGCGCAGGGGACGACAGGAGAAGTCAGGGCTGCGGGTGGGGCGGACAGGAGGTCAGATGCTGCATGGGGGAGGGGGGCGGACAGAAGGTCGGAGGCTGCAGGGGGAGGGGAGGGCATTCAGGAGGTCATAAGCTGCGGGTGGGACGTAAGAAGAGGCACACACCATCAGACGAGACCTCACTGAGCTCTGCTTTACTTTTAAAAATGGCGCCTTCCATCGTGTAACTGCGCATGCGCCCGCCTTTCCGAAATTTGAACCTTCAAAGAGACATTGGGAAAGGGATCTAAGTCCCATAAGGGATGATCATTGGGAGGTGGCATTGTCCGCACTGCCCATGGTCTCTTTATCCTCCACACAGAAATGAACCCAACTATTCATTTCACACAGGACCTATCACGTGGCAGCGTAAAGATACCCCTCTTTGTCCTAGATGTAATATGGGGCTGGCTAATTTAAGACATGTTATGGAGATGTCCTAAACTCCATCAGTAAGGAGGGGGCTCTCTGGGGACCCTTATGTAAAGAGGGGGCTCTCTGGGGACCCTGATGTAAGGAGGGGGCTCTCTGGGGACCCTTATGTAAAGAGGGGGCTCTCTGTGGACCCTGATGTAAGGGGGTCGGGGGCTCTCTGGGGACCCTGAGGTAAGGGGGGATCAGGGGCTCTCTGGGGACCCGATGTAAGGAGGGGGCTCTCTGGGGATCCTGGTGTACGTGGGGGAGGCTCTCTGGGGACTTGTTTACATCAGCAGACCACTATTCTGCCTCTGTTGGAAATGATCGGGCGGGGCCCACAAGACACGCTGATTAGCTCTCGGTGTCTGACCAATCAAACAGCGCGCAGACCCGCAAGTGCAGAATCAAGTACCTGTACGTGATTCTGCTCACAGGAGATGCAGCCCCGCAGTAAATGTACATGGTTAAGTTTATTTTTCTTTATTTTCTTAACTTTTTAAACATTTATTTTGAACATACAGTAGATAAATTCTGTGACCAATGCATGTAATGTAGCAGTGCAATATATATGTGGTGCTTTGTGAGGGTGTGGCTTGTGTATGGGTGGGTGGAGACAAAGGGGGCCCCATGATCCCTATTGCCCAGCGGCCCCATGAGTTGTCAGTCCGCCCCTGCTCACAACCATCAATTATGTAGAGTGGCACAAGGGGTTTGAGGACAGATATAGTCGTGATGATGTATTGACCATTTATTACACCAGATATATATGAACCTCTAAATATAGCGGTGTAAAAACTTGAATGATGGGGTTGGGAGATTAAGATATTAGTAGGATACAATGTTATGTCTTGTTTTTTTTTCTTTTCTTTTCTTTTTCTTAAATATTGCTTATAAATGTGTGTTTATTATGATTGTACAATATGTACATGGGTTGAGTGTGTGTCTTGTGTTGATTGTAACTAAAAACCTTAATAAAAAAAGGACTTACCATTCAGGTCTTCTGTTTTCTGCTGTTGGCCATTGACTTTAACGCCGGCATGAAAGCATCCAATAACGGCTCTGAAGCAGCTGCGCATAAGAGCCCGTAGTATCCTTCTCTGCATTCTTTTGGGCTTCTTGCTTGAGATATCTGCAGGATGCAAACTGATATCTCCTTCCATAGGTGGTCTTCCAATGGTGGGTTTCTCTGTGGTGTTATTTTGAGAAACAACCTTTTTAAGGTTAAATCTGTTCATTATGAAGAATAATGAAACACGCTTTAAATGGGTGAGAATTAAATTGTAATGAAATCGGATAAAATCTGATCAGATTACAAGAAAAAACTCGCCAGAGATAGAAGCTCGTGTTAACCGTTCAGAGTCAACAAAGCAACTGGCAGGAACCCTGCTGAGCTGTTTCTTATATGAGAGCAGCCAGTGACATCATAGTGCAGCAGTGTTGTCATGGAAACCTTTTTTTTTTTTTTTTTTTTTCAAATCTCCTGGTGCTCCTCTGACAGGCTTTTGTTGCCATGGTTACCAAAGCTTCTGCACAGTGATGAGCAGTGGGGGAGGCGGCTGTAACTTCTTAGCTCTGATTATAGAACCCGGGGGACAGCACAGCCACACCATCTACTAAGGATTTATAATAGAGGAATATGATGGGGCAATATTGATGGGACAACGTGATCTCATTTTAATGATTGTGGTGGAGGTAATATTTTTCATTGTCGCCAGTGCTTATGTGGAATTGTTTAATAAAATATTTTGTTTCTCTTTGAAGAATCTCTTTGGAATTTGTCCTACTTTTTTATATGCTGTTTACTGATTCAGAGGAACACACCTCACACTTTATTGATTACTATTGGGGTGACAGTTTTGGTGGCCTGGTTGAGGAATTGCTACCTATAATTCTTTTCCTCCCCAGTAACCATTTACCCAGGTGTACCTTCAGTGACTATTTACCTATACAATACATTGTCTGGAGGTACTGCATGTTTTACTATATAGATTCAACATTGTGAAATTTAAAGGATAAGTTCACTATAAAAAAAAATAAGTGCACTTTTTTTGTAGGTAAAAAAAAAGTGCATTTACCATTTTATTTTTTTATTCTTTATAGAAGCCTGGAAAGCATTGCACCATGCATGACTCCTACAGACGGTCAGTGTAAGCTGTCTGCCCTATACACCGTACAGGCAGGCTTTTTCACATTACAGGAAGAATCAATGGACTACCAGAGGGCTCAACAACGCCATGGTAGTTCATTGAGGACTACAAGATGACAGCTTCAAAGGCACTTGATACTTGAAGTTTTCACATCCACAGAACTCTGTGAATGAATAAACCTGTTTTTTTTTCCCTTAAAGAGGGATTTCACTGTAAAAAAAAAAAATATTAAAAGCCAGCAGCTACAAATACTGCAGCTGCTGACTTTTAATAAATAGACACTCACCTGTCCCTGGATCCAGCAATGTCGGCAGCCGAGGCCAAACGACCGCTCGGCTCTCGGCTGTTGTCGCCACTATTCTAAGTGAGGGAATCAGGAAGTGAAGCATTGTGGCTTCACTTCCCGGTTTCCTACTGCGCATGCGTGAGTTGCGCAGTGTACTAGGAATGGTCCGCGCTGTCTCTGGGACCCATGTGTGTCCCAGCAGACAGTGCAGAGGGACAGGAAGAGGCATAGACTCCCGTTGGAGTCTATGCCCGGAAGTGGGTGCAAATACCTGTCTTTGACAGGTATCTGCACCTCCTTCCCCCCTGAAAGGTGCCAACTCTGACACTGGAGGGTTCCGATCAGCGGAAGTTCCACTTTAGGGTGGAACCCCGCTTTAACGGCGCCTGGACCCCCCACCGCACATTTACCACGGCAGGGTGGCCCCAGCTGCACGAAACAAAGTACCTGTATGTTGCTTCCGCTTCGGGGATTGGGGCGCGCTGCCAGCGACCCACTCCCGCTGTGATTAGACACAGTCAGCGGGTCCAGCGGCCACAATGGCTGCCAAATCCTGCCGATCATTCACTGGAGAGGCAGAACAGCAGTCTGCTTATGTAAACAAGAGAGAGATTTTGTGTTTGTGTTCCTCCAATCAGTCCATCCCCCACACAGTTAGAATTCACTCCCTAGGAGCACTTTGACCGCCCCTGGTGTCAACCTGTTCCTTGCCAGTGTAATTTATACAGTGACAGTGCATTTTTTTTAACACTGATCAATATATTAGTGTCACTGGCCCCCAAAAAGTGTCACTTAGTGTCAGATTTGTCCGTCGCAATGTCGCTGTCCCGAAAAAAATTGCTGATCGCCACCATTACTAGTAAAAAATATAAATGCCATAAATCTATCCCATAGTTTGTAGATGCGATAACTTTTGCGCAAACCAATCAATATATGCTTATTGTGATTTTTTTACCAAACATATGTAACAGACTACATATTGGCCTAAACTAATGAAGAAATTTGATTTTTTTTAAAATTTTTAATGGATGGATCTTATAACAGAAAGTAAAAATTGTCAACCTTTTTTTGTTCATAGCCCAAAAAAGAAAATCAGCAGAGGTGATCAAATACCACCAAAAGAAATCTCTATTTGTGGTAAAATAAGGACATACATTTTGTTTGGATACAGCGTCACTTGTCTGCGCAATTGTCAGTTCTTGGTGCAGTGCAATTTAAAAAAAATGGATCAGGGGCTTCTTTCCCTGCATTTCTGCAGATATGGCAACCTATTGAAATGCATGGGTTGCCCTACACGTGCTACGTGCTACACACAGCCAAACAGACGTAAACACAGTTAAGCTGTTTTTACCACCCCCAACAGCTCCCCCTTTAGCTGTATAAATGATGTGGGCAAGGCTGGAAGTATACCTCCAGGTGAATGGGGCTGCACTGCAACCACCTCGCAACTGTGTGCATTGCATGTGGTTGCGTTGTGGTGATGCTGCATTTAAGGGGTTAAAACCGGTGGTAAGGAGGCAACATATTACCTCTTTACCACCTCTCAAATGCCTCTGAAAGGCAATCTGAACATGTATTGCTGTTCAGAGGAGTGACAGTCCTGGCTGCTATTATGAAAAAGGCGTAAAAAAGCAGTACAGGAAGGGGGATCAGGATTAAAAGTAACACAAACACACACATATAAACACACACACATACAAACACGTGCATATATGCATAAAAACACATGTACGCAAACAGACACACGCAAACACCTGCATAGCTCCCACCTGTCCCTGATTTGGAACAATGTCCCTCTGTCCCTCATTCCTGCTCATTTGTCCTTCATTTTGGTCTGATCTATATAGCTGTATATTAAATGCACTTTTTATTTATCAAAAAGTGTTTACAAATGCAGCAAATTAAAAATCACTTTGAAAGGTTTAGTGCTGGAAAATTGCAAAAGCCAATATAAAGGAATAGTAGTGGTAAAAAAAAAGCACAGTTTTTTGGTATAATTTTCCTTTTAAGGGGGCATTGCAAGGTGTGTGTCCTATGCCTGCATACTTTTGCTGATAGGTGTCCCTCATTCCCATCTCAAAAAGTTGGGAGGTATGAACCTGTATAGGTCCCTTTTAAAAGTAGCAGTACGGTACCTTCCTTTGCATGGCTGGGTACTGCATGAGGCACCACGTGAGTGTGTGTTGCGGAAGGAAGAAGTGAGTTTGTTTTCTCAGAGTCTGGAGAAAAAGTTGGGAATGCACCTGTCAGGGCTGGCTTAGCCCTTCCTTCTCTGGGCTGGCTGCTCAGCTGTTGGCTAATTGCCAGCTCTCATCTCTCTCCACAGTTACCAGCTGTTCCTGATCATGCTCGTCTCACCTACCTACTTAAAGCTATCCAGCTCACTTCACCTCTGCCTTCGCCTTGGTCACATCAAGAAACCATCTCCTGCGGTTCTGTTTAAAGACTGGCTTGCTGACATCCCTTCTGGCTCCTTATCCTGCTTGCTGTTGCTCTACTTGGATCCCTGACTTCTGGCCTGGCTGATTACCCGATCTGGTTATTGAACTCTGGCCTGTCTGACTACTCGATCCAGTTACTGGACTCTGGCTATGCTTTGACTACGTGTTTTCTATTTATTTATTTTTTATTTTTATTTAATAAACAAGTGTGATTTAATTGTACTTCTATCTCGGTCTTATTCATGGTTTCTGACAGTACGCGAAGGCCATGAATTCAGAAGATACAGTCAATCCACTTGTTGGTAATATTTTTTCCAGATTGGATGAGCAAGATCACCGCATGGATCAGTTTGCCATGGCTTTACAAACACTACAGAGTCGCACGGCTCACCTGGAATCCCCCACCGTGGCTGCTCCAGTACAACCTGAGTCACAGGAGGTCCCTGCTGCGCCAGTCTCTGTGCAGACACCCGCCTCGAGTATTACCTCTACAAGAGGTATGTCTGGTTCCGGTCCGCTTCCCCATCGATTTGGGGGTGATCCAGTTCAATGTAGAGGGTTTCTCAATCAGGTTGAGCTATACTTCAAGATGCTGCCCCAGGCGTTTCCCACCCTCAGTTTGTGGCCTCCTTTAAAAGGGTATTTGACGTTCCCGCACGCTCCGCTTCTGCTGCCAAGTGCCTCATGTCCATCAAGAACTGTTGCCGACTACGCCATTGAATTCCGTACTCTGGCAGCAGAGGTTGCTTGGAACAATGAGGCCCTCGTGGCTGCTTTTTCTCATGGTCTCTCGGATTCCATCAAGGATGAGATAGCAGCATGAGATATACCCACTGAGTTGGAAAGCTTGATCTAGCTTGCCATCCTCATTGACTCCAGACTGAGAGACTTTCTCTTAAGGAGCGTTTGCGGAAGCCTCCTGAACGTTTGCCTCCGAGCTTTGTAGTCCCACCCATGCCTCCCTCACCTCCCATGCCTCCTGGTACCGAGTCGGTCAGTGAAGATGAACCCATGCACCTGAGCTTCACGCGTCTCTCTGCGGATGAGAGAGCCTTTAGGAGGAGGGAGAGATTGTGCCTTTATTGTGGCCAGATAGGTCACTTTTTGAAGTCTTGTCCTACCCATCCAGGGAACGCCCAAACCTTGAGGTCCTGTCATGAACAATACTTAGGTGGCGTTGTTTCGTCCCCAGTTAACCAGAAGGATAAGCCCCTGGTTTCAGTCACCCTATCTTGGGCTGAGTCGTCTATCGAGATACAGGCTCCAATCGAGTCTGGGGCTGCAGGCCTGTTCATTGATGCTGCATTTGTTTCGTAGCACTTGATTCCTTTGCAGCTGCGTGACACTCTACTTGCCATTGAGGCTCTTGACGAGAGACCTTTACAGCCTGCCCATGTGACTCATGAGACGGTTCCGTTGTCCATGACCGTAGGGGCTCTTCACCATGAGATAATCCAATTCCAAGTTAATTCCTCACCCAGGTTTCCGCTGGTTATTGGTTATCCTTGGTTACAGATGCACAACCCCTCTTTTGATTGGCTCCATGCTGAGGTTCTCTCCTGGTCACCACAATGCAGTGAGACATGCTTCCTAAAGGTATCTAAGGTCCTGTGCACCTCTTCACTCCCCTCCCTGCCGGAGGAGTACCGCGATTTTAGCGATGTTTTTGATAAAGGTCAAGCCAGTAGTTTGCCTCCACACCGTTCTTATGATTGCGAAATTGACCTTCAACCTGGTGCCATACCTCCTTCTGGTCGTATCTTGGAGGATAAGGCCATGGGGGAGTATGTTGCTGATGCACTTTCTCGAGGTTTCATCCGCAAATCCTCGTCTCCTGCTGGTTTCTTCTTTGTGAAGAAGAGCGGTGAACTGAGACCTTGTATAGAATAAAGGGGTCTAAATGGTGTCACGATTAAGAATGCCTACCCGATTCCATTGATTACAGAGTTATTTCACCGCCTCAAGGAAGCAACTGTTTTCACGAAGCTTGACTTGAGAGGGGCATACAATCTTGTGCGCATTAAGGAGGGCGATGAGTGGAAAACTGCGTTTAATACCAGAACTGGCCATTATGAATACCTGGTAATGCCTTTTGGCCTTTGTAACGCCCTGGCAGTTTTCCAGGAATTTATTAACGATGTCCTCCGAGATTTGTTGCAGTTATGTGTGGTGGTTTATCTCGATGATATCCTCATATTTTCCAAGTCCCTGGAGAGACACCACACAGATGTCTGTCGTGTGCTTCAGAAGTGCAAGTTCCATCGTGAACAGGTTACATTCCTGGGCTATGTCATGTCCACTGCTGGTTTTTCAGTGGACCCAGAGAAACTTTCGGCAGTCCTACAGTGGTCTAGACCAATGGGTTTACGTCCAGAGAATCACAGCAGAGATATACACCACCGCTCAAAAGCAGGTCCTGGGAACTCAGAGATAATTGCTCCAGGTCAAGGGATCTGGGTGCGAGCCACAACATGCAGATAATGTGGATAATGACGGAACTCTGGACGGCCGCACTCCAAAGCTAAAACGATGCTTTATTCAAATTTAATATTTATGTCACGGTACTACTTACAGTGAGCCCACAGGCGAGCAGGTGACATGGGATCCCTCAGGGCGTGGAATCTAAGAGCCAGCCGGTGTTCCGCCAGGGACCCTCTCACGAAGGTTTGGGCTTAGCTGCGTGCTGACCCCAGGTCACAACCCCCGGGTTCCCCCTGCTCGCTAGGGAAGTACCAGAAGACACTGTTGGACAAGGATGGATGGATGAAGCAAAGGAGAGCCGGATAGTGAGCCAAAGTCATTGTGGGCTGCAGACAACATAATCAGAACAAGCCGGGTCGGTACACAAGAGATCAGTTCACGAGAGGTCAGGTAAAACAGGTTACACAGGGGAGCTTCAGAAACAAATGTTGCTCAAGCAATAGTAACTGGTTAGAAAGGGATATAAATATAGAAGCACATGAGGGGCTGGACAGGAAGTAGCGGGAAGGAAGCATATATTAGGTAACGGGTGAAGGGTGGCGACACCCATAGCTGCAGAGTGCACAGAGCTGAACACCAGCCAGTGGAACAACAGATGCCAGCCGACCCACTGCAGTAAAGGTGAGACACAGATCAGCTCCGCAGCTGATCTGTGACATTACCCCCCCCCCCCCCTTACGGGGTCCCCCTACACGTCTGTGGGCTGGCTTGGAGGGAAATTTCTGATGGAATCTGGTCACCAATCGTGGGGCAGAGACATCGGTGCCAGGGACCCAAGACCTCTCCTCCGGACCATAGCCCTTTCAATCAATGAGATAGAATAGCCTCCCCCAGGGAGTACTTGGAGTCCAATATTTCTTTAATCTCATGTTAATCCGAGGTATCAGCCACATGAGTGGGGTGAGAAGAAGGGCAAGAGAAGCGATTGAGGACCAGTGGCCTGAGCAGGGAGACATGGAAGATGTTGAGTATCCTGAGATGAGAGGGTAGACGGAGCTTTAAAGCCACCGGATTGATCTGGCGGAGAATAGGAAATGGACCAATGAAGCGAGGGGCAAATTTCATTGAGGGTACCCGGAGTCGGATGTGCTTGGCAGAGAGCCAAACTCTATCGCCAGGCAGGAACTTGGGAGCCGGACGGAGATGACGATCTGCCGCCGTTTTATGCCTGGAAGCAGCTAGATGAAGATTCCCAGAGACTTCTTTCCAGATTGAGTTGAAGGACCTTTGGGTCTCAGCTGCTGCTGGTACAACGGGAGAAATGGGAACAGGAAAGCGAAAAGATGGATGCTGCCCATAAACTGTGAAGAAAGATGATTTTCCAGAACTGGCATTGGCGTGATGGTTTAAGGCAAACTCTGCCCAGGGCAAAAGGTCCACCCAGTCATCTTGGTGGGCTGAAATGAAGGCACAGAGAAAATGTTCTACACTTTGATTGGCAAGTTCCGTTTGCCCATTGGACTGGGAATGAAAGGCAGATGAAAAATCCAATTAAATCCCAAAGGAGCTGGCCAAGGCTCTCCAAAACCGAGCAGTAAATTGAACTCCTCTGTCAGAGACGATATGTGAAGGCATCCCATGAAGACAAAATATCTCCTTAATAAAAGTTGTGGCAAGACTGGGAGCTGAAGGTAGGCCTGGGAGAGGAATCAAGTGACACATTTTGGCGAACCGATCCACCACTACCCAGATGACTGTGGAACCTGTTGAGGGAGGCAGATCTGAGATAAAATCCATGGCAATACAACGCCAAGGTACATTGGCCACTGGTAAGGGCAAAAGCAACCCAGCAGGGGCAGACATGGAAGATTTGGAAAGTACACAAACCGTACAAGCTTGAATGTATTCCTTGAATTGGCGATAGTAATTGGTGAAGCCCAAAAACCGTCACCTGGTTGTACACAAGTCTATCTATTGATCTGTACAACCAGCCTGTCAGGATGATCATTGTATGGTGACATCGGGATAGGCTTCTCACCGTCAGAATACAATACACAGAGAGAGGGATTCCCCCAGTCACCTCGTATGTGTGGGGGATGGGGGGAATCCGATATATTATTTTGTGCATTCGATGCATGGATTGCCAGACACTGTTGTCACCATCAAATATTCTTAAAACTGATCTCCGGGGGAAAACAGAAAATCCTCCCTTTCAGTGGAGCTGCTCGCCCATACTGCGAGGACAGGCATAATGGCAGACAGGGATAGCGGAGGATGAGGATAACAGAGGATGGAGATAACGGAGGACGGGACAATGTACGACGAGGATAACGGAGGACGGGGATAGTGGAGAATGGGGAAAATGGTGGATGGGGATAGCGGAGCATGAGGATAACAGGACGAGGATAGCGGAGGATGGGGATAATGGAGGGCAGGGATAGCGGATTACGGGGATAGCGCAGGACGGGGATAGCGCAGGACGGGGGGTAACAAGAGGACAAGGATAATGGAGGACGGGGATACCAGAAGTGAGCAGAAGACAAGGATGCTGATCAGAGGATAGGGGTTACAGAGGTGATGTGAGAGGTGATAATATGGTTATACATAACATTGTTTTAAGGCCCTCTTATGTTGTTATGTTGGGTTGTCCCTACTCAGTCAATCCAGTGTTGTCTTGCTGCAATCCGGCAGGGTCGGTGAAATGTAGAGGATCCTCCATGCGACCATCGAAACCCTCCTCTCTCTCCCGAAGACATTCAGAGGCTGCAGGAGGGAAATGGAGGCTATTGGCTCCTTCACATGCCGCTCCTGCCACTTCCTTATCTCTGTCCTGCTGCCCCTGTGCTGCTGTGTCCTTCCCTTGAATTCCATGACCGTGGGGGGGACCCCAAGATGGCAGGAAGGCGGCCTACTGGGGGACCATAATAAAAGGGTCCTACAATAGAAGTGAACGGCCCTAGATAAGTGGGAAGGGCCCTGGTCGGGGGCCAGAGCGGCCCTTCATGATTTTTTGCACTGGGGAACTGAAAGTTCTAGTTACACCTCTACCCCCAACCCAAATACTTACCTGAGTCCTCACTCGATCCAGTGCTTTGCTAATCTGTATTAGTTCTCTTCTCTCTCCCTGCTTTCACAGGAAACAGAAGTAGCAGCAGGAGCTATCCATTATATTATGTAACACATTTTAGCATTGTATTTGTATTGCTGTCACAAACCATTCAAATGTAAACTTAATTGTCCCCCATTGTACTTCCATCCATCTGTCCAACTCCTGTTTATCCTGGGAAGTTTTATATCCATTTTTTGGATGTAGTCTGACTCTCTTTATGCCATTCCCAAGAGCCTCCATAAAGGACTACCTACTTTCCATTCCACCATCTCATGGTGGCTTTGGCACCTCTTCATACACGCCTATAGGCTTAAACCTGGACTTCAGGGAAACAATATATACCGTATATACTCGAGTATAAGCCGAGATTTTCAGCCTCTTTTTTGAGGCTGAAAGTGCCCCCCTCGGCTTATACTCGAGTCATCGCTGTCTGCCCGCTCGATCAGCGTGTCGAGCAGACAGACAGCGGCCATTCTAGAATTCAAAAGCCGCGCCTCCGGCTCCGCCTTCGCCTGTGATAGGCGGAACACTGAATTTCCCAGCAGCCTGTGTTCCGCCTATCACGGGCATCGTCTCATCCTCGTACTACGGACGAGGATGAGACGATGCCCGTGATAGGCGGAACACAGGCTGCTGGGAAATTGAGTGTTCCGCCTATCACGGACATCCGATAGGCGGAACAGCAGTCAGTGGGAAATTGAGTGTTCCGCCTATCACCGACGGAGGCGCGGCTTTTGAATCCTAGAATGGCCGCCGACGAAGAGCTGAAGGACGGAGGCTCGGCTCGGGACGGGCCGGGACGGGCCGGGCCGGGCCGGGACGCAGGCTGGACGGGACGCAGGCTGGACGGGACGCAGGCTGGACGGGACGCAGGCTGGACGGACACAGGCAGGCTGGACACAGGTAGGCTGCACGGACACACACACACACACACACACACACACACACACACACACACACACACACACACGGATGCATGGACACACACACACACACACACACGGATGCATGGACACACACACACACACACACGGATGCATGGACACACACACAGGGATGGATGGACCCACAGGGATGGACGGACACACAGGGATGGACAGGCATGTCTCACCCTCGGCTTATACACGAGTCAATAATTTTTTCCAGTTTTTTGGGGGTAAATTGGGGGCCTCGGCTTATATTCGGGTCGGCCTATACTCGAGTATATACGGTACTTAGGTCCCTGGTTCAGTTATAAGGATAAGGTTCCAACTTACAGACAAAATGCAATCTCCTGAAGAAATCAATCCTTTGTGTTTATTATCTACTCCTACTCTGCTTTTCTAAAAGATATAAGCATCGTGGATGTGTGTGTGTGTGTGTGTGGGGGGGGGGGGGGGGTTATACCTGA
This sequence comes from Lithobates pipiens, assembly GCF_037356315.1. Classification (NCBI taxonomy): domain Eukaryota; kingdom Metazoa; phylum Chordata; class Amphibia; order Anura; family Ranidae; genus Lithobates; species Lithobates pipiens. The sequence goes on along the minus strand of NW_027507686.1, from coordinate 84,654,953 downwards.
CGGACCCATGGATTTTTTGCCTGTCCAATGTGTGATTCCTCATAAAGTCAGCAGAATAGCCCAGTAGTCTCAGATTCTACCCCTACTGATCGTATGTCCCTTGAAAAACTTCAAGGAAAGGATTTTATGGTGAGTACAGACCCCTTGTCATGAAAGGGTTAAATAAAAGAGGAAGCAATTCAGATGACATTTTTAAGTGTGCGTTTATGAAAGTATGATTATGGACCTATAAACATTTGTTCCTTTCAAAGCTTTTTTCATGTACTCTGATTCAACCAAGAGTCCATTGGTGAAATCAATTGGCCAAAAGTGAAAATCTAGTGATCCTCTCTCCCATTCGCTGACATACTTTTCACCAAGAGATTCCAAGCCTGCCCACCAAGGCAAGGTAGACTCTTCTAGGGCAGGACCTACACTAAACTACACTAAGCTACCCTACTGGATGCTAGTCATCGTTTTTCTAATGTTGGATGTATGTTTGTAGTAGGCCTCATCCTATAATCTGTGTGTGCGATCTACTCTCTCCTAATTTGATTGTCTGTCTGCCCCTGGGGCACACAATGTTTACCATGGATAGGGGAATCGGACATTTCCTTTCCTTCAGCCCCTCCAAATCTTACAGTGTATGGCTATTTTAAAAGGGTAAGTAGAGATATGTTTGTTTTCATTTTTGCTTTTTTTTTTTAAACAAAACCTTGAATAAAAAAAAAATATCTGTTATTACTATACTTATATATATTTTTTTTCCCCAAAACATCCATTACTATAAAACTACTAGAAGCATGCTGTTTAGGGGAAAGATGTTAAATATTTTATACATTTACAAATATACAGTTTGAATTAAAAATAAATTCAAATCCTTAACCATTAGGCCCTTTACACACTTTGCACTGGACGGGCTCGGCTAGTTTAGCGGGAGATCGCACAGTTGATCCCCGCTGAGCCAGCGGATGACTCTGCTCACTGTGAAGGGACGGACCTGTGAGAGCTCCGCTGTTCTCTATGGGCAGATCGGATGAAAACCGACTGCATGTCTGTTTTCATCCGATCCTCTGGACGGATTGCGAACATATCGCCATCCCTCTGTTTTGAGTGGATCTTGTCGGATCGAATGGCAGGCAGGTGTCAGCGGACACATCTCCTCTGTCATCTGCCTGCCCATACAGATCAATGGGTGGCCTGCTCAGATCTGCCTGAAAAAAAGGTTGTGTGGTTCCGAGTGGGTCAATCGTGTAAAAGGGGCTTTACAGTGGTCTCTAAACTGCAGCCCTTTGCTTGCCTTTATCCAGCCCTTGAGGCATTATTCACGCCACTGACACCAATGATGGGGCACTATTCCTTCTACTGACACCAATGATGGGGCACTATTCCTTCTACTGACACCAACAATGGGCACTATTCCTTCCACCTACACCAACAATGGGGCAAAATTCTTTCCACTGACACCCACAATGGGGCATAATGCCTCCCACTGACACCAACTATTTATCCCCCTAATTCCAAAGATCTGGCATTGTTTACTTCCACTGGGCACAGTCCGCTACCCCTAAAGCCTAAAGGATTATCTGTGGCCCTTAGAGCCATTTGACTGGCACTTTTAACTCCCTTTAGCGGCTGAATAAAGAGTTAAAATTCACCTACAAAGCTCCAAAGCCAAGGCACTTTGCAGGCACTTCAGTGGCGCTGCCCATTGTTTTTAATGGGAAGAGGTGGTTTAGAAGAAGTGTATACACCGCTCCTAAAGCTCCCCAAAGATGCTGATTGCAGGACTTTTTTTAAAGTCCTGCCAGCGCAGTGCCCCAGTGTTTAAACACTCTGACTTTGACACTGGGACTGCAGGGGAGGCATTTTTCAGGTGCTTTACAGGCGCAATATTTAGCACTAAAGTGCCCAAAAAACCCCTCCGGTGTGAAAGGGGTCTAAAGGCATTATTACTTCCACTGACACCAAAAAAGGACACTATTCCTTCCCTGACACCAATGATGGGGCACTATTCCTTCCGCTGACACCAATGATGGGCCACTATTCCTTCCGCTGACACCAACGATGGGGCATTATTCCTCCCACTGACACCAATGATGGGGCACTATTCCTCCCACTGACACCAATGATGGGACACTATTTCCTTTTCACTGGCACCAATGATGGGGCACTATTCCTCCCACTGACACCAATGATAGGGCACTATTTTTCCCATTGACACCAATGATGGGGCACATTCCTTCCACTGACACCAATGACGGGGCACTATTCCTTCCACTGACACCAATGACGGGGCACTATTCCTTCCACTGACACCAATGATGGGGCACTATTCCTCCCATTGACACCAATGATGGGGCACTATTCCTTCCACTGACACCAATGATGGGGCACTATTCCTCCCATTGACACCAATGATGGTGCACTATTCCTCCCACTGACACCAATGATGGGGCACTATTCCTTCCACTGACACCAATGATGAGGCACTATTCCTCCAATTGACACCAACTATTTCTCCCCCTAATACCAAAGATCAGACTTTGTTTACTCTCAGTGCGCACAGTCCGCCCTTAAATTCTGAAGGACAGTAAACTGGCTCTTTCTTTAGAAAGTTTGTAGACTCCTGAACAAGTACAATACTAATTTAAGGATCCGGTAACTCTACGTATATATAAAGATACAGCATGGGCATTAATAGCAGCTATGGAGCAACATCAACAGCAAACCAGTTGTTGAGCAGGTCTTCAATGTTGGGTATGTCCTCAAGAAGCAGTCGCCAGGGCTGTTGCGTGATGGGAACAGCAGCCCGGCACAGAGGACAGGTTCCGCTCTGCTGCAGCCATCGCTGGATGCATTCCGTGTGGAATTGGTGAATGCAGGGCAGAATCGTAGTGTCTTCTCCATCTTCAAAACCTGAAAGACAAATAGTACAGTTTACTTGCACCTCGCCCCTTGGCTCAATTGGCGGTGATGGGGGTTTTGAGGAGCCCAGCCATGGTCTCTTGGGTCTTGGGGAACGGCTCCTGTGGTCCTCCTGTCTCCTCTGACGATGGGCTCTAGACCTCGTCCGATGGGTGATCGGCGACTCCCCGCCGTCCTGACGAGAGCGCCTCTGCCGGGATCTGGGATGAGAAGGACGAGGCATCCTGATGGTCTAGGATGCCTTTTTAGCTGAAAAAAACTAAAAAAAAAATTATAATAATAATATTATAATTAGCAATAAGATGGTAGAAATAGTGATAACTATCAATTAAAATGGGTAAAATCGCAGTCAGTCACAAGGAAAAGCAGTAAAACGCTGTGAGATCGCAGAGCAACAGCTCAGAGCAACCACACTCAGCAACTCGTAAAGAGAAGTGACCTGACACACAGCCTCAGCCTCTTCTAGTAAGTGCCTCTCATTCATCTTATGGTGACCTCACACCAGCTTATTTGCTGCCCATATGTCATCATACAACACTGTACACATGTCAATTTGATATCATTCCATAGATTTTTACATTTTACCACTAGATGGCACTCTAGTGTCTGTTCCCCCCTATGGCTAATTTGCATACAATTATCTCCCTGACCAATCAGCTGAAGGCAGGAGTGAGTTAGCCCCACCCTCTGAGCTCAGGTCGGCGCCATCTTGGATTGGAAGTGAATGGAGATTTCTATGAGGGGTTATTGTTGGTGTGAATAGAAATTAATTGCCCAATGCGGGTATTTTGTTGAGTGGGGAGAGCAGAGGTGTTCAGGTGAGGAGGACAGAGGGGAAGGAAGCCGGGGGTAGTTGGGAGAAGGCCATGGGGAGTGCTAAGTAGGAGGGGGAAGGTGATGTATCAGCACTGATCTGTACTCAGTGCATAGTTGCCAACTGGGACATTCCCGGGATTAGGACCCTTGTCCCGATTTAATTTTGTCCCAGGAAATTCGGTTATTCACGATTTTTTTACCGCCAGCCGCTAGAGGTCTGCGGCCGGCAGAGACAATGTCTCTGTCGCCCACCATTTTGAAGAAGACCAGAAGGCATGGCTATTTTTCACAATAGAGATGCTGCGGCGCCGCCCACCCCCGCCCTGCTGCCAGTTTCTGTGAATTGTAATGGAAAGGGACGGAAGGTGGGCTGTGCGGCAGCTCAATCTCTTTCCGCGCGGCAACGACGGTTTGGATGTCGGGGGCCAGTCTGGATGTCGGGGGCACCAGATGTTAGGAGGACTGATGGGGACACCAGATGTTAGGAGGACTGATGGGGTCACCAGATATTAGGAGGACTGATGGGGTCACCAGATAGTAGGAGGACTGATGGGGACACCAGATGTAAGGAGGACTGATGGGGACACCAGATGTAAGGAGGGACTCCACTGATAGAGACACAAGATGTCAGGAAGGCTGCTCTGATGGGGCACCCAATGTAAGGAGGGACTCTGCTGTGCTAGTGACATGCTCATGGCTCCCACTGATCCTGCATTATGGTGAATGTAATAATAGAAATAATGCGCTTCAGTCATCCTGACACCATAACAATCATAGCGCCGGGATGATTGAAGCGCTAATACCAGGTATTTGGAATATCTTTATCTGCTGATTGTCAAACTCTGTAAAACACATATTGCTATTGTGGTGTAGGATCTGGGGCTGCTGTCCCTCCACCCCCTCCACCCTTTCCCTCTCCATCCCGCATTCATCTCAGACTCTAACCACACCCCTTTGAGCCACGACCATGTAAGCCACGCCCACTATTTTACGTAAACCACGCCCCAGGCTTTCACATTGGAGACACAGCAGCAACTCTTTCAGGGTGCTTTGCAGGTGCTATTTTTAGCACTGTAGCACCTGCAAAGCGCCCCAGTGTGAAAGGGGTCTTAGTGAATTCTCTCTATTTAGAAAAAATAAACCGAGCTAGACACAAAACAAAACTTTTTTTATTAAAAATAAATAAATCAACAGGCTGCAGCCAGAAGTGGGACACACACACCAAGAAAACTCAGGAAAAAGAAAACTAGCTGCGCCAAAAAGTAAAGATTACTAAAAATTAAACCCTTATGAACAATGACTCCATATAGTCAAGAGTTTTTTATAACCGATAATCTCCAATATCAATGTCCTCATCAGCTAATAAAATTAGCAGGAGATACTTCCACATAGCAACAGTTCATTCGCAAAAGAAGGGGTTATTGCAAGAACACAATTCTCTCTGGTAACTCTTATTTTAACACCACGGTGATTCACACATATACAGGTGAAAAAAGGATGCCTGACCACTGAGATGCAGATATGCTTACCAGATGGCAATCAATAGGGAGCATTTAAATCTAATTCTTCCACATCCTTAGGATTGGACCAGGAACTATAGATCACCTTGGAACGGACCCTCTAAACCGTCATTGTGGACTCCCAGACTCCATAATTCTATCAACTGGGTATATCACTATGGGGACTTTTTCCTAATCGATATACAGTTGTCACATGACCCCGCTCTCTCCCGGCCTCTATGCAGGAAAACATAGGCAGGAGGAGCTCTGCTCTCCTAATGTGTTCAGAGTGAACAGAGCTTCTATATTTAATTTTCAATGTTTACCTGAAAAACCGGTTGGTTGTCATGCACAAAAGCTCCAGATTCTGTCTACACCAGTTATTTATTATTATTTTTTTTTTAATTTTTAAGAAAAAAAAGGTATAAAACTGATACATGTTGGCAAATCCTAGCTCAATAGGTACACAGAACAAAGAAAAACAAGCAAAAACAGAGTTATTCCTATGTGCACTCTGTAGAGACCACAGACAGGCTAAGTACGGAAAAAAGTGTTGGCTTGCTGGAAGCAGCTCTTTGGAATGACAACACTCGCTCCCCTACAGTCAGGATAACCCCCTAACTGGGTTACGGAAGGGAGGTCCCCCAAAGAACCACATCAAACCATATTTGATACTAGGATTATGCCTCCAGTAGAGGGTGAATTAAACCAGATGTCCCAGAGAATTTCTTGGGGCAACCTCTAAACTCATCTGTGAATTAGTAAAGGGATATGGCCGTATTGACTAGATGCTTACAGAAATCTAGAGATGGGGCTGAAGGAGACTGATGCCTGGTACACACGGTCGGATTTTCCGACGGAAAATGTTCGATGGGAGCCTTTTGTCAGAAATTCTGACCATGTGTAGGTTCCATCAGACAGTTTCTATCGGAATTTCTGTCGCACAAAGTTGGAGATCTGGTTTTCACATTTTCCGACCGGGTGTACACAATTCCGACGCATAAAGTGCCACGCATGTTCGGAATCAAGCAGAAGAGCAGCATTGGCCATTGAACTTCATTTTTTTGGCTCGTTGTACCTGTTGTACGCCACCATGTTCTTGGCGTTTTGAATTTCCGCCCTACTTTGTGTGACCGTATGTATGCAAGACAAGTTTGAGCCAAAATGCGTTGGAAAAAAAAACCCATGGGATTTTGTTGTCGGAATATCCGATCGTGTGTACATGGCATAACACTTTAGAATCATAGCTTTCCTGGCACAATATAAAAGCAGACCATATAGCATTCTTAGGGCCCTAGTAGGGGCCAAGGAGTTTACCAGGCCCAAATATAGATGTCACAGATGTAACCTAAAAATTAAATGTTCAATTTCACCCCAAAATGCCTGAACCAAAGGATAATTCCAAAAAACATGAAGTGAAGTCCTCTGGATGGACTGTACTTCTCTAGCATCTCAAAAGTCCTCTGGATGGACTGTACATCTCCAGCATCTCAAAAGTCCTCTGGATGGACTGTACATCTCCAGCATCTCAAAGGGACAGATGGATATATTCTGTCTAACCGTTGAGGAGTAAAATATATTCACAGGGAAAAGAGGCATGAGGGTAGCAAAAAAACATAAAATGTTAAATGCGACAATTTTTCTGAACTTTTCATTACTACATGATATTAATTGGGACAAAATCCTAGAAACATTGAACACAGAAGACAAATGGGAATGCTTTAGGAGCATATTGAACAAAGGTATCACACAGTGCATTTCAATGGGCAATAAATATAGAAGAGCGAAGGTTAAATCTGGGTGGCTAAACCGTAATCGTATGATTTTTGGTCAATTTGTTTTCGTATGAAAAAAACGTAAAAGCAAGACTACGCGTGCTCAGAAATGAAAAATACACACAAAAGTATTCAACATATTGGGTTTTATTTACTAAAAGAAAATCCACTTTGCACTGCAAGTGCGCTTTAAAGTGCACTGAAAGTGCACTTGGAAGTAAAGTTGCTGTAGATCTGAGGAGGACATGCAAGGAAAATAAAAAACAGCATTTTAGCTTGCACATGATTGGATAATAAAATCAGCAGAGCTTCCCCTCATTTCAGATCTACCCCTTAGATTTAGAGCGACTGCACTTCCAAGTGCACTTTCAGTGCAAAGTGGATTTGCCTTTCGTAAATAACTCCCATTATGTCACTTCTGACGGTGTATTCTGTAGTATGAAAATTTTTGGTATTGTGAGTAACCTCTTCACTTTCGACGTGGGACTAGCATGCCACAAAAAACGTACGTTCAGTCGTCTGAAAATCTAAATGTGTGTATGAGGCTTTACTCAGCATTTTACCCAGAGCAGCAAATGCAACCTGTAGCCAGGTATTTGGTTAAGAATGGAGAGGGAGAAAAACACTGGCTGCAGCTGCTCTTTGTAGCTGCAGCCCTGTGGGGCAGAACTGGGTAACACCTTTATCAGCAAGAGGAAGGAGCAGCTGAAGAAATCAATAGATTGAGTCAGGCAGCACTGCACTGTGGGAATTATAGTCTAGAGCAGTGGTCTCCAAACTGCGGCCCTTTGCTTGCTATTATCCGGCCCCTGGGGCATTATTCCCCCCACTGTCAGCAGCAGTAAGGCACAGTTCCTGCCACTGACAATGTGGCAATTTTCCTCTCACTGACACCAACGATGGTGCACTATTCCTCCCACTGACAACAATGTTGGGGCACTATTCCTCTCACTGACAACAATGGGGCACTATTCCTCCCACTGACACCAATGATGGTGCACTATTCCTCCAACTGACACCAATGATAGGGCACTATACCTCTCTCTGACACCAATGTTGGGGCACAATATCTTTCACTGAAATCAATGATGGGGCACTATTCCTCCCATTGATACCAATGATGGGGCATTGTTTACTCCCACTGACACCACCACAGTCCAGCCCCCCTAAATTTTGAAGGACAGTAAACTGGCCCTTTATTAAGACAGTTTGGAGACCTCTGGTCTAGAGGAAAGAGACTCTACTGTAATGAAGAGATTTTGAACTGCATTTCCCAGAGAGTGATTGCCAGGAGGAGGGGAAAGAGCTGCTTTTTTCTCAGGCTGCACAGGACACAGCTTCCTTTTGTTATAAGGGAGACCAGAGAGTGTATATCGCTGTCCAGTGTGCACCATCACTGCTGCATATTGATGGCCTGAGCAGGCTCCAGAGTGCTGAGTTGGGGTGCTGACAGCCAGAGTCACCTGAGTGCAGGGCAGAGAATGGACTAATCACTGTGTTTGCCCAGAAGGTGAGCTGTAATATTGCTGGGACTGGTGAACTGCTTCTGTGGCAAATTCCTAACCGCTGCTGGAGAAACCGATTTTTAGAAGCCATCTAGTAGCCTTTAGTCACTGAATGAAGTTGTTTTTTCTCTCCATGCCCCAATGCATAATGATTTCAGTAACCACATCAGATGACATCTTTAGGATCATAAAAGAAGGCAGTTATAATACTACCAGGATAAATCACGGCTTTGCTAACCTTGCTACACCTTGCCATTTTGGATTACTTTAGTTACAACATAAAGAGGCTAGCTGAAGATATCTGCTTTTCAAGGAATACGCTTTCTCACCCTTTTTATAATTTTCTCCCCTCATCTACTCTAATTGCATTGAACTGCTAAAGGGAGCCAGCCTATTGAATATAATATTGTTTATACTATTTATCCACATTGTGCAGGAGTTCTGGAGGCAGAAGGGAGAGATCTGACACATAAGATATAGGGGGTTATCTTCTAAAGGACAATCCTCTTTGCACTTGAAAGTGCACTTGGAAGTAAAGTCGCTGTAGATCCGAGGGGGACATGCAAGGAAAATAAAAAACAGCATTTTAGCTTGCACATGATTGGATGATAAAATCAGCAGAGCTTCCACTCATTTCAGATCTACCCCTCAGATTTAGAGCAACTGCACTTCCAAGTGCACTTGTAGTGCAAAGTGGATTTGCCTTTCGTAAATGATCCCCTTAGTGTCAGGTGTCTACTCTCCTGTTAACCCTTTCACATAGGTTTCTATGTTTGAGTTAATATTTGTGTACATTCACAACTAAGAGGACTTTACACCACTTTGCTACAATGTAAAGTAGTGAGTGTACAGGTTTTATAACAGTGTAAATTTGCTCAAAATAACCCAACCCTCAGTCATTAATAGCTAAAACCGCTGGTAACAAAAGTGAGTACACCCCCAAGTGAAAATGTGCAAATTGAGTCCAATTAGCCATTTTGTCCTCCCTGGTGTCATGTGACTCGTTAGTGTTACAAGGTCTCAGGTGTGAATGGGGAACAGGTGTGTTAAATATGGTGTTATCACTCTCTGGTCACTGGAAGTTGAACATATCACCTCATGGCAAAGGACTCTCTTAGGATCTGAAAAAAATAATTGCTGCTCTATATAAGATAGCCTAGGCTATAAGAAGATTGTCAAGACCCTGAAACTGAGCTGTAGCACGGTGGCCAAGACCATACAGCCGTTTACCAGGGCAGATTCCGCTCATAACAGGCCTCCCAATTGTCAACTAAAGAAGTTGAGTGCACGTGCTCAGCATCATATCCAGAGGTTGTCTTTTGAAAATAGACATATGAGTGCTGCCAGCATTGTTGCAGAGGGTGAAGGGGTGGGGTGTCAGCCTGTCAGTGCTCACACCATACGCTGCACACTGCATCAAATTGGTCTGCATGGCTGACGTCCCAGAAGGAAGCCTCTTCTAAAGATGATGCACAAGAAAGCCTGCAGTTTGCTGAAGACAAATAGACTAAAGACATGGATTAGTGGAACTATGTCCTGTGGTCTGATGAGACCAAGATAAACTTATTTGGTTCAGATGGTGTCAAGCGTGTGTGGCGGCAACCAGATGATGAGTACAAAGACAAGTATTTCTTGTCTACAGTCAAGCATGGTGGTGGGAGTGTCATGTTCTGGGGCTGCATGAGTGCGGCCGGCACTGGGGAGCTACAGTTCATTGAGGAAACCATGAATGCCAACATGTACTGTGACATACTGAAGCAGCGCACGATCCTCTCCCTTCGGAGACAGGGCCACAGGGCAGTATTCCAACTTGCTAATGACCCCAAACACACCTCCAAGACAACCACCGCCTTACTAAGAAGCTGAGGGTAAAGGTGATGGAAGGTTGTGGAGTGCAAGGTCTCTTATATCCAGTAGCTCCACAATGTCCTCATGGAGGAGTGGAAGAGGACTCCATTGACAACCTGTGAAGCTTTGAACTCTATGCCCAAGAGGGTTAAGGTAGTGCTGGAAAATAATTTTGGCCACACAAAATATTGAGACTTTGGGCCCAATTTGGACATTTTCACTTAAGGGTGTACTCACTTTTGTTGCCAGCAGTTTAGACATTAATGACTGTGTGTTGAGTTATTTTAAGGGGACAGCAAATTTACATTGTTGTACAAGCTGTACACTCACTACTTTACATTATAGCAAAGTGTAATTTCTTCAGTGTTGTCACATGAAAAGATATAATAAAAGTTTTACAAAAACGTGAGGGGTGTATATATCGTGAGATACTGTATATATAATCCTGTGTTTTGATAATACAGTAAACATATTTGAACTGTTTCCTTAAAGAGATTGTAAGGGTAATTTTTTTTTACAAAATAACAAATATGTTATATGTACCTCTACTGTGCAGCTCGCTTTGCACATAGTTGCCCGGAATCTGCTCTTCTGGGGTCACTCAGCAGCTCTCGCGGCTCCTCCCCACATCTGATAACTACCTCGGAGAAACTCTTCCCCGATAGGGTTACCTCGCGGGAGCACTCCCGAGTCCAGCATTTGCATCTATAGACACAGAATGCCGGACTCAGCCCCGCCCCACGGCGCCCGCATCATTGGATTTGATTGAGAGCAGTGGGAGCCAATGGCTGTTCTGCTATCAATCTATCCAATCAAGAGCCAGGAGCCCATGGAGAAGGAGCCAGCGCGTCCCCGCTGACTTAATGAAGGGGTTCAGGTAAGTAAAACGGGGGGGGGGGGGCTAGGGGATCGGTGACTGCCAGGTGTTTTTTCACCTTAATGCGAAGGATACATTAAGGTGAAAAAATATGTACCTTTACAACCCCTTTAATACTGTGTGACTCTCTATTTACTAGCACAGCTGGTGACATGATGGAACCCAGGGTGTCAGAGGTAAGGGAGAATTTGCAGAGTCAAGGTAATCAGTGGGTTATAGAGTCTATTAGCAGCCCTTATGGGGGTACAGCTACGATTCTTATAGACACACTCCTATACCTTGTGGACAGACTTCCAAAAAGAGTTAAGCTGTTATAGCTGCAAAGGGTGGGCCAACTAAATATTGAACCCTAAAGACTAAGAATGGGATGCCATTAAAGTTAATGTGTGTGAAAAGGCAGGCATCCCAAAACTGGTAATATAGCGTGTATATAAGTATTGGAGCCATATTCCAGTGTACCCTCACTGTCTTTTTATACAGAGCCAGTTATCATCCCATTTTTTTTTTATAGTATTTTTGTTTTGGTAAGATCATATCTTTTTGCTACTTGCCTAATATATCCTAATATTTACAGGAGACCCTTATGGTCTCCCTTAAGCCGGGAATCTGGACCCTTATGCCGCGTACACACGATCGGAATTGTCGTTGGAAAAAGCTCTGATGCTTTTCCTGATGGAATTCCTCTCAAACTGTCTTGCCTACACATGGTCACACCAAATTCCGACCAGCAAGAACGCGATGACGTACAACACATACGACAAGTCTAGAAAAAGGAAGTTCAATACCTAGTAGCCAATAGCTTCCATCTCGTAGTTGAATCTGAGCATGCGTGAGTTTTTGCTTGTTGGAATTGCATACACACGATCGGAATTTCCGATAAAAAGTTTTTCCATCGGGAAAATTGAGAACGTGCTATCAAATTTTTGCTGGCGGGAATTCAGACATGACTTCCCATCCACAGACTGCCCCCCCCCTCTGACATGACATCCCATCAACAGACTGCTCCCCCCCTCTGACATGACATCCCATCCACAGACTGCCCCTCCTCTGACATGACATCCCAACCACGGACTGGCCCCCTCTGACATGACATCCCATCCACGGACTGGCCCCCTCTGACATGACATCCCATCCACAGACTGCCCCCTCTTTGACATGACATCCCATCCACAGACTTCCCCTCCTCTGACATGACATCCCATCCACGGACTGGCCCCCTCTGACATGACATCCCATCCACGGACTGGCCCCCTCTGACATGACATCCCATCCACGGACTGGCCCCCTCTGACATGACATCCCATCCACGGACTGGCCCCCTCTGACATGACATCCTATCCACAGACTGGCCCCCTCTGACATCCCATCCACAGACTGCCCCCTTCTGACATGACATCCCATCCACAGACTGGCCCCCTCTGACATCCCATCCACAGACTGGCCCCCTCTGACATCCCATCCACAGACTGGCCCCCTCTGACATCCCATCCACAGACTGCCCCCTTCTGACATGACATCCCATTCACAGACTGGCCCCCCTCTGACATGACATCCCATCCACAGACTGGCTCCCCTCTGACATGACATCCCATCCACAGACTGCCCCCCTTCTGACATGACATTCCATCCACAGACTGCCCCCCTCTGACATGACATTCTATCCACAGACTGCCCCCCCCCCCCCCTCTGACATGACATCCCATCCACAGACTGGCCCCCTCTGACATCCTATCCACGGACTGGCCCCCTCTGACATCCCATCCACAGACTAGCTCCCTCTGACATGACATCCCATCCACGGACTGGCCCCCTCTGACATGACATCCCATCCACGGACTGGCCCCCTCTGACATGACATCCCATCCACAGACTGGCCCCCTCTGACATGACATCCCATCCACAGACTGGCCCCCTCTGACATGACATCCCATCCACAGACTAGCCCCCCTCTGACATGACATCCCATCCACAGACTGACCCCCTCTGACATCTCATTCACAGACTGCCTCCCTCTGACATGACATCTCATCCACAGACTGGCCCCCCTCTGACATGACATCCCATCCACAGACTGGCCCCCCTCTGACATGACATCCCATCCACAGACTGCCCCCCCTCTGACATGACATCCCATCCACAGACTGCCCCCCCCTCTGACATGACATCCCATCCACAGACTGCCCCCCCTCTGACATGACATCCCATCCACAGACTGCCCCCCCTCTGACATGACATCCCATCCACAGACTGGCCCCCTCTGACATGACATCCCATCCACAGACTGGCCCCCTCTGACATGACATCCCATCCACAGACTGACCCCCCTCTGACATGACATCCCATCCACAGACTGCCCCCCCCTCTGACATGACATCCCATCCACAGACTGCCCCCCCCTCTGACATGACATCCCATCCACAGACTGCCCCCCCTCTGACTTGACATCCCATCCACAGACTGCCCCCTCTGCCATCCCATTCGCAGACTGGCCCCCGACATACCGTCCTTCACGTTGCCACGCCGCACGGAGATTAACTTTGAACTGTGGCGCCGCCCACTGCACATTACACACACACTGGCAGCCGGTTTGGGCGGCGCCACAGGTTCTCTATTGAAGACCAGCTTCTGGTCTTCTTAAAAATGGTGGCCGGCGGAGACAAAAAAAACGGGAAATTCAATTTCCCGGGACAAACCAAATTTACTGGGACATTTCCCGGGACAAAATTAATTTGGGACAAATGTCCTAATCCCGGGAATGTCCCAGGAAATTCGAGACAGTTGGCAACTATGTTGGTACGCCAACATCTAGCCACCATAACCCTGGTATCCCTGTGTTTGGCCGGTGGTCTGGTACAAGATAAAAGGGGTCTCTGCGGCGGATTTGCTGCAAGATTACTTTTATCTATGGCGGGAGAGGGAACTCCCCCCTCCCGCCATGATCCGGTGCCCTCCGCCGCTTACAGGAGCCGTTGGCAGCGGCAGAAAGAGGTTTATTTTTTTAAATGACAATATTATAATTTTTTTTTGCATTTTAGTGTAAATATGAGATCTGAGGTATTTTGACCCCAGATTTCATATTTCAAGTGGTTCTGCACCTAAACATTTTTTATTAAAAGCCAGCAGCTACTAATATTGCAGCTGCTGACTTTTAATAAATTGACACTTACCTGTCCCAGTGTCCAGCGATGTCGGCGGCAGATGACGAGCGATCGCTCGTCTCTCTGCTGCCCCCGCCACCATCCTCTGTCAGGGAATCGGGATGTGAAGAGTTGTGGCTTCACTGCCCGGTTCCCTACTGCGCATGCACGAGTCGCGCTGTGCGTCTGTACTGGTCCCCACTGTGTCCTGGGAACTGTGTGTTTCCCAGAACACAATGGGGGGGCGTCGGGGGTGGGACATCTGCGCGGGTATGTGGCGGTCTGTCCCAGAAGTGGGTGCAGATACCTGGATTATCCAGCCCACTCCCCCCTGGAAGGTGCCGATTGTGGCACCGGAGGGGGGGGAGGGATCAGATTAGCGGAACTTCCCCTTTAGGGTGGAGAACCGCTTTAAGAGGCCCTGTCATGCTTTTTTTTCTATCACAAGGGATGTTTATATTCCTAGTAATAGGAATAAAAGTGACACTTTTTTTTTTTTTAAAACAGTGTAAAAATAGAAAGTAAAAAAATAGTCCACTTGCTGGTAGCAACTATCAGGGAAGGCAGTGATGTGACGCCAGAGCGTTGGGGGAGGAGCCTGACGCGGCGGCCGTGAGGGCTGAGAGAGACTGCTATCCACGGTGGTGGAGGAACCAGAAGGAACCAGATGGAAGACCGGGGACACAGCGTGGAGGCCCCTCATTAGGACGATCTGTCTCCCCCCCAGAGCAGGTTGAGACCGTTGTGGAGAGCGGTAGTGGCAGGTGAGAGCGGCCGTACAACCTCCGGACGGGAGATGTAAGCAGGAGATTCAACTGCAGCTGGTGAGAGTAACCCCCCCTCCCTTCCCTCCCTCCCTCTCCCTCCGGGACGAGACAACTTGCACAAAGTGACTTGGACACAGTGAAAAAGTCAGCGGCAGCTGGAGAGGGCAGCTCTCCCCCCTGATAAGGAGGACTGAAGCTGACAGGATAATAGGTGATCCCGTCCCTTATCTGTCGGCTGTGAGACCTGTTGTGTTGTGTATCCATTCCTCTGCCCTCTCTACCTCCCCCTTCTTGGACGCTAAAGCTGTTTGCATGCCTGATAATTAACCCTTGAGATGTTCAAGAGCAAGACAGAACAAGTGCTTGTGAGATATACAGCGAAGGTTAAAAATGCTTATTGGTGACACTAATACACGCACTAATACATGCAGAGACAATGTTCATATAGCAACTGTATTGATATGAATAAATGAGCAAAGTTAAGAACCTGTGGGAGAAAAAAGGACTGTCATTAAATCTTCTCTAGGATATGTGAAGATAAATGAAGTTTTTTTTGTTTTTTGTTTTTTTTCTCCCTGTGCTGCTTTCCTAAAAATACCAGCTTGAAGTAAGTCTCCCCTGGCATATTATCTATGGAATATATATTAATGGATATTAAGCAATAGCTCAATAGCTCAAAAAAAAAAAAAATAGGGGGGAGACGGTTTAAAGAAGTAATCTGCATGAGAGACATACTGAGCTTGAACACATCTGTGGGTAACCCATGAGCACGTATATACATCTATTGCACTCGCATAGAACAGAGTTATCGACTATCAAAGAGAGGTCTCTCCCTTCTTTTTTTGTCTGGAAACATACACAAGGAAAGGAGGAGGGGAAGGAGGAATATATTATAAATCCCAGAGGGATAAGCACACGGGAGAGGGGTAAGCCGGAGGGGGTGTGAGCCCAAAAGAAATAATGAAAGGCCGATCCCAAAAAGTAACAGAACCCAAAACCCCCAGAGAAAGTTTAAATTCAAGTGCAAACGCAAGCTCAATCCAGAAATATTTAACAACTAAAGAAGGGAACACCAGAAGTCCCAGTATGGAAAAAAAAACAGCTCAGGTAAACAAAGGCGCAAGAAAAGAGGCAGCTAAATTAAAGGGGGCCCAAGGAGAAAAGATACAGGAGAACATGGGAATAGAGACGGAGATTACAGAGGAGGAAGATCTGAGGAGTGAATCCCTAATGCCTACTAAGTTGGATATGTTAGCAATGTTCGAGAGAATGGAAAACCTGATAAAAAGTGAGGTCTCCAACGTACGTATGGATTTGGGACATCTGTTAAAAAGGGTAGAAGAGGTAGAAGAGAAAGCGGAGAGACAAACACTGGAGATAGCTGGGCTAAAAACACAAATGAAAGAGCTGCAAAGACAACAGAAAGAATGTTGTTATAAAATGGAGGCGCAAGAAAACCAAAATAGGCGCCAAAATTTGAAGATAAGGGCTATACCAGAGCAAAATGGAGAAGATCTGGAGGAAAAAATGAAGAGGATATTTAACCCCCTACTGGAGAGAGGAGAGGCAGAAAAGATAAAAATTGATAGAGTACACAGAGTGAGGAAACCACCTGGGCTAAAAGAGGACATGCCACGGGATGTGCTTATTAAGTTCCATAAGTACTCAGACAAAGAAAAAATATGGAATAATCTTAGGAAGGGACCTCCTCTACAGTACGAACAAAAGACTTTACAAGTGTTTGCGGACTTATCAGCGGAGACCCTAATAAGAAGAAGAAAGCTCAAACCACTGCTGGATCAACTAAGAGAACTAAACATTAGATATAGCTGGGGATTTCCCGCAGCATTAATAGTACACAGAGATGGGAAGACAGTAAGGTTGAGATTTTTGGAAGATATGCAGGACTTTTGTAAAAACCTACAGATACCAATTCCAAAAGAGTATGAAGGGTTAATAAGAGAGGAGCTACCGGGGGGAGAGGGGGGGTGGCGGGGGGTATAGGGAGGGGGGGGAGGGAAGAAGTAGTAAAAAGGCTGCTCTAAAGTTATGGAAGTACATTGAGGTGGTGGAAGCTGTTTACTGGGGGGGGGGGTGGGGGGGCTGGGGAAGGGTCTCTCTCTTTAGGGCCCACCCCGGGATCCCAGGACCCGGGGAGGTGCACACGGGGCGCCGGGTTGGGGTCTCCACCTCAAGGGAAGAGGTGCAGACACCAGGACGGGGATATATCCAGGTTGGATGCAAGAGGCCCGGAGATGGGCCATGGGGGGGATGAGGGTGGGGGGGTGGGAGAGGAGGGTGGGGGGGGCGGGGGAGGAGGGGGGGGAGGGAGAGAGGAGAATAACCTATAGCTCAAGATTTCGAGTAAAGGGCACTATTTGGGTTCTAACATGACAATGGTAAACTGTGTGTCGTATAATGTGAGAGGTCTAAATGTAGCTAACAAACGGTTTAAGATACTAAGAGAATTGGAGCAACTTAATGCAGAGATCGTGTTCTTACAGGAAACGCACTTAACCCATGAAAGTAAAATTAGACTGTACTCCCCAAGATACCCGACCTGGTTCTATGGAGACTCAGTCTCAAGTAGAACAAGGGGGGTAGCAGTGGGGATAGGCCGGGATATCCAATTTATAGTAGAGGGCAGGATGGGAGACCCGGAAGGGAGGTTCCTGTTTCTAAAAGGAAAACTATGGGGAATAAAATATACCTTGGCAAATATATATAGCCCGAATAAGAATCCAATAACTTATCTGAGAAAGATACTGGGAAAACTTTGGGAATTTAAGGAGGGGAGGGTGATTGTGGCAGGAGACCTGAATTTTCCGATAAATCCGAGACTGGATAGTTCGTCCCATGCACGGGAGACGGCGAACATGCAGCGAAATGTAATTAAACAATGGATGACCGAATTACAGCTGATAGATGTGTGGAGAATACAACATCCGAAGAAACGAGATTATTCGTTCTACTCCCCCGTGCATGGGACGTACACCAGGATAGATTATTGGCTGGTGGAACATCAGCTATTGGAGGAAGTGGTAGATACGGACATCGGAACTAGGACTCTGTCGGACCACGCGCCTGTAACCATGAGAATTAAAATCCCAGAGGTAAAGAAACCCCCGTTTACCTGGAAACTAAATAAAGATCTATTAGACGTAGAAGGAGAGGAAACAATAAGAAAGGAGCTGCAATTTTTTTTTGCCTCAAATGGGAAGGACGAGATGGCGGAGAACATACTATGGGAGGCCCATAAGGCTTACATAAGAGGAATATATATCTCACTTGGGGCAAAAAGAAAAAAAGAAAGGAATAAAAAGGTAAAGGAATTGAGAGAAGAAATTAGGAGATTAGAATTAAAACACAAAATAGAGAAACAAAATGGAAAGGGACAGATACAGGGGCTACAACGGAATCTAGCTATAAAAAAACTAGAGCTGGAGGAAATAATAGAGCAAGAAGTAAGGAGAGAATATCATAAAATAACGAAAGAGCGATATTTCTTGGGAAACAAGAATGGCAAGAGTTTAGCTAGGATATTGAGGAAAAAGAAAGCAAAAAATTATATCGAGAAAATAATAGATAAAAAAAACGAGATTAAATATAAGACTGAAGATATAGCGGAGGTATTTAGAGAATACTACGAGCAATTATATTGGGTGAGAAAAAAGGAGACAGAGCAGCAAGAGAATATTAGAAAGAGGAAAATCAAAGAATATATAATAAACGCTAAGGTCCCTACACTATCACAGGAAATAGTACAGGAATTGGATTCTCCTATAACAACATCCGAAGTAAACCAAGCAATAAAAGAAACAACAGGAGGGAAAAGCCCGGGCCCGGACGGCTATATAATAGAATATTATAAAAAATTTGGGGAAATTTTGTCACCAAGGTTATGTGCATATTTTAACGGCCTAGATATAAAATACGGACTGGGTAAGGAAGCCTCTCTAGCAATTATCTCCACAATATTGAAAGAAGGGAAGGAAGGTATGATATGTTCAAACTATAGACCAATCTCATTATTAAATACCGACATAAAATTATTCGCAAAAATACTAGCTACTAGAATGAAAAAAATAGTTCCGAACTTGGTCCACCCAGATCAAGTGGGGTTCGTGGGGGGCCGAGAGGGAAGGGATAATGGAGTGAGGACACTATTGCTTCTCCAGAAAGCCCAGGAGAGCAAAATCCCCAGTCTTCTCTTGTCAATAGATGCAGAAAAAGCATTTGACCGAGTAGACTGGGGATTTATGCTGGGCACGTTGAAAGAAATGGGATTTGGTATCCGAATCCTGAGTTGGATAAAGACACTCTATGAGTGCCCAATGGCAGTGGTAAGGGTAAACGGCAACTTGTCTGACCCCTTTAGAATGTACAATGGGACTAGACAGGGTTGCCCACTGTCACCCATACTGTTCGTGTTGACTTTGGAACCACTGCTGGAGACAGTGAGGAAAAATCCCGATATAGGAGGAATTGAGCTGGGGGAAGAGGTTCATAAAGTAGCCGCATTTGCGGACGATGTCCTATTTTATGTGACAAAACCTAGAATCTCCATGCCAAATTTGGTAAAGAGTATCGAGCAATATGGAGATATATCAAATTTTAAAATAAATTTAAAAAAAACAGAGGTTTTAAGTGTCAGCACGAGCAGTGGGGAAGAACAGGATATCAAGGGCAAATTTCCCTTCCTATGGAAAAAGGAAATTAAATATTTAGGTATAAAGCTGGCAGCCTCATTAAAGGAAATCTATGAGATAAACTATATCCCCCTACTGGACGAAGTAAGAGAAGACACAAAAAAAATAATGACGAAACCATTGTCCTGGTTTGGCCGGATAAATGCCCTTAAGATGATCATACAACCAAAAATATTATATAAGTTACAGATGTTACCGATATATATTCCCCCAGTCTACTTTAATACTATTAAACGTCTAATAACCAAGCTCATCTGGAAAAATAAGAAGCCTAGAATAGCCTTAAAGGTATTACAACTGGGAAAAGAGAGGGGAGGTCTAAAAGTACCGGATTTTAAGAAATATTACGAATCTATAGTATTAACACGGGTGGTGGAGTGGACAAAATTAGATAATGAAAAAAGATGGGTGGCAATAGAACACAGCGCTGCAGAGACACGATTAGGAAAGGAAATTTGGATACCCCCAAAACACAGATCACTCGGACCAACAACACTTGCACTCACAAAAAACGTTTTTAGAATATGGGATGGAATTCACAAGCATAATAAGTGGAAATACAACTCTCCACTAATGGCATTAAAAGAAAATAATTTATTTCCACCGGGGAAGAGCACTATGGGAGGACACTGGATTAGAAGAGAAGATATTCAATTGAGACACATAATAAATGCGGGTAAAATAAACACGTTAGAAACACTACAGGAGTACATGGATATAGATGGATGGAGGTACCTCCAGCTCAGACATTTTGTCTCATCATTGCCACAACCACTGAGAAGTGGAACAGACCTTAACGCCTTAGAGCGGATATGTGAGGGGAAAATAATAAGAGTAAATATCTCACAGATATACAAGATGCTGGGAGAAGTGGACGAGACGGAGGTACCTATATATATAAAAAAGTGGGAAGAAGAAATAGGGCCACGAGGGGAGAAACAGAATTTAGAAAAAATCTTACACTTAACACACGGGACATCGAAAAATCTTAATACAATAGAAATGAATTATAAAAGCCTTGCTAGATGGTACAGGACACCAGACAAGATGAGGAGATATCAGGAAGAGCAACTCGGGATGTGCTGGAGAGGGTGTGGACAGCAAGGGACTGCGGCACATATCTGGTGGGAATGCCCAAAAATTAGAAACTACTGGAGAGAAACATTAACTTTAATAAAAATAATAACAGGAACTCAGGTACTAGAAAACCCATGGACATGTCTTTTCCATGGTACAGACACCCCAACTCAAAAGTACAAAGAAGGCCTCATAGGAAACCTAATAAACGTAACAAAGAGCTTGATACCAAAAAACTGGAGACAGGCGGAAGCCCCAAAATTGAGGGAATGGATAGGTAAAGTAGAGGACATGTATAGAATGGAGGGATGGGAAGAGGATGAGGAGAGCGGGGAAAAGAAATTTCGAAAGAAATGGAAGCAATGGAAACTGTTTAAATCAACGAAGAAATATGAAGAGGTAGTAGGGCTATAGGGGGGGGGGGGGGGGTAGTAGGATGCATATGTATATGTATACTATGTTTTATACTTTTTGTATGGAAAAAATTTAAATAAAGATTAAAAAAAAAAAAAAAAAAAAAAAAAAAAAAAAAAAAAAAAAATAGAAAGTAAAAGGTAAAATAAATAAGAAAAAATTTTTTTTAAACGCGCCCTGTTCCGCCGAAACAAACGCATACGTAAGTAGTGCCCGCATATGAAAACGGTGTTCAAACCACACATGTGAGGTATCGCCACGATCGGTAGAGCGAGAGCAATAATGCTAGCCCTAGAACTTCTCTGTAACGCAAAATAAAACCGGTAGAATTTTTTAAATGTCGCCTATGGAGGTTTTTAAGGGTAAAAGTTTGCCGTTCCACGAGCGGATGCAATTTTGAAGCGTGACCTGTTGGGTATCAATTTATGCGGCGTAACATTATCTTTCACAATACAAAAAAATTGGGCTAACTTTACTGTTGTCTTATGTTTTAATTAAAAAAAGTGTAATTTTTCCCCCAAAAAAGTGCGCTTGTAAGACTGTTGCTCAAATACAGTGTTACAAAGTATTGCAACGACCGCCATTTTATTCTCTAGGATGTTAGAAAAAAATGTATGTTTGGGGGTTCTAAGTAATTTTCTAGCAAACAAAAAGTGCTTTTAACTTGTAAACACCACATCTAAGGCCCTGTACACACGATCGGACATTTCGACCAAAAAAAAATCCATCAGATTTTTTCAGAAGGATTTTGGCCGAAACTAGTCTTGCATACACACGGTCGCACAAAGTTGTAGGAAAATCCCATCGTTCTGAACGAGGTGACGTACAATGTGTATGATGGGACTACGTAGAGGCCAGTAGCCAATAGCTTTCATCCCCAAATTTATTTTGAGCATGCGTGGCACTTTGTGCATCGGAAATTCTATACACTTGATCGGAAAAAGTCAGACCGGATTTTGTTGTTGGAAAATTTTAGGTCCTGCTCTTAAATTTTTTCCGCCGGAAGTTCCGATGGAAAAAGCCCGCTAGAGCCCACACACGATCGGATTTCCCAACAACATAATCCGATCTGAATTGTCCCATCGGAATTTTCAATCGTGTGTACGGGGCATAAAAAGAGGCCCGGTCTTAAAGTGGTTAAATGATTTGCATTTCTAATATTCTTTTTCATTTTTGTCATTACTTTCTTTATTATGTTGATTGATTTATTGTATTGCTGCCCATCACAGAAGGTTCACACATACAGGGCCGTTTTTAAGGCAGGGTAAAAGGGGCAGCTGCCCTAGGCCCTGTCATTGTTGTGGGGCCCAAAGCAGCTGCCTCATACTTGCCAACTATCCCAGTTTAAATTTCCTTGTCTCTTGCTGTGTCCTGATATCTCAGTGTGAAGTGTTGCTACTAATGCTGCCCAGCTCTGCCCTATTGTTGTGTACAGATGACTCACCTGCAGACCCTGTATTTACATGTAAATAACCAGCATTCATATGTAAATAGCTGCATAGATATGTAAATAAAGGCTGCATCCATATGTATAGCATGACCCCTGGAGTGAGGAGATGATGTGCTGTAACCTCTAGCAATGAATCAGTGAGCAGTATTACTGTACAGTAATCTCAACAAGCAGAAATCATGTGCTGTAACCTGTAGCAACTAATCAGTGAGCTGTAATGTGTGCTGTAACCTCTAGCAACCAGTCAGTGAGCGGTAATGATACACTGTAACCTCTGGCAACCAACCACAATAGCTGCCTGATCTGATTCAGTAAACTGATTTTGAGTCTAGCTGCTCTTTATTGTATGTCTCAGAGCAGGTGGAGAGCAAAACTGCATGGGGGGTGGGGGCCCAAGAAAAGTTTTGCCCAGGGTCCAATCAATATTAAAGCGGAGGTCCACCCTAAAGTGGACCTTCCGCTCATCGGAACCCTCCCCCCCTCCGGTGCCACAATCGGCACCTTTCAGGGGGGAGGGGGTGCAGTTACCTGGATAATCCAGGTAACTGCACCCACTTCCGGGATAGCTCTCTGCGGAAAGGGGCATAACTTACGCCCCTTTCCGCAAGTGCCCGCCCCTTCCCGCAAGTGCCCCGCTGCCTGCTGGGAAACACACAGCTCCCAGAGGCAGCGGGGAGCGTCCTTATTGCGCAGCGCGATTCGCGCATGCGCAGTAGGGAACCGGGAAATGAAGCCGAAAGGCTCCATTTCCTGATTCCCATACCCAAGATGGCGGCGGCAGGACCCGACAGACGACCTAGCGATCGGCTTCGGGTGCCGACATCGCGGGCGCGCTGGACAGGTAAGTGTCACTATTTTAAAAGTCAGCAGCTGCAGTATTTGTAGCTGCTGGCTTTTAAAAAAAAAAAAACGCGGAGTCCCGGTGGACTCCCGCTTTAAAGACGGCCCTGCCCACATAAGGTATATACAGTTTATTTACCATTTAGGGGAGCGCTGTACCAATCTTTACACTAAAACAAAAAGACTATTTAATTAATTTTTAATATTCAAAGCAAACTCCCCCATCCATCCATCCATATCTCTATCTATGCTTTATTTTGTTGAGGAATCACTTTGAAAAACACCCCCCTAGCATTTCTGCCCCTCACCATCTTGAGCAAGGGCAATGATTCATGTAACATTTTCTTCCTGGATTCCATCTGCCTTTAGCTCAGGCCTGCATGCAGGAGTGTGTGCTTAGTTGAGAAAAACCCTCCTCCCCTCCCGAAGACTCCGACATTATTTGCCAAGGCAAGAAACCAGGAAGTAACTGAAGAAATGGTAAAAAAATAAAAATTTTAAAACAAGTAAGTGAGCTCCTGGGGTCAGTGTCCGGGGTCTGTGCGGATTATCGGAGCCTCCACGCTGGGAAGTGACTTCCTCTTCCTCCTCCTATATTTCAGTTATTGTAAAAGGTGGAACCGATTGAAGATAACCACTGATAGCTTTCTGTCCAGTTCTGCAACCGTTCCAAAGACGGAAAGACAAGCCAAGAGAGGAGGGGATTGAGCCACAAACGTAGAGATGGTACAAACGCTAAACGGACCATTCACGGAAGGAAGAGTGTAAAATATCCCCACAGCACAGCGGTGGCAGAGCCCTGAGAGAGCTGCACAGTGGCTCATACTGTGACTGCTTGGCTAACCCATTGAGGGTTTAATGTCTGGTGAGCGCATATATACATTTTTTCTCTAACACAGAGTGGCGCACCGGAGAGGAATTTAACCTTTTTTACACCAGTCACCTTGCTTCACCTTCCTATCTGATAAAAGTCTTATGCGTTTTTTCAGCAACTAGATGATGCGACTTTGAACAAATATTTTTAGTTGGACATTATAATATATTTTGGATTGGACATTACATGATCTTTTTTATGTTTTCACTTGGTATTTTCACAATGCCTTTTTGATTGTCACTTTTTAGAGTATAAGTATTGGCTCATATATGTGAGCAAAAGCACTTTTTACCAAAGCACCTATATTTTTAGTTGTGATAGATTAGTTGTATTTTTTACCACACTTGTGCATGGTTGTTTTGTAAGATAACGGATACACATTTTCATTCACATATATTTTTAATATCACGTAGATAGTGTATTTGTGAAATTCCCACATTGGGCTTCGTTTCATGTAATTTGCAGAGTATTAGCATTTTTAGTACACCATTTAGGTTTTAGCGCCAAAGCTCAATTTACTTTTCAAGTAAATATGGTATACTTTTCTATTTACTAAGACTAGCAGCATGAGGATTAAAAATAATGTTGATTGATTATGTTGATTAACTTAGACAAGTTGACTTAGACATAGATGGATGTGCTTTATTCATATTTCATATCTGAGGTTTACAATCACTTTACGTGGTCTATAAATCTCACCTTGCTAGCAGTGCAGATGGAGGAATCTATCGCTGCTGACCATTGCATATAAACAAATCAGGCTTAAAGAGGTTGTAAAGTCAGAAGATTTTTATTTTAATGCATTCTATGCATTAAGATAAAAATCCTTCTTTGTGCAGCAGCCCCCCTAATACTAACCTGAGGCCATCTCGATCCAGCGATGTTGCAGGAGAGTCCCGGCTGCCTGGGACTCTCCATCCTCATTGGCTGAGACAGCAGCGTGGCGCCATTGGCTCCCACTGCTGTCAATCAAAGTCAATGAGGAGATTGTGTGGGGCTGAATAGCGGCTCCGTGTCTGAATGGACACACAGAGCAGCAGCTCGGGTGCCCCCATAGAAAGCTGCTTGCTGTGGGGACACTCAGCAGGAAGGAGGGGCCAGGAGAACCTGTGGGGGACCAGAGAAGAGGAGGATGGGGCTGCTATGTGCAAAATCATTCCACAGAGCAGGTAAGTATAACAAAAAATTGAGACTTTAGTATTACTTTAAATAGTTTTATTTTCATTAAAAAAAAATCACAAAGCCGTGTTCTTTTCACACATTTTCCTGTTTCCCCACTTAAGAAAGTTGCATATCTTCATTCTTCCAGCAGTGGCAGTGAGAAGTCCTTCCATTATACTGAAGGGGTATCCCATGAGCACCGTCCAGTTCTGTAATACTAAAGAAGAGCTTATTCACATCATGTCCATTGATCTGCATTTTGCTGCACACCTCCACACATGTATAATACAGCAGGACCCACCGGAAACTATTGTATTCTATGTTCACACCATGCATGTGTGTTGTTGTGCAGTAAACCAGGGCCGTCTTTAAAGCGGTCCTCCACCCTGAAGTGGAAGTTCCGCTCATCTGATCCCTCCCCCCCTCCGGTGCCACAATCGGCACCTTTCAGTGGTGAGGGGGGTGCAGTTACCTGGATAATCCAGGTATCTGCACCCACTTCAGGGACAGACCGCCGCAGATGCCCCCCCCCCCATTGTGTTCTGGG
Source organism: Lithobates pipiens (assembly GCF_037356315.1). Taxonomy (NCBI): domain Eukaryota; kingdom Metazoa; phylum Chordata; class Amphibia; order Anura; family Ranidae; genus Lithobates; species Lithobates pipiens. The sequence continues at coordinate 84,628,750 of NW_027507686.1, read as the reverse complement.
AAACACAGTTCCCAGAACACAGCGGGGACCAGCAGAGACACGCAGCGCGACTCGCGCATGCGCAGTAGGGAACCAGGCAGTGAAGCTACAATGCTTCACTTCCCGATTCCTAGCGGCATTGATACGTAAATAAAGGTATCAGTCATATGTATATCATGGTCCCCTGCAGTGAGGAGATGATGTGCTGTAACCTCTAGCAACCATCCAGTGTGCAGTATTACTGTACAGTAATCTCTAGCAACCAATTAACAATCAGAAATCATTTGCTGTAAGCTCTAGCAACTAATCAGTGACCCGTAATGTGTGCTGTAACCTCTAGCAACCAGTCATTGAGCAGTAATGATATGCTGTAACCACTGGCAACCAATCGCAATTGCTGCCTGATCTGATACGGTAAACTGACTTTAAGTCTAGCTGCTATTTATTGTATGTCTCAGAGCAGGTGGAGAGTGAAATTGCATGGGGGTGGGGGGGCCCAAGAAATTTTTTACCCAGGGTCCAATCAATATTAAAGACATCCCTGCAGTAAACGGACACAGTGTGAAGAAGCTCTGTGCCTGTTCACACATAGTATGATGATTGGCATTTTGTGCACTGGAAGAACGCCAGTCACACAGTTGTTATCTATGTGCCCCATGCATAGTTGGCAACATTGTAAAAAAAAAAAATTCGGGACACTTTTTTGGCAGTAGGCGGAGTTGTATTATAATTAGGGGGCGGGCATGCGGATATGGGCGTGGCATAGGAAAAGGTGAAAATGCAGTGCACAACGGAAATATGGACGTGGTTTACGTAAAAATAGTGGGCGTGGCTCGAAGGGGTGTGGTTATAGTCTGAGATGAATGCGGGATGGAGAGGGAAAGGGGGGAGGGATGGAGAGACAGCAGCCCCCGATCCTACACCACAATAGCAATGTGTGTTTTCCAGAGTTTGACAATCAGCCGATAAAGATACTCCAAATACCTGGTGTTAGCGCTTCAATCATCCCAGCACCATGATTGTTATGGTGTCAGGATGATTGAAGCGCATTATTTCTATTATTACATTGTAATATAAAATGAAATCATTCAACTCACCATAATGCTGAATCAGTGGGAGCCATGAGTGCGTCAATAGCCACATTGCCTGCCACCAGATGCCATCAAGTGCCCCATCAGAGCAGCCTTCTTCACATCTGTGTCTCCATCAGCGGAGCCCCTCCTTACATCTGGTGTCCCCATCATTCCTCCTTACATCTGGTGTCCCCATCAGTCCTCAACATCTGGTGCCCCTCTGACATCCGGACTGGCCCCCTCTGACACCCTCCAGACTGAGACTGGCCCCCTCTGACACCCTCCAGACTGAGACTGGCCCCCTCTGACACCCTCCAGACTGAGACTGGCCCCCTCTGACACCCTCCAGACTGAGACTGGCCCCCGACAGATCCTCCAGACTGAGACTGGCCCCCTCTGACATCCTCCAGACTGAGACTGGCCCCCTCTGACATCCTACAGACTGAGACTGACCACCTCTGACATCCTCCAGACTGAGACTGGCCCCCTCTGACATCCTCCAGACTGAGACTGGCCCCCTCTGACATCGTCCAGACTGAGACTGGCCCCCTCTGACATCGTCCAGACTGAGACTGGCCCCCTCTGACATCGTCCAGAATGAGACTGGCCCCCTCTGACATCATCCAGACTGAGACTGGCCCCCTCTGACCTCGTCCAGACTGGGACTGGCCCCCTCTGACATCGTCCAGACTGAGACTGGCCCCCTCTGACATCCTCTAGACTGAGACTGGCCCCCTCTGACATCCTCCAGACTGGCCCCCTCTGACATCCTCCAGACTGGCCCCCTCTGACATCCTCCAGACTGGCCCCCTCTGATATCCTCCAAACTGAGACTGACCCCTGACAGATCCTCCAGACACCACCGTTGCCACACCTTTCAGTTTGAACTGCAGTGCCGCCCACCTTCCATAGACACAGGGGTGGGCGACGCCGCAGCATCTCTATTGTAGATAGGGTTGCCACCTTTTCTTCAAGCCAAACCCGAACACTTTTGCGTTGCTCAGCAATTTTTTTGTAGTACAGGCTACAGGATTGTAAAATACCTGGGACACCTTTTGGGTTACCCATAGAGAGTAGTAATGAGGTGTGGTATGGTGAACAGTGGCTGTGGCCAAATTGCATTAACAGTAGGGTGGAGGACTTAAAGGCACATGGTTAAATAAAACAAAAGCATTAATGTACCCATAAAATATGATTTGATTAATAAAAGAAATGTCAGTTAAAATATGAGTAGTAATATGAGAAGTGGACGGTGTCAGTAGGGCAGAGGACAGTGTCAGTAGAGCATTGGACAGTGCCATTAGAGCAGTGGACGGTGTCAGTAGAGCAGTGGACGGTACCAGTAGAGCAGTGGACGGTGTCAGTAGAGCAGTGGACGGTGTCAGTAGAGCAGTGGACGGTGTCAGTAGAGCAGTGGACGGTGTCAGTAGAGCAGTGGACGGTGTCGGTAGAGCAGTGGACGGTGTTGGTAGAGAAGTGGACGGTGTCGGTAGAGAAGTGGACGGTGTTGGTAGGGCAGTGGACGGTGTCGGAAGGGCAGAGGACGGTGTCGGTAGAGAAGTGGACGGTGTCGGTAGAGAAGTGGACGGTGTCGGTAGGGCAGTGGACGGTGTCGGTAGGGCATTGGACGGTGTCGGTAGGGCAGAGGAAGGTGTCGGTAGGGCAGAGGAAGGTGTCGGTAGGGCAGAGGAAGGTGTCGGCAGGGCAGAGGACGGTGTCGGTAGGGCAGAGGACGGTGTCGGTAGGGCAGAGGACGGTGTCGGTAGGGCAGAGGACGGTGTCGGTAGGGCAGAGGACGGTGTCGGTAGAGAAGTGGACGGTGTCGGTAGAGAAGTGGACGGTGTCGGTAGAGAAGTGGACGGTGTCGGTAGAGAAGTGGACGGTGTCGGTAGAGAAGTGGACGGTGTCGGTAGAGAAGTGGACGGTGTCGGTAGGGCAGAGGATGATGTCGGTAGGGCAGAGGACGGTGTCGGTAGGGCAGAGGACGTTGTCGGTAGGGCAGAGGACGTTGTCGGTAGGGCAGAGGACGTTGTCGGTAGGGCAGAGGACGTTGTCGTTAGGGCAGAGGACGTTGTCGTTAGGGCAGAGGACGGTGTCGGTAGGGCAGAGGACGGTGTCGGTAGGGCAGAGGACGATGTCGGTAGGGCAGAGGACGGTGTCGGTAGGGCAGAGGACGGTGTCGGTAGGGCAGAGGACGGTGTCAGTAGAGCAGTGGACCTCCATCCAAAAACCTGAATCAGCTCTACTGAACCCAACCCCATATAAACTTTTCACAATGTGGCACTGTGCATTCTACAACCCTTTCAAGCACCTTTTTAATTACAAAAAAAACCAAAAAAAATGCAAAGCAATCCAGTGCCCCCTCAATAGATACCTCCATTACAGCAAGACAAAAAACCTTACCTTCCAGGAGCCGCTGCAAAGATGTGTGTGAACCTGTTAGGGGCGGAGTCTGTAATACCATGCTTTCTCCTGAAAAAGTGTCTGGTGGCATTGGCGCCGGCGGCTGGGTGGGAGAGAGAAACTGCACAGATAGAGAGTGCAGTGTGACCCAGCTGCAGGACATTAGCCCCACTGGAGCAGGGGAAGAAAGGGGGGTTTTGCATGCTGTTTGGGGGTAGCTGACGGGGGGGTCGGATAGCTGACAGAGGAGGGGGGTAGCTGACAGAGGAGGGGGGTAGCTGACAGAGGAGGGGGGTAGCTGACAGAGGAGGGGGTAGCTGACAGAAGAGGAGGTAGCTGACAGAGGGGAGGGGTTAGCTGACAGAGGAAGGGGTGGCTTACAGAGAAGGGGGGTTGCTGACAGAGAGGGGGCTGACAGAAGGGGAGGGTTGCTGACAGAGGGGGCTGATGGGGGTTGCTGACAGAGAGGGGGGGCTGCTGACATAGAAGGGAGTGGGCTGACAGATGGAGGTGGCTTATAGAGAGGGGCAGGCTGACAGAAGGGGGTTGACGGGGGTTGCTGAGAGAGAGGGGGACTGATGGGGGGGGGGGGTTACTGACAGAGGGGGTGGCTTACAGAGAAGGGTGGGCTGACAGATGGGGATGGCTTATAGAGAGGTGCGGGCTGACAGAGGGGGTGGCTTACAAAGAGGGGTGGGCTGACAGAAGGGGGCTGACAGGGGGGTTGCTTACAGAGAGGGGGACTGATAGAGCGGGGTGGCTTACAGAGAGGGGCGGGCTGACAGAAGGGGGGTTGATGGGGGGGTTGTTGACAGAGGGGGGGGCTGACAGAGGGGGGGCTGACAGAGAGGGGGGCTGACAGAGAGGGGGGCTGCTGACAGAGAAGGGAGTGGGCTGACAGATGGGGATGGCTTATAGAGAGGGGCGGGCTGACGGGGGTTGCTGATAGAGGGGGGTTCCTGACAGAGGAGGGTGGCTTACAGAGAGGGGTGGGCTGACAGATGGGGATGGCTTATAGAGCGGGGCGGGCTGACAGAGGGGTGTGGCTTACAGAGAAGGGGGCTGACAGAAGGGGGCGTTGCTGAGAGAGAGGGGGGGCGGCTTACAGAGAAGGGCGGGCTGACAGATGGGGATGGCTTATAGAGAGGGGCGGCCTGACGGGGGTTGCTGATAGAGGGGGATTCCTGACAGAGGAGGGTGGCTTACAGAGAGGAGCGGGCTGACAGAGGGGGGCTGACGGGGGGGTTGCTGACATAGAGGGGGGCTGACAGAGGGGCGATGCTGACAGAGAGGGGGCGCTGACAGAGGGGGGGCTGACAGGAGGGTTGCTGAGAAAGAGGGGGGCTGACAGAAGGGGAGGGTTGCTGACAGAGAGGGGACTGATAGAGGGGGGGGTTGCTGACAGAGGAGGGTGGCTTATAGAGAGGGGTGGGCTGACAGAAGGGGGCTGACAGGGGGGTTGCTGAGAGAGAGGGGGACTGATAGAGGGGGGGTTGCTGACAGAGAGGGGCGGGCTGACAGACGGGCGGGTGGAAGAGCGGATTGCAGAGAAACCTCATCTCAGTTGGGAGAAACATAGCGTGCCAGGCAGGGAGGTGGGACTCCGGGCGGCTGCGATCACCCCAAGTCCAGCCCCGCCACCACATGTGACCACTTACCAGCTCCACCAGGCCAATCACAGACTCGAGTGCCCACGCACATAACTCATTCAGCCAGTCAGAGGGAGCCCGCTGCCCAGCTCTTGCACAGGCAGTATGTGACAGTGTACATTGATGGCGGGCTCGGGAATCGATGCGCCGCTGTAGATGTTGCGGCCGGGACCACAGGACAGTTCAACTGTTGCTATATATGTACCCATCATGATTGATGATTGTACATTTTTATTTATTTTTTAAATAAAACAAAAATCTTTTTTCACTCGGATTCATGCACTATGTGGAGGCCCTTTTTCTTTTATTGTTTTTTTCATGATTTTAAAACCCTGACTGGATGCTATTGGGAGTACCGCAGACCATTCCAGCTGGTGATCGCCTTCCCATGTAGGGACATCTACCTGTCGGCATTTTTGGTGCCAGTCTCCCACCAGTTTCACTAAAATTTTCTTTTCACAGCGCTGCATTTTATAGTTTTCATTGTATTACACAATCTACTATATTGTTGATATTACCTGCTGGTCCATTATTTCATCACATTTATATGCAGGAAGTATTAAAAAAAAAAAAAAAAAAAAAAACATACATATTGGTATACTGTACGTTACCCCATGCTGTTTTTGAGGCCTGTAATAAGAGAAAGGTGGTACATTAGTGGATAAACATTCGGATGCCCAAATTTCTACGAAGCCTTGCCCAATGATGAATCTGGAAGGCAGGGTCTTGGTATGGGGAAGTCAGTGCTCGGCACAGAGGACAAGTTGGTGTTTGTATAAGCCATCTGTAAATACAAACAGAATGGAAACTGTGAGCACATGGTAATGTTCTGGTGGTCCCTGCATTGTACTCACCGAGGCAAATGGAACAGGTAGGCTGCTCCACTGCCGGTGGTCTCGGTGGTGCTGGGCGGTGTTGTGCAGCTCTGTCTCCGGGGGAACGGCTTCGGTTGTTTTCTGCCTCCTCCCGTCTCCTCCGAAGTTGTCCTCTTGTCCGGTGAGCAACTGGAGACTCTTCTCCCTCCTGATGGGATCACCTTCCACGGGACGGACGGCGTGAAGCTCGTGGCATGGTGGTGGTGATTGATGCCGGTGTGCCTGGAATAAACTAAATTTGTTAAATACTAATAATACTAATATATATAATAATAGTACAATAGCAATATATTTGAATTAAAAAGCTAATAATCCCAGGAGACACAATCTGACGATATGACCCGGTCAGCTCCCAGTGCAGGAATGTTTTGAAACAACTGAAGTCCGGTTTGAACCGGTTTGCAGCCCACTGTGACATCACACACCTCATACCAACTGCCACTTTTCTAGTATGAAAACTTTGACTGGGAATACCTCGGCCATGTAACACTATAGCCAAATACATTTTATATCATTTCATAAATTTTACATATAATTAAACTGTACTATGGTCATTTTAATGGCTGGGTATGCTGGGCATAATTCTCAGTATCTGTTCTTATTCTGTTTGTGTTATTCTTATTCTTTTTTTGCACAGTACCACTTCTCTTGTCCCGTATGCTGGGAGTTTTTCCCAGTATCATACTTACCTAGGTGAATGCTGCATCTGTCCCCCGGCCACTCTACATGGAGGACTGAGCGATTAAAAACTGTTGATCCCTCGGTTCTCAGTGAGCAGAGAGCTTCAGACTGTCAGTCACCGCTCTCTGCTCTGCCCCCTCCTCACTCTCTGGATCACTGGGCTGTGGAGGGGGTGGAGTGGTTCGGCTCAGGCTTTCATCAGCTCACTGAGAGGCTGATCTGGGTGTTGGTCCAGGGACCTGGTGGATCCCAACTTCCATTGTTGTGATGATACGGGTTCCTGGATTGACTTCTGTGACGTGTCACAGGAGTGCAAAACGAGCTTTGGCTGTACTTCTCCTTTAACCCCTTGCCACCCAGGCCAATTCTTACATTTCTCTCCTTCATATAAAAGTCATCATTTTTTTTCTAGAAAATTACATAGAATCCCCAAACATTATAGATTTTTTTTAGCAGAGATCATAGAGAATACAATGGTGGTCATTGCAACTTTTTATCTCACACAGTTTTTATCAAACGTGTTTTTTTTGGAAAAAAAATATAGTTTCATGCTTTAAAAAAGCATAACATTAAAGTTAGCCCAGTTTGTTTTGCATAATGTGAAAGATGACGTTACGCCGAGTAAATAGATACCTAACATGTCATGCTTCAAAATTGCACACGCTCGTGGAATGGTGCCAAACCTCGGTACTTTAAAATTCCCATAGGCAACGCTTTAAATATTTTTACTGGTTATATGTTTTGAGTTACAAAGGAGGTCTATCGCTAGAATTATTACTCTCGCTCTAGCGTTTGCTGTGACACCTCACATGGGTGGTTTTAACATCGTTTTCATATGTGGGCGGGACTTGCGTATGCATTCACTTCTGCGTGCGAGCACACGGGGACAGGGGCACTTTAACTTTTTTCTATTTTGTTAATTTTACTTTACATTTTTTAGTTTGACACTTTAAAAAAAAAAAAAAAAACATTTTTGATCACTTTTATTCATATTACAAGTAATGTAAACATCCCTTGTAATAGGAATATGGCATGAGCGGTCCTCTTTACAATGAGATATGGGGTCAATAAAACGATCTCAGCTTCCCAGCCGAGGCGGCGCTGTTTGAATGCAGAGGCTGGGTGTGATGTCATAACATTGTGCCCAGCCTCTAAACAATCATAGACTGGCGACCATCTGGTCCGCCGGAAATCTCTATGGTAAACATCCGGGCCTGGCGGATCTGTTCTCCACAGCGGTAAGTCGGTAGAAGCACTGGAGGGTGGCTGGAGGGGGAGATGTCCCCTCTCGCTACCCATAAGAACGATCAAGTGGCTGAGTGAGTACACTGAGGCAAATCAGGGTTCTCAGAGCACCCTCTATATTACAGTTCCCCTTTACACCAGAGTCCTCACCATGCATCAGAGTACTCAGTGTTCCCCCTTAAATCAGGGTTCCCAGAGCATCCCTTATGTTAGAGTCCCCAGAGTTCTCCCTTATATCAGAGTCTGCAGAGTCCCCCCTTACAGTGTAAGAGAACTCTGTGGATTCACATGTAAAGGGGGAACTGTGCTTCCAATGGGTAGTATGTGCCCTCCTGGCAGGGATCTCTGTGCCCCCATTGGGTAATGTGTGCCCCCTGGTGGGGGATCTCTGTGCCCCTACTGGATAGTGTGTGCCCCCATCAGGGATTTCTGTGCCCCCACTTGGTAGTGTGTGTGCCCCCAGGTGGGGATCCCTGTGCCCCATTGGGTAGTGTGTGCCAGTGTTGCCAACCTACCAGATTGAAATTTACTGGCACGACACCCAAAATTTACTGGCAAAGCCAAATTTTTACTAGCATTTTGAAAAAGTTACAAAATTACAGTTTTAATTGCAAATTTCAGTATTTAGGCTACAAACAAGTACACTATCTGAATAGCAATGCAATTTAAAGTGGTTGTAAACCCTTACAACACGCTGACCTACAGGTAAGCCTAGATTAAGGCTTATCTGTAGGTCCAAGAAATATCTCCTAAACCTATACGGTTTAGGAGATATTTGCCCAAATACAGGCACCGCTGTCGACGGCGCAGGCGCACTGAGCGCGGCATTTTCAACAACGGAGCTGCCGCGCGTGTCGGCTCCCGTGCGCATGCGCGCGAGTGACGTCATCGCAGCTGCGCCGAATGACAGCGGCGGAGCTGCGAGACCCCACCGAGAAGATGGATGCGCCGGACTACAGGGGACAGCGGTGACTTCGCTGGCTCCTGTGTCAGGTAAGTGACACATAATGGACTACTATGCGATGCATAGTAGTCCATTATGCTTTGCCTTTGCAGGGAATGAAAGAGGAAGTAAACTCATCAGGGTTTACTTCCTCTTTAAGGTTCAATATAAAAATAGTCCATCATATTTTGTTCACCATCTCCTCCTGCCCCCTCACCTCCTGCCACCATCAGACACTACCAGCTTCTCCTGTTGCCTCCTTCCCCAACCAGCTCCTGCCACCACCATCACCTCTTGCCGCAAGCTCCTCCTGCCACACCAGCTCCTGCCCCATCACTTCCTGCCACCACAAGCCCCCTCCAGCTCCTACCAACATCACCAACTCCGGCCCAAGCTCCTCCTGCCACCACCAGCTCCTGTCACATGCTCCTCCTGCCCCCATCAGCTAGTGCCACCATCACCAGCTCCTCCTGCCCCCTCACCTCCTGCCACCATCAGACACTACCAGCTCCTCCTGTCACCTCCTTCCCCAACCACTCAATGTGACACTGTCATGTATTGTGATGTAATGTGATATTCTGTCTCACATGCAGCACTGTACACATGCTTGGATGCAGTCCAGGCACATCTCTGCAGATAGCAGGCATGGGGGGGGGGATACACAAACACTGCATGGAGGATGCCGTCACTTTTCTATAGGAATTTGGGGAAAAGATTAGAACTGGGAGGAGGAGGGGGCCCCTGTCAGGTGGGGTGTTCAGGGCCCCTGTCAGTGGTGTGTTGGGGGCCCCTGTGAGTGGTGTGTTGGGGGAGCCTGTCAGGTGGGGTGCTGGGGGCCTCTGTGATCTCTAATGGCAGCTCTGATGCTGTGTGAATCCTCAGGATCAGAAAGGAGGAGAGAAAACACTGACCGGTCATTACAGTACAAGCCGCTCCCCTTCTCTATTCTTCCCGCCCCCCCACACATCCCGACACTGGACCCAATTTCACTACTAAGGTGACATCACTGCTAATGACACTTACTATATCTCCGATGAAAAAGCTGTGCCTGTAATCTCCAAAAAATCCGCTGTATGGCGCTGTTCCTCTTCTGTGACGAGAGTCGATAAGACGCCTTCAATACACAGAAGAAAATGGCGCCGGTCAGCTGGTGTGTGCCTGGTATGATCGTTATCCGCCTGTCCCCTGCGCCAATAAGCGTAAGCGCGTCCCCCGCCCCCTCTGCCAATCAGAGTAAACCGCCCCCCCCGCCGCACAGGGCATGCGCGGGCTGTGTGCACCGCTCAACCCCGATGTACTGACAGGAGAAGACAGATAGCTGGAGAGAGAATTCTGCTTTCTTCTCCCTCCAGCCTGCAGGTGGCAATAGAGAGCACCGCTGTGAAGTGAAGTGAGGGAAGGCTGTGCCCGTTCTCACTCATTCTATGCCCTTGTCACATGACTGGAGGAAGGAAGAAGATATTTCTCACTTATCAGTAGGTACTTAGGAGGGAGGGGGGACAACTTACCACAGACCTTCCCTCTCTGCTCCTCACACAGCCCCCCCCCTTCTCTCAGAGCTCAGGGCTCACTATAACACATGGAGGTCACACTACTACTAGATTGTTCTGTGTGATAAGAGACGAATTCTATGCTCTGCACTGTCTGTCTTTCTCCAGAATAAAGCTTCTCCTATCCATGTAGATCTATACCTTATCATTACAAGAATGTCATTAAAAATTATCCTCAGTCATAGAACAGAACATGAAACCAAGATTAACCTCTTCAGCCCCAGAAGATTTACCCCCCCCCCCCCATGACCAATCTATTTTTTACGATACGGCTCTGCGTTACTATAAGTTACAATTGCGCAGTTGTGTGACGTCTTCTGCCAGTATGTGCCCACAAAACAGAAGATTTTGTGCAGCATCTGGACAGCAAGCACATGATATGTGTGATGGAGATAGAGGAGGCAGCCAGGAAGATGTTCAGCAAGTGAGTATAGCAGGATCAGCAACTTATCACATAACCTCTCAAGCTGCAAATGTTTTTATTATGGCCAAGTTGTCTACATCTTCATTGTAATTGAAACACTGATATGGAAATGTCCTGCAAAACTCACTTCTCTTCAGTACAGCAACAGTACTGTCCCTTTTCCACATGTCCGTTCAATAAACGTGTTTTTTGTGTCTCGATTTTCCTGATTTGTGCAGGTTGTTGCAATCAGTGGCTTTATTGTCTGCATAATATTTTCAGCTGTCTACTTTTCCAACAATGACTTCACTGCTGTGCCACAACTGATACCAAAGACACCGTCTCAGAAGAGACACAGAAAGAAAAGAATCTCTATTGTGCCAGATGAAAATAGGGACCCGAGTGGGCGCAGGGAACTGCTTCACAGGGCAGCCATCAGACATTTTTGGGCCCCTTACACAGCTTTAGGCCTGCCCCCCCCCCCCCCCCCGGGCCTGACCACCAACATTCCCCAGAGTCTCCCCCTGGGCTGTACCACCAAATTCGCCCACTGGCCATTCCATGTCATCCTTTGTCTGCAATCCCATCTCCTCCATCCCATATCCTCATCCTCCTCCAGTCCCATCTCCTCCATCCCATATCCTCATCCTCCTCCAGTCCCATCTCCTCCATCCCATATCCTCATCCTCCTCCAGTCCCATCTCCTCCATCCCATATCCTCATCCTCCTCCAGTCCCATCTCCTCCATCCCATATCCTCATCCTCCTCCATTCCCATCTCCTCCATCCCATGTCCTCTTCTTCCTCCTCCATCCCATTCCACCTCCAGTCCCATCTCCTCCATCCCATATCCTCATCCTCCTCCAGTCCCATCTCCTCCATCCCATATCCTCATCCTCCTCCTCCATTCCCATCTCCTCCATCCCATGTCCTCTTCCTCCTCCATCCCATTCAACCTCCAGTCCCAATTCATCCATCCCATGTCCTCTTCCTTCTCCAGTCCCATCTTCTCCTACCACAGGAGGGGGGAAGTGGGACAGGAAGGGAGCAGTGGGACAGGTGGGGGCCAGTGTGTTAGGAGGGGGGCAGAGAGACAGGAGGGGGAAATGTCACAGAAAAGGGGGCAGCCGGATAAAAAGGGTGCAGCAGGACAGGTAGGGGACAGCGGAACTGGAGGAGGAGGTGTCATGGGAGGAGGTCAGCGGGACAGGAGGGGCAGTGTCACAGATAGGGGACAGCAGGACAGGTGGGGGGCAGTGTCACACACACCTTGGGACCCACCAGTCCTCCCATCTCTCACCTGTCCAGCAGTACCAGGAGGGATAGCTGACCCTGTGTCCCATCTCCACCAGGCTCTACGGGCCACAGCTGCAGGAGCCCAGGCGCTGCAGGCTCCTCCTCCCTGACCTTTTCCTCCATGGGGCCCTCCTACTGCCCCCGCACACTGACGGCGGGCCTGGTCTGCTCGTGAAAGGCGGTGGTGGGCTCAGACTAGTAAGCGCCGTTCTCCTTCCATTGCGTGCGACTGGGGGGGGGGGGGGGTCGGGGGTTGCTAGTGAAAGGCGTTGGAGGCTTCTCTCTCCTTCTCAATATCGGACGGCCCGCAGGGGCCCGGCCAGTGCATGACAGATTAATGTCATGTCTTGATGAACGGGCAGCGGGCCTGGCTAGTGGGGCCCCTTAGGACGCTCGGGCCCCTTATAGTAGAACTGCCTGTAACCCCTGATATCTGCCCTGCTGCTGCAACAGTGATGATACTATTGGATCATTTATGCACAACACTTTCTGTTTATCTTTGACTTACTGTGCTACTTATAACCAGGTCTAAAGTGCCACAACAGCTGTGCGTTACAATGATATAGTGAACACTTTAGGTCTTCAAACTAATAATACTGACACATGTGCGGGCACCTTGTGGAGATGGCACTTCGATTTCACTTCAACTAGTTTTCTTAGAGCATTGGAAGTGCCTAAATCCCAGGCTATACCTACAGCCTGGTGCTAATAATAAGCCCGGTCTTGCCAGCCTACATGTGGAAGCCTTTATAGTCAAGATGCTTATTTTGTATCTTTGAACAGCAGAAAGATTATATCTGAGGTGGACGGAGCTCATCAATCACTACAGACAAAAGTCATGAACTTTTGTAAGGTTTGGGCCTGGAATCGGAGGGTTGCCCAGGAGCAGAAAAAAAGTACCTTATGACTAAGCAGTGTGTGCCACTTGCTCACTTAAATCTTCAGTCATGTGAGCATTATTGACACATTCATGTGATGTAGTTGTGTTGTAGCAAGAAGAGGCAAGGTCTGGCGTGCCTTGGCATACTTTGCTTAGTGAAGGTGATGTTCAGTCTCCCTTGCAGCAACAAGAATTTAGTTCTTTAGCATAGGTAAGGGTTTACAAGCTTGTACAGTTATCCCTGGGTTTCTTTATTTTGACACTAGAAAGGTGGTCACCTGATAAATTCACTTTTAAAGCTCTATACCCAGCTCAGAAAACAGTGTCTTAGTAAGGCTCCATTTTATAGAGATGCTTAAAGTGGTTTTATACTCATTTTTTTAACTTTTACCTACAGGAAAGCCTATAATAAGGCTTACCTGTAGGTAAAAAAAATCTCCTAAACCTGTACGGTTTAGGAGATATTCCCCTCGGTATGCGCCGCTGACTGCAGCGGCGCATGCGCACAAGGGGATTCTCGGCCAGAATGAAATCTCCCGCGCGCATGCGTGGGAGTGACTATATCGCGACTCCGGCCACTCACAGCGCCGGAGCCGCGATACCCGGAAGAAATGCCGAGGGAGCTGTGGATCGGGCCAGATGTCGGGGCCTCGTTCTAAGGTAAGTATTTCATAATGAGCTAGTATGCGGTGCATACTAGCTCATTATGCCTTTTGCTTTGCAGGTGTTAAAAAAAAAAAAAAAAATAGCGGGTTTACTACCACTTTAAAGCGGAGTTCCACCTGGGAAAAAAAAAATTAAGTTGGCGGCTTCACTCTTGCCTCCCTACTACGCATGCTTGAGTCACGTTATATAGTTAGTGAGGTTGAATAAAGACACCAGTCCATCCTGAGTGAGTGTCTACAATTGTCCCTACCCTCAAGGAGCCCACAATCCAAGGTCCCCATTCATATACTAGGGCCAATTTTTGGACAGAAGCCAATTAACCTACCAGCATGTCTTTGGAGTGTGGGAGGAAACTGGAGTACCCAGAGGAAACCCACGCAGGCACAGGGAGAACATACAAACTCCAGGCAGTTAGTGCCATGGTTGGGATTTGAACCGGTGGCCCTTTTTACTGCTAGGCGAGAGTGCGACCCATTACACTACAGGTCCCAGAAGACAGGAGGGGTGGTGGTGGTGGTGGTGGTGGTGGTGGTGGTGGTGGTGGTGGTGGTGGTGGTGGTGGTGGTGGTGGTGGTGGTGGTGGTGGTGGTGGTGGTGGTGGTGGTGGTGGTGGTGGTGGTGGTGGTGGGCAGGACATGGCGTAGCTTGCAGCAGAAAGTGCAGCGATCTATGCCCGGAAGTGGGAGCAAATTCCTGAATTTGACAGGTATCTGCTCCCTGCTTTTTTTTTTTCTTTTCTTTTTTTTTTTTTTATCGCAACCCTTTTAGAATCACTTTAATGCAGGGCTTTGGCTTTTAGTTCAGGAAGAAAAAGCCTCCACTGCTGGTTTCCCAAAGTCTTTCTGTGCAAACGATGGGTGGCGTAATGTCTTAATTTATTTTGACATAATGGTAAAAGTGCTTGCTGACCTGGGATGAGCATTGGTAGGACAAAGCACTGAGGAACCATCTCCCGTAGTTTAAGACGTGCTTATTGTATTATTTAGGACTTAATTTTTTGATTAACGTTACATTTTAATTCTTCTTTAATGTGTTACCTTTTTTTGCAGACCAAAGCTCCGTTGAAATAGTGAATGAAGAGGTCACTGTGCAAATTAGGTGAGAATGATTGTGAGATTAGTTTGAATAGTTGACAGTTTTCTTAGTTGTGTAAAGTTTTCTTATTTTATATATTTCAAAGATTGAAATAAGTAAGATTCCTCCATCCACACATGAGGTGTGGCTTGCTGCTTTCCTAGTTATCAAAGATCACTGAGCTGAATGGAGGCGAACCGGGCCACCATGCCTCTGTCGGCGTCTATGTGAGCTCCCTTTTTATCTCTGTGCTACAAGCCAGAACTCCAAAGGGCATATATGTTTCGGGGCTTTGCCCCTTTTTCAAAGCCCCCAACATATTCTCACCCACTACTCACTATGGTTCTGGCTTGCAGCGGAGAGACGGAGGGAGCTCACAAAGATGCCAATAGTGGCATGGTGAGTGGCGAGCCCGGCTCACCTCTATTCAGTTCAGTGATCTTCGATACCCTGTGTCCTAGTTAGTGATCACCCTGTCTAAAGCCCCATACACACTATCAGATTTTCTGCTGAGTTTTTCCTTCAGATTTACCAAAACCATATAATATGAGGTCAAACATTAGGAGTTTCAATGTGTATGCAATCAGGCAGGCCCTTCTACTACATGGTTTTGGTAAATCTGATGACAAAAATCAGCAGATAATCTGATAGTGTGTATGGGGCTTTAGGAGCTGCTTCCTCAGTACCTTAAGCGGAGGTCCACCCTAAAGAGGACCTCCGCTCATCGGAACCCTCCCCCCCTCCGGTGCCACAATTGGCACCTTTCAGGGGGGAGGGGGGTGCAGATACCTGTACAGTACAGGTATTCTGCACCCACTTCCGGGATAGCTCTCTGCGGAAAGGGGCGTAGATTACGCCCCTTTCTGCAAGTGCCCGCCCCTTTCCGCAAGTGCCCCGCTGCCTGCTGGGAAACACACAGATCCCAGAGGCAGTGGGGACCATCCTTATTGCGCAGCGCGATTCGCGCATGCGCAGTAGGGAACCGGGAAATGAAGCCGAAAGGCTCCATTTCCTGATTCCCATATCCAAGATGGCGGCGGCAGCACCCGACAAGACGATCTAGAGATCGGCTTCGGGTGCCGACATCGCGCGCGCGCTGGACAGGTAAGTGTCACTATTTTAAAAGTCAGCAGCTGCAGTATTTGTAGCTGCTGGCTTTAAAAAAAAAAAAAAAAACCCGGAGTCCCGGCGGACTCCCGCTTTAGTGTAAGTTTGGATATGGTTTGTTTACAAAAAAAAAAGTTACAATTTTATTAGACCAGTGTCTTAGCTATTGTTTCTCTTAATTACTCTTTTTATTATATACTTAACACCAGTTGCATTTGAATCCGTTGCTCCTCTGGGTGACTTCATTGGTTGTGTGACCATGTTAAGAATTGTACTTGCAACTAGTATGCATATATACATGTATATAATGCAGGGCTTGACAAATTTGCTTGGAATCTAGGAGCCAGCTTAAAAAGTTAGGAGCCAGGTCGGTAACGCCGATCCGGACCTGTCCCTGGCCTGACATGGAGACGAGTGAGGGGAAGATAGCGCTGCAGCCCCCCCCCCCTTTTTTTTCCCTTAATTGAAATAATTTTTTTTTTTTACTTTTTACAAAAAAAAAAATTATATATATATATATATATATATATATATATATATATAATAAATAAATAAATTAATAATATATATATATAATATAATGAGAAGCCATTTACCAGCCACCACACTCACCGTTGGGCAAAAGGCGCCAGATGACGCCCGCAATCACTTCCTTCTCTTCACTTTGGGAAGGAAATGGGCAGGCAGTGAAAAACAGGCAGGGGAGCTTCATTATTGGAATAGGGTGTAATTTCTACATCCACCACAAGATGGCGCCAGACTACCGAAAGATTTTAGAAGGCCGCAAAGCCGCGGCCTCAATTACTGGCCGGCGCGGCCCGATGCAATTGCGCGGCGGAGTTCGGGGTCCAAATGGAGACGGGATACCCCAGCATCGTTGCCCCAGTCGCAAGGACACGAATTGTAGGCGCAAATGCGACCAGGCGCCCGGGGTTTGTCGAGCCCTGATATAATGGTAGTGTTTAAAAATGAATGGAAATCCTAAGTGGTATAATGACTGGTGCTAGATTTTTCAGACTTAAATTTGTTAATTCTGCAGGGCCGAAGCTGCAGAACCTGCTGAGGAGATAAGAAACAAATTGCTTCTGTTTGTCCTTTTAACTAGAATTGATTATATGTAGTAATATATGGTGTTTTTTTTCTACTCATTCTGTGCCCCTTTAGAACTTAATCAGGCTGCTGTTAATCCTACAGACTGTACTGCAGGGATGGCCAACCTTTTGAAGAGCAAGGGCCACTTAAGTGACTTGGTAACCAGTCGCAGACCACAATGAGTGGAGTGGGCGGATGACAGGTCCATGTACACTCCGCATATGCAGAGCGGACACAGCCCACTCTACTCTATGGGCCCTCCGATCCACCCAAATGGAAGGGGACAGATCACCTTCGGTTTTTTTTCTTTTAGCGGATCAGATTGAAGGTATGCAGATGTAAACGGACACAAGTCTGTTTACATTTTCCACTCCATAGAGGTGAATGGAGGGTCTGATTGGGTTGGACCAATCATGTGAAAGGGGCCTAAGGCTGCTTTCACACTGATGTGCTGTGGTCTACCCAGAGCAGTGCACCTCTGGCTTTTCTTGGGGTTAGCTGCACTTTGCCATAGAATTCTATTATATCCTGCAGGTGTTGTGCACTTTCTGAAAGCGCACCAAACCCATAGGAAATAACAGAGGTCTATGGCTCAGTGCAGTTTGAAAGCAGTCCAGTAACCACTGCAGATTATAGTATTAAACATACCTTTAATAGTCTTCAATTCGGGTATCACCAGCTGTTGCTGTTCCAGAAAGAGTGCATTTGGTATCACTCTGTCTGTGACAGGATGTGACACTATACAGGAAGCATCGTCTTATACGGCCCTGCTACACAACCGCTTGCTTCCACTACCACCACCTTCATTCACAACACTGATGCTCTGGGATGCCGGGTCGAGAACCTGCTATCTGGGCTTGCCAACCAGCCATCCCAGAGCAGGAGGTCGCGGGCCACATCAGAGGGCTCCGCGGGACACTGGTTGGGCACCCCTGCTGTACTGCATGTGAAGCAGAGGTCAACATGAGTGGCTTGCAGAATGAAATTAGGTGGTTCCAGAATGCTAGGTTGGCAGCCATTGGTGTATACAGTGCCTTGAAAAAGTATTCATCCCCTTGAAATTTTCCACATTTTGTTATGTTACAACCAAAAACGTAAATGTATTTTACTGTGATAAAACAACACAAAGTGGCACATAATTGTAAAGTAGAAGTAAAATGATAAATGGTGGCCAACGTGATTTTAATTCAGCCCCCCTGAGTTAATAGTTTGTAGAACCACCTTTCGCTGCAAGTCTTTGAGAATGTCTCTACCAGCTTTGCACATCTAGAGTGACCTTTTTGCCCATTCTTTGCAAAATAGCTCAAGCTCTGTCAGATTGGATGGAGAGCATCTGTGAACAGCAATGTTCAAGTCTTGCCACAGATTATCAATTGGATTTAGGTCTGGACTTTGGGTCATTCTAACACATGTATATGCTTTGATCTAAACCATTCTATTGTAACTCTGGCTGTAGGTTTAGGGTAGTTGTTCTGCTGGAAGGTGAACCACCGCCTCAGTCAAGTCTTTTGCAGACTCTTAACAGGTTTTCTTCTAAGATTGCCCTGTATCTGGCTCTGACCAGCTTCCCTGTCCCTGCTGAAGAAAAGCATTCCTACAACATGATGCTGTCACCACCATATTTCATGGTGGGGATGCTGTTTTCAGGGTGATGTGCAGTGTTAGTTTTCCGCCACACATAGTGTTTTGCTTTTAGGCCAAAAAATGTAATTTTGGTCTCCTGACCAGAGCACCATCTTTCACATGTTTTCTGTGTCCCCCACATGGCTTCTCGCAAACAAGACTTCTTATGGCTTTTTCTTGGCCTTCATGATGCTGTTTGTTCACTAAGATTCTCTAACCAACTTCTGAGGGCTTCACAGAACAGCTGTATTTATGCTGAGATTAAATTGCACACAGGTGGACTGTTTATTAATTAGGTGACGTCTGAAGGCAAGACTGGATTTTAGTTGGAGGTATCAGTAAAAAAAAAGTTAAAAGTTAAAAACCATTTTTATCGTGTTCCTTCCACTTCACAATTATTTCTAGGGGTGCAACGGATCGTCAACGATCCGTGATCCAAACGGGTCACCCCGCTCGGATCGGCACACGCCGTGATCCGCGGAGCGCTCCCCGGTCACGGTCTCAGGGAAGGCCGCGGCTTCGGCCTAGCTCCGAAGCGGCGGCCGTCTTTCTTCACCCAGGCCGTTTACAATGTGATTGCTCCGTCAAATGATGGAACGATCACTTATAGACAAACCAAATCATGACATGACGCCGGTTCCTCTCTCCCCTCTCTGTACTGATCTGTACAGTGGAGGGGGAGAGGTCAGATGGATGCAGCACTGTGGGCTGCATCTGTAGTGCCCACAGCGCTGCTCTTTGACAGCCTACTCTGCCATCCCCTGCCAATACTCTGCCATCCCCTGCCAATACTCTGCCATACCCAGCCATACCCTGCCGATACTCTGACATACCCAGCCATACTCTGCAATGCTCTGCCTTAACGCAGCCATGCTCTGCCTTAATGCAGCCATGCTCTGCCTTACGCAGCCATGCTCTGCCGTACCCAGCCATGCTCTGCCTTACGCAGCCATGCTCTGCCGTACTCAGCCGTACCTTGCCACGCTCAGCCAATATTACAGTGGGGGAGATTGTGGATATTACAGTGGGGACTGTATGGCGGTGGAATTTTCACAGGTTTCTGCAAATTCAATTACTATTTTCTGATCCTAAAAATGATCCAATCCGTGACTCTGATCCAAGGAACGATCCGATCCGTGAGTTTTTTTGATCCGTTGCACCCCTAATTATGTCCCACTTTGTGTTGGTCTATCACATAAAATCCCAATTTAAGTTTTTTGGTTGTAACATGACAAAGTAAAAATTTCAAGCGGTTTGAATACCTTTCTTATGGCACTGTATATAATTGATGACAAGACTTAGTCTAAAGTAGAATAACTTTCTATTGTGTATCCCTATAAATTGTCTATAACAAATTTGTCTATTCTTTAGGCTCCTTCTGCTGAGAGTCCCAGGCCTTCTCTTTGGGTGCGCACTTGTAAAATGATTCCTATTAGCAACCCAGCAGACTCTGAGCCACAAAGGATGCCAACGCGACAGTCATCGACATCAAATGGTGGTAGGATTACTATTAACTTTTTAAATCTTGGTGGCATTCTTGACAGGTGATCTCCATAGGAATTGGAATGAAAATAGATAATCAATGACACTATAACCTCTAACCACTTGCCGACCGTGCTATAGCAGAATGACGGCTACAGTGCTGTCGTTTAGTTCTAGGAGGGCTTCTGTTGACGACCTCAAGATCCTTGCCCGCTGCAGTGCTCACCCAGCGTGCTCTGTGATCGCCAATCACAGTGGCCCTTTACACACGATCAGCTGTGTCCATACACGGCTGATCAAGACATAAGCACACTTCCCAGTAATCAGCATTCATCTTTAAGGAGAGCCAGTGACCGACAAGTGTGAAAGGGGACAGCTACACTAATCAGGGAACCGATCAGTGATTTTCAAAATGTTTGCTCTTTCATTTGTTTAACAAAAAACAAAACCTTGTGGTGACTAAATACCATCAAAAGAAAGCTCTAGTGTGGGGGGGGGGGAGATAAAAATGTCACATGGGTATAATGCTGCATGCCTGTGCAGTTGTCAAAGTGCGACAGTGTTGAAAGCTTAAAATGTTGGCCTGGTCAGGAAGTGGGTGAAAGTGCCCGTTAAACAAGTGGTTATGCTGAACTCTGGGCTACTGAAGACAGGTGCTCACACACAATGAGTAGGGAAAGACTGGCTGTAGTTTGTTGCAGAGGGACCCCCCAGACAAAGCAATGCTTTTCTAGGTTACTCAGTTTAACAGCAAGCTGCAGTGATGAAAAAAGTAATCTCTAGAGCTGAAATGTCACCCTGCTTCCCCCTGCACTGTGCACTTTATTCCCAGTAAGGCAGCACACCTGCTGTAGAAAGCACTTTCTATTTCTATGACTAAAGTTCAGCTTTTAAGATTTCTGTAAAATGAACAGTCTACAAAAGTTGAAATCTGCTTTTCTTTTCATACATCAGGGGACACAGAGCCATAGTAGTTACTATGTGGGTTATAGGGCCACTGATAGGTGATGGACACTGGCACACCCTAAGGCAAGAAGTGCACTTCCTATATAACCCCTCCCACTACTGGGAGTCCTCAGTTTTTTCCCCAGTGTCTAAGGTGTTGGTCACGAGTAAAGATCTGCAGTGCTAAGCTCCGCTGGAAGCTTCCTTGCTGGGACTAGCCATGCTGACCGGATCCGTTTAGAGTGTCCTTTCATGGGCCAAAGGAATGGTACCTGGGCCTCGTGTCCGAAGAAACAAGGTTTTGCTTGCGAATGCTTGTCTTTTTAGAGAGCTGGACCCTGTGATCCAGTACTTTTTGATAGTAAGGCCACAAAGTTTTACTGGCAGGGTGCTGTTGCAGGTCCAGGATTGTGGGTAACCTCTAGGTTCCCCTGTTCCTGAAGGTTTTGGAGCCCACCGTAAAGGGTGAAGATTAGGTTTATCTCAGATAACCCCACAGCGAGGAATGGTAAGTGGAGATTTTGCAGACTTCCCTGATGGTCACAATTCAACCTTTGATGCTGAGAACCTATTCATGTGTGGGAGATCTTTCTTTCTGGGATGGAAACTACCTCTGCCACTCTGGAATGGAGTCTGCTTTACATGATAACCTATCCGGACATTCAGGGTAAAGTCTTCTAAAAATGGTTTCCTTCTTTATATCTTTTATTATCTAGTAGCTTGTTCTAGAAGTATCTGTATTGTCAGTTACAACCCACCAATCAGGTGCTTTCACTTTCTGTCACCTGCAATTCAATATATTTTTTTGAATAATACACACCTAAGCTGCCTTCAGTTTTATTTTATTATATTTTTAGTATGAGTATAAAACTGTAGATGCTCTTTCAGAGAAATATAGAGAAGAAATAGAGGAGACAGAGACAACCTTGACTATGATGACAAAGTAAAGATGCCGTACACACAGGCTGTTCTAGAGGAAATCCAGGGCTTTGCCTCAGTTGTGTCAATAGGAGTTGCTCATGCACCCATTAAAGATGTTCAGCTGAATGGATATTCTATACCAAAGGTCAGAAGATACTTCAAGTGTATGTCTGAGAAAAACAAACAGAAACATATTCAATATATCTCTGCAATACAAACACAGTTCTCTAAATGTTATCCCTATAAAAGCACTGCAAGTACGTAAAAAAACAAAACCATTAAAGCGGAGTTGCACTCATTTTTCAGTTTATTAAAAGTCAGCAGCTACGGGGGCGTGGCCTGAACCTGCATGGAGTAGGACGCGTGTCTCCGGAGCTCCGCCGAGGAATCCTGTCTCCCACGCTGATCCTGTGACACCACAGCACCGATACTCACCTTAATACTTCTGGCAGGCATCCCTTCAGTCCGGAGCATATGTCTCCCTCAAAATCTCAGCGCTCAGCGGCGGCACGGCTGTCCCAGTACCGCCGACATGTGAGTGAGGAGGGGGAGGAACATGGCGGCGCGGAGGACCCGGGAGGGCCGCGTGTGGCGGGAGACACAGACAGGCTTCTTGAAGCAATTACATTATGCCGCACATCCCTTACATCCCAGATTGAGGAGGTGCAAATGGACATTTCTTTGTTAAGACAGGATTTCCAGAAGCTGCGGGACCGGGTGAGGGACACTGAGACCCGTATCAGCCATGTGGAAGATGCTCTCTCACCTCTGCAAAATGACACTGACCACATGCAGAAGCAAATAGACCTCCTGATTACTAAACAGGACGAAATGGAAAACCGCATACGCAGATGCAATATCCGACTGATTGGTCTTCCGGAGGGGGCTGAAGGTAAGGACCCCACAACTTTTCTGGAGCAATTGCTGATAAGTACCTATGGCAGAGAGTCTTTCTCCCCCATGCTGGCAGTTGAACGCGCGCATCGCATGCCTGCCAGGCCTCCACCTCTGGGTGCACCTCCACGCACCTTTATTGCAAAACTCCTGAACTATAAGGACAGAGATGCTGCCCTCCGCATGGCCCGGGAAAAGGGTAATATCCCGGTGGGCAATACTAAAGTTGCAATATTCCCTGATTTTTCCGCGGACGTCCAGAAACGCCGGCAGGGTTTCATGGAGGCCAAACGATTATTGCGTGCACAGCAAGTGAAATACTCTATGCTTTTCCCTGCGCGCCTCAGGGTGGAGGCAGGGGACCGGGCGCTCTTCTTTGAACAACCCAGAGAGGTCATAGCATGGCTGGAACGCAGGGCGCCTCGAGATGGAGCCGCCTGAGACTCCTTGGGACATGTAAGCTACCACTTTTCTTATCTCACCCCTGGGCTCCTGGAACTATGACAGATTGCCTGATCTTTTTGTACTGTTCTATTTTTGCTCAGGGTGCCTGCATCCGGGGCGTATGTTCTCTCTCTTTAAACTCTTATTGCAGTGTGACCTGCTGAACTTCTTGAATCTGGAACATATGCACATGCTGCTGGTGTCAACGTATATGCATCAACTTTTTCCCCCTTTTTTGTCTAGTGTCCCTGATGAGGGACCCTTTCTGCAGTACATTCCTGTTTGCTTTGTTTCAAAACTTTTTTGGTTTACACTTTTTCTTTTCTTATTCTTTTTTCTCCCAGAGCAAGGGGAGACATGTTGGACCTATGGTCTAATTGCACGGTGCAGCGGAAGACTGCTCCACTGTCTGCTGGGCCTTTTTTTTGCTATGAGGGAGATGGTCACCGGGGCTGGACAGCAACAGACACTCTTTCTTGTTCAACACTGTGTACCACTATACAGGGGGTTCTATTTTACCTTGCCCTCTGGTACCGGTGGCCACAGCCCTCTCTCAGACTTAGTGTTCTTAACTGTTTTATTGATTTCATGAAACTGGTTTTCCCAGCCAGACGTGTTTGGTTTTTCAGGGAATATACCCGCACGAGTTGGGGTTGGTGCAGGGTAGGGTGGGGGGAGGGGGGTGAGTTGGTTGGGGTTTCGATGCAGAAGGTTACTATAAATGTGTTGGAGTATGTATCTAAATTAAGTGTTGCTTTCCCTGAATGTTTTTTACTACTGCAGTCTATGAAGCCCCTGCTCGGGCTTGACCTAGCACAACTGCTTTGGGGTGTGTTTATGGGAGGGCAGTTTGGAGGTGGGTTGCCTGCACTTGTTACTTTCTATGTATCCATATGGCGTCTATACGGTTTCTTACCTGGAACGTCAAAAAACAAAGGGCGGAGGTGATGGTTCTGGTTGAGACGCATGTAGAGGGTGGACTGCAGATGGCCCTCAAACGCCCTTGGATTGGGTGGGCATTTCACTCCACCTACACGTCTCATTCGCGGGGGGTTTCGGTACTTGTAGCTAAGTCTGTCCAATTTGAACTTTGCGAAATTCTTACTGACCCACAGGGCAGGTTTGTTTGTTTACATGCTAAACTCTATGGGGAACCCTACCTTATTATGGCTTTTTACATCCCCCCCCCCCATTTAACATGACGTTGGTGGTTGAAGGACTGTCTTTTATGTCCAGACACCAGGCGGTTCCTGTTGTCTGGCTGGGGGATTTCAACACTACGCTTAACCCTTCTCTTGATAGGCTCAAACCCCCTGAACTGCTGATGGGGCAAGCTGGGTCCACTAGGCTGTCCAGGCTTATAACTACCGTTCACCTTGTGGACACTTGGAGATACAAATTTCCTCAAAAGAAGGAGTATTCATGCTTCTCACCCACACACGGCTCTCTTTCCCGGATTGACTTTATACTAATATCTAAACAACTCACTCCCAGACTTAAGGAAGTATTGTTCTGCCCCAGACTACTTTCGGACCATAGCCCCTACTCTGTAGTGCTTGCCGTACCCCTAGGTAGACCCCCGCGGGCGTGGCGATTGAATCCGTTCTGGCTGACATTACTGCCCGATGATGACACTATTGAGACGGAATGGAAAACGTTTTTTGAGAATAATGACCACACGGCATCAGTTCCGGCAGTGTGGGACACGTTTAAATTACACGCCCGATCGGTACTGACTGCCCGCATTAATAAACTCAAGGCTGACTCGGCCACTGCTGTTGTTGAGGCTGAAGCAGACTTGAGCTCCAGGGAACGCACCTACGTCGATGACCCGTCTACGGCAAATGCAGATGCCCTTAGATTACAGTCGAGAGTGGTTTCTCAGCTGCACCATGACAAGGCCCGACAGAAACTTTTTTTTTCCAAACAAAAATATTTTGAATCCGGAGAAAGGGCTGGTAAGTTGCTGGCATATTTGGTCCACAGGGAAGACAGACCCCCGGTTGTTATTTCTTTGCGGGGTCAGGGTGATGAGATCATCACGGACCCTTCTGCGGTAACAGAGAGGTTTCGGGACTTTTTTGCGGACTTATACACCACTACAGTCTCAAATGACACCACCCCGATGGACCGTTTTTTGGCTCAGGTTTCCCTCCCTCAGGTTACGGAGGAGCAGGTGCAGGCTCTGGAGGCCCCCCTGACCACCGATGAAATAGTAGAAGCTATTGCGGGATTTGCAAAATCAAAGTCGCCAGGGTCAGATGGTCTTCCCATTGAATTTTATTCCCGTTACCAAGACATGCTGGTGCCTAGGCTTCTCGACCTTTATAGGAATCTTTTTGACACGCTAACATTGCCTCCGTCTATGAGGGAGGCAACGATAGTTTTGATTCCCAAACCTGGAAAAGATCCGGGTTTCCCGGAATCCTACCGCCCAATATCCCTATTACAGGTAGATGTTAAGATTCTGGCCAAAATACTTGCTACCAGATTGAACGTAGTGATCCTCAGTCTGATTCAGGCTGACCAGGCGGGCTTTATGCCGGGGCGGAATACGTCGTTCAATCTGCGTAGGCTATATATAAACCTTCAGGCAACACATGAGGAGATGGGTGAGCGCGTGGTAGTGTCACTTGACACGGCTAAAGCATTTGACTCAGTAGAATGGGAGTATTTATGGAAGTGTCTAGCAGGGTGCGGCTTCGGCCCGAACTTTATTCGGTGGGTGAGACTGTTGTACCATCACCCAACGGCTAAGGTGGTGGCGAATGGATGGTCTTCCCGGGCGTTTGGCCTCGGTAGGGGTACCAGACAGGGGTGCCCACTGTCCCCGCTACTATATGCCTTGGCGGCTGAACCTTTAGCGGTGGCGATTCGGGCCGACCCTGAGATCAGGGGACTGGCGATGGGTCGACTTATCGAGAAAATCAGTCTATACGCTGATGATACACTGCTATACCTAGCGGACTCTGGCCCTTCCCTTGCAAAGGCCCTCCACATGATAGAATGGTTCGGTAGCTTTTCCGGTCTCCGCATAAACTGGGAAAAATCCCAAATTTTACCTATTGACAGTTTTCCACAGTCAGAGTCTCAGGCCAGTCTGCCTCTTCAGCGAGTTGGCACTATTAAATATTTGGGGGTCTATGTCTCTAGGAACCCAGCTGATTACATTGTGTTGAATGTAGAACCATTGTTTGCCCTGGTACGTACCAAGATTCAGGCCTGGTCCCGTCTCCCCCTAGGGGTTTGGGGACGAGTTAATCTGATTAAAATGGTCCTATTACCTAAACTATTGTATGTGTTGTGGCATGCCCCGGTATATTTGCCATTAAAATACTTTAAATCCCTTGAAAGTCTCCTTAGGCCCTTTGTGTGGGGAACTGCTAGAGACAAGCTTGCATGGCAGGCTTTGAAAAGCCCGACTGATATGGGGGGCATGGCCCTTCCAGATCTGAATCTTTACTATGTTGCCTCACAACTGTCTCAACTCTTCCACATAGACAAGACTGATAAACAACGTTTTCTAACTCTTCTATGCCCCACTTGGGCACAAATTGCAGATGACCCGATTGAGGCTATCTCGACAGGAGCGGGGAACTCTGCCATGGAGCCCGGTAAACATTCCATGCTCTTTCATTACAAAAGGATTTGGGATCTGGCATCCACTAAACTGAATGTGGCATCGCCGAATGACTATACCCCACTTTGGCATAACAAACATTTGCCGGAACTTCAAAAGCTCCAGGGTATACAGCTATGGGTATCGAGGGGAATATACTACCTACACCACCTAATTCACCAGGGTGTTATTAAAACGTTTCGGGCACTGCAGGAGGAATTTAATGTTCCAAACACTATGTTATTTCAATACCTACAGGTTCAGCATGCACTTAGAGCACAATTTTCGCAGTCATTGCCTCGGCCTGCTCCCAATCCTATTGTCGCCATAGTGAAGGATACTGATCCCAAAAAGCTAATCTCGTGCTTCTATGGTATGCTTACGGCCCCCGTCTCGGCGAGACTAGCGTATGCTCTCAAGTCCCGCTGGGAGGGTGATGTGGGTGCTCTGACAGACGAGGAATGGGAGGAGGCTCTGGAAACGTGCAAATTGGTGTCCCCTAGGCTCCAGGACAGGCTCTCTCAGATCTACATAGTACATAAAGCATACCTCACCCCACTCAGGACTGCTAAATATAATGCGAATCAATCTACGCTCTGCTCAATGTGTTCCCTTGAGACTGGGACGTTTTTCCATCTTATCTGGGCTTGCCCCAAACTGCAGGAACTCTGGAAGCAAGTAGTGTCATTTCTACATGATGTCATGGGCTCCCCTTTGGCCCTTGATCCCAAACCCTGTCTACTAGGGATATTTCCTGACGTATTGGATAAAATTACTAGCACTTTTTTACAGGAAACTTTGTTTTCTGTTCGAAAGGTGATAGCTAGACAGTGGATGAGGCCCCTTCCACCCCGAGTTGAGGACTGGAAGCGGGAAGTTAATTCTACTCTCCCATATAAAAAAAATTTGTATAAAAACAGGGGTTGTCCAGCTAAATACCATAGAATCTGGGATAAATGGTTGCAGGAGGTTGCCACGTGTGATGAGGGAATTTGATGTTCTGTTACGATGAATAAAATGTCACTATTGGGACCCTTTGTTCTTTGTCTGTGATGTATGGTGACTACTGGTTTGGAGAAATGTATTTCCTTTACTGTTATGGCTATGATGCAACACCTCTTTAATGTTTGATATGTACCTTTGTGACTGTACTCTTGCACTAATGTTCAATAAATATTACCTGTTTGAATGGAAAAAAAAAAAAGTCAGCAGCTACAAGAAGTGTAGCTGCTGACTTTTAACAAAACACTCACCTGTCCCACGTTCCAGCAATGCGGTCGCTGCAGCCTCACTCCTCTAGCCCTCCTCTCCGCGGCACTGTCATTGCAACTGTGGGCACCCGGCTGTGATAGCTTGCGATTTCACAGCCAGGCATACTCTGCGAATGCGAGAGTTGCTCTGAGCTCTCTTAGTGGCCAAGAAATCTTGTGGGACCTGTGACGTGTCTCAGAAGATTGCAGCGAGGGAGGGGCCACCTAGGGGGAGAGGAGGCATCGCCTAGGCACACAGAAGACTGAAGGAGGAAGTGGGACAGGAAGTACCTGTCAAAAGGGTGTGTTTATAGGTACCCAACCCCCCCCCCCCCAAAAAAAAATTGCATGCCATTGTGGGTAATGCCAAGGGGTGAGGAGTGCATAAAGCGGAACTTCCACTTTTGGGTGGAACTCTGCTTTAAGGTGAACATACATGTGTTTTAACAAAAAATAGAAAAAATACCAGCGCACTAGGGACAAGAAAATGTAAAATATATCTGTTTGCTGCAACCTAATATAGAGATATCACTATGTGAGTCAATCTAACGAATATGTGCGTATGATCAGGGTTGCGCTAACTTTATTTCCTATAATAGTGCCTTAGTTCCAAGAAGTCTAGACCATGTGTTTCAAATACATTAATATCACTACCAACTAAACCACCACTTTTACAAATTATAAAACCAGAAAAATATACATATGTGATGGTACCACTGCAGTTTGTGTCTGTTGACCAGACCCCCAACTCCTGCACTGGCGTCAACAAATAAATAAAGAAATCTTAAACAGACCACAAACAACTAAAGTGCTCAAGCCCCCAAAATTATATAGGAATGCTGTGAAAAAAATCATCCACAATAAATAGTTTCAACAGTGTAAAAAATGTGTGAAAAAAACTGTTTGTTGCTTTCTATATACCACAAACAGTATAAACCACAATATGCTCCAATATACCATTAATATTACAAGTGCTTTAGTATCTCCTGTAAGAAAAAGTGCTTTGTGCATAAATATAGTGCATAAATGTAAACAGTCTCTTCAGTGTTTAAGATTTTCTTGATAATGCTTCTATCTCCACCCAAAGTGTTTAATAGGAACACCGACCGATGTGCTTCACCACCACAGGTACTCAGGTACTCTGATGGCCTGGGGACAGGTACTCGGGTACTCTGATGGCCTGGGGACAGGTACTCGGGTACTCTGATGGCCTGGGGACAGGTACTCGGGTACTCTGATGGCCTGGGGACAGATACTCGGATACTCTGATGCCCTGGGGACAGGTACTCGGTACTCTGATGGCCTGGGGACAGGTACTCAGGTACTCTGGTGGACTGTGACAGGTGTGGGGGGCAATCAGTGTGTGTTGGTGTACACTGTAGGCAGTAACGAGATGTTACCGCAATCTCCTCACACATGATTGGTGTGTGAGGAGGAGAACCCGGTAACATCTCGTTACCGCGGTTTGTTTACATTTAGTGATCGGCTGTGAAAGGATCACAGTCAATCACATGCCGCCGCCAGCCAATGGCTGTTTACCACCGTCGGTAAAGAGCAGTGATCCTGGGAACATGCCGCCAACGTAGTGCATGGGCAGCGTGTTTCCGATCGCGTGCATGCGCTGTGCAAAGTGGGGCGGTACCACTTGTGATCGGCTGTGACTTCATCACAGCTGATCACGTGGTAAACAGCCATGTCAAATGGCTGTACACCCCTCCTCAGTGGCGAGCGGTGTCTCAGTGACATGCCGCCACCAAAGGAACAGGGATGCGTGCACATGATCGTGCGCATTCCCTGTTTAAATGGGAGGCCATCAAATGAAGCACTCCCAGAACAAGAGCCGCACCGCCTGGCTATCATATGATGGCCGGCGGGCGGCAAGTGAGGGCAGAAAACGGTTGTTCACGTAACCTGCACGGGCAAAGCAGAGTTCACTTTAAAGTGTAGTGTTGCAGAGCCTCAGTGCAGTTTCATCAGAACCTGATGTAGTAAAGGTGGTGGGCAAATAAAACCTGTTGCTGGACTGCAATATTAACTTCTCTACTACTTCCTGGGGAAACTGGTTGTTTAGTTTAGGTAGCTGCTGTAATCTCAATATAAATACAGCTGTTCTGTAAAGCCCTCAGAGGCTTGTTAGAGAACCTTTGTGAACAAACGGCATCATGAAGGCCAAGGAACACACCAGAAAGGTCAGGGATAAAGTTGTGGAGACATTTAAAACGGGGTTGGGTTATAAAAATTAAATAAAAAATGCCAAGCTTTGAACATCTTGCGGAGCACTGTTTAATTCATCATCCGGAAATGTAAACAGTATGGCATAACTGCAGATCTACCAAGACATGGCCGTCCACCTAAACTGACAGGCCAGGCAAGGAGAGCATTAATCCGAGAAGCAGCCAAGAGGCCCATGGTAACTGGAGGAGCTGGGGGGGGAGTTCAGTGGTCCCCAAATTAGCAACACAAAGGAGCTAATGATTCCATTCATACTTCCGTCTTATTCACATGGAGGGTATGAAGCCATACCCCATGGGAGGGCCATGTTTATCAGAATGGGGATGCACAGGTGTTCCCAGCATCCCGTGTAGGCAGTCCCATTGCTGTCAACTGGGGTGCAGCAGCTGTACCCAATGTGACATCTGTGTGGGTGCTGGTGCAAGGCCCCAAAATGCACCCAGGGTGCGTCCGCACAACTGCACCCACATGGATGTCCTTTTTGGGGTAAATACAGCCCCACACAGGGTACAGATTCATACACCCCGTGTGAGGGAGGCCTTGGACTTCTCCATAAAGGACCTTATTGGTGAGAAGAGTTCTCATTTCTCCAGCAGAAAAAGCCTAAATTAAGCTGGAAAGACTCCTCCGACCTCCCCTCATAGCCGGTGTAATACACGGCTCAAAAACATACCGGCCTCCAACCTCCCCTCATAGCCGGTCCAACACACACCTCAAAAACATACTGATAGTACTTATACTTGATAGTTGGTGATCCAGAAGCTGCAGAAAGGGAAACAGAGGGCTGATGGGAAGGCCCTCAAGTTACTGGAGTGGCAGCCGCCATCAGTCTAGGAGCCTATGTTGGTACATATGTACCTGGTCCCTGGCAAGGTTCCTCAGACTTTCCATTGAGTCTTATAACATTCTGTTCCCCACACACAAAACTTGGACTATGTAGAAAAGATAATATGCAGTGACGGGACAAGGTCATCCAGAGCCCAGGGCAAACATGCCCAACTACACCCCCCGCCCCCAAGGTGTATGGGCATTATGCATCATCAAAACCCCCCACAAAAAAACTGAGCACTAATCTTTTTCACCCCCTAAGCATAAACTCCCCCTCATCCCAGCACAAATCTTACCCCCACCCCCCAAATCCCCCCCCCCAAAAAAATCACTCCTCCTAGCACAAATTATCTACCCCTAAGATTACTCCTCCCAATAACTCCACTGCAAATCATCCTTCCTAGCACAAATCTTCCCCCATTCCTTCTCCCCCTAAATTTTAGCATACCCCCCAAATTTCCCCTCCTAGAACAGTACTTCCTGTTGCCCCCCAAATCCCCCTTTCCAACACAAATCCCCTCCCCCTATTTCCTTGTGGTGCCCCCCCACCGCCCATGATACCACAGTGCCCAGGGCAGCCGCCCCTCCTGCCCACCCCTTGTCCCGGCCCTGATAATATGGCACTCCTGTTGGGTGAAGATAGCTGAAGGTATTGCTCTTTTGAAGATAGGTTCTGATGAGAATCTTTTAAGAGAGTAATGACATCTGGACTCTGGTGATGATGGCTCGACTTGAAGATCTTCTCCCTCATGTTCACTAGAAAATCATTCTCTGATCCCTTTTCCTCATCATCTCCTAGTTTAAAATTTCTTCCAGCATTTTGGCCATCTTCCTTCCCAAAAAAGCTGCACCTCTTCCATTTAAGTGCAATCCATCACTGCAATAAAAATGGTAACCGGCTGAAAAGTCAGCCCAGTTCTCCATAAAGCCAAACCCCTCCTCCCTGCAATAGTACCTCAGCCAGTTGTTAAGATCCCTAAGCTCCTGCTGCCTCCATGGTTTGGCTCGAGGTACGGGCAGTATTTCTGAAAATATTGCCTTGGAGGTCCTTTTCTTCAATATAGCCCCTAAGTTCCTGAAATCATTTTTTAGGGTGTCCCAATTTCCTCTAACTTTTTCGTTAGTACCAATATGTATCATGACAGTTGGGCTCTCCTCAGCCCCATCCAACAATCTGTCCATCTGATGGATAATGTCTCGAACACGAGCACCTGGTAAACAACATACTGTTCGGTAATAACTGTCTTTGTGGCAGATTTCCCTCTTTGTCCTTCTAATGATTGAGTCCCCTACCACCAATATCTTCCTATTCTTTGCTGGAACTTTGCCCCCATCTTCACTGAAGGAGATGTTCCCAAGGTTCCTCTGGCATTTTTGTGGAGTCTCATCTTGAGCGTCACATTCTGGTCAAGTCACAACGTGAATGCCACATTCTGGTGGATTAACAATGTGAACGCCGCTTTCAGGTGTAGTCTCAACGTGAACGTCACATTCTGGGTGAGTCTCAGTGTGAGAGTCACATTCTGGTGGGTTCTCAATGTGAACTTTACATTCTGGTGGAGCGTCAACCAATATTTCTTCCAACATTTTGGCCATCTTCCTTCCCAAAAAAGCTGCACCTCTTCCATTTAAGTGCAATCCATCACTGCAATAAAGATGGTAACCGGCTGAAAAGTCAGCCCAGTTCTCCATGAAGCCAAACCCCTCCTCCCTGCAATAGTACCTCAGCCAGTTGTTAAGATCCCTAAGCTCCTGCTGCCTCCATGGTTTGGCTCGAGGTACGGGCAGTATTTCTGAAAATATTGCCTTGGAGGTCCTTTTCTTCAATATAGCCCCTAAGTTCCTGAAATCATTTTTTAGGGTGCCCCAATTTCCTCCAACTTTTTCGTTAGTACCAATATGTATCATGACAGCTGGGCTCTCCCCAGCCCCATCCAACAATCTGTCCATCTGATGGATAATGTCTCGAACATGAGCACCTGGTAAACAACATACTGTTCGGTAATAACTGTCTTTGTGGCAGATTTCCCTCTTTGTCCTTCTAATGATCGAGTCCCCTACCACCAATATCTTCCTATTCTTTGCTGGAACTTTGCCCCCATCTTCACTGGAGGAGATGTTCCCAAGGTTCCTCTGGCATTTTTGTGGAGTCTCATCTTGAGCGTCACATTCTGGTGAAGTCACAACGTGAATGCCACATTCTGGTGGATTAACAATGTGAATGCCGCTTTCCGGTGTAGTCTTAACGTGAACGTCACATTCTGGGTGAGTCTCAGTGTGAGAGTCACATTCTGGTGGGTTCTGAATGTGAACGTTACATTCTAGTGGATTCTCTGGTGGAGTCTCCCTGTGGAATTCACACTCTGGTGGAGTCTCCCTGTGGAAGTCACACTCTGGTGGAGTATCCTTGTGGAAGTCACACTCTGATGGAGTGGTCATGTCTAGGTCGCACTCTGGTGGAGTGGCCGTGTCCAGGTCGCACTCTGGTGGAGTGGCCGTGTCCAGGTCGCACTCTGGTGGAGTGGCCGTGTCCAGGTCGCACTCTGGTGGAGTGGCCGTGTCCAGGTCGCACTCTGGTGGAGTGGCCGTGTCCAGGTCGCACTCTGGTGGAGTGGCCGTGTCCAGGTCGCACTCTGGTGGAGTGGCCGTGTCCAGGTCGCACTCTGGTGGAGTGGCCGTGTCCAGGTCGCACTCTGGTGGAGTGGCCGTGTCCAGGTCGCACTCTGGTGGAGTGGCCGTGTCCAGGTCGCACTCTGGTGGAGTGGCCGTGTCCAGGTCGCACTCTGGTGGAGTGGCCGTGTCCAGGTCGCACTCTGGTGGAGTGGCCGTGTCCAGGTCGCACTCTGGTGGAGTGGCCGTGTCCAGGTCGCACTCTGGTGGAGTGGCCGTGTTCAGGTCGCACTCTGGTGGAGTGGCCATGTCTAGGCCGCGTTCTGGTGGAGTCTTAATTTCAACGTCACTTGATGGCGGCGTCTCAATGTGTTGGTCAACAGGCCTGCCATGTGAGCCTTGTCTGCAGTAAATACTGCATACATCTTCAATAAAAAAAAAGAGGAATTAGATTTAGCAGCTTCACCTACATTTCATATATTTTTCTTTGTACAACATCAAATTATAGAGAGAAAAGTTCAAAACTCTTGTACCAGAGACAATGAATAAACGTGATATGACAGGGACACCA
Source organism: Lithobates pipiens (assembly GCF_037356315.1). Lineage (NCBI taxonomy): Eukaryota > Metazoa > Chordata > Amphibia > Anura > Ranidae > Lithobates > Lithobates pipiens. The sequence goes on along the minus strand of NW_027507686.1, from coordinate 84,594,416 downwards.
GGATTACTATTGTTGGCCTTTGTATAAAAATGCTGGTTGCCTGCTACTCATCCCAGCCCACTGGCTGGCAATAATCACATGAAAAACCAGACAGGCTGGTTGTACCCAGCCCGTAATCAGCCTGTGCATACATGGTTAGAATCTCGGCTGATCCCTGCTGAACTGGCCGAGATACGAACTGTCTATGGCTGGCTTTAGGAACACAGACACTTTTAATTACAGCACTTAGGTTAAAGGCATAGTACCAGGGCCGGACTGGGAATAAAAACCAGCCCTGGAAATAATTTCATACCAGCCCAACAGCATAATGTCATTATTTTCTTGTTCACAAAAGGGAAAACCATACATTTTAAAGCACATTTGAAGAGTGTATTATATATAGATAAGAGAGACGTGGAAATTACAAACAGCACCAATTGTTTACTTGCAAAAAATCATGGCATTTAGGCTACTTTCACACTGAGGTGCTGGGCGCACTGGCAGTAAAGCGGCGCTATATTTAGCGGCGCTTTACCATAGTTTTAGCGGTGCTTTTTGCCCACTAGCGGGGCAGTTTTAAACCCCGCTAGCGCCTGAAAAAGGGTTAAAACCGCCCGCAAAGCACTGCTGCAACGGCGCTTTTCAGGTGGGTTTGGAGCGCTGCCCCATTGTTTTCAATGGGAAGGGCCGCTTTAGGAACGGTAAATACACCGCTCCTACAGCGCTCTGAAGATGCGGCTTGCAGGACATTTTTCAGCGTCCTGCAAGCGCACCACTCCAGTGTGAAAGCACTCGGGTTTTCACACTGGAGAGACAGCAGCGGCTGTTTGAGGGCACTTTGCAGGCGCTATTTTTAGCACTCTAGTGCCTGCAAAGCGCCTTAGTGTGAAAGGGGCCTTACTGGCACATTTTTTACTGACACTGCAAAAAAAGGTACCAAAAATTGCAGTTTTCAGTGTAAATATCAATATTTACCCTATAAACATGTAGCTAATGCTATTAGCAATGTGTTTAACTTAACCACTTCCCGACCAGCGCACGACGATGTACGTCGACAGAATGGCACGGGCAGGCATATTGGCGTACATGTACGTCCAATATTCGTTGCCGCCGTGCCATCGGGAGCGCGCCGCCGGCGGCGCGCTCCCGCGCTGGTCGGGACCCCCGTGAGTCCGGTCGCGGGACCCGCGGACTCGATCGCCGCGGGCATCCCCGTGATCGTCTCACGGAGCGGCCGAATGGAGGAAATGCTGTATAAACAACATTTTTCCATTCTGCCTAGCAACTAGTGACGCTGATCTCTGCTCCATGTGATTGGGGCAGAGATCAGTGTACACTAAATGAAAGCCCAACCCCCCCACAGTTAGTAACACACCCCTAGGAACACTTAACCCCTACACTGCCACCCACTGGTTAACCCTTTCACTGCCAGTGTCATTTACACAGGAATCACTGCATTTATATAGCAGTGATTACTGTATAAATGACAATGGTCCCAAAAATGTCCGATGGGTCCCCCACAATGTCGCAGTCACAATAAAAATCGCAGATCGCCGCCATTACTAGTAAAAAAAAAAAATAATAAAAAATTATTAATAAAAATGCTATAAAACTATCCCTATTTTGTAAACGCTATAACTTTTGCGCAAACCAATCAATAATCGCTTATTGCGATTTTTTTTACCAAAAATATGTAGAAGAATACGTATCGGCCTAAACTGAGGGAAAAAAATATTTTTATATATATTTTTGGGGGATATTTATTATTACAAAAAGTAAAAAATAATGCGTTTTTTTCAAAATTATCGCTCTATTTTTGTTTATAGCACAAAAAATAAAAACCGCAGGGGTGATCAAATACCACCAAAAGAAAGCTCTATTTGTGGGAAAAAAAGGACGTTAATTTTGTTTGGGAGCCACGTCGCACGACCGCGCAATTGTCAGTTAAAGCGACGCAGTGCCGAATCGCAAAAAGTGGTCTGGTCTTTGACCAGCAAATTGGTCCGGTCTGAAAGTGGTTAAACAAAAGTCAAAAACCAAATTTCTCCATTTACATGAATGTCAGATTAATATAACCCAGCACAGAGTTCCCCCTTACATCAGGAGGATTCCCCCTTTACAGTGCAAGGGAACTCTGACATAAAGGGGAACATTGCAGATCATGATCTAAGCGGGAACTCTGATATAAAAAGGGGGCACTGGTGATCAGAGACCCCACTTATATCAGAGTCCACTGCATTCCCCTTTACAGAGTTCTCACTTACATCAGGGTCTGCAGCATTGATCTTTACATCAGAGTCGCCCCTTGCACTGTAAGGTGGAATCCTGCAGACTATGATGTAAAGGGGAACTCTGGGAATGTGGGGAGGACTCTGATGACCAGAAAGAAATAAAACACTAAGATAAGAGGGTTTACTGATATAAGGGGGAATCCTTTATATCAGTGCCCCCTTACAATATTGTATTGGCCTCCCACCCCCCACCCCCCCCCCAAGGCTGGCCTGGCGGTGCTTTCACTGACCTCCTCTCAGGTGCACCGTGCAGGGCTCAGTCAGTCGGTTCAGCTCGTGGCTCTGGTTTTATCCCATAGTTTCCTCTCCACAGTCCATACATGTCTGACTTCTCCCATGACCCCACTGGCGGCATTTCCACTCTTGACTCCTTTCCAGGGGAGGTCAGAGGCTGCAGATGGTACGGGGAGGTCAATGGCTGCGGAGGGGACAACATGGGAGGTCTGAGGCTGCGGAGGCGACGACAGGGGAGGTCAGAGGCTGCGGAGGGGACGACAGGGGAGGTCAGAGGCTGCGGAGGGGACGACAGGGGAGGTCAGAGGCTGCGGAGGGGACGACAGGGGAGGTCAGAGGCTGCGGAGGGGACGACAGGGGAGGTCACAAGCTGCGGAGGGGGAAACAGGGAAGGTCAGAGGCTGCGGAGGGGGAAACAGGGGAGGTCAGAGGCTGCGGAGGGGGAAACGGGGGAGGTCAGAGGCTGCAGAGGGGGAAACGGGGGAGGTCAGAGGCTGCAGAGGGGGAAACGTGGGAGGTCAGAGGCTGCAGGGGGGGGGCGGACAGGAGGCCAGAGGCTGCGGGGCGGCGGACAGGGGGTCAGAGGCTTCAGGGGGGCGGACAGGAGGTCAGAGGCTGCAGAAGGGGCGGACAGGAGGTCAGATGCTGCGGGGGGGGGGGGCAGACAGGAGATCGGAGGCTGCATGGGGGAGTGGGGGCAGACAGGAAGTCAGATGATGCAGGGGGGCGGACAGGAGGTCAGATGCTGCATGGGGGGTGGACAGGAGGTCAGAGGCTGCTGGGGGGGCAGACAACGAAGGTCAGAGGCTGCGGAGGAGGGGGGACAGGGGAGGTCAGAGGCTGTAGGGGGGATGGGAGCAGACAGGAGGTCAGAGGCTGCAGGGGGAGGGGGGGCGGACAGGAGGTCAGATGCTGCATGGGGGAGGGGGGCGGACAGGAGGTCAGATGCTGCAGGGGGGCAGACAGGAGGTCACATGCTGCATGGGGGGGACAGGGGAGGTCAGAGGCTGCGGAGGAGGGGGGACAGGGGAGGTCAGAGGCTGCAGGGGGGGTGGGAGTTCAGAGGCTGCAGGGGGGTGACAGGAGGTCAGAAGCTGCGGTGGGGGGACAGGAGGTCAGAGTCTGCAGGGGGGGGGACAGGAGGTCAGAGGCTGCGGGGGAGGACAGGGCAAGTCAGAGGCTGCGGAGGAGACGACAGGGCAAGTGAGAGGCTGCGGAGGGGACGGCAGGGGAAGTCAGAGGCTGTGGAGGGGACGACAGAGGAAGTCAGAGGCTGCAGAGGGAACGAAAGGGGAAGTCAGAGGCTGCGGAGGGGAAGACAGGGGAAGTCAGAGGCTGCGGAGGGGACGACAGGGGAAGTCAATGGCTGCGGAGGGGACGACAGGGGAAGTCAGAGGCTGCGGAGGGGACGACAGGGGAAGTCAGAGGCTGCGGAGGGGACGACAGGGGAAGTCAGAGGCTGCGCAGGGGACGACAGGAGAAGTCAGGGCTGCGGGTGGGGCGGACAGGAGGTCAGATGCTGCAGGGGGGGCGAACAGGAGGTCAGAGGCTGCAGGGGGGTCGATTAGGAAGTCAGAGGCTAAAGGGGGTCGGACAGGAGGTCAGATTCTGCAGGGAGGGGGCGGACAGGAGGCCAGAGTTTGCGGGGGGGGGGACAGGAGGCCAGAGGCTGCGGGGGGGCGACAGGAGGCCAGAGGCTGCGGGGGGGCGGACAGGAGGCCAGAGGCTGCGGGGGGGGCGGACAGGAGGCCAGAGGCTGCGGGGGGGGGCGGACAGGAGGCCAGAGGCTGCGGGGGGGGCGGACAGGAGGTCAGTGGCTTCATGGGGCCGGACAGGAGGTCAGAGGCTGCTAGAGGGGCGGACAGGAGGTCAGATGCTGCGGGGGGGCAGACAGGAGATCAGAGGCTGCAGGGGGAAGTGGGGGCAGTCTGGAGGTCAGATGATGCAGGGGGGGTGGACAGGTGGTCAGATGCTGCATGGGGGGGGACAGGGGAGGTCAGAGGCTGCGGAGGAGGGGGGACAGGGGAGGTCAGAGGCTGCAGGGGGGTGGGAAGTCAGAGGCTGCAGGGGGGTGGGAGGTCAGAGGCTGCAGGGGGGGACAGGAGGTCAGAAGCTGCGGTGGGGGGACAGGAGGTCAGAGGCTGCAGGGGGAGGACAGGAGGTCAGAGGCTGCAGAAGGGAGGACAGGGCAAGTCAGAGGCTGCGGAGGAGACAACAGGGCAAGTGAGAGGCTGCGGAGGGGACGACAGGGGAAGTTAGAGGCTGCGGAGGGGACGACAGGAAGTCAGAGGCTGCGGAGGGAATGAAAGGGGAAGTCAGAGGCTGCGGAGGGGATGACAGGGGAAGTCAGAGGCTGCGGAGGGGACAACAGTGGAAGTCAGAGGCTGCAGAGGGGACGACAGGGGAAGTCAGAGGCTCCGCAGGGGACGACAGGGGAAGTCAGGGCTGCGGGTGGGGCGGACAGGAGGTCAGAGGCGGCAGGGAGAGGGGGGCGGACAGGAAGTCAGAGGCTAAAGGGGGTCGGACAGGAGGTTAGAGGCTGCGGGGAGGGGGCGGACAGGAGGCCAGAGGCTGTGGGGGGGGCGGACAGGAGGCCAGAGGCTGTGGGGGGGGCGGACAGGAGGCCAGAGGCTGCGGGGGGGGGGCGGGCAGGAGACCAAAGGCTGCGGGGGGGCGGACAGGAGGCCAAAGGCTGCGGGGGGGCGGACAGGAGGCCAGAGGCTGTGGGGGGGGGGGCGGACGGGAGGCCAGAGGCTGCGGGGGGGGGCGGACAGGAGGCCAGAGGCTGCGGGGGGCCGGACAGGAGGTCAGTGGCTTCATGGGGCTGGACAGGAGGTCAGATGCTGCGGGGAGGCAGACAGGAGATCAGAGGCTGCAGGGGGGAGTGGGGGCAGACAGGAGGTCAGATAATGCAGGGGGGCGGACAGGAGGTCAGATGCTGCATGGGGGGCTGACAGGAGGTCAGAGGCTGCTGGGGGGTCGGACAGGAGATCAGAGGCTGCAGGGGGAGGGGGGGCAGACAGGAGGTCAGATGCTGCATGGGGGAGGGGGGCGGACAGGAGGTCAGATGCTGCATGGGGGAGGGGGGCGGACAGAAGGTCGGAGGCTGCAGGGGGAGGGGAGGGCGTTCAGGAGGTCATAAGCTGCGGGTGGGACGTAAGAAGAGGCACACGCCATCAGACGAGACCTCACTGAGCTCTGCTTTACTTTTAAAAATGGCGCCTCCCATCGTGTAACTGCGCATGCGCCCGCCTTTCCGAAATTTGAACTTTCAAAGAGACATTGGGAAAGGGATCTAAGTCCCATAAGGGATGATCATTGGGAGGTGGCATTGTCCGCACTGCCCATGGTCTCTTTATCCTCCACACAGAAATGAACCCAACTATTCATTTCACACAGGACCTATCACATGGCAGCGTAAAGATACCCCTCTTTGTCCTAGATGTAATATGGGGCTGGCTAATTTAAGACATGTTATGGAGATGTCCTAAACTCCATCAGTATTGGGAAGGGGTTATTTCTACTGCTAACTGTCTTTACACAAAAATGGAACTTCAGCTTTTCTGAACAACCCCCCCCCTGTATAATACAGGTATTTGCACCCATTTCTGGGCATAGACTCTCGTTGGAGTCTACGCCTCTTCACCCCCCCGTCTACTGTGAAATGCACGGATCCCAGAGACAGCAGGGACCATCCGGATTGTGCAGCGCAACTCACGCTTGAGCAGTAGGGAACTGGGATGTACAAGGCTTCATTTCCTGATTCCTTTACCGATGATGGCGGCGGCAGCACCCGAGAGCCAAGCGACAGATGGCTTCGGGTGCCGACATCGGGCGCCCTGGACAAGTAAGTGTCTATATTTTAAAAGGCAGCAGATGCAGTATTTGTAGCTGCTGACTTAAAAAAAAAAAAAATTGCGGGACCTCCACTTTAAGTCAGAATTGATGGAAGGACCTGGGGTATGCCCCTTAAGTATGATAGATGAATCTAGGACCCTGGAAAACACTCATATACCGATAGTTAGGACTCTCTTTATAGCCTAATTAAGGGATGTCTCCACATCCTCCGACATTAGGCGAATGGAAAATGCAAACAAATGATATGGTGCTTAGAGAAAAATAAATATATCTACATAGGACCCTGATGTATGGGGGAGGGGGATCTCTGGGGACCTTGATGTATGGGAGGTGGTGGGCTTTCTGGGGACCCTGATGTATGGGGGCTTTCTGGGGACCCTGATGTATGGGGGGATATTTGGGGACTCTGATGTATGGGGGGCTCTCTGGGGACCCGAATCAATGGGGGGGTCTCTCTGGGGACCCTGATGTAAGGGGGGCTCTCTGAGGACCCTGATGTAAGGGGGCTCTCTGGGGACCAGGATGTAAAGAGGGGACTCTCTAGGGACCCTTATGTAAGGAAGGGGCTCTCTGGGGACCCTGACATAAGGGGGGTCGGGGGCTCTCTGGGAACACTGATGTAAGGGGGGGTCGGGGGCTCTCTGGGGACACTGACGTAACGGGGGGTCGGGGGCTCTCTGGGGACCCTTACGTAAGGAGGGGGCTCTCTGGGGACCAGGATGTAAAGAGGGGGCTCTCTTGGGACCCTTATGTAAGGGGGGTCAGGGGCTGTCTGGGGACCCTGATGTAAAGAGGGGGCTCTCTGGGGACCCTTATGTAAGGGGGGTCGGGGGCTCTCTGGGGACCCTGATGTAATGAGGGGGCTCAATGTGTACCCTGATGTAAGGAGGGGGCTCTCTGGGGACCCTGTTGTAAGGAGGGGGCTCTCTGGGGACCCTTATGTAAAGAGGGGGCTCTCTGGGGACCCTGATGTAAGGAGGGGGCTCTCTGGGGACCCTTATGTAAAGAGGGGGCTCTCTGTGGACCCTGATGTAAGGGGGTCGGGGGCTCTCTGGGGACCCTGTGGTAAGGGGGGATCAGGGGCTCTCTGGGGACCCGATGTAAGGAGGGGGCTCTCTGGGGATCCTGGTGTACGGGGGGGAGGCTCTCTGGGGACTTGTTTACATCAGCAGACCACTATTCTGCCTCTGTTGGAAACGATCGGGCGGGGCCCACAAGACACGCTGATTAGCTCTCGGTGTCTGACCAATCAAACAGCGCGCAGACCCGCAAGTGCAGAATCAAGTACCTGTACGTGATTCTGCTCACAGGAGATGCAGCCCCGCAGTAAATGTACATGGTTAAGTTTATTTTTCTTTATTTTCTTAACTTTTTAAACATTTATTTTGAACATACAGTAGATAAATTCTGTGACCAATGCATGTAATGTAGCAGTGCAATATATATGTGGTGCTTTGTGAGGGTGTGGCTTGTGTGTGGGTGGGTGGAGACAAAGGGGGCCCCATGATCCCTATTGCCCAGCGGCCCCATGAGTTGTCAGTCCGCCCCTGCTCACAACCATCAATTATGTAGAGTGGCACAAGGGGTTTGAGGACAGATATAGTCGTGATGATGTATTGACCATTTATTACACCAGATATATATGAACCTCTAAATATAGCGGTGTAAAAACTTGAATGATGGGGTTGGGAGATTAAGATATTAGTAGGATACAATGTTATGTCTTGTTTTTTTTTCTTTTCTTTTCTTTTTCTTAAATATTGCTTATAAATGTGTGTTTATTATGATTGTACAATATGTACATGGGTTGAGTGTGTGTCTTGTGTTGATTGTAACTAAAAACCTTAATAAAAAAAGGACTTACCATTCAGGTCGTCTGTTTTCTGCTGTTGGCCATTGACTTTAACGCCGGCATGAAAGCATCCAATAACGGCTCTGAAGCAGCCGCGCATAAGAGCCCGTAGTATCCTTCTCTGCATTCTTTTGGGCTTCTTGCTTGAGATATCTGCAGGATGCAAACTGATATCTCCTTCCATAGGTGGTCTTCCAATGGTGGGTTTCTCTGTGGTGTTATTTTGAGAAACAACCTTTTTAAGGTTAAATCTGTTCATTATGAAGAATAATGAAACACGCTTTAAATGGGTGAGAATTAAATTGTAATGAAATCGGATAAAATCTGATCAGATTACAAGAAAAAACTCGCCAGAGATAGAAGCTCGTGTTAACCGTTCAGAGTCAACAAAGCAACTGGCAGGAACCCTGCTGAGCTGTTTCTTATATGAGAGCAGCCAGTGACATCATAGTGCAGCAGTGTTGTCATGGAAACCTTTTTTTTTTTTTTTTTTCAAATCTCCTGGTGCTCCTCTAACTGACAGGCTTTTGTTGCCATGGTTACCAAAGCTTCTGCACAGTGATGAGCAGTGGGGGAGGCGGCTGTAACATCTTAGCTCTGATTATAGAACCCGGGGGACAGCACAGCCACACCATCTACTAAGGATTTATAATAGAGGAATATGATGGGGCAATATTGATGGGACAACGTGATCTCATTTTAATGATTGTGGTGGAGGTAATATTTTTCATTGTCGCCAGTGCTTATGTGGAATTGTTTAATAAAATATTTTGTTTCTCTTTGAAGAATCTCTTTGGAATTTGTCCTACTTTTTTATATGCTGTTTACTGATTCAGAGGAACACACCTCACACTTTATTGATTACTATTGGGGTGACAGTTTTGGTGGCCTGGTTGAGGAATTGCTACCTATAATTCTTTTCCTCCCCAGTAACCATTTACCCAGGTGTACCTTCAGTGACTATTTACCTATACAATACATTGTCTGGAGGTACTGCATGTTTTACTATATAGATTCAACATTGTGAAATTTAAAGAATAAGTTCACTATAAAAAAAAATAAGTGCACTTTTTTTGTAGGTAAAAAAAAAGTGCATTTACCATTTTATTTTTTTATTCTTTATAGAAGCCTGGAAAGCATTGCACCATGCATGACTCCTACAGACGGTCAGTGTAAGCTGTCTGCCCTATACATCGTACAGGCAGGCTTTTTCACATTACAGGAAGAATCAATGGACTACCAGAGGGCTCAACAACGCCATGGTAGTTCATTGAGGACTACAAGATGACAGCTTCAAAGGCACTTGATACTTGAAGTTTTCACATCCACAGAACTCTGTGAATGAATAAACCTGTTTTTTTTCCCTTAAAGAGGGATTTCACTGTAAAAAAAAAAATATTAAAAGCCAGCAGCTACAAATACTGCAGCTGCTGACTTTTAATAAATAGACACTCACCTGTCCCTGGATCCAGCAATGTCGGCAGCCGAGGCCAAACGACCGCTCGGCTCTCGGCTGTTGCCGCCACTATTCTAAGTGAGGGAATCAGGAAGTGAAGCATTGCGGCTTCACTTCCCGGTTCCCTACTGCGCATGCGTGAGTTGCGCAGTGTACTAGGAATGGTCCGCGCTGTCTCTGGGACCCATGTGTGTCCCAGCAGACAGTGCAGAGGGACAGGAAGAGGCATAGACTCCCGTTGGAGTCTATGCCCGGAAGTGGGTGCAAATACCTGTCTTTGACAGGTATCTGCACCTTCTTCCCCCCTGAAAGGTGCCAACTCTGACACTGGAGGGTTCCGATCAGCGGAAGTTCCACTTTAGGGTGGAACCCCGCTTTAACGGCGTCTGGACCCCCCACCGCACATTTACCACGGCAGGGTGGCCCCAGCTGCACGAAACAAAGTACCTGTATGTTGCTTCCACTTCGGGGATTGGGGCGCGCTGCCAGCGACCCACTCCCGCTGTGATTAGACACAATCAGCGGGTCCAGCGGCCACAATGGCTGCCAAATCCTGCCGATCATTCACTGGAGAGGCAGAACAGCAGTCTGCTTATGTAAACAAGAGAGAGATTTTGTGTTTGTGTTCCTCCAATCAGTCCATCCCCCACACAGTTAGAATTCACTCCCTAGGAGCACTTTGACCGCCCCTGGTGTCAACCTGTTCCTTGCCAGTGTAATTTATACAGTGACAGTGCATTTTTTTTTAGCACTGATCAATATATTAGTGTCACTGGCCCCCAAAAAGTGTCACTTAGTGTCAGATTTGTCCGTCGCAATGTCGCTGTCCCGAAAAAAATTGCTGATCGCCACCATTACTAGTAAAAAATATAAATGCCATAAATCTATCCCATAGTTTGTAGATGCGATAACTTTTGCGCAAACCAATCAATATATGCTTATTGTGATTTTTTTACCAAACATATGTAACAGACTACATATTGGCCTAAACTAATGAAGAAATTAGATTTTTTTTTAATTTTTAATGGATGTATCTTATAACAGAAAGTAAAAATTGTCGACCTTTTTTTGTTCATAGCCCAAAAAAGAAAATCAGCAGAGGTGATCAAATACCACCAAAAGAAATCTCTATTTGTGGTAAAATAAGGACATAAATTTTGTTTGGATACAGCGTCACTTGTCTGCGCAATTGTCAGTTCTTGGTGCAGTGCAATTTAAAAAAAAATGGATCAGGGGCTTCTTTCCCTGCATTTCTGCAGATATGGCAACCTATTGAAATGCATGGGTTGCCCTACACGTGCTACGTGCTACACACAGCCAAACAGACGTAAACGCAGTTAAGCTGTTTTTACCACCCCCAACAGCTCCCCCTTTAGCTGTATAAATGATGTGGGCAAGGCTGGAAGTATACCTCCAGGTGAATGGGGCTGCACTGCAACCACCTCGCAACTGTGTGCATTGCATGTGGTTGCGTTGTGGTGATGCTGCATTTAAGGGGTTACATATTACCTCTTTACCACCTCTCAAATGCCTCTGAAAGGCAATCTGAACATGGATTGCTGTTCAGAGGAGTGACAGTCCTGGCTGCTATTATGAAAAAGGCGTAAAAAAGCAGTACAGGAAGGGGGATCGGGATTAAAAGTAACACAAACACACACATATAAACACACACATACAAACACGTGCATATATGCATAAAAACACATGTACGCAAACAGACACACGCAAACACCTGCATAGCTCCCACCTGTCCCTGATTTGGAACAATGTCCCTCATTCCTGCTCATTTGTCCTTCATTTTGGTCTGATCTATATAGCTGTATATTAAATGCACTTTTTATTTATCAAAAAGTGTTTACAAGTGCAGCAAATTAAAAATCACTTTGAAAGGTTTAGTGCTGGAAAATTGCAAAAGCCAATATAAAGGAATAGTAGTGGTAAAAAAAGCACAGTTTTTTGGTATAATTTTCCTTTTAAGGGGGCATTGCAAGGTGTGTGTCCTATGCCTGCATACTTTTGTTGATAGGTGTCCCTCATTCCCATCTCAAAAAGTTGGGAGGTATGAGCCTGTATAGGTCCCTTTTAAAAGTAGCAGTACGGTACCTTCCTTTGCATGGCTGGGTACTGCATGAGGCACCACGTGAGTGTGTGTTGCGGAAGGAAGAAGTGAGTTTGTTTTCTCAGAGTCTGGAGAAAAAGTTGGGAATGCACCTGTCAGGGCTGGCTTAGCCCTTCCTTCTCTGGGCTGGCTGCTCAGCTGTTGGCTAATTGCCAGCTCTCATCTCTCTCCACAGTTACCAGCTGTTCCTGATCATGCTCGTCTCACCTACCTACTTAAAGCTATCCAGCTCACTTCACCTCTGCCTTCGCCTTGGTCACATCAAGAAACCATCTCCTGCGGTTCTGTTTAAAGACTGGCTTGCTGACATCCCTTCTGGCTCCTTATCCTGCTTGCTGTTGCTCTACTTGGATCCCTGACTTCTGGCCTGGCTGATTACCCGATCTGGTTATTGAACTCTGGCCTGTCTGACTACTCGATCCAGTTACTGGACTCTGGCTATGCTTTAACTACGTGTTTTCTATTTATTTTTTATTTTTTTTTATTTAATAAACAAGTGTGATTTAATTGTACTTCTATCTCGGTCTTATTCATGGTTTCTGACAGTACGCGAAGGCCATGAATTCAGAAGATACAGTCAATCCACTTGTTGGTAATATTTTTTCCAGATTGGATGAGCAAGATCACCGCATTGGATCAGTTTGCCATGGCTTTACAAACACTACAGAGTCGCACGGCTCACCTGGAATCCCCCACCGTGGCTGCTCCAGTACAACCTGAGTCACAGGAGGTCCCTGCTGCGCCAGTCTCTGTGCAGACACCCGCCTCGAGTATTACCTCTACAAGAGGTATGTCTGGTTCCGGTCCGCTTCCCCATCGATTTGGGGGTGATCCAGTTCAGTGTAGAGGGTTTCTCAATCAGGTTGAGCTATACTTCAAGATGCTGCCCCAGGCGTTTCCCACCCTCAGTTTGTGGCCTCCTTTAAAAGGGTATTTGACGTTCCCGCACGCTCCGCTTCTGCTGCCAAGTGCCTCATGTCCATCAAGAACTGTTGCCGACTACGCCATTGAATTCCGTACTCTGGCAGCAGAGGTTGCTTGGAACAATGAGGCCCTCGTGGCTGCTTTTTCTCATGGTCTCTCGGATTCCATCAAGGATGAGATAGCAGCATGAGATATACCCACTGAGTTGGAAAGCTTGATCTAGCTTGCCATCCTCATTGACTCCAGACTGAGAGACTTTCTCTTAAGGAGCGTTTGCGGAAGCCTCCTGAACGTTTGCCTCCGAGCTTTGTAGTCCCACCCATGCCTCCCTCACCTGCCATGCCTCCTGGTACCGAGTCGGTCAGTGAAGATGAACCCATGCACCTGGGCTTCACGCGTCTCTCTGCGGATGAGAGAGCCTTTAGGAGGAGGGAGAGATTGTGCCTTTATTGTGGCCAGGCAGGTCACTTTTTGAAGTCTTGTCCTACCCATCCAGGGAACGCCCAAACCTTGAGGTCCTGTCATGAACATTACTTAGGTGGCGTTGTTTCGTCCCCAGTTAACCAGAAGGATAAGCCCCTGGTTTCAGTCACCCTATCTTGGGCTGAGTCGTCCATCGAGATACAGGCTCCAATCGACTCTGGGGCTGCAGGCCTGTTCATTGATGCTGCATTTGTTTTGTAGCACTTGATTCCTTTGCAGCTGCATGACACTCTACTTGCCATTGAGGCTCTTGACGAGAGACCTTTACAGCCTGCCCATGTGACTCATGAGACGGTTCCGTTGTCCATGACCGTAGGGGCTCTTCACCATGAGATAATCCAATTCCAAGTTAATTCCTCACCCAGGTTTCCGCTAGTTATTGGTTATCCTTGGTTACAGAAGCACAACCCCTCTTTTGATTGGCTCCGTGCTGAGGTTCTCTCCTGGTCACCACAATGCAGTGAGACATGCTTCCTAAAGGTATCTAAGGTCCTGTGCACCTCTTTACTCCCCTCCCTGCCGGAGGAGTACCGCGATTTTAGCGATGTTTTTGATAAAGGTCAAGCCAGTAGTTTGCCTCCACACCGTTCTTATGATTGCGAAATTGACCTTCAACCTGGTGCCATACCTCCTTCTGGTCGTATCTTGGAGGATAAGGCCATGGGGGAGTATGTTGCTGATGCACTTTCTCGAGGTTTCATCCGCAAATCCTCGTCTCCTGCTGGTTTCTTCTTTGTGAAGAAGAGCGGTGAACTGAGACCTTGTATAGAATAAAGGGGTCTAAATGGTGTCACGATTAAGAATGCCTACCCGATTCCATTGATTACAGAGTTATTTCACCGCCTCAAGGGAGCAACTGTTTTCATGAAGCTTGACTTGAGAGGGGCATACAATCTCGTGCGCATTAAGAAGGGCGATGAGTGGAAAACTGCGTTTAATACCAGAACAGGCCATTATGAATACCTGGTAATGCCTTTTGGCCTTTGTAACGCCCTGGCAGTTTTCCAGGAATTTATTAACGATGTCCTCCGAGATTTGTTGCAGTTATGTGTGGTGGTTTATCTCGATGATATCCTCATATTTTCCAAGTCCCTGGAGAGACACCACACAGATGTCTGTCGTGTGCTTCAGAAGTGCAAGTTCCATCGTGAACAGGTTACATTCCTGGGCTATGTCATGTCCACTGCTGGTTTTTCAGTGGACCCAGAGAAACTTTCGGCAGTCCTACAGTGGTCTAGACCAATGGGTTTACGTCCAGAGAATCACAGGAGAGATATATACCACCGCTCAAAAGCAGGTCCTGGGAACTCAGAGATAATTGCTCCAGGTCAAGGGATCTGGGTGCGAGCCACAACATGCAGATAATGTGGATAATGACGGAACTCTGGACGGCCGCACTCCAAAGCTAAAACGATGCTTTATTCAAATTAATATTTATGTCACGGTACTACTTACAGTGAGCCCACAGGCGAGCAGGTGACATGGGATCCCTCAGGGCGTGGAATCTAAGAGCCAGCCGGTGTTCCGCCAGGGACCCTCTCACAAAGGTTTGGGCTTAGCTGCGTGCTGACCCCAGGTCACGACCCCCGGGTTCCCCCTGCTCGCTAGGGAAGTTCAAGAAGACACTGTTGGACAAGGATGGATGGATGAAGCAAAGGAGAGCTGGATAGTGAGCCAAAGTCATTGCGGGCTGCAGACAACATAATCAGAACAAGCCGGGTCGGTACACAAGAGATCAGTTCATGAGAGGTCAGGTAAAACAGGTTACACAGGGGAGCTTCAGAAACAAATGTTGCTCAAGCAATAGTAACTGGTTAGAAAGGGATATAAATATAGAAGCACATGAGGGGCTGGACAGGAAGTAGCGGGAAGGAAGCATATATTAGGTAACGGGTGAAGGGTGGCGACACCCATAGCTGCAGAGTGCACAGAGCTGAACACCAGCCAGTGGAACAACAGATGCCAGCCGACCCACTGCAGTAAAGGTGAGACACAGATCAGCTCCGCAGCTGATCTGTGACATTCCCCCCCCCCTTACGGGGTCCCCCTACACGTCTGTGGGCTGGCTTGGAGGGAAATTTCTGATGGAATCTGGTCACCAATCGTGGGGCAGAGACATCGGTGCCAGGGACCCAAGACCTCTCCTCCGGACCATAGCCCTTTCAATCAATGAGATAGAATAGCCTCCCCCAGGGAGTACTTGGAGTCCAATATTTCTTTAATCTCATGTTAATCCGAGGTATCAGCCACATGAGTGGGGTGAGAAGAAGGGCAAGAGAAGCGATTGAGGACCAGTGGCCTGAGCAGGGAGACATGGAAGATGTTGAGTATCCTGAGATGAGAGGGTAGACGGAGCTTTAAAGCCACCGGATTGATCTGGCGGAGAATAGGAAATGGACCAATGAAGCGAGGGGCAAATTTCATTGAGGGTACCCGGAGTCGGATGTGCTTGGCAGAGAGCCAAACTCTATCGCCAGGCAGGAACTTGGGAGCCGGACGGAGATGACGATCTGCCGCCGTTTTATGCCTGGAAGCAGCTAGATGAAGATTCCCAGAGACTTCTTTCCAGATTGAGTTGAAGGACCTTTGGGTCTCAGCTGCTGCTGGTACAACGGGAGAAATGGGAACAGGAAAGCGAAAAGATGGATGCTGCCCATAAACTGTGAAGAAAGATGATTTTCCAGAACTGGCATTGGCGTGATGGTTTAAGGCAAACTCTGCCCAGGGCAAAAGGTCCACCCAGTCATCTTGGTGGGCTGAAATGAAGGCACGGAGAAAATGTTCTACATTTTGATTGGCAAGTTCCGTTTGCCCATTAGACTGGGAATGAAAGGCAGATGAAAAATCCAATTAAATCCCAAAGGAGCTGGCCAAGGCTCTCCAAAACCGAGCAGTAAATTGAACTCCTCTGTCAGAGACGATATGTGAAGGCATCCCATGAAGACGAAATATCTCCTTAATAAAAGTTGTGGCAAGACTGGGAGCTGAAGGTAGGCCTGGGAGAGGAATCAAGTGACACATTTTGGCGAACCGATCCACCACTACCCAGATGACTGTGGAACCTGTTGAGGGAGGCAGATCTGAGATAAAATCCATGGCAATACAACGCCAAGGTACATTGGGCACTGGTAAGGGCAAAAGCAACCCAGCAGGGGCAGACATGGAAGATTTGGAAAGTACACAAACCGTACAAGCTTGAATGTATTCCTTGAATTGGCGATAGTAATTGGTGAAGCCCAAAAACCGTCACCTGGTTGTACACAAGTCTATCTATTGATCTGTACAACCAGCCTGTCAGGATGATCATTGTATGGTGACATCGGGATAGGCTTCTCACCGTCAGAATACAATACACAGAGAGAGGGATTCCCCCAGTCACCTCGTATGTGTGGGGGATGGGGGGAATCCGATATATTATTTTGTGCATTCGATGCATGGATTGCCAGACACTGTTGTCACCATCAAATATTCTTAAAACTGATCTCCGGGGGAAAACAGAAAATCCTCCCTTTCAGTGGAGCTGCTCGCCCATACTGCGAGGACAGGCATAATGGCAGACAGGGATAGCGGAGGATGAGGATAGCGGAGGATGGGGATAACAGAGGATGGAGATAACGGAGGACGGGACAATGTACGACGAGGATAACGCAGGACGGGGATAGTGGAGAATGGGGAAAATGGTGGATGGGCATAGCGGAGCATGAGGATAACAGGACGAGGATAGCGGAGGATGGGGATAATGGAGGGCAGGGATAGCGGATTACGGGGATAGCGCAGGACGGGGGTAACAGAGGACAAGGATAATGGAGGACGGGGATACCAGAAGTGAGCAGAAGACAAGGATGCTGATCAGAGGATAGGGGTTACAGAGGTGATGTGAGAGGTGATAATATGGTTATACATAACATTGTTTTAAGGCCCTCTTATGTTGTTATGTTGGGTTGTCCCTACTCAGTCAATCCAGTGTTGTCTTGCTGCAATCCGGCAGGGTCGGTGAAATGTAGAGGATCCTCCATGCGACCATCGAAACCCTCCTCTCTCTCCCGAAGACATTCAGAGGCTGCAGGAGGGAAATGGAGGCTATTGGCTCCTTCACATGCCGCTCCTGCCACTTCCTTATCTCTGTCCTGCTGCCCCTGTGCTGCTGTGTCCTTCCCTTGAATTCCATGACCGTGGGGGGGACCCCAAGATGGCAGGAAGGCGGCCTACTGGGGACCATAATAAAAGGGTCCTACAATAGAAGTGAACGGCCCTAGATAAGTGGGAAGGGCCCTGGTCGGGGGCCAGAGCGGCCCTTCATGATTTTTTGCACTAGGGAACTGAAAGTTCTAGTTACACCTCTACCCCCAACCCAAATACTTACCTGAGTCCTCACTCGATCCAGTGCTTTGCTAATCTGTATTAGTTCTCTCCTCTCTCCCTGCTTTCACAGGAAACAGAAGTAGCAGCAGGAGCTATCCATTATATTATGTAACACATTTTAGCATTGTATTTGTATTGCTGTCACAAACCATTCAAATGTAAACTTAATTGTCCCCCATTGTACTTCCATCCATCTGTCCAACTCCTGTTTATCCTGGGAAGTTTTATATCCATTTTTTGGATGTAGTCTGACTCTCTTTATGCCATTCCCAAGAGCCTCCATAAAGGACTACCTACTTTCCATTCCACCATCTCATGGTGGCTTTGGCACCTCTTCATACACGCCTATAGGCTTAAACCTGGACTTCAGGGAAACAATATATACTTAGGTCCCTGGTTCAGTTATAAGGATAAGGTTCCAACTTACAGACAAAATGCAATCTCCGGAAGAAATCAATCCTTTGTGTTTATTATCTACTCCTACTCTGCTTTTCTAAAAGATATAAGCATCGTGGATGTGTGTGTGTGTGTGTGTGTGTGGGGGGGGGGGGGGGGGGGGGGGTATACCTGACGGACCCATGGATTTTTTGCCTGTCCAATGTGTGATTCCTCATAAAGTCAGCAGAATAGCCCAGTAGTCTCAGATTCTACCCCTACTGATCGTATGTCCCTTGAAAAACTTCAAGGAAAGGATTTTATGGTGAGTACAGACCCCTTGTCATGAAAGGGTTAAATAAAAGAGGAAGCAATTCAAATGACATTTTTAAGTGTGCGTTTATGAAAGTATGATTATGGACCTATAAACATTTGTTCCTTTCAAAGCTTTTTTCATGTACTCTGATTCAACCAAGAGTCCATTGGTGAAATCAATTGGCCAAAAGTGAAAATCTAGTGATCCTCTCTCCCATTCGCTGACATACTTTTCACCAAGAGATTCCAAGCCTGCCCACCAAGGCAAGGTAGACTCTTCTAGGGCAGGACCTACACTAAACTACACTAAGCTACCCTACTGGATGCTAGTCATCGTTTTTCTAATGTTGGATGTATGTTTGTAGTAGGCCTCATCCTATAATCTGTGTGTGCGATCTACTCTCTCCTAATTTGATTGTCTGTCTGCCCCTGGGGCACACAATGTTTACCATGGATAGGGGAATCGGACATTTCCTTTCCTTCAGCCCCTCCAAATCTTACAGTGTATGGCTATTTTAAAAGGGTAAGTAGAGATATGTTTGTTTTCATTTTTGCTTTTTTTTTTTTTAAACAAAACCTTGAATAAAAAGAAAATATCTGTTATTACTATACTTATATATATTTTTTTCCCCCAAAACATCCATTACTATAAAACTACTAGAAGCATGCTGTTTAGGGGAAAGATGTTAAATATTTTATACATTTACAAATATACAGTTTGAATTAAAATAAATTCAAATCCTTAACCATTAGGCCCTTTACACACTTTGCACTGGACGGGCTCGGCTAGTTTAGCGGGAGATCGCACAGTTGATCCCCGCTGAGCCAGCGGATGACTCTGCTCACTGTGAAGGGACGGACCTGTGAGAGCTCCGCTGTTCTCTATGGGCAGATCGGATGAAAACCAACTGCATGTCTGTTTTCATCTGATCCTCTGGACGGATGGCGAACATATCGCCATCCCTCTGTTTTGAGTGGATCTTGTCGGATCGAATGGCAGGCAGGTGTCAGCGGACACATCTCCGCTGTCATCTGCCTGCCCATACAGATCAATGGGTGGCCTGCTCAGATCTGCCTGAAAAAAAGGTTGTGTGGTTCCGAGTGGGTCAATCGTGTAAAAGGGGCTTTACAGTGGTCTCTAAACTGCAGCCCTTTGCTTGCCTTTATCCAGCCCTTGAGGCATTATTCACGCCACTGACACCAATGATGGGGCACTATTCCTTCTACTGACACCAACAATGGGCACTATTCCTTCCACCTACACCAACAATGGGGCAAAATTCTTTCCACTGACACCCACAATGGGGCATAATGCCTCCCACTGACACCAACTATTTATCCCCCTAATTCCAAAGATCTGGCATTGTTTACTTCCACTGGGCACAGTCCGCTACCCCTAAAGCCTAAAGGATTTTTTCTGGCCCTTAGAGCCATTTGACTGGCACTTTTAACTCCCTTTAGCGGCTGAATAAAGAGTTACAATTCGCCTACAAAGCTCCAAAGCCAAGGCACTTTGCAGGCACTTCGGTGGCGCTGCCCATTGTTTTTAATGGGAAGAGGTGGTTTAGAAGAAGTGTATACACCGCTCCTAAAGCTCCCCAAAGATGCTGATTGCAGGACTTTTTTTAAAGTCCTGCCAGCGCAGTGCCCCAGTGTTTAAACACTCTGACTTTGACACTGGGACTGCAGGGGAGGCATTTTTCAGGTGCTTTACAGGCGCAATATTTAGCACTAAAGTGCCTAAAAAACGCCTCCGGTGTGAAAGGGGTCTAAAGGCATTATTACTTCCACTGACACCAATGATGGGGCACTATTCCTTCCCTGACACCAATGATGGGGCACTATTCCTTCCGCTGACACCAATGATGGGCCACTATTCCTTCCGCTGACACCAACGATGGGGCATTATTCCTCCCACTGACACCAATGATGGGGCACTATTCCTCCCACTGACACCAATGATGGGGCACTATTTCCTTTTCACTGGCACCAATGATGGGGCACTATTCCTCCCACTGACACCAATGATAGGGCACTATTTTTCCCATTGACACCAATGATGGGGCACATTCCTTCCACTGACACCAATGACGGGGCACTATTCCTTCCACTGACACCAATGACGGGGCACTATTCCTTCCACTGACACCAATGATGGGGCACTATTCCTCCCATTGACACCAATGATGGGGCACTATTCCTTCCACTGACACCAATGATGGGGCACTATTCCTCCCATTGACACCAATGATGGTGCACTATTCCTCCCACTGACACCAATGATGGGGCACTATTCCTTCCACTGACACCAATGATGAGGCACTATTCCTCCAATTGACACCAACTATTTCTCCCCCTAATACCAAAGATCAGACTTTGTTTACTCTCAGTGCGCACAGTCCGCCCTTAAATTCTGAAGGACAGTAAACTGGCTCTTTCTTTAGAAAGTTTGTAGACTCCTGAACAAGTACAATACTAATTTAAGGATCCGGTAACTCTACGTATATATAAAGATACAGCATGGGCATTAATAGCAGATATGGAGCAACATCAACAGCAAACCAGTTGTTGAGCAGGTCTTCAATGTTGGGTATGTGCTCAAGAAGCAGTCGCCAGGGCTGTTGCGTGATGGGAACAGCAGCCCGGCACAGAGGACAGGTTCCGCTCTGCTGCAGCCATCGCTGGATGCATTCCGTGTGGAATTGGTGAATGCAGAATCGTAGTGTCTTCTCCATCTTCAAAACCTGAAAGACAAATAGTACAGTTTACTTGCACCTCGCCCCTCGGCTCAATTGGCGGTGATGGGGGTTTTGAGGAGCCCAGCCGTGGTCTCTTGGGGAACGGCTCCTGTGGTCCTCCTGTCTCCTCTGACGATGGGCTCTAGACCTCGTCCGATGGGTGATCGGCGACTCCCCGCCGTCCTGACGAGAGCGCCTCTGCCGGGATCTGGGATGAGAAGGACGAGGCATCCTGATGGTCTAGGATGCCTTTTTAGCTGAAAAAAACAAAAAAAAAATTATAATAATAATATTATAATTAGCAATAAGATGGTAGAAATAGCGATAACTATCAATTAAAATGGGTAAAATCGCAGTCAGTCACAAGGAAAAGCAGTAAAACTCTGTGAGATCGCAGAGCAACAGCTCAGAGCAACCACACTCAGCAACTCGTAAAGAGAAGTGACCTGACACACAGCCTCAGCCTCTTCTAGTAAGTGCCTCTCATTCATCTTATGGTGACCTCACACCAGCTTATTTGCTGCCCATATGTCATCATACAACACTGTACACATGTCAATTTGATATCATTCCATAGATTTTTACATTTTACCACTAGATGGCACTCTAGTGTCTGTTCCCCCCTATGGCTAATTTGCATACAATTATCTCCCTGACCAATCAGCTGAAGGCAGGAGTGAGTTAGCCCCACCCTCTGAGCTCAGGTCGGCGCCATCTTGGATTGGAGATTTCTATGAGGGGTTATTGTTGGTGTGAATAGAAATTAATAGCCCAATGTGGGTATTTTGTTGAGTGGGGAGAGCAGAGGTGTTCAGGTGAGGAGGACAGAGGGGAAGGAAGCCGGGGGTAGTTGGGAGAAGGCCATGGGGAGTGCTAAGTAGGAGGGGGAAGGTGATGTATCAGCACTGATCTGTACTCAGTGCATAGTTGCCAACTGGGACATTCCCGGGATTAGGACCCTTGTCCCGATTTAATTTTGTCCCAGGAAATTCGGTTATTCACGATTTTTTACCGCCAGCCGCTAGAGGTCTGCGGCCGGCAGAGACAATGTCTCTGTCGCCCACCATTTTGAAGAAGACCAGAAGGCATGGCTATTTTTCACAATAGAGATGCTGCGGCGCCGCCCACCCCCGCCCTGCTGCCAGTTTCTGTGAATTGTAATGGAAAGGGACGGAAGGTGGGCGGTGCGGCAGCTCAATCTCTTTCCGCACGGCAACGACGGTTTGGATGTCGGGGGCCAGTCTGGATGTCGGGGGCACCAGATGTTAGGAGGACTGATGGGGACACCAGATGTTAGGAGGACTGATGGGGTCACCAGATATTAGGAGGACTGATGGGGTCACCAGATAGTAGGAGGACTGATGGGGACACCAGATGTAAGGAGGGACTCCACTGATAGAGACACAAGATGTGAGGAAGGCTGCTCTGATGGGGCACCCAATGTAAGGAGGGACTCTGCTGTGCTAGTGACATGCTCATGGCTCCCACTGATCCTGCATTATGGTGAATGTAATAATAGAAATAATGCGCTTCAGTCATCCTGACACCATAACAATCATAGCGCCGGGATGATTGAAGCGCTAATACCAGGTATTTGGAATATCTTTATCTGCTGATTGTCAAACTCTGGAAAACACATATTGCTATTGTGGTGTAGGATCTGGGGCTGCTGTCCCTCCACCCCCTCCACCCTTTCCCTCTCCATCCCGCATTCATCTCAGACTCTAACCACACCCCTTTGAGCCACGACCATGTAAGCCACGCCCACTATTTTACATAAACCACGCCCCAGGCTTTCACATTGGAGACACAGCAGCAACTCTTTCAGGGTGCTTTGCAGGTGCTATTTTTAGCACTGTAGCACCTGCAAAGCGCCTCAGTGTGAAAGGGGTCTTAGTGAATTCTCTCTATTTAGAAAAAATAAACCGAGCTAGACACAAAACAAAACTTTTTTTATTAAAAATAAATAAATCAACAGGCTGCAGCCAGAAGTGGGACACACACACCAAGAAAACTCAGGAAAAAGAAAACTAGCTGCGCCAAAAAGTAAAGATTACTAAAAATTAAACCCTTATGAACAATGACTCCATATAGTCAAGAGTTTTTTATAACCGATAATCTCCAATATCAATGTCCTCATCAGCTAATAAAATTAGCAGGAGATACTTCCACATAGTAACAGTTCATTCGCAAAAGAAGGGGTTATTGCAAGAACACAATTCTCTCTGGTAACCTCTTATTTTTTTTTTTTTTAATTGTTTATTTATAACAGGAGATGGGTCCACATAGACCAACAAGATACAAACATTCCACGTGTCTAACAGAGTAGCAGGCAAAACAGGTGGTACAACAACAAGTCTCTGCTAACATTAATATCAATATCAAAAACCGTTAATACCAATTTTGTGGAATTCAGCAGATTATCACTATCTCGTGGGCACACATCCCAAGGTTCTTTTTTAAGGAGCATCTACTCGGTTATATGGGGGGGGGGGGGGGGGAATAGAGCGAGAAGGAGAGATAAAGAGAAAGAAAAAAGGAGGTAAACGGGGGGGGGGCAGGTGGAAAGGAGAGGAGCGGGAGAGCAGAAAGTATGCGGGAGGTAGCGGGAGAGGGGTGGGGGGTGAAGGGAAGGAAAAAAGGTGGGGAGCGGTGGGACACACGAACATAGAGCGTGCGGGAATCTGATCAGATGCGCATATACGGGATCTATATCTACGAACCCTTAGCTCAGCCTACTATAGGTTCGTTCCGCAGTATTATGTGTCAGACCCTCTCAGGGCCTGGCCCGCAGCTGAATATATAAACACAGTCCAGCCCTGCCAGGTTTTAGTGAAGGCCTCTTCTCTATGTTGTGCTGTGAGGATAAGGTCCTCCATTTTTCTGATGTCCTCCACCTTGCGAAGCCAGAGGTCAATGGTCGGCGGAAGAGCCGATTTCCATTGAAGTGGTATACAGGCTTTAGCTGCGTCAAGCAGGTGGCGAATCACCGATTTCTGATATTTCCTCTCAGGGATGTTGGAGGCGTGTAAGAGAAAAAATGCTGGGTCGTCTGTGATGGGCTGGTCTATGAATTGTTGTACGGTCTCACGCACCACTTTCCAGAAGTGCGCTAGTTTCGGGCATGACCAAAAGATATGCAACATTGTCCCTTTATCGGTGTGGCAACGCCAACACAGGTCCGGTGTATTTGGGTAGTACTGGTGGAGTAACGAGGGAGTCCTATACCAACGTGAAAGGATTTTGTAATTGGTTTCCTGGATCTTGGCACATATTGAGGATTTGTGCGTAAATCTAAGAATACGGTGCCTCATGGAGGCATTGAATTGGCAAACTAGTTCTTTTTCCCAATTAAGTAATCCCGGGGGTGCAAAGTCTACTGAGGGGGCATTTAAAAGGTTATATGTCAGCGAAAGTGTGTGAGGTATGGTACCCGTGTCAGTGCATAGCACCTCCAGGGCCGTAAGCGTCTGGGCGTCCGCATTGGGAGGCGGAATTGTGGAAAGAAAATGTGACAATTGGAGAGTCCTCAGAAAATCCAGGCCAAACGGGCCCGTAGGGTCCATGAGGTCCGCCATTGGTTTCCAGCGCCCTCCTGAACTGTAGTGTGAGGCTTGGTATAGGCCCGCCTCGCCTAGACTCCGGAGACAGCCGTCGTATAGACCCGGCGTAAATAGGGGGTTGCCTATTATAGGGTAAAGGGGCGAATTCGGGGAGGAGAGGGACGTTTGCGATATTATCCGGGCGCAAACTCTCGCCGTGTTACCTATCAGTGGGTGACGTTTTATCTCTGTCGGAAGTGCTGGGTAACACCATGGCGCCCCCCGTAGCGGGATTGGACTTTGGGACTGCTCCAGCTTGGCCCACAGCTTAATTCCCTGATGTCGGCACCAATCTATGAGTCTCCCCAAATGCACAGCTCTATAGTAAGCTCGAATGTTCGGCAAAGCTAGCCCACCATGAGACTTGGGGAGAACAAGAAGTTTATTGGCGAGTCTCTGCCTTTTTTTTGCCCAGACAAAGTCTGTAAATACAGATTGCACCCTTTTAAAGAAGACGGTCGGGATGTGTATAGGTAGTGCCTGCATCAGGTAGAGAATTTTTGGGAGGATAGACATCTTTAAGATGTTGCAGCGGCCTATCCAGGAGTACATGCCTGATTGCCATTGGGTCAAAAGGGTTTTTATTTCCAACAGTAGTGGTGGGAAATTAAGTTCATACAGTTTCGAGAGTGTATGGGGAATGTATGTTCCTAGGTACTTCAGGGCCTTATTTGTCCACTTCAAGTGGAAGCTGGTTTGAAGGTGCGTGAGTTGCGCTGCCGGTATCCCTACCCCCATAGCCTCAGACTTCGCAAAATTAATCTTTAGGTTGGAGAGCGCCCCATAGGTTGCAAACTCATGCATCAAATTGGGAAGGGATATCACCGGGTTTGAGAGTGAGAATAGCAAGTCATCAGCGTAGGCCGACACTTTGTATTGAGTTTGCTTAATCGGTATACCCGTTATGTTCTGATTGGATCTGATGCGGCATAGGAATGGCTCGAGTGACAGCGCGAAAAGGAGGGGCGAAAGTGGGCATCCCTTTCGCGTACCGTTGGTAATCTGAAAGGGTTCAGAAATTACCCCATTAGCCCTAACCCTGGCCGACGGTGACGTATATATTGCGGAAATCCATTGCAGCATGTTATTACCCAGTCCTATATGGCGTAGTGTGGCCGACATGAAAGCTCAGTTCACCCTGTCAAAGGCTTTCTCAGCATCTGTGCTGAGAAAGACACTTGGCTTGTCTCCCAAGATGGCAGCGTGCAGCAGGTTCAGGACTTTGGTGGTATTATCCCTAGCCTCCCTGGTCGGGACAAATAGTAACTCTTATTTTAACACCACGGTGATTCACACATATACAGGTGAAAAAAGGATGCCTGACCACTGAGATGCAGATATGCTTACCAGATGGCAAACAATAGGGAGCATTTAAATCTAATTCTTCCACATCCTTAGGATTGGACCAGGAACTATAGATCACCTTGGAACGGACCTTCTAAACCGTCATCGTGGACTCCCAGACTCCATAATTCTAT
The DNA here is from genome assembly GCF_037356315.1 of Lithobates pipiens. Taxonomy (NCBI): domain Eukaryota; kingdom Metazoa; phylum Chordata; class Amphibia; order Anura; family Ranidae; genus Lithobates; species Lithobates pipiens. The sequence goes on along the minus strand of NW_027507686.1, from coordinate 84,568,350 downwards.
CAACTGGGTATATCACTATGGGGACTTTTTCCTAATCGATATACAGTTGTCACATGACCCCGCTCTCTCCCGGCCTCTATGCAGGAAAACATAGGCAGGAGGAGCTCTGCTCTCCTAATGTGTTCAGAGTGAACAGAGCTTCTATATTTAATTTTCAATGTTTACCTGAAAAACCGGTTGATTGTCATGCACAAAAGCTCCAGATTCTGTCTACACCAGTTATTTATTATTATTATTTTTTATTTTTATTTTTTTTTAAGAAAAAAAAGGTATAAAACTGATACATGTTGGCAAATCCTAGCTCAGTAGGTACACAGAACAAAGAAAAACAAGCAAAAACAGAGTTATTCCTATGTGCACTCTGTAGAGACCACAGACAGGCTAAGTACGGAAAAAAGTGTTGGCTTGCTGGAAGCAGCTCTTTGGAATGACAACACTCGCTCCCCTACAGTCAGGATAACCCCCTAACTGGGTTACGGAAGGGAGGTCCCCCAAAGAACCACATCAAACCATATTTGATACTAGGATTATGCCTCCAGTAGAGGGTGAATTAAACCAGATGTCCCAGAGAATTTCTTGGGGCAACCTCTAAACTCATCTGTGAATTAGTAAAGGGATATGGCCGTATTGACTAGATGCTTACAGAAATCTAGAGATGGGGCTGAAGGAGACTGATGCCTGGTACACACGGTCAGATTTTCCGACGGAAAATGTTCGATGGGAGCCTTTTGTCAGAAATTCTGACCATGTGTAGGTTCCATCAGACAGTTTCTATCGGAATTTCTGTCGCACAAAGTTGGAGATCTGGTTTTCACATTTTCCGACCGGGTGTACACAATTCCGACGCATAAAGTGCCACGCATGTTCGGAATCAAGCGGAAGAGCAGCATTGGCCATTGAACTTCATTTTTTTGGCTCGTTGTACCTGTTGTACGCCACCATGTTCTTGGCGTTTTGAATTTCCGCCCTACTTTGTGTGACCGTATGTATGCAAGACAAGTTTGAGCCAATATGCATTGGAAAAAAAAAACCCATGGGATTTTGTTGTCGGAATATCCGATCGTGTGTACATGGCATAACACTTTAGAATTATAGCTTTCCTGGCACAATATAAAAGCAGACCATATAGCATTCTTAGGGCCCTAGTAGGGGCCAAGGAGTTTACCATGCCCAAATATAGATGTTACAGATGTAACCTAAAAATTAAATGTTCAATTTCACCCCAAAATGCCTGAACCAAAGGATAATTCCAAAAAACATGAAGTGAAGTCCTCTGGATGGACTGTACTTCTCTAGCATCTCAAAAGTCCTCTGGATGGACTGTACATCTCCAGCATCTCAAAAGTCCTCTGGATGGACTGTACATCTCCAGCATCTCAAAAGTCCTCTGGATGGACTGTACATCTCCAGCATCTCAAAAGTCCTCTGGATGGACTGTACATCTCCAGCATCTCAAAGGGACAGATGGATATATTCTGTCTAACCGTTGAGGAGTAAAATATATTCACAGGGAAAAGAGGCATGAGGGTAGCAAAAATACATAAAATGTTAAATGCGACAATTTTTCTGAAATTTTCATTACTACATGATATTAATTGGGACAAAATCCTAGAAGCATTGAACACAGAAGACAAATGGGAATGCTTTAGGAGCATATTGAACAAAGGTATCACACAGTGCATTTCAATGGGCAATAAATATAGAAGAGCGAAGGTTAAATCTGGGTGGCTAAACTGTAATCGTATGATTTTTGGTCAATTCGTTTTCGTATGAAAAAAACGTAAAAGCAAGACTACGCGTGCTCAGAAATGAAAAATACACACAAAAGTATTCAACATATTGGGTTTTATTTACTAAAAGAAAATCCACTTTGCACTGCAAGTGCGCTTTAAAGTGCACTGAAAGTGCACTTGGAAGTAAAGTTGCTGTAGATCTGAGGAGGACATGCAAGGAAAATAAAAAACAGCATTTTAGCTTGCACATGATTGGATAATAAAATCAGCAGAGCTTCCCCTCATTTCAGATCTACCCCTTAGATTTAGAGCGACTGCACTTCCAAGTGCACTTTCAGTGCAAAGTGGATTTGCCTTTCGTAAATAACTCCCATTATGTCACTTCTGACGGTGTATTCTGTAGTATGAAAATTTTTGGTATTGTGAGTAACCTCTTCACTTTCGACGTGGGACTAGCATGCCACAAAAAACGTACGTTCAGTCGTCTGAAAATCTAAATGTGTGTATGAGGCTTTACTCAGCATTTTACCCAGAGCAGCAAATGCAACCTGTAGCCAGGTATTTGGTTAAGAATGGAGAGGGAGAAAAACACTGGCTGCAGCTGCTCTTTGTAGCTGCAGCCCTGTGGGGCCGAACTGGGTAACACCTTTATCAGCAAGAGGAAGGAGCAGCTGAAGAAATCAATAGATTGAATCAGGCAGCACTGCACTGTGGGAATTATAGTCTAGAGCAGTGGTCTCCAAACTGCGGCCCTTTGCTTGCTTTTATCCGGCCCCTGGGGCATTATTCCCCCCACTGTCAGCAGCAGTAAGGCACAGTTCCTGCCACTGACAATGTGGCAATTTTCCTCTCACTGACACCAACGATGGTGCACTATTCCTCCCACTGACAACAATGTTGGGGCACTATTCCTCTCACTGACAACAATGGGGCACTATTCCTCCCACTGACACCAATGATGGTGCACTATTCCTCCAACTGACACCAATGATAGGGCACTATACCTCTCTCTGACACCAATGTTGGGGCACAATATCTTTCACTGAAATCAATGATGGGGCACTATTCCTCCCATTGATACCAATGATGGGGCATTGTTTACTCCCACTGACACCACCACAGTCCAGCCCCCCTAAATTTTGAAGGACAGTAAACTGGCCCTTTATTAAGACAGTTTGGAGACCTCTGGTCTAGAGGAAAGAGACTCTACTGTAATGAAGAGATTTTGAACTGCATTTCCCAGAGAGTGATTGCCAGGAGGAGGGGAAAGAGCTGCTTTTTTCTCAGGCTGCACAGGACACAGCTTCCTTTTGTTATAAGGGAGACCAGAGAGTGTATATCGCTGTCCAGTGTGCACCATCACTGCTGCATATTGATGGCCTGAGCAGGCTCCAGAGTGCTGAGTTGGGGTGCTGACAGCCAGAGTCACCTGAGTGCAGGGCAGAGAATGGACTAATCACTGTGTTTGCCCAGAAGGTGAGCTGTAATATTGCTGGGACTGGTGAACTGCTTCTGTGGCAAATTCCTAACCGCTGCTGGAGAAACCGATTTTTAGAAGCCATCTAGTAGCCTTTAGTCACTGAATGAAGTTGTTTTTTCTCTCCATGCCCCAATGCATAATGATTTCAGTAACCACATCAGATGACATCTTTAGGATCATAAAAGAAGGCAGTTATAATACTACCAGGATAAATCACAGCTTTGCTAACCTTGCTACACCTTGCCATTTTGGATTACTTTAGTTACAACATAAAGAGGCTAGCTGAAGATATCTGCTTTTCAAGGAATACACTTTCTCACCCTTTTTATAATTTTCTCCCCTCATCTACTCTAATTGCATTGAACTGCTAAAGGGAGCCAGCCTATTGAATATAATATTGTTTATACTATTTATCCACATTGTGCAGGAGTTCTGGAGGCAGAAGGGAGAGATCTGACACATAAGATATAGGGGGTTATCTTCTAAAGGACAATCCTCTTTGCACTTGAAAGTGCACTTGGAAGTAAAGTCGCTGTAGATCCGAGGGGGACATGCAAGGAAAATAAAAAACAGCATTTTAGCTTGCACATGATTGGATGATAAAATCAGCAGAGCTTCCACTCATTTCAGATCTACCCCTCAGATTTAGAGCAACTGCACTTCCAAGTGCACTTGTAGTGCAAAGTGGATTTGCCTTTCGTAAATGATCCCCTTAGTGTCAGGTGTCTACTCTCCTGTTAACCCTTTCACATAGGTTTCTATGTTTGAGTTAATATTTGTGTACATTCACAACTAAGAGGACTTTACACCACTTTGCTACAATGTAAAGTAGTGAGTGTACAGGTTTTATAACAGTGTAAATTTGCTCAAAATAACCCAACACTCAGTCATTAATAGCTAAAATCGCTGGTAACAAAAGTGAGTACACCCCCAAGTGAAAATGTGCAAATTGAGTCCAATTAGCCATTTTGTCCTCCCTGGTGTCATGTGACTCGTTAGTGTTACAAGGTCTCAGGTGTGAATGGGGAACAGGTGTGTTAAATATGGTGTTATCACTCTCTGGTCACTGGAAGTTGAACATATCACCTCATGGCAAAGAACTCTCTTGGGATCTGAAAAAAATAATTGCTGCTCTATATAAGATAGCCTAGGCTATAAGAAGATTGTCAAGACCCTGAAACTGAGCTGTAGCACGGTGGCCAAGACCATACAGCCGTTTACCAGGGCAGATTCCGCTCATAACAGGCCTCCCAATGGTCAACTAAAGAAGTTGAGTGCACATGCTCAGCATCATATCCAGAGGTTGTCTTTTGAAAATAGACATATGAGTGCTGCCAGCATTGTTGCAGAGGGTGAAGGGGTGGGGTGTCAGCCTGTCAGTGCTCACACCATACGCTGCACACTGCATCAAATTGGTCTGCATGGCTGACGTCCCAGAAGGAAGCCTCTTCTAAAGATGATGCACAAGAAAGCCTGCAGTTTGCTGAAGACAAATAGACTAAAGACATGGATTAGTGGAACTATGTCCTGTGGTCTGATGAGACCAAGATAAACTTATTTGGTTCAGATGGTGTCAAGCATGTGTGGCGGCAACCAGATGATGAGTACAAAGACAAGTATTTCTTGTCTACAGTCAAGCATGGTGGTGGGAGTGTCATGTTCTGGGGCTGCATGAGTGCGGCCGGCACTGGGGAGCTACAGTTCATTGAGGAAACCATGAATGCCAACATGTACTGTGACATACTGAAGCAGCGCACGATCCTCTCCCTTCGGAGACAGGGCCACAGGGCAGTATTCCAACTTGCTAATGACCCCAAACACACCTCCAAGACAACCACCGCCTTACTAAGAAGCTGAGGGTAAAGGTGATGGAAGGTTGTGGAGTGCAAGGTCTCTTATATCCAGTAGCTCCACAATGTCCTCATGGAGGAGTGGAAGAGGACTCCATTGACAACCTGTGAAGCTTTGAACTCTATGCCCAAGAGGGTTAAGGTAGTGCTGGAAAATAATTTTGGCCACACAAAATATTGAGACTTTGGGCCCAATTTGGACATTTTCACTTAAGGGTGTACTCACTTTTGTTGCCAGCAGTTTAGACATTAATGACTGTGTGTTGAGTTATTTTAAGGGGACAGCAAATTTACATTGTTGTACAAGCTGTACACTCACTACTTTACATTATAGCAAAGTGTAATTTCTTCAGTGTTGTCACATGAAAAGATATAATAAAAGTTTTACAAAAACGTGAGGGGTGTATATATCGTGAGATACTGTATATATAATCCTGTGTTTTGATAATACAGTAAACATATTTGAACTGTTTCCTTAAAGAGATTGTAAGGGTAATTTTTTTTTACAAAATAACAAATATGTTATATGTACCTCTACTGTGCAGCTCGCTTTGCACATAGTTGCCCGGAATCTGCTCTTCTGGGGTCACTCAGCAGCTCTCGCGGCTCCTCCCCACATCTGATAACTACCTCGGAGAAACTCTTCCCCGATAGGGTTACCTCGCGGGAGCACTCCCGAGTCCAGCATTTGCATCTATAGACACAGAATGCCGGACTCAGCCCCGCCCCACGGCGCCCGCATCATTGGATTTGATTGAGAGCAGTGGGAGCCAATGGCTGTTCTGCTATCAATCTATCCAATCAAGAGCCAGGAGCCCATGGAGAAGGAGACAGCGTGTCCCCGCTGACTTAATGAAGGGGTTCAGGTAAGTAAAACGGGGGGGGGGCTAGGGGATCGGTGACTGCCAGGTGTTTTTTCACCTTAATGCGAAGGATACATTAAGGTGAAAAAATATGTACCTTTACAACCCCTTTAATACTGTGTGAGTCTCTATTTACTAGCACAGCTGGTGACGTGATGGAACCCAGGGTGTCAGAGGTAAGGGAGAATTTGCAGAGTCAAGGTAATCAGTGGGTTATAGAGTCTATTAGCAGCCCTTATGGGGGTACAGCTAAGATTCTTATAGACACACTCCTATACCTTGTGGACAGACTTCCAAAAAGAGTTAAGCTGTTATAGCTGCAAAGGGTGGGCCAACTAAATATTGAACCCTAAAGACTAAGAATGGGATGCCATTAAAGTTAATGTGTGTGAAAAGGCAGGCATCCCAAAACCGGTAATATAGCGTGTATATAAGTATTGGAGCCATATTCCAGTGTACCCTCACTGTCTTTTTATACAGAGCCAGTTATCATCCCATTTTTTTTTATAGTATTTTTGTTTTGGTAAGATCATATCTTTTTGCTACTTGCCTAATATATCCTAATATTTACAGGAGACCCTTATGGTCTCCCTTAAGCCTGGAATCTGGACCCTTATGCCGCGTACACACGATCGGAATTGTCGTTGGAAAAAGCTCTGATGCTTTTCCTGATGGAATTCCGCTCAAACTGTCTTACCTACACATGGTCACACCAAATTCCGACCAGCAAGAACGCGATGACGTACAACACATACGACAAGTCTAGAAAAAGGAAGTTCAATACCTAGTAGCCAATAGCTTCCATCTCGTAGTTGAATCTGAGCATGCGTGAGTTTTTGCTTGTTGGAATTGCATACACACGATCGGAATTTCCGATAAAAAGTTTTTCCATCGGGAAAATTGAGAACGTGCTATCAAATTTTTGCTGGCGGGAATTCAGCCAGCTAAATTCCGATGGAGCATACACACGGTTGCATTTTCCAATGAAAAGCTCTCATCGGTCTTTTGCTGGCCCAAATTCTGATCGAGTGTATGCGGCATTATGGTCTATCTGTGTGTATGTGTGTGTGTGTGTGTGTGTGTGTGTGTGTTTTTTTTTTCACATCTCCGTGAGTATCATTATTTCATATAGATAATCTATGTATATATAACACAATTAGTAATTGTGTCCTTGATCTTTGCGTGTCTCTTAACCATTATCCCCCTTTTAGAATACACAGTGCACTTTTTATGTATTAGATGTATATACAGTAGATATATGAACTTTGTTCACTGTGTAATACACTGTTCAGACCTCAGAACACGCAGGATATTCACGGCGGCGTGTCCCTCCACGGACTCCCTCACCCATCCTGTGTACAGTAGTGTGGGAGGAGCTGCAGTGCAGAGGGCTGGAGGGGCGGTGTACCGATCTGAGCCGTGAGCCAGGGGAAACGTTTCGGGGATGGAGGGACACAGATCAGTGGGGGGTGCGGATCGTGCGATGCCGCTGCCCATAGGTGTCACCCAGATGCGGCGCACACCCCCCGCCCCTTCATAAGAACACCACTGCCTCCGCCCACCCCCCTCCTTCCCTGCTGAATTGACCGGGGCGAAAAAAAGTACCCGTGCCCATGTAGCAGTCAAAGCAGACTGGGGACAGCAGTATGGACTGTCCCCCCCTCTGCCTCAGCTCACAGCACCTTACATCCAACTGTCACTCAGCCACAGACAGAGCGGCCGTACTCCATTCAGTCAATCAGGCTGCTCCGTCTGTCTGTGGCTAAGTGACAGGAACAGCCGGGCGATCGCCCTGCACTCGCGGGTATCCGGGAGCCCGCAGCCAAATACGGGAGGCTCCTGTGGCTCTCGGGAGACTTGAGATGTCTGCTTTATATGGGTCGTGGCCTCTATCATCACAGTGGTGTTCTATTGTAATGTTATTAGGAGTATTTTTTATTTAAAGTGACAGTTTGAGTGACTTCACTTAACCACTTCTGGATCGCTGCATGCCGATGTACATCCCTACTTTGGGGACAGACATAGTTGTTACATAGTTGCCAACATTGTAAAAAAAAAAAATCGGGACACTTTTTTGGTAGTAGGCGGAGTTGTGTCATAATTAGGGGGAGGGGCACGCGGTTATAGGCGTGACATATGCAGAATCAGTGGGAGCCCTGAGCGCGTCACTAGCCACGTTGCCTCCACCAGATGCCATCAGGTGCCCCATCAAAGCAGCCTTCCTCACATCTGGTGTCCATCAGAGCAGCCTTCCTCACATCTGGTGTCCATCAGCGGAGCCCCTCCTAACATCTGGTGCCCCTCTGACATCCAGACTCTGACTGTGCCCCTCTGACATCCAGACTCACTGGCGCCCCTCTGACATCCACAGACTGGGCCCCTCTGACATCCACAGACTGGGCCCCTCTGACATCCACAGCTTGGGCCCCTCTGACATCCACAGCTTGGGCCCCTCTGACATCCACAGACTGGGCCCCTCTGACATCCACAGACTGGCCCCCTCTGACATCCCATCCACAGACTGGCCCTCTCTGACATCCCATCCACAGACTGGCCCCCCTCTGACATCCCATCCACAGACTGCCCCCCTCTGACATGACATCTCATCCACAGACTGGCCCCCTCTGACATGACATCCCATCCACGAACTGACCCCCTCTGACATGACATCCCATCCACAGACTGGCCCCCCTCTGACATCCCATCCACAGACTGGCCCCCCTCTGACATCCCATCCACAGACTGCCCCCCTCTGACATGACATCTCATCCACAGACTGGCCCCCCTCTGACATGACATCCCATCCACAGACTGCCCCCCCCCCCTCTGACATGACATCCCATCCACAGACTGCCCCCCCCCTCTGACATGACATCCCATCCACAGACTGCCCCCCCTTTGACATGACATCCCATCCACAGACTGCCCCTCCTCTGACATGACATCCCATCCACAGACTGCCCCCCCTTTGACATGACATCCCATCCACAGACTGCCCCTCCTCTGACATGACATCCCATCCACGGACTGGCCCCCTCTGACATGACATCCCATCCACGGACTGGCCCCCTCTGACATGACATCCCATCCACAGACTGCCCCCTCTTTGACATGACATCCCATCCACAGACTGCCCCTCCTCTGACATGACATCCCATCCACGGACTGACCCCCTCTGACATGACATCCCAACCACGGACTGGCCCCCTCTGACATGACATCCCATCCACGGACTGGCCCCCTCTGACATGACATCCCATCCACGGACTGGCCCCCTCTGACATGACATCCTATCCACAGACTGGCCCCCTCTGACATCCCATCCACAGACTGCCCCCTTCTGACATGACATCCCATCCACAGACTGGCCCCCCTCTGACATCCCATCCACAGACTGCCTCCTTCTGACATGACATCCCATTCACAGACTGGCCCCCCTCTGACATGACATCCCATCCACAGACTGGCTCCCCTCTGACATGACATCCCATCCACAGACTGCCCCCCTTCTGACATGACATTCCATCCACAGACTGCCCCCCTCTGACATGACATTCCATCCACAGACTGCCCCCCCTCTGACATGACATCCCATCCACAGACTGGCCCCCTCTGACATCCTATCCACGGACTGGCCCCCTCTGACATCCCATCCACAGACTAGCTCCCTCTGACATGACATCCCATCCACGGACTGGCCCCCTCTGACATGACATCCCATCCACAGACTGGCCCCCTCTGACATGACATCCCATCCACAGACTGGCCCCCTCTGACATGACATTCCATCCACAGACTAGCCCCCCTCTGACATGACATCCCATCCACAGACTAGCCCCCCTCTGACATGACATCCCATCCACAGACTGACCCCCTCTGACATCTCATCCACAGACTGCCTCCCTCTGACATGACATCTCATCCACAGACTGGCCCCCCTCTGACATGACATCCCATCCACAGACTGGCCCCCCTCTGACATGACATCCCATCCACAGACTGCCCCCCCTCTGACATGACATCCCATCCACAGACTGCCCCCCCTCTGACATGACATCCCATCCACAGACTGCCCCCCCTCTGACATGACATCCCATCCACAGACTGCCCCCCCTCTGACATGACATCCCATCCACAGACTGGCCCCCTCTGACATGACATCCCATCCACAGACTGGCCCCCTCTGACATCCCATCCACAGACTGCCCCCCTCTGACATTACATCCCATCCGCAGACTAGCTCCCTCTGACATGACATCCCATCCACGGACTGGCCCCCTCTGACATGACATCCCATCCACAGACTGGCCCCCTCTGACATGACATCCCATCCACAGACTGGCCCCCCTCTGACATGACATCCCATCCACAGACTGGCCCCCCTCTGACATGACATCCCATCCACAGACTGACCCCCCTCTGACATGACATCCCATCCACAGACTGCCCCCCCCTCTGACATGACATCCCATCCACAGACTGCCCCCCCCTCTGACATGACATCCCATCCACAGACTGCCCCCCCTCTGACTTGACATCCCATCCACAGACTGCCCCCTCTGCCATCCCATTCGCAGACTGGCCCCCGACATACCGTCCTTCACGTTGCCACGCCGCACGGAGATTAACTTTGAACTGTGGCCCTGCCCACTGCACATTACACACACACTGGCAGCCGGTTTGGGCGGCGCCACAGGTTCTCTATTGAAGATCAGCTTCTGGTCTTCTTAAAAATGGCGGCCGGCGGAGACAAAAAAAAACGGGAAATTCAATTTCCCGGGACAAACCAAATTTACCGGGACATTTCCCGGGACAAAATTAATTTGGGACAAATGTCCTAATCCCGGGAATGTCCCAGGAAATTCGAGACAGTTGGCAACTATGTTGGTACGGCAACATCTAGCCACCATAACCCTGGTATCCCTGTGTTTGGCCGGTGGTCTGGTACAAGATAAAAGGGGTCTCTGCGGCGGATTTGCTGCAAGATTACTTTTATCTATGGCGGGAGAGGGAACTCCCCCCCCTCCCGCCATGATCCGGTGCCCTCCGCCGCTTACAGGAGCCGTTGGCAGCGGCAGAAAGAGGTTTATTTTTTTAAATGACAATATTATAATTATTTTTTTGGCATTTTAGTGTAAATATGAGATCTGAGGTATTTTGACCCCAGATTTCATATTTCAAGTGGTTCTGCACCTAAAATTTTTTTATTAAAAGCCAGCAGCTACTAATATTGCAGCTGCTGACTTTTAATAAATTGACACTTACCTGTTCCAGTGTCCAGCGATGTCGGCGGCAGATGACGAGCGATCTCTGCTGCCCCCGCCACCATCCTCTGTCAGGGAATCGGGAAGTGAAGCGTTGTGGCTTCACTGCCCGGTTCCCTACTGCACATGCACGAGTCGCGCTGTGCGTCTGTACTGGTCCCCACTGTGTCCTGGGAACTGTGTGTTTCCCAGAACACAACGGGGGGGCGTCGGGGTGGGACATCTGCGCGGGTATGTGGCGGTCTGTCCCAGAAGTGGGTGCAGATACCTGGATTATCCAGGTACCTGCACCCCACTCCCCCCTGGAAGGTGCCGATTGTGGCACCGGAGGGGGGGGAGGGATCAGATTAGCGGAACTTCCCCTTTAGGGTGAAGAACCGCTTTAAGAGGCCCTGTCATGCTTTTTTTTCTATCACAAGGGATGTTTATATTCCTAGTAATAGGAATAAAAGTGACACTTTTTTTTTTTAAAACAGTGTAAAAAATAGAAAGTAAAAGGTAAAATAAATAAGAAAAAAAAAAATTTAAACGCGCCCTGTTCCGCCGAAACAAACGCATACGTAAGTAGTGCCCGCATATGAAAACGGTGTTCAAACCACACATGTGAGGTATCGCCACGATCGGTAGAGCGAGAGCAATAATGCTAGCCCTAGAACTTCTCTGTAACGCAAAATAAAACCGGTAGAATTTTTTAAATGTCGCCTATGGAGGTTTTTAAGGGTAAAAGTTTGCCGTTCCACGAGCGGATGCAATTTTGAAGCGTGACCTGTTGGGTATCAATTTATGCGGCGTAACATTATCTTTCACAATACAAAAAAATTGGGCTAACTTTACTGTTGTCTTATGTTTTAATTAAAAAAAGTGTAATTTTTTTCCCAAAAAAAGTGCGCTTGTAAGACTGTTGCTCAAATACAGTGTTACAAAGTATTGCAACGACCGCCATTTTATTCTCTAGGATGTTAGAAAAAAAATGTATAATGTTTGGGGGTTCTAAGTAATTTTCTAGCAAACAAAAAGTGCTTTTAACTTGTAAACACCACATCTAAGGCCCTGTACACACGATCGGACATTTCGACAAAAAAAAATCCATCAGATTTTTTCAGAAGGATTTTGGCCGAATCTAGTCTTGCATACACACGGTCGCACAAAGTTGTAGGAAAATCCGATCGTTCTGAACGAGGTGACGTACAATGTGTATGATGGGACTACGTAGAGGCCAGTAGCCAATAGCTTTCATCCCCAAATTTATTTTGAGCATGCGTGGCACTTTGTGCATCGGAAATTCTATACACTTGATTGGAAAAAGTCAGACCGGATTTTGTTGTTGGAAAATTTTAGGTCCTGCTCTCAAATTTTTTCCGTCGGAAGTTCCGATGGAAAAAGCCCGCTAGAGCCCACACACGATCATAGTTTCATAGTTAGTTAGGTTGAATAAAGACACCAGTCCATCCAGTTCAACCTGAGTGAGTGTCTACAATGGTCCCTTTCCCTGTACATTGCTACACCCACATCGGTCCCTATCCTCAAGGAGCCTACAATCATATACTAGGGCCAATTTTGGACAGAAGCCAATTAACCTACCTGCATGTCTTTGGATTGTGGGAGGAAACCGGAGTACCCGGAGGAAACCCACGCAGGCACAGGGAGAACATGCAAACTCCAGGCAGGTAGTGTCATGGTTGGGATTTGAACCAGTGACCTTCTTACTGCTAGGTGAGAGTGCTAACCACTACACCACTGTGCCGCCCACAATCGGATTTCCCAACAACATAATCCGATCTGAATTGTCCCATCGGAATTTTCAATCGTGTGTACGGGGCATAAAAAGAGGCCCGGTCTTAAAGTGGTTAAATGATTTGCATTTCTAATATTCTTTTTCATTTTTGTCATTACTTTCTTTATTATGTTGATTGATTTATTGTATTGCTGCCCATCACAGAAGGTTCACACATACAGGGCCGTTTTTAAGGCAGGGTAAAAGGGGCAGCTGCCCTGGGCCCTGTCATTGTTGTGGGGCCCAAAGCAGCTGCCTCATACTTGCCAACTATCCCAGTTTAAATTTCCTTGTCTCTTGCTGTGTCCTGATATCTCAGTGTGAAGTGTTGCTACTAATGCTGCCCAGCTCTGCCCTATTGTTGTGTACAGATGACTCACCTGCAGACCCTGTATTTACATGTAAATAACCAGCATTCATATGTAAATAGCTGCATAGATATGTAAATAAAGGCTGCATCCATATGTATAGCATGACCCCTGGAGTGAGGAGATGATGTGCTGTAACCTCTAGCAATGAATCAGTGAGCAGTATTACTGTACAGTAATCTCAACAAGCAGAAATCATGTGCTGTAACCTGTAGCAACTAATCAGTGAGCTGTAATGTGTGCTGTAACCTCTAGCAACCAGTCAGTGAGTGGTAATGATACACTGTAACCTCTGGCAACCAACCGCAATAGCTGCCTGATCTGATTCAGTAAACTGATTTTGAGTCTAGCTGCTCTTTATTGTATGTCTCAGAGCAGGTGGAGAGCAAAACTGCATGGGGGGTGGGGGCCCAAGAAAAGTTTTGCCCAGGGTCCAATCAATATTAAAGACGGCCCTGCCCACATAAGGTATATACAGTTTATTTACCATTTAGGGGAGCGCTGTACCAATCTTTACACTAAAACAAAAAGACTATTTAATTAATTTTTAATATTCAAAGCAAACTCCCCCATCCATCCATCCATATCTCTATCTATGCTTTATTTTGTTGAGGAATCACTTTGAAAAACACCCCCCTAGCATTTCTGCCCCTCACCATCTTGAGCAAGGGCAATGATTCATGTAACATTTTCTTCCTGGATTCCATCTGCCTTTAGCTCAGGCCTGCATGCATGCAGGAGTGTGTGCTTAGTTGAGAAAAACCCTCCTCCCCTCCCGAAGACTCCGACATTATTTGCCAAGGCAAGAAACCAGGAAGTAACTGAAGAAATGGTAAAAAAATAAAAATTTTGAAACAAGTAAATATGGTATACTTTTCTATTTACTAAGACTAGCAGCATGAGGATTAAAAATAATGTTGATTGATTATGTTGATTAACTTAGACAAGTACACACTATAGATGGATGTGCTTTATTCATATTTCATATCTGAGGTTTACAATCACTTTACATGGTCTATAAATCTCACCTTGCTAGCAGTGCAGATGGAGGAATCTATCGCTGCTGACCATTGCATATAAACAAATCAGGCTTAAAGAGGTTGTAAAGTCAGAAGATTTTTATTTTAATGCATTCTATGCATTAAGATAAAAATCCTTCTTTGTGCAGCAGCCCCCCTAATACTAACCTGAGCCCATCTCGATCCAGCGATGTTGCAGGAGAGTCCCGGCTGCCTGGGACTCTCCATCCTCATTGGCTGAGACAGCAGCGTGGCGCCATTGGCTCCCACTGCTGTCAATCAAAGTCAATGAGGAGATTGTGTGGGGCTGAATAGCGGCTCCGTGTCTGAATGGACACACAGAGCAGCAGCTCGGGTGCCCCCATAGAAAGCTGCTTGCTGTGGGGACACTCAGCAGGAAGGAGGGGCCAGGAGAACCTGTGGGGGACCAGAGAAGAGGAGGATGGGGCTGCTATGTGCAAAATCATTCCACAGAGCAGGTAAGTATAACAAAAAATTGAGACTTTAGTATTACTTTAAATAGTTTTATTTTCATAAACAAAAAATCACAAAGCCGTGTTCTTTTCACACATTTTCCTGTTTCCCCACTTAAGAAAGTTGCATATCTTCATTCTTCCAGCAGTGGCAGTGAGAAGTCCTCCCATTATACTGAAGGGGTATCCCATGAGCACCGTCCAGTTCTGTAATACTAAAGAAGAGCTTATTCACATCATGTCCATTGATCTGCATTTTGCTGCACACCTCCACACATGTATAATACAGCAGGACCCATCGGAAACTATTGTATTCTATGTTCACACCATGCATGTGTGTTGTTGTGCAGTAAACCAGGGCCGTCTTTAAAGCGGTCCTCCACCCTGAAGTGGAAGTTCCGCTCATCTGATCCCTCCCCCCCTCCGGTGCCACAATCTGCACCTTTCAGTGGTGAGGGGGGTGCAGTTACCTGGATAATCCAGGTATCTGCACCCACTTCAGGGACAGACCGCCGCAGATGCCCCCCCCCCCCCCCCCCCATTGTGTTCTGGGAAACACACAGTTCCCAGGACACAGCGGGGACCAGCAGAGACACGCAGCGCGACTCGCGCATGCGCAGTAGGGAACCAGGCAGTGAAGCCACAATGCTTCACTTCCCGATTCCTAGCGGCATTGATACGTAAATAAAGGTAGCAGTCATATGTATATCATGGTTCCCTGCAGTGAGGAGATGATGTGCTGTAACCTCTAGCAACCATCCAGTGTGCAGTATTACTGTACAGTAATCTCTAGCAACCAATTAACAAGCAGAAATCATTTGCTGTAAGCTCTAGCAACTAATCAGTGACCCGTAATGTGTGCTGTAACCTCTAGCAACCAGTCATTGAGCAGTAATGATATGCTGTAACCACTGGCAACCAATCGCAATTGCTGCCTGATCTGATACGGTAAACTGACTTTAAGTCTAGCTGCTATTTATTGTATGTCTCAGAGCAGGTGGAGAGTGAAATTGCATGGGGGTGGGGGGGCCCAAGAAATTTTTTACCCAGGGTCCAATCAATATTAAAGACATCCCTGCAGTAAACGGACACGGTGTGAAGAAGCTCTGTGCCTGTTCACACATAGTATGATGATTGGCATTTTGTGCACTGGAAGAACGCCAGTCACACAGTTGTTATCTATGTGCCCCATGCATAGTTGGCAACATTGTAAAAAAAAAAATTTCGGGACACTTTTTTGGCAGTAGGCGGAGTTGTATTATAATTAGGGGGCGGGCATGCGGATATGGGCGTGGCATAGGAAAAGGTGAAAATTAAGTGCACAACGGAAATATGGACGTGGTTTACGTAAAAATAGTGGGCGTGGCTCGAAGGGGTGTGGTTATAGTCTGAGATGAATGCGGGATGGAGAGGGAAAGGGGGGAGGGATGGAGAGGGAAAGGGGGGAGGGATGGAGAGACAGCAGCCCCCGATCCTACACCACAATAGCAATGTGTGTTTTCCAGAGTTTGACAATCAGCAGATAAAGATACTCCAAATACCTGGTGTTAGCGCTTCAATCATCCCAGCACCATGATTGTTATGGTGTCAGGATGATTGAAGCGCATTATTTCTATTATTACATTGTAATATAAAATGAAATCATTCAACTCACCATAATGCTGAATCAGTGGGAGCCATGAGTGCGTCACTAGCCACATTGCCTGCCACCAGATGCCATCAAGTGCCCCATCAGAGCAGCCTTCTTCACATCTGTGTCTCCATCAGCGGAGCCCCTCCTTACATCTGGTGTCCCCATCATTCCTCCTTACATCTGGTGTCCCCATCAGTCCTCAACATCTGGTGCCCCTCTGACATCCGGACTGGCCCCCTCTGACACCCTCCAGACTGAGACTGGCCCCCTCTGACACCCTCCAGACTGAGACTGGCCCCCTCTGACATCCTCCAGACTGAGACTGGCCCCCTCTGACATCCTCCAGACTGAGACTGACCACCTCTGACATCCTCCAGACTGAGACTGGCCCCCTCTGACATCCTCCAGACTGAGACTGGCCCCCTCTGACATCCTCCAGACTGAGACTGGCCCCCTCTGACATCCTCCAGACTGAGACTGGCCCCCTCTGACATCGTCCAGACTGAGACTGGCCCCCTCTGACATCCTCCAGACTGAGACTGGCCCCCTCTGACATCCTCCAGACTGGCCCCCTCTGACATCCTCCAGACTGGCCCCCTCTGACATCCTCCAGACTGGCCCCCTCTGACATCCTCCAGACTGGCCCCCTCTGATATCCTCCAAACTGAGACTGACCCCTGACAGATCCTCCAGACACCACCGTTGCCACACCTTTCAGTTTGAACTGCAGTGCCGCCCACCTTCCATAGACACAGGGGTGGGCGACGCCGCAGCATCTCTATTGTAGATAGGGTTGCCACCTTTTCTTCAAGCCAAACCCGAACACTTTTGCGGTGCACAGCAATTTTTTTGTAGTACAGGCTACAGGATTGTAAAATACCTGGGACACCTTTTGGGTTACCCATAGAGAGTAGTAATGAGGTGTGGTACGGTGAACAGTGGCTGTGGGCAAATTGCATTAACAGTGGGGTGGAGGACTTAAAGGCACATGGTTAAATAAAACAAAAGCATTAATGTACCCATAAAATATGATTTGATTAATAAAAGAAATGTCAGTTAAAATATGAGTAGTAATATGAGAAGTGGACGGTGTCAGTAGAGCAGTGGACGGTGTCAGTAGAGCAGTGGACGGTGTCAGTAGAGCAGTGGACGGTGTCAGTAGAGAAGTAGACGGTGTCGGTAGGGCAGAGGACGGTGTCGGTAGGGCAGAGGACGGTGTCGGTAGGGCAGAGGACGGTGTCGGTAGAGAAGTGGACGGTGTCGGTAGGGCAGTGTACGGTGTCGGTAGGGCAGAGGACGGTGTCGGTAGGGCAGAGGACGGTGTCGGTAGGGCAGAGGACGGTGTCGGTAGAGAAGTGGACGGTGTCGGTAGGGCAGTGGACGGTGTCGGTAGGGCAGTGGACGGTGTCGGTAGGGCAGTGGACGGTGTCGGTAGGGCAGAGGACGGTGTCGGTAGGGCAGAGGACGGTGTCGGTAGGGCAGAGGACGGTGTCGGTAGGGCAGAGGACGGTGTCGGTAGAGAAGTGGACGGTGTCGGTAGAGAAGTGGACGGTGTCGGTAGAGAAGTGGACGGTGTCGGTAGGGCAGTGGACGGTGTCGGTAGGGCAGTGGACGGTGTCGGTAGGGCAGTGGACGGTGTCGGTAGGGCAGTGGACGGTGTCGGTAGGGCAGTGGACGGTGTCGGTAGGGCAGAGGACGGTGTCGGTAGGGCAGAGGACGGTGTCGGTAGGGCAGAGGACGGTGTCGGTAGGGCAGAGGACGGTGTCAGTAGAGCAGTGGACCTCCATCCAAAAACCTGAATCAGCTCTACTGAACCCAACCCCATATAAACTTTTCACAATGTGGCACTGTGCATTCTACAACCCTTTCAAGCACCTTTTTAATTACAAAAAAAGCCAAAAAAAATGCAAAGCA
This sequence comes from Lithobates pipiens, assembly GCF_037356315.1. Taxonomy (NCBI): domain Eukaryota; kingdom Metazoa; phylum Chordata; class Amphibia; order Anura; family Ranidae; genus Lithobates; species Lithobates pipiens. The sequence continues at coordinate 84,549,979 of NW_027507686.1, read as the reverse complement.
ATCCAGTGCCTCCTCAATAGATACCTCCATTACAGCAAGACAAAAAACCTTACCTTCCAGGAGCCGCTGCAAAGATGTGTGTGAACCTGTTAGGGGCGGAGTCTGTAATACCATGCTTTCTCCTGAAAAAGTGTCTGGTGGCATTGGCGCCGGCGGCTGGGTGGGAGAGAGAAACTGCACAGATAGAGAGTGCAGTGTGACCCAGCTGCAGGACATTAGCCCCACTGGAGCAGGGGAAGAAAGGGGGGTTTTGCATGCTGTTTGGGGGTAGCTGACGGGGGGGTCGGATAGCTGACAGAGGAGGGGGGTAGCTGACAGAGGAGGGGGGTAGCTGACAGAGGAGGGGGGTAGCTGACAGAAGAGGAGGTAGCTGACAGAGGGGAGGGGTTAGCTGACAGAGGAAGGGGTGGCTTACAGAGAAGGGGGGTTGCTGACAGAGAGGGGGCTGACAGAAGGGGAGGGTTGCTGACAGAGGGGGCTGATGGGGGTTGCTGACAGAGAGGGGGGGCTGCTGACATAGAAGGGAGTGGGCTGACAGATGGAGGTGGCTTATAGAGAGGGGCAGGCTGACAGAAGGGGGTTGACGGGGGTTGCTGAGAGAGAGGGGGACTGATGGGGGGGGGGGGGTTACTGACAGAGGGGGTGGCTTACAGAGAAGGGTGGGCTGACAGATGGGGATGGCTTATAGCGGTGCGGGCTGACAGAGGGGGTGGCTTACAAAGAGGGGTGGGCTGACAGAAGGGGGCTGACAGGGGGGTTGCTTACAGAGAGGGGGACTGATAGAGGGGGGTGGCTTACAGAGAGGGGCGGGCTGACAGAAGGGGGGTTGATGGGGGGGTTGTTGACAGAGGGGGGGCTGACAGAGGGGGGGGGCTGACAGAGGGGGGGGCTGACAAAGGGGGGGGCTGACAGAGGGGGGGGCTGACAGAGAGGGGCTGACAGAGAGGGGCTGACAGAGAAGGGAGTGGGCTGACAGATGGGGGTGGCTTATAGAGAGGGGCGGGCTGACAGAGGGGTGTGGCTTACAGAGAAGGGGGCTGACAGAAGGGGGCGTTGCTGAGAGAGAGGGGGGCGGCTTACAGAGAAGGGCGGGCTGACAGATGGGGATGGCTTATAGAGAGGGGCGGGCTGACGGGGGTTGCTGATAGAGGGGGGTTCCTGACAGAGGAGGGTGGCTTACAGAGAGGGGTGGGCTGACAGATGGGGATGGCTTATAGAGCGGGGCGGGCTGACAGAGGGGTGTGGCTTACAGAGAAGGGGGCTGACAGAAGGGGGCGTTGCTGAGAGAGAGGGGGGAGGCTTACAGATGGGGATGGCTTATAGAGAGGGGCGGCCTGACGGGGGTTCCTGACAGAGGAAGGTGGCTTACAGAGAGGAGCGGGCTGACAGAGGGGGGCTGACGGGGGGGTTGCTGACATAGAGGGGGGCTGACAGAGGGGCGATGCTGACAGAGAGGGGGCGCTGACAGAGGGGGGGCTGACAGGAGGGTTGCTGAGAAAGAGGGGGGCTGACAGAAGGGGAGGGTTGCTGACAGAGAGGGGACTGATAGAGGGGGGGGTTGCTGACAGAGGAGGGTGGCTTATAGAGAGGGGTGGGCTGACAGAAGGGGGCTGACAGGGGGGTTGCTGAGAGAGAGGGGGACTGATAGAGGGGGGGTTGCTGACAGAGAGGGGCGGGCTGACAGACGGGCGGGTGGAAGAGCGGATTGCAGAGAAACCTCATCTCAGTTGGGAGAAACATAGCGTGCCAGGCAGGGAGGTGGGACTCCGGGCGGCTGCGATCACCCCAAGTCCAGCCCCACCACCACATGTGACCACTTACCAGCTCCACCAGGCCAATCACAGACTCGAGTGCCCATGCACATAACTCATTCAGCCAGTCAGAGGGAGCCCGCTGCCCAGCTCTTGCACAGGCAGTATGTGACAGTGTACATTGATGGCGGGCTCAGGAATCGATGCGCCGCTGTAGATGTTGCGGCCGGGACCACAGGACAGTTCAACTGTTGCTATATATGTACCCATCATGATTGGTGATTGTACATTTTTATTTATTTTTTAAATAAAACAAAAATCTTTTTTCACTCGGATTCATGCACTATGTGGAGGCCCTTTTTCTTTTATTGTTTTTTTCATGATTTTAAAACCCTGACTGGATGCTATTGGGAGTACCGCAGACCATTCCAGCTGGTGATCGCCTTCCCATGTAGGGACATCTACCTGTCGGCATTTTTGGTGCCAGTCTCCCACCAGTTTCACTAAAATTTTCTTTTCACAGCGCTGCATTTTATAGTTTTCATTGTATTACACAATCTACTATATTGTTGATATTACCTGCTGGTCCATTATTTCATCACATTTATATGCAGGAAGTATTAAAAAAAAACATACATATTGGTATACTGTACGTTACCCCATGCTGTTTTTGAGGCCTGTAATAAGAGAAAGGTGGTACATTAGTGGATAAACATTCGGATGCCCAAATTTCTACGAAGCCTTGCCCAATGATGAATCTGGAAGGCAGGGTCTTGGTATGGGGAAGTCAGTGCTCGGCACAGAGGACAAGTTGGTGTTTGTATAAGCCACCTGTAAATACAAACAGAATGGAAACTGTGAGCACATGGTAATGTTCTGGTGGTCCCTGCATTGTACTCACCGAGGCAAATGCAACAGGTAGGCTGCTCCACTGCCGGTGGTCTCGGTGGTGCTGGGCGGTGTTGTGCAGCTCTGTCTCCGGGGGAACGGCTTCGGTTGTTTTCTGCCTCCTCCCGTCTCCTTCGAAGTTGTCCTCTTGTCCGGTGAGCAACTGGAGACTCTTCTCCCTCCTGATGGGATCACCTTCCACGGGACGGACGGCGTGAAGCTCGTGGCATGGTGGTGGTGATTGATGCCGGTGTGCCTGGAAAAAACTAAATTTGTTAAATACTAATAATACTAATATATATAATAATAGTACAATAGCAATATATTTGAATTAAAAAGCTAATAATCCCAGGAGACACAATCTGACGATATGACCCGGTCAGCTCCCAGTGCAGGAATGTTTTGAAACAACTGAAGTCCGGTTTGAACCGGTTTGCAGCCCACTGTGACATCACACACCTCATACCAACTGCCACTTTTCTAGTATGAAAACTTTGACTGGGAATACCTCGGCCATGTAACACTGTAGCCAAATACATTTTATATCATTTCATAAATTTTACATATAATTAAACTGTACTATGGTCATTTTAATGGCTGGGTATGCTGGGCATAATTCTCAGTATCTGTTCTTATTCTGTTTGTGTTATTCTTATTCTTTTTTTGCACAGTACCACTTCTCTTGTCCCGTATGCTGGGAGTTTTTCCCAGTATCATACTTACCTAGGTGAATGCTGCATCTGTCCCCCGGCCACTCTACATGGAGGACTGAGCGATCAAAAACTGTTGATCCCTCGGTTCTCAGTGAGCAGAGAGCTTCAGACTGTCAGTCACCGCTCTCTGCTCTGCCCCCTCCTCACTCTCTGGATCACTGGGCTGTGGAGGGGGTGGAGTGGTCGGCTCAGGCTTTCATCGGCTCACTGAGAGGCTGATCTGGGTGTTGGTCCCGGGACCTGGTGGATCCCAACTTCCATTGTTGTGATGATACGGGTTCCTGGATTGACTTCTGTGACGTGTCACAGGAGTGCAAAACGAGCTTTGGCTGTACTTCTCCTTTAACCCCTTGCCACCCAGGCCAATTCTGACATTTCTCTCCTTCATATAAAAGTCATCATTTTTTTTCTAGAAAATTACATAGAATCCCCAAACATTATAGATTTTTTTTTAGCAGAGATCATAGAGAATACAATGGCGGTCATTGCAACTTTTTATCTCACACAGTTTTTATCAAACGTGTTTTTTTTGGAAAAAAAATATAGTTTCATGCTTTAAAAAAGCATAACATTAAAGTTAGCCCAGTTTGTTTTGCATAATGTGAAAGATGACGTTACGCCGAGTAAATAGATACCTAACATGTCATGCTTCAAAATTGCACACGCTCGTGGAATGGTGCCAAACCTCGGTACTTTAAAATTCCCATAGGCAACGCTTTAAATATTTTTACTGGTTATATGTTTTGAGTTACAAAGGAGGTCTATCGCTAGAATTATTACTCTCGCTCTAGCGTTTGCTGTGACACCTCACGTGGGTGGTTTTAACATCGTTTTCATATGTGGGCGGGACTTGCGTATGCATTCACTTCTGCGTGCGAGCACACGGGGACAGGGGCACTTTAACTTTTTTCTATTTTGTTAATTTTACTTTACATTTTTTAGTTTGACACTTTAAAAAAAAACAAAAAAACATTTTTGATCACTTTTATTCATATTGCAAGTAATGTAAACATCCCTTGTAATAGGAATATGGCATGAGCGGTCCTCTTTACAATGAGATATGGGGTCAATAAAACGATCTCAGCTTCCCAGCCGAGGCGGCGCTGTTTGAATGCAGAGGCTGGATGTGATGTCATAACATTGTGCCCAGCCTCTAAACAATCATAGACTGGTGACCATCTGGTCCGCCGGAAATCTCTATGGTAAACATCCGGGCCTGGCGGATCTGTTCTCCACAGCGGTAAGTCGGTAGAAGCACCGAAGGGTGGCTGGAGGGGGAGATGTCCCCTCTCGCTACGCATAAGAATGATCAAGCGGCTGAGTGAGTACCCTGAGGCAAATCGGGGTTCTCAGAGCACCCTCTATATTACAGTTCCCCTTTACACCAGAGTCCTCACCATGCATCAGAGTACTCAGTGTTCCCCCTTAAATCAGGGTTCCCAGAGCATCCCTTATGTTAGAGTCCCCAGAGTTCTCCCTTATATCAGAGTCTGCAGAGTCCCCCCTTACAGTGTAAGAGAACTCTGTGGATTCACATGTAAAGGGGGAACTGTGCTTCCAATGGGTAGTATGTGCCCTCCTGGCAGGGATATCTGTGCCCCCATTGGGTAATGTGTGCCCCCATTGGGTAATGTGTGCCCCTTGGTGGGGGATCTCTGTGCCCCTACTGGATAGTGTGTGCCCCCATCAGGGATTTCTGTGCCCCCAGGTGGGGATCCCTGTGCCCCATTGGGTAGTGTGTGCCAGTGTTGCCAACCTACCGTATATACTCGAGTATAGGCCGACCCGAATATAAGCCGAGGCCCCCAATTTACCCCCAAAAAAAACTGGCAAACTTATTGACTCGTGTATAAGCCGAGGGTGAGACATGCCTGTCCATCCCTGTGTGTGTGTCCGTCCATCCCTGTGTGTCCGTCCATCCCTGTGTGTCCGTCCATCCCTGTGTGTCCGTCCATCCATCCCTGTGTGTGTGTGTGTCCATCCATCCATCCATCCCTGTGTGTGTGTGTCCATCCATCCATCCATCCCTGTGTGTGTGTGTGTCCATCCATCCATCCATCCCTGTGTGTGTGTGTCTCCATCCATCCATCCATCCCTGTGTGTGTGTGTCTCCATCCATCCATCCCTGTGTGTGTGTGTCTCCATCCATCCATCCCTGTGTGTGTGTGTATCCATCCATCCCTGTGTGTGTGTGTATCCATCCATCCCTGTGTGTGTGTGTCCATGTGTGTGTGTGTGTGTGTGTCCAGCCTACCTGTGTCCCGAGCCTGTGTCCCGAGCCTCCGTCCCGTGCCGTGCCTTGCCTCCGTCCCGTGCCGTGCCTTGCCTCCGTCCCGTGTCGTGCCTTGCCTCCGTCCCGTCCCGTGCCGTGCCTTGCCTTGCCTCCGTCCCGTGCCTTGCCAGGATCGCCGCTCTTCGTCGGCGCCTCGGCGGCCATTCTAAAATTCAAAAGCCGCGCCTCCGCCTTCGCCTGTGATAGGCGGAACACTGAATTTCCCAGCAGCCTGTGTTCCGCCTATCACGGACATCGTCTCATCCTCGTCCGTAGTACGAGGATGAGCGGATGTCCGTGATAGGCGGAACACTGACTGCTGGGAAATTGAGTGTTCCGCCTATCACAGGCGGAGGCGGAGGCGCGGCTTTCGAATTGTAGTATGTCCGCCGTCTGTCTGCTCGATACGCTGATCGAGCAGTCAGACGGCGATGACTCGAGTATAAGCCGAGGGGGGCACTTTCAGCCTCAAAAAAGAGGCTGAAAATCTCGGCTTATACTCGAGTATATACGGTACCAGATTGAAATTTACTGGCACGACACCCAAAATTTACTGGCAAAGCCAAATTTTTACTAGCATTTTGAAAAAGTTACAAAATTACAGTTTTAATTGCAAATTTCAGTATTTAGGCTACAAACAAGTACACTATCTGAATAGCAATGCAATTTAAAGTGGTTGTAAACCCTTACAACACACTGACCTACAGGTAAGCCTAGATTAAGGCTTATCTGTAGGTCCAAGAAATATCTCCTAAACCTATACGGTTTAGGAGATATTTGCCCAAATACAGGTACCGCTGTCGACGGTGCATGCGCCATCGACAGCGGCGCGCAGGCGCACTGAGCGCGGCATTTTCAACAACGGAGCTGCCGCGCGCGTCGGCTCCCGTGCGCATGCGCGCGAGTGACGTCATCGCGGCTGCGCCGAATGACAGCGGCGGAGCTGCGAGACCCCACCGAGAAGATGGATGCGCCGGACTACAGGGGACAGCGGTGACTTCGCTGGCTCCTGTGTCAGGTAAGTGACACATAATGGACTACTATGCGATGCATAGTAGTCCATTATGCTTTGCCTTTGCAGGGAATGAAAGAGGAAGTAAACTCATCAGGGTTTACTTCCTCTTTAAGGTTCAATATAAAAATAGTCCATCATATTTTGTTCACCATCTCCTCCTGCCCCCTCACCTCCTGCCACCATCAGACACTACCAGCTCCTCCTGTCACCTCCTTCCCCAACCAGCTCCTGCCACCACCATCACCTCTTGCCGCAAGCTCCTCCTGCCACACCAGCTCCTGCCCCATCACTTCCTGCCACCACAAGCCCCCTCCAGCTCCTACCAACATCACCAACTCCGGCCCAAACTCCTCCTGCCACCACCAGCTCCTGTCACATGCTCCTCCTGCCCCCATCATCTAGTGCCACCATCACCAGCTCCTCCTGCCACCTCCAGCTCCTCCCGTCACCACCTGCCCCCACCAGCTCCTGGCACTTCCTGCCCCCACCAGCTCCTGCCATCATCACCAGCTCCTGCCACAAGCTCCTCCTGCCCCCTCCAGCTCCTGCCACCATCACCAGCTCCTGCCATAAGCTCCTCTTGCCACCACCAGCTCCTCCTGACCCCACCAGCTCCTGCCACAAACTCCTCCTGCCCCCACCACTTCCTACCCCCTCACCTTCTACCACCATCACCACCTCCTTCTGCCACCACCAGACACTACCAGCTCCTCCTGTCACCTCCTTCCCCAACCACTCAATGTGACACTGTCATGTATTGTGATGTAATGTGATATTCTGTCTCACAGGCAGCACTGTACACATGCTTGGATGCAGTCCAGGCACATCTCTGCAGATAGCAGGCATGGGGGGGGGGATACACAAACACTGCATGGAGGATGCCGTCACTTTTCTATAGGAATTTGGGGAAAAGATTAGAACTGGGAGGAGGAGGGGGCCCCTGTCAGGTGGGGTGTTCAGGGCCCCTGTCAGTGGTGTGTTGGGGGCCCCTGTGAGTGGTGTGTTGGGGGAGCCTGTCAGGTGGGGTGTTGGGGGCCTCTGTGATCTCTAATGGCAGCTCTGATGCTGTGTGAATCCTCAGGATCAGAAAGGAGGAGAGAAAACACTGACCGGTCATTACAGTACAAGCCGCTCCCCTTCTCTATTCTTCCCGCCCCCCCACACATCCCGACACTGGACCCAATTTCACTACTAAGGTGACATCGCTGCTAATGACACTTACTATATCTCCGATGAAAAAGCTGTGCCTGTAATCTCCAAAAAATCCGCTGTATGGCGCTGTTCCTCTTCTGTGACGAGAGTCGATAAGACGCCTTCAATACACAGAAGAAAATGGCGCCGGTCAGCTGGTGTGTGCCTGGTATGATCGTTATCCGCCTGTCCCCTGCGCCAATAAGCGTAAGCGCGTCCCCTGCCCCCTTCCGCCAATCAGAGTAAACCGCCCCCCCGCCGCACAGGGCATGCGCTGGCTGTGTGCACCGCTCAACCCCGATGTACTGACAGGAGAAGACAGATAGCTGGAGAGAGAATTCTGCTTTCTTCTCCCTCCAGCCTGCAGGTGGCAATAGAGAGCACCGCTGTGAAGTGAAGTGAGGGAAGGCTGTGCCCGTTCTCACTCATTCTATGCCCTTGTCACATGACTGGAGGAAGGAAGAAGAAGATATTTCTCACTTATCAGTAGGTACTTAGGAGGGAGGGGGGACAACTTACCACAGACCTTCCCTCTCTGCTCCTCACACAGCCCCCCCCCCCCCTTCTCTCAGAGCTCAGGGCTCACTATAACACATGGAGGTCACACTACTAGATTGTTCTGTGTGATAAGAGACGAATTCTATGCTCTGCACTGTCTGTCTTTCTCCAGAATAAAGCTTCTCCTATCCATGTAGATCTATACCTTATCATTACAAGAATGTCATTAAAAATTATCCTCAGTCATAGAACAGAACATGAAACCAAGATTAACCTCTTCAGCCCCAGAAGATTTACCCCCCCCCCATGACCAGGCCATTTTTTACGATACGGCTCTGCGTTACTATAAGTTACAATTGCGCAGTTGTGTGACGTCTTCTGCCAGTATGTGCCCACAAAACAGAAGATTTTGTGCAGCATCTGGACAGCAAGCACATGATATGTGTGATGGAGATAGAGGAGGCAGCCAGGAAGATGTTCAGCAAGTGAGTATAGCAGGATCAGCAACTTATCACATAACCTCTCAAGCTGCAAATGTTTTTATTATGGCCAAGTTGTCTACATCTTCATTGTAATTGAAACACTGATGGAAATGTCCTGCAAAACTCACTTCTCTTCAGTACAGCAACAGTCCTGTCCCTTTTCCACATGTCCGTTCAATAAACGTGTTTTTTGTGTCTCGATTTTCCTGATTTGTGCAGGTTGTTGCAATCAGTGGCTTTATTGTCTGCATAATATTTTCAGCTGTCTACTTTTCCAACAATGACTTCACTGCTGTGCCACAACTGATACCAAAGACACCGTCTCAGAAGAGACACAGAAAGAAAAGAATCTCTATTGTGCCAGATGAAAATAGGGACCCGAGTGGGCGCAGGGAACTGCTTCACAGGGCAGCCATCAGACATTTTTGGGCCCCTTACACAGCTTTAGGCCTGCCCTCCCCCCCTGGGCCTGACCACCAACATTCCCCAGAGTCTCCCCCTTGGCTGTACCACCAAATTCGCCCACTGGCCATTCCATGTCATCCTTTGTCTGCAATCCCATCTCCTCCATCCCATATCCTCATCCTCCTCCAGTCCCATCTCCTCCATCCCATATCCTCATCCTCCTCCAGTCCCATCTCCTCCATCCCATATCCTCATCCTCCTCCAGTCCCATCTCCTCCATCCCATATCCTCATCCTCCTCCAGTCCCATCTCCTCCATCCCATATCCTCATCCTCCTCCATTCCCATCTCCTCCATCCCATGTCCTCTTCTTCCTCTTCCATCCCATTCCACCTCCAGTCCCATCTCCTCCATCCCATATCCTCATCCTCCTCCTCCATTCCCATCTCCTCCATCCCATGTCCTCTTCCTCCTCCATCCCATTCCACCTCCAGTCCCAATTCATCCATCCCATGTCCTCTTTCTTCTCCAGTCCCATCTTCTCCTACCACAGGAGGGGGGAAGTGGGACAGGAAGGGAGCAGTGGGACAGGTGGGGGGCCAGTGTGTTAGGAGGGGGGCAGAGAGACAGGAGGGGGAAATGTCACAGAAAAGGGGGCAGCCGGATAAAAAGGGTGCAGCAGGACAGGTAGGGGACAGCGGAACTGGAGGAGGAGGTGTCATGGGAGGAGGTCAGCGGGACAGGAGGGGCAGTGTCACAGATAGGGGACAGCAGGACAGGTGGGGGGCAGTGTCACACACACCTTGGGACGCACCAGTCCTCCCATCTCTCACCTGTCCAGCAGTACCAGGAGGGATAGCTGACCCTGTGTCCCATCTCCACCAGGCTCTACGGGCCACAGCTGCAGGAGCCCAGGCGCTGCAGGCTCCTCCTCCCTGACCTTTTCCTCCATGGGGCCCTCCTACTGCCCCCGCACACTGACGGCGGGCCTGGTCTGCTCGTGAAAGGCGGTGGTGGGCTCAGACTAGTAAGCGCCGTTCTCCTTCCATTGCGTGCGACTGGGGGGGGGGTCGGGGGTTGCTAGTGAAAGGCGTTGGAGGCTTCTCTCTCCTTCTCAATATCGGACGGCCCGCAGGGGCCCGGCCAGTGCATGCAGATTAATTTCATGTCTTGATGAACGGGCAGCGGGCCTGGCTAGTGGGGCCCCTTAGGACGCTCGGGCCCCTTATAGTAGAACTGCCTGTAACCCCTGATATCTGCCCTGCTGCTGCAGCAGTGATGATACTATTGGATCATTTATGCACAACACTTTCTGTTTATCTTTGACTTACTGTGCTACTTATAACCAGGTCTAAAGTGCCACAACAGCTGTGCGTTACAATGATATAGTGAACACTTTAGGTCTTCAAACTAATAATACTGACACATGTGCGGGCACCTTGTGGAGATGGCACTTAGATTTCACTTCAGCTAGTTTTCTTAGAGCATTGGAAGTGCCTAAATCCCAGGCTATACCTACAGCCTGGTGCTAATAATAAGCCCGGTCTTGCCAGCCTACATGTGGAAGCCTTTATAGTCAAGATGCTTATTTTGTATCTTTGAACAGCAGAGAGATTATATCTGAGGTGGATGGAGCTCATCAATCACTACAGACAAAAGTCATGAACTTTTGTAAGGTTTGGGCCTGGAATCGGAGGGTTGCCCAGGAGCAGAAAAAAAGTACCTTATGACTAAGCAGTGTGTGCCACTTGCTCACTTAAATCTTCAGTCATGTGAGCATTATTGACACATAGAAATGTGGTCACCTGATAAATTCACTTTTAAAGTCTTAGGCCGCGTACACACGCGCGGACTGTTCGCCCAACTTTGTCCGCTGAACAGTGTTTGGGCGGACAGTCCGCTCGTGTGTGGGCTTTCAGCGGACAGTTTGACGAACAAGGTTTTTCGGAAATTCCGTAAAACTGTCCGCTGAAACCTTGTTTCAGCGAACAGTCCGCCCGTGTGTAGGCTTGTTCGTCAAACTAAGTTCCCCGCATGCTCAGAAAGGATTTACACGCCGAAAGTTATAATGCAGTGTATAGGACGTCGTATTTTTCGTCCCGTCGTACGTGCCGTTCACGTCATCCCGCACGGTTTCAGCAAACTGTTCGTTCATCGTGTGTGGCCATGTCCGTCCATGCTAATTTTGAGCGGACTGTTTGCCGAAACTGTTGGACGGACAAAGTTGGGCGAACAGTCCACGCGTGTGTACGCGGCCTTAGTCTTAGTGAGGCTCCATTTTATAGAGATGCTTAAAGTGGTTTTATACTCATTTTTTTTTACTTTTACCTACAGGAAAGCCTATAATAAGGCTTACCTGTAGGTAAAAAAAATATCTCCTAAACCTGTACGGTTTAGGAGATATTCCCCTCGGTATGCGCCGCTGACTGCAGCGGCGCATGCGCACAAGGGGATTCTCGGCCTGAAAATCCGTCAGTGGCCGACCGGCCGGAATGAAATCTCCTGCGCGCATGCGTGGGAGTGACGATATCGTGACTCCGGCCACTCACAGCGCCGGAGCCGCGATACCCGGAAGAAATGCCGAGGGAGCTGTGGATCGGGCCAGATGTCGGGGTCTCGTTCTAAGGTAAGTATTTCATAATGAGCTAGTATGCGGTGCATACTAGCTCATTATGCCTTTTGCTTTGCAGGTGTTAAAAAAAAAAAATAGCGGGTTTACTACCACTTTAAAGCGGAGTTCCACCTGGGAAAAAAAAATTAAGTTGGCGGCTTCACTCAGCTTGAGTCACGTTATATAGTTAGTGAGGTTGAATAAAGACACCAGTCCATCCTGAGTGAGTGTCTACAATTGTCCCTACCCTCAAGGAGCCCACAATCCAAGGTCCCCATTCATATACTAGGGCCAATATTTGGACAGAAGCCAATTTTTTTTTTTTTTATTTAATAAATGTTTATTAAAGATAAACAACAAACATACACTGTTAAATCCACATACAGCACCCAGTCCCATACACCAGGGGACAGGATCAGTAATTAGCAAGGGATAATGAGCAAAGAACACAGCACTGATTCAAGGACCGGGTATCATGTTGTCTATCACAGAAACTGAGAAATAACAGAAAAAGGCAAGAGAGTGTAAAAAGGGGGGGGGGGGAAAGAGAAGAAGAGGAGGGTCAAGGAGGGGAGAGAGAGGGTGGGGGTATGGTGGCTCGCGTGGTGACATACAGAGGCTTAGTTTGCGCTGCTCAGTGGGGCTGCGCTAAGATATCTGCGTAGAATGTAGTGGAGGTAAATTCTCTCCAACAAGACCAAGTCAAGAGGGTTTTTCGCGAGAAATTCTTATTGGCATGAGTAATGTCCTCCATGAGGTGAACTGCCTCGATTTTACGCATCCAACTTTTCAGTGACGGAATATTTGATTGGCCCCACAGGGCGGGTATCAGTGCCTTAGCTGTGTTCAACAGGTGTGGGATGATAGAGCGTTTGTATCGGCCCACAGGGTCTGTAGTAGCATGGAAGAGAATGGTCCAGGGTTCATCAGGGAGGAGGATGCCAGAAATACGTTGAATAATCTGGAGGACATTCGACCAGAACGGCTTGATAATGGGGCATGACCACCAGATGTGTGCATGAGTGGCCCGGAACCCACAATTCCTCCAGCATAGCGGGGAGTTGTCAGGGAACATCCTGTGTAACTTCACCGGGGTGTGGTGCCATCTGGTGAGCAATTTGTAGTTAACCTCAGCCATTTGTGAGGCGATGGACGAGACCTGGGTTAGTTGTAGCACCTTCCGTTTTTGTAGGTCAGTGAGGTTGGTACCTAAATCTTTCTCCCATGAGGCCAGAAAGGAAGGGAAGGAGTTGTGGAGGAGGCTGTTGAGGGCCTTATAGAACAAAGAAATGCAATGCAAGGGAGGATCCTTGGGGTAAAACACTACCTCGATTTCATTTAGAGTCTCTGAGCCTCTCAGTGGCCGGGGCAGGGCCCGCAGGAAACACTGTAATTGAACGTACCTCCACTTGTCCAGGAATGTAATTGGCTTGGCGCCGAGTATTTCCGACAAAGGTTTGGGGGCAGTGTTCCGGAGGACCTGGTGCAGCATCAGGGACCCATCAGAGGACCAGGCACGAAAGCCTGGATCTAGTAGACCTGGTAGAAAATATCGGTGGTGGAGAAGTGGCATTAGAGGGGAGTTGTAAGACCAGGAGAACCGTTTGTGTAAGTAATCCCAAACAGCAAAGGTGGAGGAAGTGAGCGAGGAGGTTTCAGTACTGAGATGTCTGTGAACACGAGGGATCCACGGTGCAACTCTGAGGTCCGCCCCAGATAAAAAGTGTTCCATGGCCACCCACAGCTTGGTATTAACCGCGTACTTCCAATTTGCTATCCTGGTGAGTATGATTGCATGGTAATACATCCTAAAGTTCGGTAGGGCCAGGCCCCCAGCATCTTTGGCACGGTATAAAACGTCCCTAGATACCCTGGGATGGCTGTTCCTCCAAACATAGCGGGAGATCATGGTCTGCAGTGTTGTAAAAAAACCTATGGGAACCCCCATGGGGATCATTTGGAATAGGAATAAGACTCTGGGCAATATGTTCATTTTAACAACGTTAACCCTCCCTAGCCAGGAGTGTGAGAGGTTCTTCCATTTTCTCAGGTCCTCTCTGATATTGTTAAGTAGTGGGAGGTAGTTATATTGAAAAAGGGAGTGAATATTTGGTGTAAGGTTGATTCCTAGATATTTCATATGACGCTGAACCCATTTAAAAGGAAAGAGGGGTCGCAGTAGTTCTGCTTCACGTCTGGGGAGATTAATGTTTAGAATTTCCGATTTTGAAAAGTTAATTTTAAAGTTGGAGAGGGTTTGGTAGGTAGAGAGGGCCGACATCAGATTAGGCAGGGAAATACGGGGCTTCTGGACAAAAAATAAAATATCATCAGCATACGCTGCATATTTATGGGTCGTGGGACCTACCTGAACAACATGGATATTAATGTTATGCCTAATTGTGGACAGGAAGGGTTCGAGGGTGAGAGCAAATAGGATCGGGGATAAGGGGCAGCCCTGTCTGGTCCCATTGTGCAGAGAGAACGAGTCACTCAGAGAGCCATTTATGCGGACACGAGCTGTAGGAGTGGAGTAAAGTGAGGTTATGCGGTAGAACATTTTAGGGCCAAGACCTAGGTGATGCAGGGTCGTTTTGAGGTAATCCCAGTCCACCCTATCGAACGCCTTTTCCGCATCTGTAGAGACAAGTAGGGTGGGCTGGGAGCACCGTCGGACATACTGAATCAGGGAAATTGTCCGGAGGGAATTATCCCTGGCTTCTCTACCGGGTATGAAGCCAGTCTGATCCTTAGAGATCCAGCTAGGTATCAAGGGAAGTAGCCGATTAGCCAGGACCTTGGAGTATAACTTGACATCCACGTTAAGGAGGGAGATCGGCCGGTAGCTGCTGCAAGCTGTGGGGTCTTTGCCTGGTTTAGGTATGACTGTTATGTGGGCCGCGAGAGATTCCGTGCGCAGACAGGAGTTGCGAGATATAGAGTTGGCGTAAGCCGTGAGATGGGGGAGCAGGATATCACGAAACGTGCTATAATAGCAGACAGTGTACCCGTCAGGGCCAGGGGCCTTTCCCGTGGGTGACGACTTCAGAGCTGCCCGGAATTCCTCTACCGTAAGGTCCTCTTCGAGGGCCTGAAGTGCGGAAGCCGGTAACTCGGGCAGATTGGCCTCTCTTAAATATGCCTGTATGCGATTGCGTTTTGCCCCCGGAGCGAGCGAGGCCGTCGAGCCCTGTACATTATACAAATCCGCATAGTAATCGCAAAACGCCGCGGCTATGTGGGGAGTGGCATGCACCAAAGTGCCATTAGGAAGTTTTAGTTTGGGGATGAAAGACCTGGTTTGTGTCGCCTTGAGGGATCTCGCCAGACGCCTACCGGGTTTATTTCCCCACTCATACATAGACTGAGCGAGGCGTCGGAATTTCCTGCTAGTGTCTAGGTCAAGGAGGGTTTTCAATTCCTCCCGTTTCAGGGTGAGGGCTTGTAAATGAGCCATGTGCAGGGTAAGTTTATGCTGCTTGTCTAACTCTTCAATCTGACCAATGACCTACTCAATCCGCTGACCATGCTCCCTCTTCTTCCTAGAGCCCAGTTCAATGAGTCGTCCCCGCATGGCAGCCTTGTGAGCTTCCCACACAACCGAGGGGGAGGACTCAAGAGAAGTATTTTCGGCGAAATACTGCTTCATGTGTGAGGCTAACTCAGAAACGTCAGCCTCGGTAGAGAGGAGAGAGTCATTGAGCTTCCAATTATTGGAGCGTTGTGCTAAGGAGGGCATGGTCAGGCACATCGATACCGGCGCATGATCAGATATAGTGGCTGTACCTATATGAGCGGACTGTAGAAGTTGGAGATGATGGTGATCTAAAAAGATGTTGTCAATGCGCGAGTAAGATTGGTGCGTTTTAGAAAAGTGAGAGTAATCCCTGTCTTTGGGGTGTAGTATACGCCAAACATCGATCAGTTGTAGCTCAATGAGCCTACATTTAAGTGCGGATAGTCTTTTAAATGGAATGTGAGAGCGGCCTTGGGATGTGTCCATGCAGGGGTCAAGAGGTATATTAATGTCACCCGCTAAAATAGTTAAACCCTCGGCAAACTGGGCTAATTTGGAGAGAACCTGAGAAAAGAAGGAAGGTTGGTGTCTGTTAGGGCAATACACGTTAGCCAAGGTGCAACGCGCATTGCCCAAAAATCCCTTTAAAAAAAGATATCGACCATGATCATCCGCTAGCATTTCAACAAGACGGAAGGGGACACTGCTGCTGAAGCCTATGGCCACTCCCTTTGCTTTATTCGTATCTGACAGACTGTAATACCATTGCGGAAATTGGGGGGAGGTCAACTTGACCGGTGTGGTATGTGTCAAGTGCGTCTCTTGAAGAAAGGCAATTGAGCATGCAATCTTTTTCAATTCACGGGTAATTTGGTGTCTTTTTGCGGCAACATGTAGGCCCCTCACATTATATGAGGATATTTTTATTGAGGCCATAGCATCAGCAGAGTGTTACCTCTAGGCTTAAATTTCCACGCAAGCCACCAGGGGGGGGAGTAAGAGAGGAGGGAGAAGACAGGGGGAGGAAAGAGAAACTGAAGTAGAAAAGAGAGCCTGAAGCGTTTAAGAATCATGTCTAACGTGAAACCATTGGGAACAGTCTGTATGTCACGCAGCGAGCTGCCGTGATCCCTCAGGGGAAGGGGAGAGCAGGCGGCAACCCCGTCCTCAAACCAGGAATCGGGGTCCAAAAGAGGAATGCCAGCCGCTCTCCTCAACCCCAAAAGGGGGGGGAGGGTAGGGGGTTTACTGAGCGAGAGGCACATGGGAGCAATGTGCCCCGCCAGCGTTCAGCAAAGCGAACCGTAGGTAGAGAACATGAAAATATCAATACTAAACATGTATAAATGCAGCCACCAAAACCTTCGTCTGCCATAAAGAACCGGTGAGCCTAGCAAACAGGTAGGAACACACATAACAAAAAGAAAAGAGGGGGGTAAAATAAAACAAGAAACAATGATAAATGAAAGAATGCAAAACCCCCCCCCTGAAAACACCACGGACCCCTACTAGGTGAAGTGCTTAATGTCCACTAATGCGGTGCCAGGCAGTCAAACCAGAAGGGGTTGTGGACCCGCTCACAACAGGTAGGTATGTGTATGCAAAACAAGGGCCATGAACGTCAAGAGGTATTGAACAAGTGATCCGGATCGAGGGGTGCAAAAGGCAGGTAACTTCATCATTCACCCGTTCTTTTGTGCAGATCCTGGAAGGGACGTGCGTCGTTTTTTTGACGGGGTCCTCCGCCATTGAGGGTCCGAAGTGGCGGAGAATTGGGGGACGTGGGCTTGCCATCCTGGGAGATCAACTTGCGGCAAACTGAGGTCCTTCAGGAACGTGGGTAGGTCCTCTGGAAACCGTAAGGTGTGGGTGCGACCGTTTTTGGAGGCAATGAGGCAGGCTGGGAACCCCCATCTGTAATTGATCCCATCAGCGCGAAGGAGATCCAGCAGGGGTTTGAGGGCTCTGCGACGGTCGAGCGTGTCCTTAGAGAGGTCTGGGAAAATGCTTATGGTGGCCCCGTCAAAGTCTATGGTAGGTGTACTCCGCATTTTGAGCATTACTGCATTTTTATCAGAGAAATAATGAAGGCGGCATATGACGTCCCGCGGTTGGTCCGATGAGAAATTGCGAGGGCGAAGGGCTCGGTGCACACGGTCGAACCGTAGGGGTGCAGTAACCGGGTTTCCCAGTATCGTATTAAGGATGCCTCGGATCGACGGTTCAAGATCATTGTCTCCAGTGGCTTCTGGGAGACCCCGTAGTCGTAGATTATTCCTGCGATTCCGGTTCTCGAGGTCCTCAAGCTTGTAGGATGAGGCCCTCTGAGCAAACGCCAGTTGCGTAACCGTCTCTTGTAACTCTTTAATAGCTGAGGCTTGCGAGTCCTGCCGCAGCTCAGTCTCCTCCACCCTATCCAGAATGTGCGCCATATCCGCTCTGACTCCGGTGATCTCCTTCTTTATAGCTTTTTCCAGGCCATGGAACATCCCCGCCAGCTCCTTCTTAAGGCCGCTAACCAAGGTCGACATATCGGAGCCTCCAGGGGACTCAGGGTCTTCCATAGGCTCAGAGCAGTAGGAGGAGGCCGGTGAGCTTTCCCGGACAGAGGCAACAAGAGAGGAGGGGGAGAAGGTACGTTTAGGGGTTCTGGCGTGGTTATCCCATTCGCCCGATCCCGATTTCCCTGCGGCGAGGTAGTGCTGTATCGATCCGGAGCCCGAATGGGTTAATATTGGCCCCTTTCCAGATCCTTTGTTAGTTGTGGAACGAGATCTAGGTTTCTTAGATGGCATAATTGTGGCGTTGAAGCTGAACGCTGGACGGGGCTCAGGGTCATGCAAAGTTAATTAAGCATAGCATATGAGGATTGCCAGAGTCATTAACCGTTGATGTGAGGGACGCTGAGACTGTAGTGTACCTATCAGGTCGCAGACAGGTGGAGCCCTGGAGGTCACTGTGGGGAGCCTCGCGTCAAGCCAGAAGGGTGTGCGGAGGGGGTCCGGGCTTTCCAGCGGGGGGGGACCCTGACGTGGCCACAGTGGGGAGATGGGGGTGTGCTGAGGGGCCCTGAGACCTTGTCTAACTGTCCCTAGGCTTCAGGCAGCCATCCAGGCCTCTGGTGTTTGGAGATGGCTCTGGCAGGGTCAGCGGGGTAATGATTGCCGGGTGGAGGCAGGTACAGGGAGATCTGGCCCCCGGGGAGTGTAAAGGGTGGCACAACAGTCCGTTTCAGCACTCACCCCTATGTTGGGCACTGAGGCCTACTCAAGATGGCGGCCGTCCGTCCTCTTCCGCGGCTCGTGCGGTTGGAATCCGTGAATGCCTCAGGTGCAGGGAGGCTCCCGGTGGCGTCCAGGGTCCCCGGGATAGCGGTGCTGCTGGATCGGTTCCCGTCGGACGGTCGCGGCCTCCAGAAAGGCGCCCGCGGCGAGTAGGCCGCAAGATGGCGGTGATCCGCGATTCCGGGCCGCGCGAACGGAGCACAAATCAGCAAAAATACCGCCGTGGTCCCCTCCCGCGGCGGTTCTACTCTCTCCAGCCGTCAGTGTCACTCGTTGGAGCCACTCAGGGCGGTGGATGGCTCGGGATTCGCGGACGGTGGAGCGGAGCTCTGTCTCCACACGTCCTCTCAGCGTCACGTTCGGCCACGCCCCCCGGACAGAAGCCAATTAACCTACCAGCATGTCTTTGGAGTGTGGGAGGAAACTGGAGTACCCAGAGGAAACCCACGCAGGCACAGGGAGAAGTTTTCTTATTTTATATATTTCAAAGATTGAAATAAGTAAGATTCCTCCATCTACACATGAGGTGTGGCTTGCTGCTTTCCTAGTTATCAAAGATCACTGAGCTGAATGGAGGCGAACCGGGCCACCATGCCTCTGTCGGCGTCTATGTGAGCTCCCTTTTTATCTCTGTGCTACAAGCCAGAACTCCAAAGGGCATATATGTTTCGGGGCTTTGCCCCTTTTTCAAAGCCCCCAACATATTCTCACCCACTACTCACTATGGTTCTGGCTTGCAGCGGAGAGACGGAGGGAGCTCACAAAGATGCCAATAGTGGCATGGTGAGTGGCGAGCCCGGCTCACCTCTATTCAGTTCAGTGATCTTCGATACCCTGTGTCCTAGTTAGTGATCACCCTGTCTAAAGCCCCATACACACTATCAGATTTTCTGCTGAGTTTTTCCTTCAGATTTACCAAAACCATATAATATGAGGTCAAACATTAGGAGTTTCAATGTGTATGCAATCAGGCAGGCCCTTCTACTACATGGTTTTGGTAAATCTGATGACAAAAATCAGCAGATAATCTGATAGTGTGTATGGGGCTTTAGGAGCTGCTTCCTCAGTACCTTAAGCGGAGGTCCACCCTAAAGTGGACCTCCGCTCATCGGAACCCTCCCCCACTCCGGCACCACAATTGGCACCTTTCAGGGGGGAGGGGGGTGCAGATACCTGTACAGTACAGGTATTCTGCACCCACTTCCGGGATAGCTCTCTGCGGAAAGGGGCGTAGATTACGCCCCTTTCCGCAAGTGCCCCGCTGCCTGCTGGGAAACACACAGATCCCAGAGGCAGCGGGGACCATCCTTATTGCGCAGCGCGATTCGCGCATGCGCAGTAGGGAACCGGGAAATGAAGCCGAGAGGCTCCATTTCCTGATTCCCATACCCAAGATGGCGGCGGCAGCACCCGACAAGACGATCTAGAGATCGGCTTCGGGTGCCGACATCGCGGGCGCGCTGGACAGGTAAGTGTCACTATTTTAAAAGTCAGCAGCTGCAGTATTTGTAGCTGCTGGCTTTTAAAAAAAAAAAAACCCGGAGTCCCGGCGGACTCCCGCTTTAGTGTAAGTTTGGATATGGTTTGTTTACAAAAAAAAAAAAAAAAAGTTACAATTTTATTAGACCAGTGTCTTAGCTATTGTTTCTCTTAATTACTCTTTTTATTATATACTTAACACCAGTTGCATTTGAATCCGTTGCTCCTCTGGGTGACTTCATTGGTTGTGTGACCATGTTAAGAATTGTACTTGCAACTAGTATGCATATATACATGTATATAATGGTTGTGTTTAAAAATGAATGGAAATCCTAAGTGGTATAATGACTGGTGCTAGATTTTTCAGACTTAAATTTGTTAATTCTGCAGGGCCGAAGCTGCAGAACCTGCTGAGGAGATAAGAAACAAATTGCTTCTGTTTGTCCTTTTAACTAGAATTGATTATATGTAGTAATATATGGTGTTTTTTTCTACTCATTCTGTGCCCCTTTAGAACTTAATCAGGCTGCTGTTAATCCTACAGACTGTACTGCAGGGATGGCCAACCTTTTGAAGAGCAAGGGCCACTTAAGTGACTTGGTAACCAGTCGCGGACCACAATGAGTGGAGTGGGCGGATGACAGGTCCATGTACACACCGCATATGCAGAGCGGACACAGCCCACTCTACTCTATGGGCCCTCCGATCCACCCAAATGGAAGGGGACAGATCACCTTCGGTTTTTTTTCTTTTAGCGGATCAGATTGAAGGTATGCAGATGTAAACGGACACAAGTCTGTTTACATTTTCCACTCCATAGAGGTGAATGGAGGGTCTGATTGGGTTGGACCAATCATGTGAAAGGGGCCTAAGGCTGCTTTCACACTGATCTGCTGTGGTCTACCCAGAGCAGTGCACCTCTGGCTTTTCTTGGGGTTAGCTGCACTTTGCCATAGAATTCTATTATATCCTGCAGGTGTTGTGCACTTTCTGAAAGCGCACCAAACCCATAGGAAATAACAGAGGTCTATGGCTCAGTGCAGTTTGAAAGCAGTCCAGTAACCACTGCAGATTATAGTATTAAACATACCTTTAATAGTCTTCAATTCGGGTATCACCAGCTGTTGCTGTTCCAGAAAGAGTGCATTTGGTATCACTCTGTCTGTGACAGGATGTGACACTATACAGGAAGCATCGTCTTATATGGCCCTGCTACACAACCGCTTGCTTCCACTACCACCGGCTTCATTCACAACACTGATGCTCTGGGATGCCGGGTCGAGAACCTGCTATCTGGGCTTGCCAACCAGCCATCCCAGAGCAGGAGGTCGCGGGCCACATCAGAGGGCTCCGCGGGACACTGGTTGGGCACCCCTGCTGTACTGCATGTGAAGCAGAGGTCAACATGAGTGGCTTGCAGAATGAAATTAGGTGGTTCCAGAATGCTAGGTTGGCAGCCATTGGTGTATACAGTGCCTTGAAAAAGTATTCATCCCCTTGAAATTTTCCACATTTTGTTATGTTACAACCAAAAACGGAAATGTATTTTACTGTGATAAAACAACACAAAGTGGCACATAATTGTGAAGTAGAAGTAAAATGATAAATGGTGGCCAACGTGATTTTAATTCAGCCCCCCTGAGTTAATAGTTTGTAGAACCACCTTTCGCTGCAAGTCTTTGAGAATGTCTCTACCAGCTTTGCACATCTAGAGTGACCTTTTTGACCATTCTTTGCAAAATAGCTCAAGCTCTGTCAGATTGGATGGAGAGCATCTGTGAACAGCAATGTTCAAGTCTTGCCACAGATTATCAATTGGATTTAGGTCTGGACTTTGGGTCATTCTAACACATGTATATGCTTTGATCTAAACCATTCTATTGTAACTCTGGCTGTAGGTTTAGGGTAGTTGTTCTGCTGGAAGGTGAACCACCGCCTCAGTCAAGTCTTTTGCAGACTCTTAACAGGTTTTCTTCTAAGATTGCCCTGTATCTGGCTCTGACCAGCTTCCCTGTCCCTACTGAAGAAAAGCATTCCTACAACATGATGCTGTCACCACCATATTTCATGGTGGGGATGCTGTTTTCAGGGTGATGTGCAGTGTTAGTTTTCCGCCACACATAGCGTTTTGCTTTTAGGCCAAAAAATGTAATTTTGGTCTCCTGACCAGAGCACCATCTTTCACATGTTTTCTGTGTCCCCCACATGGCTTCTCGCAAACAAGACTTCTTATGGCTTTTTCTTGGCCTTCATGATGCTGTTTGTTCACTAAGATTCTCTTAACAACTTCTGAAGGCTTCACAGAACAGCTGTATTTATGCTGAGATTAAATTGCACACAGGTGGACTGTTTATTAATTAGGTGACGTCTGAATGCAGGACTAGATTTTAGTTGGAGGTATCAGTAAAAAAAAAGTTAAAAGTTAAAAACCATTTTTATCGTGTTCCTTCCACTTCACAATTATTTCTAGGGGTGCAACGGATCGTCACCGATCCGTGATCCAAACGGGTCACCCCGCTCGGATCGGCACACGCCGTGATCCGCGGAGCGCTCCCCGGTCACGGTCTCAGGGAAGGCCGCGGCTTCGGCCTAGCTCCGAAGCGGCGGCCGTCTTTCTTCACCCAGGCCGTTTACAATGTGATTGCTCCGTCAAATGATGGAACGATCACTTATAGACAAACCAAATCATGACATGACGCCGGTTCCTCTCTCCCCTCTCTGTACTGATCTGTACAGTGGAGGGGGAGAGGTCGGATGGATGCAGCACTGTGGGCTGCATCTGTAGTGCCCACAGCGCTGCTCTTTGACAGCCTACTCTGCCATCCCCTGCCAATACACTGCCATCCCCTGCCAATACTCTGCCATACCCAGCCATACCCTGCCGATACTCTGACATACCCAGCCATACTCTGCAATGCTCTGTCGTACCCAGCCATGCTCTGCCTTAACGCAGCCATGCTCTGCCTTACGCAGCCATACTCTGCCGTACCCAGCCATGCTCTGCCGTACCCAGCCATGCTCTGCCGTACCCATCCATGCTCTGCCGTACCCAGCCATGCTCTGCCTTACGCAGCCATGCTCTGCCGTACTCAGCCGTACCTTGCCACGCTCAGCCAATATTACAGTGGGGGAGATTGTGGATATTACAGTGGGGACTGTATGGCGGTGGAATTTTCACAGGTTTCTGCAAATTCAATTACTATTTTCTGATCCTAAAAATGATCCAATCCGTGACTCTGATCCAAGGAACGATCCGATCCGTGAGTTTTTTTGATCCGTTGCACCCCTAATTATGTCCCACTTTGTGTTGGTCTATCACATAAAATCCCAATTTAAGTTTTTTGGTTGTAACATAACAAAGTAAAAATTTCAAGCGGTTTGAATACCTTTCTTATGGCACTGTATATAATTGATGACAAGACTTAGTCTAAAGTAGAATAACTTTCTATTGTGTATCCCTATAAATTGTCTATAACAAATTTGTCTATTCTTTAGGCTCCTTCTGCTGAGAGTCCCAGGCCTTCTCTTTGGGTGCGCACTTGTAAAATGATTCCTATTAGCAACCCAGCAGACTCTGAGCCACAAAGGATGCCAATAGTGGCATGGTGAGTGGCGAGCCCGGCTCACCTCTATTCAGTTCAGTGATCTTCGATACCCTGTGTCCTAGTTAGTGATCACCCTGTCTAAAGCCCCATACACACTATCAGATTTTCTGCTGAGTTTTTCCTTCAGATTTACCAAAACCATATAATATGAGGTCAAACATTAGGAGTTTCAATGTGTATGCAATCAGGCAGGCCCTTCTACTACATGGTTTTGGTAAATCTGATGGCAAAAATCAGCAGATAATCTGATAGTGTGTATGGGGCTTTAGGAGCTGCTTCCTCAGTACCTTAAGCGGAGGTCCACCCTAAAGTGGACCTCCGCTCATCGGAACCCTCCCCCACTCCGGCGCCACAATTGGCACCTTTCAGGGGGGAGGGGGGTGCAGATACCTGTACAGTACAGGTATTCTGCACCCACTTCCGGGATAGCTCTCTGCGGAAAGGGGCGTAGATTACGCCCCTTTCCGCAAGTGCCCCGCTGCCTGCTGGGAAACACACAGATCCCAGAGGCAGCGGGGACCATCCTTATTGCACAGCGCGATTCGCGCATGCGCAGTAGGGAACCTGGAAATGAAGCCGAGAGGCTCCATTTCCTGATTCCCATACCCAAGATGGCGGCGGCAGCACCCGACAAGACGATCTAGAGATCGGCTTCGGGTGCCGACATCGCGGGCGCGCTGGACAGGTAAGTGTCACTATTTTAAAAGTCAGCAGCTGCAGTATTTGTAGCTGCTGGCTTTTAAAAAAAAAAAAACCCGGAGTCCCGGCGGACTCCCGCTTTAGTGTAAGTTTGGATATGGTTTGTTTACAAAAAAAAAAAAAAAAAAGTTACAATTTTATTAGACCAGTGTCTGTTTCTCTTAATTACTCTTTTTATTATATACTTAACACCAGTTGCATTTGAATCCGTTGCTCCTCTGGGTGACTTCATTGGTTGTGTGACCATGTTAAGAATTGTACTTGCAACTAGTATGCATATATACATGTATATAATGGTTGTGTTTAAAAATGAATGGAAATCCTAAGTGGTATAATGACTGGTGCTAGATTTTTCAGACTTAAATTTGTTAATTCTGCAGGGCCGAAGCTGCAGAACCTGCTGAGGAGATAAGAAACAAATTGCTTCTGTTTGTCCTTTTAACTAGAATTGATTATATGTAGTAATATATGGTGTTTTTTTCTACTCATTCTGTGCCCCTTTAGAACTTAATCAGGCTGCTGTTAATCCTACAGACTGTACTGCAGGGATGGACAAGACAAACCAAATGGACAAGACAAGATGGATAGACAAACCAAATCATGACATGACGCCGGTTCCTCTCTCCCCTCTCTGTACTGATCTGTACAGTGGAGGGGGAGAGGTCGGATGGATGCAGCACTGTGGGCTGCATCTGTAGTGCCCACAGCGCTGCTCTTTGACAGCCTACTCTGCCATCCCCTGCCAATACTCTGCCATCCCCTGCCAATACTCTGCCATACCCAGCCATACCCTGCCGATACTCTGACATACCCAGCCATACTCTGCAATGCTCTGTCGTACCCAGCCATGCTCTGCCTTAACGCAGCCATGCTCTGCCTTACGCAGCCATGCTCTGCCGTACCCAGCCATGCTCTGCCGTACCCAGCCATGCTCTGCCGTACCCAGCCATGCTCTGCCGTACCCAGCCATGCTCTGCCTTACGCAGCCATGCTCTGCCGTACTCAGCCGTACCTTGCCACGCTCAGCCAATATTACAGTGGGGGAGATTGTGGATATTACAGTGGGGACTGTATGGCGGTGGAATTTTCACAGGTTTCTGCAAATTCAATTACTATTTTCTGATCCTAAAAATGATCCAATCCGTGACTCTGATCCAAGGAACGATCCGATCCGTGAGTTTTTTTGATCCGTTGCACCCCTAATTATGTCCCACTTTGTGTTGGTCTATCACATAAAATCCCAATTTAAGTTTTTTGGTTGTAACATAACAAAGTAAAAATTTCAAGCGGTTTGAATACCTTTCTTATGGCACTGTATATAATTGATGACAAGACTTAGTCTAAAGTAGAATAACTTTCTATTGTGTATCCCTATAAATTGTCTATAACAAATTTGTCTATTCTTTAGGCTCCTTCTGCTGAGAGTCCCAGGCCTTCTCTTTGGGTGCGCACTTGTAAAATGATTCCTATTAGCAACCCAGCAGACTCTGAGCCACAAAGGATGCCAACGCGACAGTCATCGACATCAAATGGTGGTAGGATTACTATTAACTTTTTAAATCTTGGTGGCATTCTTGACAGGTGATCTCCATAGGAATTGGAATGAAAATAGATAATCTAGGACACTATAACCTCTAACCACTTGCCGACCGTGCTATAGCAGAATGACGGCTACAGTGCTGTCGTTTAGTTCTAGGAGGGCTTCTGTTGACGACCTCAAGATCCTTGCCCGCTGCAGTGCTCACCCAGCGTGCTCTGTGATCGCCAATCACAGTGGCCCTTTACACACGATCAGCTGTGTCCATACACGGCTGATCAAGATATAAGCACACTTCCCAGTAATCAGCATTCATCTTTAACCACTTGGGTACCGCGCTATTGCCGAATGACGGCATTAGCGCGGACCTAGATTTCCAGGACTACGTCTATTGACGTCGTCCTGGTTACGAGCGGCCTGCGCGCCCCTTGAGGGGCGCGCGCGGCGCGCTCTGTGATCGACGAGTCCGTGAGACTCGCCTGATCACCGATCCGTGTAAGGGGTCGATCCCGACCCCTTATCACGTGATCAGCTGTCAGCCAATGACAGCTGATCATGTGATAGAACGGAGCCGGTAATCGGCTATTATTCCTCCTCGCGCTGACAGCGCGAGGAGAAAAAAAAAAGCCGATCACCGGCGGCCGTGATCGGGACATCAGTCCCGATCACGGCCAGCAATGAAAGGCACCACATGCCACCTGCCAGTGCCCACCTGCCTCCCGCAGTGCCATCCTGAAATATAACAAAGTAAAAGTAAGTGCCCCCCGTCTGTGCCCACAGTGCCACCCACAGTGCCACCCCACAGTGCCACCCCACAGTGCCACCCACAGTGCCACCCAATCTGCCTCAAAGGTGCTGCACCCCAGTGCCGCCCATCAGTGCCCAGCAGTGCCGCCCATCAGTGCCCAGCAGTGCCGCCCATCAGTGCCCAGCAGTGCCACCTATCAGAGCCACCTATCAGTGCCACCTATCAGTGCCCATCAGTCCCATCTATCTGTGGTACCTATCAGTGCCCATCCGTGCCACCCATCCGTGCCACTTATCCGTGCCACCCATCCGTGCCATCTTATCTGTGCCCATCTTTGCCCATCAGTGCCGCCTTATCTGTGCCCATCGGTGCCGCCTTATCTGTGCCTATTAGTGCCGCCTTAACTATGCCTATCAGTGCCCACAAGTGCAGCCTATCAGTGCCCACCAATGCAGCCTATCAGTGCCCACCAATGCAGCCCATCAGTGCCCACCAATGCAGCCTATCAGTGCCGCCTTATCAGCGCACTTCAATGAAGGAGAAAAATGACCCGTTTGCAAAATTTTATAACAAACTATTAAAACATGATTTTTTTTTTTTTTTTTTTTGCATCTTTTTTTGTTTGTTTAGCAAAAAATAAAACTCCGAGCTGTAACTAAATACCACCAAAAGAAAGCTCTATTTGTGGGAAAAAAATGATAGAAATTTCATTTGGGTACAGTGTTGTATGCCCGCGCAATTGTCATTCAAAGTGCATCAGCGCTGAAAGCTGAAAATTGGTCTGGGACTGAGGGGGGTTTAAGTGCCCAGTAAGCAAGTGGTTAAGGAGAGCCAGTGACCGACAAGTGTGAAAGGGGACAGCTACACTAATCAGGGAACCGATCAGTGATTTTCAAAATGTTTGCTCTTTCATTTGTTTAACAAAAAATAAAACCTTGTGGTGACTAAATACCATCAAAAGAAAGCTCTAGTGTGGGGGGGGAGATAAAAATGTCACATGGGTATAATGCTGCATGCCTGTGCAGTTGTCAAAGTGCGACAGTGTTGAAAGCTTAAAATGTTGGCCTGGTCAGGAAGTGGGTGAAAGTGCCCGTTAAACAAGTGGTTATGATGAACTCTGGGCTACTGAAGACAGGTGCTCACACACAATGAGTAGGGAAAGACTGGCTGTAGTTTGTTGCAGAGGGACCCCCCAGACAAAGCAATGCTTTTCTAGGTTACTCGGTTTAACAGCAAGCTGCAGTGATGAAAAAAGTAATCTCTAGAGCTGAAATGTCACCCTGCTTCCCCCTGCACTGTGCACTTTATTCCCAGTAAGGCAGCACACCTGCTGTAGAAAGCACTTTCTATTTCTATGACTAAAGTTCAGCTTTTAAGATTTCTGTAAAATGAACAGTCTACAAAAGTTGAAATCTGCTTTTCTTTTCATACATCAGGGGACACAGAGCCATAGTAGTTACTATGTGGGTTATAGGGCCACTGATAGGTGATGGACACTGGCACACCCTAAGGCAAGAAGTGCACTCCCTATATAACCCCTCCCACTACTGGGAGTCCTCAGTTTTTTCCCCAGTGTCTAAGGTGTTGGTCACGAGTAAAGATCTGCAGTGCTAAGCTCCGCTGGAAGCTTCCTTGCTGGGACTAGCCATGCTGACCGGATCCGTTTAGAGTGTCCTTTCATGGGCCAAAGGAATGGTACCTGGGCCTCGTGTCCGAAGAAACAAGGTTTTGCTTGCGAATGCTTGTCTTTTTAGAGAGCTGGACCCTGTGATCCAGTACTTTTTGATAGTAGGGCCACAAAGTTTTACTGGCAGGGTGCTGTTGCAGGTCCAGGATTGTGGGTAACATCTAGGTTCCCCTGTTCCTGAAGGTTTTGGAGCCCACCGTAAAGGGTGAAGATTAGGTTTATCTCAGATAACCCCACAGCGAGGAATGGTAAGTGGAGATTTTGCAGACTTCCCTGATGGTCACAATTCAACCTTTGATGCTGAGAACCTATTCATGTGTGGGAGATCTTTCTTTCTGGGATGGAGACTACCTCTGCCACTCTGGAATGGAGTCTGCTTTACATGATAACCTATCCGGACATTCAGGGTAAAGTCTTCTGAAAATGGTTTCCTTCTTTATATCTTTTATTATCTAGTAGCTTTGTTCTAGAAGTATCTGTATTGTCAGTTACAACCCACCAATCAGGTGCTTTCACTTTCTGTCACCTGCAATTCAATATATTTTTTTGAATAATACACACCTAAGCTGCCTTCAGTTTTATTTTATTATATTTTCAGTATGAGTATAAAACTGTAGATGCTCTTTCAGAGAAATATAGAGAAGAAAT
Source organism: Lithobates pipiens (assembly GCF_037356315.1). Taxonomy (NCBI): domain Eukaryota; kingdom Metazoa; phylum Chordata; class Amphibia; order Anura; family Ranidae; genus Lithobates; species Lithobates pipiens. The sequence continues at coordinate 84,520,950 of NW_027507686.1, read as the reverse complement.
AGAGGAGACAGAGACAACCTTGACTATGATGACAAAGTAAAGATGCCGTACACACAGGCTGTTCTAGAGGAAATCCAGGGCTTTGCCTCAGTTGTGTCAATAGGAGTTGCTCATGCACCCATTAAAGATGTTCAGCTGAATGGATATTCTATACCAAAGGTCAGAAGATACTTCAAGTGTATGTCTGAGAAAAACAAACAGAAACATATTCAATATATCTCTGCAATACAAACACAGTTCTCTAAATGTTATCCCTATAAAAGCACTGCAAGTACGTAAAAAAACAAAACCATTAAAGCGGAGTTCCACTCATTTTTCAGTTTATTAAAAGTCAGCAGCTACAAGAAGTGTAGCTGCTGACTTTTAACAAAACACTCACCTGTCCCACGTTCCAGCAATGCGGTCGCTGCAGCCTCACTCCTCTAGCCCTCCTCTCTGCGGCACTGTCATTGCAACTGTGGGCACCCGGCTGTGATAGCTTGCGATTTCACAGCCAGGCATACTCTGCGAATGCGAGAGTTGCTCTGAGCTCTCTTAGTGGCCAGGAAATCTTGTGGGACCTGTGACGTGTCTCAGAAGATTGCAGCAAGGGAGGGGCCACCTAGGGGGAGAGGAGGCATCGCCTAGGCACACAGAAGACTGAAGGAGGAAGTGGGACAGGAAGTACCTGTCAAAAGGGTGTGTTTATAGGTACCCAACCCCCCCCCCCCCAAAAAAAATTGCATGCCATTGTGGTTAATGCCAAGGGGTGAGGAGTGCATAAAGCGGAACTTCCACTTTTGGGTGGAACTCTGCTTTAAGGTGAACATACATGTGTTTTAACAAAAAATAGAAAAAATACCAGCGCACTAGGGACAAGAAAATGTAAAATATATCTGTTTGCTGCAACCTAATATAGAGATATCACTATGTGAGTCAATCTAACGAATATGTGCGTATGATCAGGGTTGCGCTAACTTTATTTACTATAATAGTGCCTTAGTTCCAAGAAGTCTAGACCATGTGTTTCAAATACATTAATATCACTACCAACTAAACCACCACTTTTACAAATTATAAAACCAGAAAAATATACATATGTGATGGTACCACTGCAGTTTGTGTCTGTTGACCAGACCCCCAACTCCTGCACTGGCGTCAACAAATAAATAAAGAAATCTTAAACAGACCACAAACAACTAAAGTGCTCAAGCCCCCAAAATTATATAGGAATGCTGTGAAAAAAGTCATCCACAATAAATAGTTTCAACAGTGTAAAAAATGTGTGAAAAAAACTGTTTGTTGCTTTCTATATACCACAAACAGTATAAACCACAATATGCTCCAATATACCATTAATATTACAAGTGCTTTAGTATCTCCTGTAAGAAAAAGTGCTTCGTGCATAAATATAGTGCATAAATGTAAACAGTCTCTTCAGTGTTTAAGATTTTCTTGATAATGCTTCTATCTCCACCCAAAGTGTTTAATAGGAACACCGACCGATGTGCTTCACCACCACAGGTACTCAGGTACTCTGATGGCCTGGGGACAGGTACTCGGGTACTCTGATGGCCTGGGGACAGGTACTCTGGTACTCTGATGGCCTGGGGACAGGTACTCGGGTACTCTGATGGCCTGGGGACAGATACTCGGTTACTCTGATGCCCTGGGGACAGGTGCTCGGTACTCTGATGGCCTGGGGACAGGTACTCAGGTACTCTGGTGGACTGTGACAGGTGTGGGGGGCAATCAGTGTGTGTTGGTGTACACTGTAGGCAGTAACGAGATGTTACCGCAATCTCCTCACACATGATTGGTGTGTGAGGAGGAGAACCCGGTAACATCTCGTTACCGCGGTTTGTTTACATTTAGTGATCGGCTGTGAAAGGATCACAGTCAATCACATGCCGCCGCCAGCCAATGGCTGTTTACCACCGTCGGTAAAGAGCAGTGATCCTGGGAACATGCCGCCAACGACGTGCATGGGCAGCGTGTTTCCGATCGCGTGCATGCGCTGTGCAAAGTGGGGCGGTACCACTTGTGATCGGCTGTGACTTCATCACAGCTGATCACGTGGTAAACAGCCATGTCAAATGGCTGTACACCCCTCCTCAGTGGCGAGCGGTGTCTCAGTGACATGCCGCCACCAAAGGAACAGGGATGCGTGCACATGATCGTGCGCATTCCCTGTTTAAATGGGAGGCCATCATATGAAGCACTCCCAGAACAAGAGCCGCACCGCCTGGCTATCATATGATGGCCGGCGGGCGGCAAGTGAGGGCAGAAAACGGTTGTTCACGTAACCTGCACGGGCAAAGCAGAGTTCACTTTAAAGTGTAGTGTTGCAGAGCCTCAGTGCAGTTTCATCAGAACCTGATGTAGTAAAGGTGGTGGGCAAATAAAACCTGTTGCTGGACTGCAATATTAACTTCTCTACTACTTCCTGGGGAAACTGGTTGTTTAGTTTAGGTAGCTGCTGTAATCTCAATATAAATACAGCTGTTCTGTAAAGCCCTCAGAGGCTTGTTAGAGAACCTTTGTGAACAAACGGCATCATGAAGGCCAAGGAACATACCAGAAAGGTCAGGGATAAAGTTGTGGAGACATTTAAAACGGGGTTGGGTTATAAAAAAAAAAAAAAAAAATGCCAAGCTTTGAACATCTTGCGGAGCACTGTTTAATTCATCATCCAGAAATTTAAACAGTATGGCATAACTGCAGATCTACCAAGACATGGCCGTCCACCTAAACTGACAGGCCAGGCAAGGAGAGCATTAATCCGAGAAGCAGCCAAGAGGCCCATGGTAACTGGAGGAGCTGGGGGGGGGGGAGTTCAGTGGTCCCCAAATTAGCAACACAAAGGAGCTAATGATTCCATTCATACTTCCGTCTTATTCACATGGAGGGTATGAAGCCATACCCCATGGGAGGGCCATGTTTATCAGAATGGGGATGCACAGGTGTTCCCAGCATCCCGTGTAGGCAGTCCCATTGCTGTCAACTGGGGTGCAGCAGCTGTACCCAATGTGACATCTGTGTGGGTGCTGGTGCAAGGCCCCAAAATGCACCCAGGGTGCGTCCGCACAACTGCACCCGCATGGATGTCCTTTTTGGGGTAAATACAGCCCCACACAGGGTACAGATTCATACACCCCGTGTGAGGGAGGCCTTGGACTTCTCCATAAAGGACCTTATTGGTGAGAAGAGTTCTCATTTCTCCAGCAGAAAAAGCCTAAATAAAGCTGGAAAGACTCCTCCGACCTCCCCTCATAGCCGGTGTAATACACGGCTCAAAAATATACCGGCCTCCAACCTCCCCTCATAGCCGGTCCAACACACACCTCAAAAACATACTGATAGTACTTATACTTGATAGTTGGTGATCCAGAAGCTGCAGAAAGGGAAACAGAGGGCTGATGGGAAGGCCCTCAAGTTACTGGAGTGGCAGCCGCCATCAGTCTAGGAGCCTATGTTGGTACATATGTACCTGGTCCCTGGCAAGGTTCCTCAGACTTTCCATTGAGTCTTATAACATTCTGTTCCCACACACAAAACTTGGACTATGTAGAAAAGATAATATGCAGTGATGGGACAAGGTCATCCAGAGCCCAGGGCAAACATGCCCAACTACACCCCCCGCCCCCAAGGTGTATGGGCATTATGCATCATCAAAACCCCCCACAAAAAAAACTGAGCACTAATCTTTTTCACCCCCCTAAGCATAAACTCCCCCTCATCCCAGCACAAATCTTACCCCACCCCCCAAATCCCCCCCCCCAAAAAATCACTCCTCCTAGCACAAATTATCTACCCCTAAGATTACTCCTCCCAATAACTCCACTGCAAATCATCCTTCCTAGCACAAATCTTCCCCCATTCCTTCTCCCCCTAAATTTTAGCATACCCCCCAAATTTCCCCTCCTAGAACAGTACTTCCTGTTGCCCCCCAAATCCCCCTTTCCAACACAAATCCCCTCCCCCTATTTCCTTGTGGTGCCCCCCCACCGCCCATGATACCACAGTGCCCAGGGCAGCCGCCCCTCCTGCCCACCCCTTGTCCCGGCCCTGATAATATGGCACTCCTGTTGGGTGAAGATAGCTGAAGGTATTGCTCTTTTGAAGATAGGTTCTGATGAGAATCTTTTAAGAGAGTAATGACATCTGGACTCTGGTGATGATGGCTCGACTTGAAGATCTTCTCCCTCATGTTCACTAGAAAATCATTCCCTGATCCCTTTTCCTCATCATCTCCTAGTTTAAAATTTCTTCCAGCATTTTGGCCATCTTCCTTCCCAAAAAAGCTGCACCTCTTCCATTTAAGTGCAATCCATCACTGCAATAAAAATGGTAACCGGCTGAAAAGTCAGCCCAGTTCTCCATAAAGCCAAACCCCTCCTCCCTGCAATAGTACCTTAGCCAGTTGTTAAGATCCCTAAGCTCCTGCTGCCTCCATGGTTTGGCTCGAGGTACGGGCAGTATTTCTGAAAATATTGCCTTGGAGGTCCTTTTCTTCAATATAGCCCCTAAGTTCCTGAAATCATTTTTTAGGGTGTCCCAATTTCCTCTAACTTTTTCGTTAGTACCAATATGTATCATGACAGTTGGGCTCTCCTCAGCCCCATCCAACAATCTGTCCATCTGATGGATAATGTCTCGAACACGAGCACCTGGTAAACAACATACTGTTCGGTAATAACTGTCTTTGTGGCAGATTTCCCTCGTTGTCCTTCTAATGATTGAGTCCCCTACCACCAATATCTTCCTATTCTTTGCTGGAACTTTGCCCCCATCTTCACTGGAGGAGATGTTCCCAAGGTTCCTCTGGCATTTTTGTGGAGTCTCATCTTGAGCGTCACATTCTGGTGAAGTCACAACGTGAATGCCACATTCTGGTGGATTAACAATGTGAACGCCGCTTTCAGGTGTAGTCTCAACGTGAACGTCACATTCTGGGTGAGTCTCAGTGTTAGAGTCACATTCTGGTGGGTTCTCAATGTGAACTTTACATTCTGGTGGAGCGTCAACCAATATTTCTTCCAACATTTTGGCCATCTTCCTTCCCAAAAAAGCTGCACCTCTTCCATTTAAGTGCAATCCATCACTGCAATAAAGATGGTAACCGGCTGAAAAGTCAGCCCAGTTCTCCATGAAGCCAAACCCCTCCTCCCTGCAATAGTACCTCAGCCAGTTGTTAAGATCCCTAAGCTCCTGCTGCCTCCATGGTTTGGCTCGAGGTACGGGCAGTATTTCTGAAAATATTGCCTTGGAGGTCCTTTTCTTCAATATAGCCCCTAAGTTCCTGAAATCATTTTTTAGGGTGTCCCAATTTCCTCTAACTTTTTCGTTAGTACCAATATGTATCATGACAGTTGGGCTCTCCTCAGCCCCATCCAACAATCTGTCCATCTGATGGATAATGTCTCGAACACGAGCACCTGGTAAACAACATACTGTTCGGTAATAACTGTCTTTGTGGCAGATTTCCCTCGTTGTCCTTCTAATGATTGAGTCCCCTACCACCAATATCTTCCTATTCTTTGCTGGAACTTTGCCCCCATCTTCACTGGAGGAGATGTTCCCAAGGTTCCTCTGGCATTTTTGTGGAGTCTCATCTTGAGCGTCACATTCTGGTGAAGTCACAACGTGAATGCCACATTCTGGTGGATTAACAATGTGAACGCCGCTTTCAGGTGTAGTCTCAACGTGAACGTCACATTCTGGGTGAGTCTCAGTGTGAGAGTCACATTCTGGTGGGTTCTCAATGTGAACTTTACATTCTGGTGGAGCGTCAACCAATATTTCTTCCAACATTTTGGCCATCTTCCTTCCCAAAAAAGCTGCACCTCTTCCATTTAAGTGCAATCCATCACTGCAATAAAGATGGTAACCGGCTGAAAAGTCAGCCCAGTTCTCCATGAAGCCAAACCCCTCCTCCCTGCAATAGTACCTCAGCCAGTTGTTAAGATCCCTAAGCTCCTGCTGCCTCCATGGTTTGGCTCGAGGTACGGGCAGTATTTCTGAAAATATTGCCTTGGAGGTCCTTTTCTTCAATATAGCCCCTAAGTTCCTGAAATCATTTTTTAGGGTGCCCCAATTTCCTCCAACTTTTTCGTTAGTACCAATATGTATCATGACAGCTGGGCTCTCCCCAGCCCCATCCAACAATCTGTCCATCTGATGGATAATGTCTCGAACACGAGCACCTGGTAAACAACATACTGTTCGGTAATAACTGTCTTTGTGGCAGATTTCCCTCGTTGTCCTTCTAATGATTGAGTCCCCTACCACCAATATCTTCCTATTCTTTGCTGGAACTTTGCCCCCATCTTCACTGGAGGAGATGTTCCCAAGGTTCCTCTGGCATTTTTGTGGAGTCTCATCTTGAGCGTCACATTCTGGTGAAGTCACAACGTGAATGCCACATTCTGGTGGATTAACAATGTGAATGCCGCTTTCCGGTGTAGTCTTAACGTGAACATCACATTCTGGGTGAGTCTCAGTGTGAGAGTCACATTCTGGTGGGTTCTGAATGTGAACGTCACATTCTAGTGGATTCTCTGGTGGAGTCTCCCTGTGGAATTCACACTCTGGTGGAGTCTCCCTGTGGAAGTCGCACTCTGGTGGAGTATCCTTGTGGAAGTCACACTCTGATGGAGTGGTCATGTCTAGGTCGCACTCTGGTGGAGTGGTCGTGTCTAGGTCGCACTCTGGTGGAGTGGCCGTGTCCATGTCGCACTCTGGTGGAGTGGCCGTGTCCATGTCGCACTCTGGTGGAGTGGCCGTGTCCAGGTCGCACTCTGGTGGAGTGGCCGTGTCCAGGTCGCACTCTGGTGGAGTGGCCGTGTCCAGGTCGCACTCTGGTGGAGTGGCCGTGTCCATGTCGCACTCTGGTGGAGTGGCCGTGTCCAGGTCGCACTCTGGTGGAGTGGCCGTGTCCAGGTCGCACTCTGGTGGAGTGGCCGTGTCCAGGTCGCACTCTGGTGGAGTGGCCGTGTCCAGGTCGCACTCTGGTGGAGTGGCCGTGTCCAGGTCGCACTCTGGTGGAGTGGCCGTGTCCAGGTCGCACTCTGGTGGAGTGGCCGTGTCCAGGTCGCACTCTGGTGGAGTGGCCGTGTCCAGGTCGCACTCTGGTGGAGTGGCCGTGTCCAGGTCGCACTCTGGTGGAGTGCCCGTGTCCATGTCGCACTCTGGTGGAGTGGCCGTGTCCAGGTCGCACTCTGGTGGAGTGGCCGTGTCCAGGTCGCACTCTGGTGGAGTGGCCGTGTCCAGGTCGCACTCTGGTGGAGTGGCCGTGTCCAGGTCGCACTCTGGTGGAGTGGCCGTGTCCAGGTCGCACTCTGGTGGAGTGGCCGTGTCCAGGTCGCACTCTGGTGGAGTGGCCGTGTCCAGGTCGCACTCTGGTGGAGTGGCCGTGTCCAGGTCGCACTCTGGTGGAGTGGCCGTGTCCAGGTCGCACTCTGGTGGAGTGGCCGTGTCCAGGTCGCACTCTGCTGGAGTGGCCGTGTCCAGGTCGCACTCTGGTGGAGTGGCCGTGTCCAGGTCGCACTCTGGTGGAGTGGCCGTGTCCAGGTCGCACTCTGGTGGAGTGGCCGTGTCCAGGTCGCACTCTGGTGGAGTGGCCGTGTCCAGGTCGCACTCTGGTGGAGTGGCCGTGTCCAGGTCGCACTCTGGTGGAGTGGCCGTGTCCAGGTCGCACTCTGGTGGAGTGGCCGTGTCCAGGTCGCACTCTGGTGGAGTGGCCGTGTCTAGGCCGCGTTCTGGTGGAGTCTTAATTTCAACGTCACTTGATGGCGGCGTCTCAATGTGTTGGTCAACAGGCCTGCCATGTGAGCCTTGTCTGCAGTAAATACTGCATACATCTTCAATAAAAAAAAAAGAGGAATTAGATTTAGCAGCTTCACCTACATTTCATATATTTTTCTTTGTACAACATCAAATTATAGAGAGAAAAGTTCAAAACTCTTGTACCAGAGACAATGAATAAACGTGATATGACAGGGACACCAGGATTACTATTGTTGGCCTTTGTATAAAAATGCTGGTTGCCTGCCACTCATCCCAGCCCACTGGCTGGCAATAATCACATGAAAAACCAGACAGGCTGGTTGTACCCAGCCCGTAATCAGCCTGTGCATACATGGTTAGAATCTCGGCTGATCCCTGCTGAACTGGCCGAGATACGAACTGTCTATGGCCGGCTTTAGGAACACAGACACTTTTAATTACAGCACTTAGGTTAAAGGCATAGTACCAGGGCCGGACTGGGAATAAAAACCAGCCCTGGAAATAATTTCATACCAGCCCAACAGCATAATGTCATTATTTTCTTGTTCACAAAAGGGAAAACCATACATTTTAAAGCACATTTGAAGAGTGTATTATATATAGATAAGAGAGACGTGGAAATTACAAACAGCACCAATTGTTTACTTGCAAAAAATCATGGCATTTAGGCTACTTTCACACTGAGGTGCTGGGCGCACTGGCAGTAAAGCGGCGCTATATTTAGCGGCGCTTTACCATAGTTTTAGCGGTGCTTTTTGCCCACTAGCGGGGCAGTTTTAAACCCCGCTAGCGCCTGAAAAAGGGTTAAAACCGCCCGCAAAGCACTGCTGCAACGGCGCTTTTCAGGTGGGTTTGGAGCGCTGCCCCATTGTTTTCAATGGGAAGGGGCGCTTTAGGAACGGTAAATACACCGCTCCTACAGCGCTCTGAAGATGCGGCTTGCAGGACATTTTTCAGCGTCCTGCAAGCGCACCGCTCCAGTGTGAAAGCACTCGGGTTTTCACACTGGAGAGACAGCAGCGGCTGTTTGAGGGCACTTTGCAGGCGCTATTTTTAGCACTCTAGTGCCTGCAAAGCGCCTTAGTGTGAAAGGGGCCTTACTGGCACATTTTTTACTGACACTGCAAAAAAAGGTACCAAAAATTGCAGTTTTCAGTGTAAATATCAATATTTACCCTATAAACATGTAGCTAATGCTATTAGCAATGTGTTTAACTTAAACAAAAGTCAAAAACCAAATTTTTCCATTTACATGAATGTCAGATTAATATAACCCAGCACAGAGTTCCCCCTTACATCAGGAGGATTCCCCCTTTACAGTGCAAGGGAACTCTGACATAAAGGGGAACATTGCAGATCATGATCTAAGCGGGAACTCTGATATAAAAAGGGGGCACTGGTGATCAGAGACCCCACTTATATCAGAGTCCACTGCATTCCCCTTTACAGAGTTCTCACTTACATCAGGGTCTGCAGCATTGATCTTTACATCAGAGTCGCCCCTTGCACTGTAAGGTGGAATCCTGCAGACTATGATGTAAAGGGGAACTCTGGGAATGTGGGGAGGACTCTGATGACCAGAAAGAAAGAAAACACTAAGATAAGAGGGTTTACTGATATAAGGGGGAATCCTTTATATCAGTGCCCCCTTACAATATTGTATTGGCCTCCCCCCCCAAGGCTGGCCTGGCGGTGCTTTCACTGACCTCCTCTCAGGTGCACCGTGCAGGGCTCAGTCAGTCGGTTCAGCTCGTGGCTCTGGTTTTATCCCATAGTTTCCTCTCCACAGTCCATACATGTCTGACTTCTCCCATGACCCCACTGGCGGCATTTCCACTCTTGACTCCTCTCCAGGGGAGGTCAGAGGCTGCAGATGGTACGGGGAGGGCAATGGCTGCGGAGGGGACAACATGGGAGGTCTGAGGCTGCGGAGGCGACGACAGGGGAGGTCAGAGGCTGCGGAGGGGACGACAGGGGAGGTCAGAGGCTGCGGAGGGGACGACAGGGGAGGTCAGAGGCTGCGGAGGGGATGACAGGGGAGGTCAGAGGCTGCGGAGGGGACGACAGGGGAGGTCAGAGGCTGCGGAGGGGGAAACAGGGAAGGTCAGAGGCTGCGGAGGGGGAAACAGGGGAGGTCAGAGGCTGCGGAGGGGGAAACGGGGGAGGTCAGAGGCTGCGGAGTGGGAAACGTGGGAGGTCAGAGGCTGCAGGGGGGGGCGGACAGGAGGCCAGAGGCTGCGGGGCGGCGGACAGGGGGTCAGAGGCTTCAGGGGGGCGGACAGGAGGTCAGAGGCTGCAGAAGGGGCGGACAGGAGGTCAGATGCTGCGGGGGTGGGGGGGGCAGACAGGTGATCGGAGGCTGCATGGGGGAGTGGGGGCAGACAGGAAGTCAGATGATGCAGGGGGGGCGGACAGGAGGTCAGATGCTGCATGGGGGGTGGACAGGAGGTCAGAGGCTGCTGGGGGGGCAGACAGCGAAGGTCAGAGGCTGCGGAGGAGGGGGGACAGGGGAGGTCAGAGGCTGCAGGGGGGATGGGAGCAGACAGGAGGTCAGAGGCTGCAGGGGGAGGGGGGGGCGGACAGGAGGTCAGATGCTGCATGGGGGAGGGGGGCGGACAGGAGGTCAGATGCTGCAGGGGGGCAGACAGGAGGTCAGATGCTGCATGGGGGGGGACAGGGGAGGTCAGAGGCTGCGGAGGAGGGGGGACAGGGGAGGTCAGAGGCTGCAGGGGGGGTGGGAGGTCAGAGGCTGCGGGGGTGACAGGAGGTCAGAAGCTGCGGGGAGGACAGGGCAAGTCAGAGGCTGCGGAGGAGACGACAGGGCAAGTGAGAGGCTGCGGAGGGGACGACAGGGGAAGTCAGAGACTGCGGAGAGGACGACAGAGGAAGTCAGAGGCTGCGGAGGGAACGAAAGGGGAAGTCAGAGGCTGCGGAGGGGAAGACAGGGGAAGTCAGAGGCTGCGGAGGGGACGACAGGGGAAGTCAGTGGCTGCGTAGGGGACGACAGGGGAAGTCAGAGGCTGCGGAGGGGACGACAGGGGAAGTCAGAGGCTGCGGAGGGGACGACAGGGGAAGTCAGAGGCTGCGCAGGGGACGACAGGAGAAGTCAGGGCTGCGTGTGGGGCGGACAGGAGGTCAGATGCTGCAGGGGGGGCGAACAGGAGGTCAGAGGCTGCAGGGGGAGGGGGGCGGACAGGAAGTCAGAGGCTAAAGGGGGTCGGACAGGAGGTCAGATTCTGCGGGGAGGGGGTGGACAGGAGGCCAGAGGCTGCGGGGGGGGGCGTCAGGAGGCCAGAGGCTGCGGGGGGGGGCGTCAGGAGGCCAGAGGCTGCGGGGGGGGCGACAGGAGACCAGAGGCTGCGGGGGGCGGACAGGAGGCCAGAGGCTGCAGGGGGGCGGACAGGAGGCCAGAGGCTGCGGGGGGGCGGACAGGAGGTCAGTGGCTTCATGGGGCCGGACAGGAGGTCAGAGGCTGCTAGAGGGGCGGACAGGAGGTCAGATGCTGCAGGGGGGGCAGACAGGAGATCAGAGGCTGCAGGGGGAAGTGGGGGCAGACAGGAGGTCAGATGATGCGGGGGGGTGGACAGGTGGTCAGATGCTGCATGGGGGGGACAGGGGAGGTCAGAGGCTGCGGAGGAGAGGGGACAGGGGAGGTCAGAGGCTGCAGGGGGGTGGGAAGTCAGAGCCTGCAGGGGGGGTGGGAGGTCAGAGGCTGCAGGGGGGGACAGGAGGTCAGAAGCTGCGGTGGGGGGACAGGAGGTCAGAGGCTGCAGGGGGAGGACAGGAGGTCAGAGGCTGCAGAAGGGAGGACAGGGCAAGTCAGAGGCTGCGGAGGAGACAACAGGGCAAGTGAGAGGCTGCGGAGGGGACGAGGGGAAGTCAGAGGCTGCGGAGGGAATGAAAGGGGAAGTCAGAGGCTGCGGAGGGGACGACAGGGGAAGTCAGAGGCTGCGGAGGGGACGACAGGGGAAGTCAAAGGCTGCGCAGGGGATGACAGGAGAAGTCAGGGCTGCGGGTGGGGTGGACAGGAGGTCAGAGGCTGCAGGGGGAGGGGGGCAGACAGGAAGTCAGAGGCTAAAGAGGGTCGGACAGGAGGTCAGAGGCTGCGGGGAGGGGGCGGACAGGAGGCCAGAGGCTGCGGGGGGGGCGGACAGGAGGCCAGAGGCTGCGGGGGGGGCGGACAGGAGGCCAAAGGCTGCGGGGGGGCGGACAGGAGGCCAGAGGCTGCGGGGGGGGCGGACAGGAGGCCAGAGGCTGTGGGGGGGGCGGACAGGAGGCCAGAGGCTGCGGGGGGGGGCGGACAGGAGGCCAGAGGCTGCCGGGAGGGCGGACAGGAGGTCAGTGGCTTCATGGGGCTGGACAGGAGGTCAGATGCTCCGGGGAGGCAGACAGGAGATCAGAGGCTGCAGGGGGGAGTGGGGGCAGACAGGAGGTCAGATAATACAGGGGGCGGACAGGAGGTCAGATGCTGCATGGGGGGCTGACAGGAGGTCAGAGGCTGCTGGGGGGTCGGACAGGAGATCAGAGGCTGCAGGGGGAGGGGGGGCAGACAGGAGGTCAGATGCTGCATTGGGGAGGGGGGCGGACAGGAGGTCAGATGCTGCATGGGGGAGGGGGGCGGACAGAAGGTCGGAGGCTGCAGGGGGAGGGGAGGGCGTTCAGGAGGTCATAAGCTGCGGGTGGGACGTAAGAAGAGGCACACGCCATCAGACGAGACCTCACTGAGCTCTGCTTTACTTTTAAAAATGGTGCCTCCCATCGTGTAACTGCGCATGCGCCCGCCTTTCCGAAATTTGAACCTTCAAAGAGACATTGGGAAAGGGATCTAAGTCCCATAAGGGATGATCATTGGGAGGTGGCATTGTCCGCACTGCCCATGGTCTCTTTATCCTCCACACAGAAATGAACCCAACTATTCATTTCACACAGGACCTATCACATGGCAGCGTAAAGATACCCCTCTTTGTCCTAGATGTAATATGGGGCTGGCTAATTTAAGACATGTTATGGAGATGTCCTAAACTCCATCAGTATTGGGAAGGGGTTATTTCTACTGCTAACTGTCTTTACACAAAAATGGAACTTCAGCTTTTCTGAACAACCCCCCCCCCCCGTATAATACAGGTATTTGCACCCATTTCTGGGCATAGACTCTCGTTGGAGTCTACGCCTCTTCACCCCCCGTCTACTGTGAAATGCACGGATCCCAGAGACAGCAGGGACCATCCGGATTGCGCAGCGCAACTCACGCTTGAGCAGTAGGGAACTGGGATGTACAAGGCTTCATTTCCTGATTCCTTTACCGATGATGGCGGTGGCAGCACCCGAGAGCCAAGCGACAGATGGCTTCAGGTGCCGACATCGGGCGCCCTGGACAAGTAAGTGTCTATATTTTAAAAGGCAGCAGATGCAGTATTTGTAGCTGCTGACTTAAAAAAATAAATAAATTGCGGGACCTCCACTTTAAGTCAGAATTGATGGAAGGACCTGGGGTATGCCCCTTAAGTATGATAGATGAATCTAGGACCCTGGAAAACACTCATATACCGATAGTTAGGACTCTCTTTATAGCCTAATTAAGGGATGTCTCCACATCCTCCGACATTAGGCAAATGGAAAATGCAAACAAATGATATGGTGCTTAGAGAAAAATAAATATATCTACATAGGACCCTGATGTATGGGGGAGGGGGATCTCTGGGGACCTTGATGTATGGGAGGTGGTGGGCTTTCTGGGGACCCTGATGTATGGGGGCTTTCTGGGGACCCTGATGTATGGGGGGATATTTGGGGACTCTGATGTATGGGGGGCTCTCTGGGGACCCGAATCAATGGGGGGGTCTCTCTGGGGACCCTGATGTAAGGGGGGCTCTCTGAGGACCCTGATGTAAGGGGGCTCTCTGGGGACCAGGATGTAAAGAGGGGACTCTCTAGGGACCCTTATGTAAGGAAGGGGCTCTCTGGGGACCCTGACATAAGGGGGGTCGGGGGCTCTCTGGGAACACTGATGTAAGGGGGGGTCGGGGGCTCTCTGGGGACACTGACGTAACGGGGGGTCGGGGGCTCTCTGGGGACCCTTACGTAAGGAGGGGGCTCTCTGGGGACCAGGATGTAAAGAGGGGGCTCTCTGGGAACCAGGATGTAAAGAGGGGGCTCTCTTGGGACCCTTATGTAAGGGGGGTCAGGGGCTGTCTGGGGACCCTGATGTAAAGAGGGGGCTCTCTGGGGACCCTTATGTAAGGGGGAGTCGGGGGCTCTCTGGGGACCCTGATGTAATGAGGGGGCTCAATGTGGACCCTGATGTAAGGAGGGGGCTCTCTGGGGACCCTGTTGTAAGGAGGGGGCTCTCTGGGGACCCTTATGTAAAGAGGGGGCTCTCTGGGGACCCTGATGTAAGGAGGGGGCTCTCTGGGGACCCTTATGTAAAGAGGGGGCTCTCTGTGGACCCTGATGTAAGGGGGTCGGGGGCTCTCTGGGGACCCTGAGGTAAGGGGGGATCAGGGGCTCTCTGGGGACCCGATGTAAGAAGGGGGCTCTCTGGGGATCCTGGTGTACGTGGGGGAGGCTCTCTGGGGACTTGTTTACATCAGCAGACCACTATTCTGCCTCTGTTGGAAACGATCGGGCGGGGCCCACAAGACACGCTGATTAGCTCTCGGTGTGTCCAATCAAACAGCGCGCAGACCCGCAAGTGCAGAATCAAGTACCTGTACGTGATTCTGCTCACAGGAGATGCAGCCCCGCAGTAAATGTACATGGTTAATGTGAGTTTATTTTTCTTTATTTTCTTAACTTTTTAAACATTTATTTTGAACATACAATAGATAAATTCTGTGACCAATGCATGTAATGTAGCAGTGCAATATTTATGTGGTGCTTTGTGAGGGTGTGGCTTGTGTGTGGGTGGGTGGAGACATGATCCCTATTGCCCAGCGGCCCCATGAGTTGTCAGTCCGCCCCTGCTCACAACCATCAATTATGTAGAATGGCACAAGGGGTTTGAGGACAGATATAGTCGTGATGATGTATTGACCATTTATTACACCAGATATATATGAACCTCTAAATATAGCGGTGTAAAAACTTGAATGATGGGGTTGGGAGATTAAGATATTAGTAGGATACAATGTTATGTCTTGTTTTTTTTTCTTTTCTTTTCTTTTTCTTAAATATTGCTTATAAATGTGTGTTTATTATGATTGTACAATATGTACATGGGTTGAGTGTGTGTCTTGTGTTGATTGTAACTAAAAACCTTAATAAAAAAAGGACTTACCATTCAGGTCTTCTGTTTTCTGCTGTTGGCCATTGACTTTAACGCCGGCATGAAAGCATCCAATAACGGCTCTGAAGCAGCCACGCATAAGAGCCCGTAGTATCCTTCTCTGCATTCTTTTGGGCTTCTTGCTTGAGATATCTGCAGGATGCAAACTGATATCTCCTTCCATAGGTGGTCTTCCAATGGTGGGTTTCTCTGTGGTGTTATTTTGAGAAACAACCTTTTTAAGGTTAAATCTGTTCATTATGAAGAATAATGAAACACGCTTTAAATTGGTGAGAATTAAATTGTAATGAAATCGGATAAAATCTGATCAGATTACAAGAAAAAACTCGCCAGAGATAGAAGCTCGTGTTAACCGTTCAGAGTCAACAAAGCAACTGGCAGGAACCCTGCTGAGCTGTTTCTTATATGAGAGCAGCCAGTGACATCATAGTGCAGCAGTGTTGTCATGGAAACCTTTTTTTTTTTTTTTTTTTTTCAAATCTCCTGGTGCTCCTCTAACTGACAGGCTTTTGTTGCCATGGTTACCAAAGCTTCTGCACAGTGATGAGCAGTGGGGGAGGCGGCTGTAACATCTTAGCTCTGATTATAGAACCCGGGGGACAGCACAGCCACACCATCTACTAAGGATTTATAATAGAGGAATATGATGGGGCAATATTGATGGGACAACGTGATCTCATTTTAATGATTGTGGTGGAGGTAATATTTTACATTGTCGCCAGTGCTTATGTGGAATTGTTTAATAAAATATTTTGTTTCTCTTTGAAGAATCTCTTTGGAATTTGTCCTACTTTTTTATATGCTGTTTACTGATTCAGAGGAACACACCTCACACTTTATTGATTACTATTGGGGTGACAGTTTTGGTGGCCTGGTTGAGGAATTGCTACCTATAATTCTTTTCCTCCCCAGTAACCATTTACCCAGGTGTACCTTCAGTGACTATTTACCTATACAATACATTGTCTGGAGGTACTGCATGTTTTACTATATAGATTCAACATTGTGAAATTTAAAGGATAAGTTCACTATAAACAAAAATAAGTGCACTTTTTTTGTAGGTAAAAAAAAAGTGCATTTACCATTTTATTTTTTTATTCTTTATAGAAGCCTGGAAAGCATTGCACCATGCATGACTCCTACAGACGGTCAGTGTAAGCTGTCTGCCCTATACACCGTACAGGCAGGCTTTTTCACATTACAGGAAGAATCAATGGACTACCAGAGGGCTCAACAACGCCATGGTAGTTCATTGAGGACTACAAGATGACAGCTTCAAAGGCACTTGATACTTGAAGTTTTCACATCCACAGAACTCTGTGAATGAATAAACCTGTTTTTTTTTCCCTTAAAGAGGGATTTCACTGTAAAAAAAAAAATATTAAAAGCCAGCAGCTACAAATACTGCAGCTGCTGACTTTTAATAAATAGACACTCACCTGTCCCTGGATCCAGCAATGTCGGCAGCCGAGGCCAAACGACTGCTCGGCTCTCGGCTGTTGCCGCCACTATTCTAAGTGAGGGAATCAGGAAGTGAAGCATTGCGGCTTCACTTCCCGGTTCCCTACTGCGCATGCGTGAGTTGCGCAGTGTACTAGGAATGGTCCGCGCTGTCTCTGGGACCCATGTGTGTCCCAGCAGACAGTGCAGAGGGACAGGAAGAGGCATAGACTCCCGTTGGAGTCTATGCCCGGAAGTGGGTGCAAATACCTGTCTTTGACAGGTATCTGCACCTTCTTCCCCCCTGAAAGGTGCCAACTCTGACACTGGAGGGTTCTGATCAGCGGAAGTTCCACTTTAGGGTGGAACTCCGCTTTAACGGCGTCTGGACCCCCCACCGCACATTTACCACGGCAGGGTGGCCCCAGCTGCACGAAACAAAGTACCTGTATGTTGCTTCCGCTTCGGGGATTGGGGCGCGCTGCCAGCGACCCACTCCCGCTGTGATTAGACACAATCAGCGGGTCCAGCGGCCACAATGGCTGCCAAATCCTGCCGATCATTCACTGGAGAGGCAGAACAGCAGTCTGCTTATGTAAACAAGAGAGAGATTTTGTGTTTGTGTTCCTCCAATCAGTCCATCCCCCACACAGTTAGAATTCACTCCCTAGGAGCACTTTGACCGCCCCTGGTGTCAACCTGTTCCTTGCCAGTGTAATTTATACAGTGACAGTGCATTTTTTTTTAGCACTGATCAATATATTAGTGTCACTGGCCCCCAAAAAGTGTCACTTAGTGTCAGATTTGTCCGTCGCAATGTCACTGTCCCAAAAAAAATTGCTGATCGCCATCATTACTAGTAAAAAATATAAATGCCATAAATCTATCCCATAGTTTGTAGATGCGATAACTTTTGCGCAAACCAATCAATATATGCTTATTGTGATTTTTTTACCAAACATATGTAACAGACTACATATTGGCCTAAACTAATGAAGAAATTAGATTTTTTTTTAAATTTTTAATGGATGTATCTTATAACAGAAAGTAAAAATTGTCGACCTTTTTTTGTTCATAGCCCAAAAAAGAAAATCAGCAGAGGTGATCAAATACCACCAAAAGAAATCTCTATTTGTGGTAAAATAAGGACATAAATTTTGTTTGGATACAGCGTCACTTGTCTGCGCAATTGTCAGTTCTTGGTGCAGTGCAATTTAAAAAAAAATGGATCAGGGGCTTCTTTCCCTGCATTTCTGCAGATATGGCAACCTATTGAAATGCATGGGTTGCCCTACACGTGCTACGTGCTACACACAGCCAAACAGACGTAAACGCAGTTAAGCTGTTTTTACCACCCCCAACAGCTCCCCCTTTAGCTGTATAAATGATGTGGGCAAGGCTGGAAGTATACCTCCAGGTGAATGGGGCTGCACTGTAACCACCTCGCAACTGTGTGCATTGCATGTGGTTGCGTTGTGGTGATGCTGCATTTAAGGGGTTACATATTACCTCTTTACCACCTCTCAAATGCCTCTGAAAGGCAATCTGAACATGGATTGCTGTTCAGAGGAGTGACAGTCCTGGCTGCTATTGTGAAAAAGGCGTAAAAAAGCAGTACAGGAAGGGGGATCAGGATTAAAAGTAACACAAACACACACATATAAACACACACACATACAAACACGTGCATATATGCATAAAAACACATGTACGCAAACAGACACACGCAAACACCTGCATAGCTCCCACCTGTCCCTGATTTGGAACAATGTCCCTCATTCCTGCTCATTTGTCCTTCATTTTGGTCTGATCTATATAGCTGTATATTAAATGCACTTTTTATTTATCAAAAAGTGTTTACAAATGCAGCAAATTAAAAATCACTTTGAAAGGTTTAGTGCTGGAAAATTGCAAAAGCCAATATAAAGGAATAGTAGTGGTAAAAAAAAGCACAGTTTTTTGGTATAATTTTCCTTTGCCTGCATACTTTTGCTGATAGGTGTCCCTCATTCCCATCTCAAAAAGTTGGGAGGTATGAACCTGTATAGGTCCCTTTTAAAAGTAGCAGTACAGTACCTTCCTTTGCATGGCTGGGTACTGCATGAGGCACCACGTGAGTGTGTGTTGCGGAAGGAAGAAGTGAGTTTGTTTTCTCAGAGTCTGGAGAAAAAGTTGGGAATGCACCTGTCAGGGCTGGCTTAGCCCTTCCTTCTCTGGGCTGGCGGCTCAGCTGTTGGCTAATTGCCAGCTCTCATCTCTCTCCACAGTTACCAGCTGTTCCTGATCATGCTCGTCTCACCTACCTACTTAAAGCTATCCAGCTCACTTCACCTCTGCCTTCGCATTGGTCACATCAAGAAACCATCTCCTGCGGTTCTGTTTAAAGACTGGCTTGCTGACATCCCTTCTGGCTCCTTATCCTGATTGCTGTTGCTCTACTTGGATCCCTGACTTCTGGCCTGGCTGATTACCCGATCTGGTTATTGAACTCTGGCCTGTCTGACTACTCGATCCAGTTACTGGACTCTGGCTATGCTTTGACTACGCGTTTTCTGTTTATTTATTTTTTATTTTTATTTAATAAACAAGTGTGATTTAATTGTACTTCTATCTCGGTCTTATTCATGGTTTCTGACAGTACGCGAAGGCCATGAATTCAGAAGATACAGTCAATCCACTTGTTGGTAATATTTTTTCCAGATTGGATAAGCAAGATCACCGCATGGATCAGTTTGCCATGGCTTTACAAACACTACAGAGTCGCACGGCTCACCTGGAATCCCCCACCGTGGCTGCTCCAGTACAACCTGAGTCACAGGACATCCCTGCTGCGCCAGTCTCTGTGCAGACACCCGCCTCGAGTATTACCTCTACAAGAGGTATGTCTGGTTCCGGTCCGCTTCCCCATCGATTTGGGGGTGATCCAGTTCAATGTAGAGGGTTTCTCAATCAGGTTGAGCTATACTTCAAGATGCTGCCCCAGGCGTTTCCCACCCTCAGTTTGTGGCCTCTTTAAAAGGGTATTTGACGTTCCCGCACGCTCCGCTTCTGCTGCCAAGTGCCTCATGTCCATCAAACAGAGTTCGAGAACTGTTGCCGACTACGCCATTGAATTCCGTACTCTGGCAGCAGAGGTTGCTTGGAACAATGAGGCCCTCGTGGCTGCTTTATCTCATGGTCTCTCGGATTCCATCAAGGATGAGATAGCAGCATGAGATATACCCACTGAGTTGGAAAGCTTGATCTAGCTTGCCATCCTCATTGACTCCAGACTGAGAGACTTTCTCTTAAGGAGCGTTTGCGGAAGCCTCCTGAACGTTTGCCTCCGAGCTTTGTAGTCCCACCCATGCCTCCCTCACCTCCCATGCCTCCTGGTATCGAGTCGGTCAGTGAAGATGAACCCATGCACCTGGGCTTCGCGCGTCTCTCTGCGGATGAGAGAGCCTTTAGGAGGAGGGAGAGATTGTGCCTTTATTGTGGCCAGGCAGGTCACTTTTTGAAGTCTTGTCCTACCCGTCCAGGGAACGCCCGAACCTTGAGGTCCTGTCATGGACAGACCTCCTTAGGTGGCGTTATTTCGTCCCCAGTTATCCAGAAGGATAAGCCCCTGGTTTTGGTCACCCTTTTTTGGGCTGAGTCGTCCATTGAGATACAGGCTCTAATCGACTCTGGGGCTGCAGGCCTGTTCATTGATGCTGCATTTGTTTCGCAGCACTCTATTCCGCTGCAGCTGCAAGACACTCCACTTGCCATTGAGGCTCTTTATGGGAGACCTTTACAGCCTGCCCATGTGACTCATGAAACGGTGCCATTGTCCATGGCCGTAGGGGCTCTTCACCATGAGATAATCCAATTCCAAGTTATTTCCTCACCCAGCGTTCCACTGCTTATTGGTTATCCTTGGTTACAGAGGCACAACCCCTCTTTTGATTGTCTCTGTGCTCAGGTTCTCTCCTGGTCACCACAATGCAGTGAGACATGCTTCCTGAAGGTATCCAAGGTTTTGTGCACCACTTCACTCCCCTCCCTGCCGGAGGAGTACCGTGATTTTGGCGATGTCTTTGATAAAGGTCAAGCCGGTAGTTTGCCTCAACACCGGCCTTATGATTGCGCAATTGACCTTCAACCTGGTGCCATGCCTCCTCATGGCCGGGTTTAGCCTTTGTCGGTCTTGGAGGATAAGGCCATGGAGGAGTATGTTGCTGACCCACTTTCTCAAGGTTTCATCCGCAAGTCCTCATCTCCTGCTTTTGCTGGTTTCTTCTTTGTGAAAAAGAAGAGCGGTGAACTGAGACCTTGTATAGATTATAGGGGTCTCAATCGTGTCACAATTAAAAATGCCTACCCGATTCCATTGATTACTGAGTTTTTGACCACCTCAAGGGAGCAACGGTTTTCACGAAGCTTGACCTGAGAGGGGCATACAATCTCGTGAGCATTAAGGAGGGCGATGAGTGGAAAACTGCGTTTAATACCAGAACAGGCCATTATGAATACCTAGTAATGCCTTTTGGCCTTTGTAACGCTCGGCAGTTTTCCAGGAATTTATTAACAATGTCCTCCGAGATTTGTTGCAATTGTGTGTGGTGGTTTATCTCGATGATATCCTCATATTTTCCAAGTCCCTGGAGAGCTACCACACAGATGTCTGTTGTGTACTTCAGAAACTAAGAGAGAACGATCTCTATTGTAAACTGGAGAAGTGCGAGTTCCATCGTGAACAGGTTACATTCCTGGGCTATGTCATTTCCACTGCTGGTTTTTCGATGGACCCAGAGAAACTGTCGGCAGTCCTACAGTGGCCTCGACCCGTGGGTTTACGTCCTCTGCAACGTTTCCTGGGCTTTGCTAATTACTATCGGAAGTTTATTCGTAACTTCTCGTCTCTGGTCAAGCCTCTGACTGATATGACCAGAAAGGAAGGTAACCCACAGAGTTGGTCTCACAAGTCCATTAAGGCCTTTGAGACTCTCAAGGCTGCCTTTGTTTCTGCTCCTGTGTTGGCACATCCTGATCCTACGTTGCCTTTTATCCTAGAAGTTGATGCTTCTGAGACTGGAGTTGGCACCCTTCTGTCTCAACGTCCTACCTCTGAGAGCGCTATGCCCCCGTGTAGCTACTTTTCCAAGAAATTGTCACCTCCTGAGTGCAATTATGAGATTGGTGACAGAGAGCTGTTGGCGATCTTTTTATCCCTGAAAGAATGGAGACATCTCCTTGAAGGTACCACTGTGCCGTTCTTATTCTTACTGACCATAAGAATCTTACATTCTTGTCTGACGCTAAGCAACTCTCTCCCAGAAGGGCGCTATGGGCTCTTTTCTTGTCAAGCTTTAATTACATTGTCTCATTCTTACCCGGTACTAAGAATGTAAGGCCTGATGCCTTGTCACGACAATTTTCCTCCACTTCCAAGTCGGAGTCGGTTCCGGTTCCTATAATTCCTCCTGAACGTATTTTGGCTAAGGTTCGCACCAGTCTTACTTCTCCTTTAGGTGACAAAATTTTTGCTGCTCAGGTCCATGCTCTTCCTGATAAACCTTGTGACCGCTGCTTTGTCCCAGAGAGTCTCTGTACTGCAGTGCTCCAGACTTACCTTTCTCCCAAGGCAGCTGGCTATCCTGGGAAGAATCAACTTATTTGGGCCATCTCCCAACAATTCTGGTGGCCTAGTCTACGGGCTGACATATCTGCCTGTCCTGTGTGTGCTCAGAGTAAGACTTCACGACACCTTCCAGTGGGCCGCCTACAACCCATACCCAATGGAGAGAGGCCCTGGACTCACCTGTCTATGGATTTCATTGTGGAATTGCCCAACTCCCAAGGCAACACTGTTATCCTTATGGTGGTTGACCGTTTCTCAAAGATGTGTCATTGTATTCCACTTAAGAAGTTGTCCACCTCTAAGGAACTGGCTTCCATTTTTGCTCGGGAGATCTTTCGATTACATGGGCTACCCAAAGTGATTGTCTCGGATGGGGGCAGTCAGTTTGCCTCCCAGTTCTGGTGAGCCTTTTGTGCACAGTTGGGAATCCAGCTTGCGCTCTCTTCTGCGTATCACCCGCAGTGTCAGAGAACACTGCGGTGACAGTACGATCCAGCCAAGCATGGAGTCCGACAGTGGGGCCTCACCCTTGGAAGCCTTGTGCCAACAACTTTCCACCCTCACCCAAGCAGTCCAGGGCCTGCAAGATGGTTATCACCAACTTGAGCAGAGAGTGGAGTCATTAACACCAAGCACTGCTGCTCTCCAAGGGGCCACAGCATCCCGATCCTCCGTTCCGACAACATCAGTATCTGCACATGCAGTAGTGGTGCCACCCCCAGAACCTCGAGTTCCTACCCCAGAGAGGTTTTCCAGAGATCGCAGCAAATTTCGCGCCTTCAAGAACGCCTGCCAGTTATATTTTTTTCTGCAGCCTCATACTTTTTCCCTGGAAAGCACAAAGGTGGGATTCATTGTTTCCTTACTTCAGGGCGAACCCCAAACCTGGGCCCACCGCTTATTGGAACAGGCCAGCCCTCTGCTTGATACCATTGGCTCCTTTGTAAATGAGATGGCTAAGTTATATGATGACCCTCAGCGTGCCACAACTGCAGAGGCCAGTCTCCATGCCCTTCAGCACGGTCGCAAACCTGTAGAGGACTACGTAACGGACTTCAGGAGGTGGAGTTCTGATACTCAATGGAACGACGCCGCCCTCCGTTATCAGTTCCGCATTGGACTGTCCGAGGCTCTAAAAGACGAGCTGGCCCGTATCGGAGTTCCCAGTTCTTTGGAGGACCTAATACAAGTGTCAATTCAAATTGATCGTCGTCTCAGGGAAAAGAGATCTGAGAGAATCAGCCAAATTCGTCCCACATAGATGTTGCCTAAAATCCCGAATCATCCTCCCATTCCTTCCTCTCATACACCTGTTACCATTTCTGAAACTCCAGAACCAATGCAAATAGGCTTGCTTCGTTCACCGTTATCTGCGGAAGAAAAACAGCGCCGTCGTCAGATCAATCTCTGTCTCTATTGTGGAGAAGCTGGCCATTATGCAAATACGTGTCCAAACAAAACCCGTAAGTTCCATCCTTCATTTCTTGAACCCAATACATTGCCTTTAACAAAATCCATTCACATCGCTGTTCCCATTTCCTTACAGCTTCCAGAAGGAACACTCCAGGTCCAAGCTATAGTTGACTCTGGCGCCTGCAGCTGCTTCATTGATCATGCTCTTGTCCTTCAACATAATATACCTCTGATACCCAAGCAACGTCAACTCTCCATGCGGTTAGCGGATGGATCAAACATTAACCACCTTCAGACCGGACCATTTTGCTGGTAAATGACCAGAGGTCTTTTTACAATTTGGCACTGCGCTGCTTTAACTGGTAATTGCGCGGTCATGCAATGTTGTACCCAAACAAAATTTGCGTCCTTTTCTTCCCACAAATAGAGCTTTCTTTTGATGGTATTTGATTGCCTCTGCGATTTTTATTTTTTGCGATATAAACGTAAAAAGACCGCAAATTTTGAAAAAAAATGATATTTTCTACTTTTTGTTATTAGAAAAATCCAATAAACTCAATTTTAGTCATACATTTAGGCCAAAATGTATTCAGCCACATGTCTTTGGTAAAAAAAAAGTCAATAATTGTATATTTATTGGTTTGCGCAAAAGTTGTCACATCTACAAACTAAGGTACGTTTTCTGGAATTTACGCAGCTTTTAGTTTACGACTGCCTATCTCATTTCTTGAGGTGCTAAAATGGCAGGGCAGTACAAAACCCCCCCAAATGACCCCATTTTGGAAATTAGACACCCTAAGGAAATTGATAAGTAGCATGTTGAGCCCATTGAATATTTTATTTTTTTGCCTCAAGCGATTGAATAATGACAAAAAATTATTATTTTTTTTTTTTTTACACAAAGTTGTCACTAAATGATATATTGCTCACACATGCTATGGGCATATGTGAAATGACACCCCAAAATAAATTCTGCTGCTTCTCCTGAGTACGGGGATACCACATATGTGGGACTTTTTGGGAGCCTAGCCGCGTACGGGGCCCCGAAAACCAAGCACCGCCTTCAGGCTTTCTAAGGGCGTACATTTTTGATTTCACTTCTCACTACCTATTACAGTTTTGAAGGCCATAAAATGCCAAGATGGCACAAAACCCCCACAAATGACCCCATTTTAGAAAGTAGACACCCCAAGCTATTTGCTGAGAGGCATTTTGAGTCCATGGAATATTTTATATTTTGCCACAAGTTGCGGGAAAATTACAAACTTTAATTTTTTTTTATTTTTTTTTCACAAAGTTGTCACTAAATGATATATTGCTCACACATGCTATGGGCATATGTGAAATGACACCCCAAAATAAATTCTGCTGCTTCTCCTGAGTACGGGGATACCACATATGTGGGACTTTTTGGGAGCCTAGCCACGTACGGGGCCCCGAAAACCAAGACCCGCCTTCAGGTTTTCTAAGGGCGTAAATATTTGACTTCACTCCTCACTACCTATTACAGTTTTGAAGGCCATAAAATGCCAAGATGGCACAAAACCCCACAAATGACCCCATTTTAGAAAGTAGACACCCCAAGCTATTTGCTGAGAGGCATGTTGAGTCCATGGAATATTTTATATTTTGCCACAAGTTGCGGGAAAATTACAAACTTTATTTTTTATTTTTTTCACAAAGTTGTCACTAAATGATATATTGCTCACGCATGCCATGGGCATATGTGAAATGACACCCCAAAATAAATTCTGCTGCTTCTCCTGAGTACGGGGATACCACATATGTGGGACTTTTTGGGAGCCTAGCCGCGTACGGGGCCCCGAAAACCAAGCACCGCCTTCAGGCTTTCTAAGGGCGTTACAGTTTTGAAGGCCATAAAATGCCAAGATGGCACAAACCCCCCCCAAATGATCCCATTTTGGAAAGTAGACACCCCTAAATTTAGGGGTACACTAGTGAGACTAGGTAATAAATGGCGGGTGCCCTGAAACTATAAAAAAAATAACTAACCAACCAGCGTCACCTGTAACAGTTATATGGTGATCACTGGTGAAAGGGTTAACTAGGGGGCAATCAGGGGGCTTTATGCGGTAGTATATGGGGGTCCCTGGCGCTATAAAAAGCTGCGGCGAACCTAAATACCTACCTGCCTAACTAGCGTCACCTGTGACACTAATACAGTGATCAGAAAAACGATCGCTTATTAGGCTGGGTTCACACTGGAGCGATGTGGGAACGCCACGAATGCGCGGCGGGTTCCCGCGTCACATGCCTCCCGGCGGCAGTTCACACTGCCCTATGCGAACTGCTGGGAGTGTCAGTGAAATGTTAATGACACCCCCAGATCAGTTCGCATATCGCAGTGCGATCTGCAAACTCGGATCGCATGGTGTGAACACCCATGCGATCCGATTCTGCTGCGGACCAAAAAAAGGGTCCCGTGCGAGTTTGCGGCGGGTGCGACACGAATTCAGCCATACTATCTGTATGGCTGAACTCGAATCGCACAGAGATCGGATGTGATTTGCACTGCAGTGCGGTGCGAATCACATCTGTTCTCATAAACCGCTGCAATGTGAACCCAGCCTTAGTGACACTGGCGACGGGGGGTGATCACGGGGTTAAACCTTTATTGGGGGGGTTAGGGGGGTACCTTTGAACTAAAGGGGGCTAACCCTAACTGCCCTAACAGTTATTACAGTCACAAATGACACCCGCCGGGTGATCAGGGGGTTAAACCTTTATTAGGTAATAAATGGCGGGTGCCCTGAAACTATAAAAAAATAACTAACCAACCAGCGTCACCTGTAACAGTTATATGGTGATCACTGGTGAAAGGGTTAACTAGGGGGAAATCAGGGGGCTTTATGCGGTAGTATATGGGGGTCCCTGGCGCTATAAAAAGCTGCGGCGAACCTAAATTCCTACCTGCCTAACTAGCGTCACCTGTGACACTAATACAGCGATCAGAAAAATGATCGCTTATTAGGCTGGGTTCACACTGGAGCGATGCGGGAACGCCATGAATCCGCGGCGGGTTCCCGCATCGCATGCCTCCCGGCGGCAGTTCACACTGCCCTATGCGAACTGCTGGGAGTGTCAGTGAAATGTTAATGACACCCCCAGATCAGTTCGCATATCGCAGTGCGATCTGCAAACTCGGATCGCATGGTGTGAACACCCATGCGATCCGATTCTGCTGCGGGCCAAAAAAAGGGTCCCGTGCGAATTTGCGGCGGGTGCGACACGAATTCAGCCATACTATCTGTATGGCTGAACTCGAATCGCACAGAGATCGGATGTGATTTGCACTGCAGTGCGGTGCGAATCACATTCGTTCTCATAAACCGCTGCAATGTGAACCCAGCCTTAGTGACACTGGCGAGGGGGGGGGTGATCACGGGGTTAAACCTTTATTGGGGGGGTTAGGGGGGGCACATTAGAACTAAAGGGGGCTAACCCTAACTGCCCTAACAGTTATTACAGTCACAAATGACACCAATGCAAAAAAAAAAAAAAAAAAAAGCAATTGGTGTCACTGTGACTGGGGGGGCAGGGGTAATTGGGGGGTGATCGGGGGGTTAAGGGGGGGTGTGAGTGTGCCTGGCATGTTCTACTGTGTAGTGTAGTGCTTGTGCAACTCACCGATGCTCTCTCCTCGGTGCCGGAACGAAAAATACCGACACGGAGGAGAGAATACATCACTTCCTCTCCTGTGTTTACATTACAGGAGAGGAAGTGATGTCACGGGACATTTTCATTCGTCGGGAGCGATCGCGAGGGGGTGGCCATGAATGAATGGCCGTCCCCTCGTCCGGGATCGCTCCCGAACAAATACCGACCGCCGCAGGCACCGGGCGGGGGCCCGATCGGGCCCCCGACCGGCGGGCAGGCAAGGACGTACATGTAAGCCCTTATGCCTGCCCGTGCCATTCTGTCGACGTACATCGTCGTGCGGCGGTCGGCAAGTGGTTAAATCTGGCCCCATCACCCATGAGACTCAACCACTATCCGCCAACATACTACCCAACCATCAGGAACTACTTCGCCTGGACGTTATTTCTTCACCTCTATTTCCGATCATTCTGGGAATGCCTTGGCTACAAGCCCATAATCCTCAAATAAACTGGGTGACTGGTGAAGTGGTTTTTCAATCCGCCTACTGCCTTCAGAACTGCCTCAAGATCTCCCATCACTTGGTCGCAGTTCTTGCCTGCTCAGATCCCACATCTGAGGCTCAAAGACTGGTCCCGGCTACTTATCACAGTTTCCTAGACGTTTTTGACAAACAAAAGGCTGACACTCTTCCTCCACATCGGGTTTATGATTGCCCAATTGAATTATTGCCAGGAGCTGAAATTCCCTTCAGAAGGGTATTTCCCTTATCGGAACCTGAACTTCTAGTCCTCAAAGAATATATTGATGAGAACCTCAAGAAGGGGTTCATCCGGCATTCCTCTTCTCCAGCTGGTGCTGGAATATTCTTTGTGGAGAAGAAAGATCACTCCCTCCGCCCATGCGTGGACTACAGGGACTTGAACAAAGTAACGATTAAAAATCGCTATCCCCTTCCATTGATCCCGGAATTATTCCAGAGACTTCGGTCGGGTAGAATATTTACAAAACTTGATTTGCGAGGGGCCTATAATTTGATCAGAATCCGTGAAGGGGATGAGTGGAAATCGGCTTTCCGGGCACGCTTTGGCCACTTTGAGTATTTGGTCATGCCATTCGGACTCTGCAACGCACCAGCTACTTTCCAGCATTTTGTTAACAATATTTTCAGGGACTTTTTGGATTTGTTTGTGATCGTTTATTTGGACGATATTTTGATATTTTCAGACTCCCTAGAAACACACATCGTAACCACGTAAAACAGGTTCTTCTCAGACTGAGGCAAAACGGACTCTATGCCAAAGCCGAGAAATGTGAGTTTGAGCGCCAGACCATTCACTTTCTCGGCCTGGTGATATCGATTGAGGGTGTGGAAATGGATCCTCGGAAGGTTTCAGCCATCTTATCCTGGCCACCTCCAACCGATAAGAAAGGGGTACAACGTTTTATTGGGTTTTCTAATTTCTATAGAAAATTATCAAGAACTTCTCCAGCATTATTGCACCTATTACACAACTCACAAGAAAACAAAGTCGGTTTCAATGGACTGCTGCAGCTCAAGCTGCGTTTGATAAATTAAAAGGACTGTTCACATCTGCCCCAATATTAAAACATCCTGACCCTGCTCTGCCTTATACCCTGGAAGTGGATGCATCAGAAAATGCTGTAGGAGCCATTTTGTCCCAACGCCAAGGGCCTCAGTTCTTAATGCATCCTGTAGCTTTCTTTTCCAAAAAACTAGGTGCATCGGAAAAGAACTATGATGTGGGGGATCGGGAACTTTTGGCAATAAAATCAGCTTTAGAGGAATGGCGGTACCTCCTGGAAGGGGCAACACACCCAATATTGATCTTCACAGATCATAAAAATTTGGAGTACCTCAGAACGGCCAAACGTCTCAGGACCCGGCAGGCAAGATGGGCTCTTTTCTTTTCTCGTTTTAATTTTCATATAACTTACAGACCAGGATCCAAAAACAGTAAACCTGATGCGTTATCCCGTATGTTTACAGAAACTGTGAAAGTCTCATCTCCTCCGGACACTATCCTGCAAGCTGGAAATTTCTTATTAACACAACCTAGTTTCTTATCACAGGTTTGTCAGTCCTCCCAAGGAACATTAATCCCTTCAGATACAAACCTCCAAGAGAAGGATGGTCTCTTCTGGCAGAAAGACAAACTTTTCATCCCTCAAGATCTTCGCACTTCTGTTCTACAGGTTTTCCATGACTATCCTCTGGCTGGTCACTTTGGGGGTCACAAGACTATGAATCTAGTTCAAAGACACTTCTGGTGGCAAAGGACTGTAGGGACTATGTCAACTCTTGCCCAACTTGCCTCAGGAATAAAAATAGCAAGAATAAAGCGTGGGGAATGTTGAGACCACTACCCATTCCCGAAAGACCACGGGATAAAATCGCAATGCATTTCATTGTTGAACTTCCTCCATCTGAAGGGTTTTCTTCCATTTTTGTGGTGGTGGATCGTTTTTCTAAAATGTCACACTTTATTCCCATGAGAGGAACTCCATCTGCGACTGAAACAGCCAAAATATTCATTAAAGAAATTGTTAGGCTCCATGGAATTCCCAGTGATATTGTCTCTGACCGTGGAGTTCAGTTCACGTCAAAATTCTGGAAGTCCTTGTGTGAGGCACTAGGCATCAAATTGAATTTTTCTTCAGCCTATCATCCCCAAACCAACGGACAAACGGAACGTACTAATCAGATGTTGGAGCAGTATTTACGTTGTTTCACTTCCTTTTCCCCAGAGGATTGGGCTTCATTATTACCCTTGGCAGAATTTGCATTCAATAATACTACTCACTCTGCCACAAACCAGTCACCATTCTTTTCTAATTATGGTTTTCATCCTTCTTTTCTGCCAACATTTGTAGTGGATTCTCCTGTACCAGCTGTCCAGGATAGGCTAAATTTCTTTGTTGCCAACAATCAGGTACTTAAGGAAACCATTGCTAAAGCACAAGAAGACAATAAAAGATTCTTCGATAGAAAGAAAAGGGGAGAATTGGATTTAAAGGTTGGTGATCGTGCATGGCTTTCAACCGCGAACCTAAAACTGGCATGTCCCTCTAGAAAATTGGGACCCAGATATTTGGGACCTTTTCCAATTAAAAAGAAAATCAATCCAGTGGCATATGAACTTGAACTTCCTGACTCATTTAGCATCCATCCTGTGTTCCATGCTTCTTTACTTAAACCTGATGTACCCAATTCCTTTCCAGGTCGTGAAATAGGCCCTCCAGAAGCTGTGTTGGTAGATGGGGAGGAGGAGTTCGAAATCAAAGCCATTTTGGATTACAGGAAACGCCAAGGACAAAACCAATATTTAATTAAATGGAAAGGCTTCGGTCCTGAGGAGAATTCCTGGGAACCCGAAACAAACCTCCATGCCCAGAGGCTCATACGGGCCTTTCATCACTCTCAAAGTGTGGTTCGAAGAGGCATCCGGAGGCTGCCCTTAAGGGGGGGCACTGTCAGAGAACTCACCATGCGAAGATCCGTCCCCGTGTGGCAGCAGCTCACTTTCGTCCCAAGGATCATGCGCGGTGTCCCCATCGGAGGCATGCGAGTTCCGGTACGAACGGAAGCACACCAATACAAACACGTGGAGGCACTCGCGCCAACCGAACGTGTGTACGTAATTACGCACGCACGGCCACGTCCACCAATCACCCTATATAAACAGGATCCTGACTTGATACCAGTGCTGGATCGTCTTCAGCTACTCCTGAGACACCCGACCGTTGTTCCTGTGACCTTGTTCCTGTGACCTTGTTCCTGATACCCATTCCTTTGGATACTCCTTGTTTTGATCTCCTGGACTACCACTGACCTCGGCTTGGACTTTTGACTTTGGCTTGCTTCCTGATTTTGTACCTCATTGCTAGGACGTTACCAGACCCTCGCTTGTCCTTGACTACGCATCTGCCTCTCGTTCCTGTACCGCATTGCCTGCCAGTTGCCGACCTTGCTTGTTCCAGACGCGCAGTGTTTCCTGTATACCTGCTGAGCCTCCGTTGTCTACCTCCGTGATCAACCTACACCTCTTTCTCCGTGAGGACCCAGCGTCTCCAGGTCTTCAACTTCCACCTGCAGGCACCTGCACCCTTTCGCTGTCTTCACGCTCCCTGTTACCACCTCCAGGGGTGTGGAGACCGGAACCGTGCAAGAGGCCACCCTCAACAGTCTGACTCCGCTGTAAGGTACGTGACACGCAGTCTAATGGGACCGCAGAACAAGCCAATCAGTCCTTGGAGCAATTCCTATGTTGCTATATTTCTGACCATCATAACAACTGGTCTGACCTATTACCTTGGGCAGAGTTTGCTCACAACAGTGCCTTGAATTCTGCCTCCCGATTGTCTCCATTTATGGCGAATTATGGTTTCCAACCTTCCATGTTGCCTGACTCGTTTGTTCTGCAGAGGATTCCTGCATTAGAGGAGCATCTTCGTGGTCTTTGTTCCACTTGGGTACAAGTCCAGGAGGCTTTGCGTCATGCTAATGATAGGTACAGACCCCATGCTGACCACAGACACCTTCCTGTGCCTTCCTACCAGGTTGGGGACAGGGTCTGGCTGTCATCTCGCAATCTCCAGCTTTGTGTTCCCTCACTGAAGTTTTCACCTCGGTTTATTAGGCCTTTCCTTATCCTCGCAGGATTAACCCAGTAGCTTACGCGTTGGACCTTCCTCCTAGTATGCGCATCTCAAATGTGTTTGATTTACCACTTCGGTGCCACGTTCTCACCCTATTCAGGTTGAGAACCATGAGGAGTATGAGGTACAACCCATCGTTGACTCCCGTAGGTTCCGTGGACGCATACAGTACCTGGTGCATTGGAAGGGTTTCATCCTCGGACATACATGCCCCTGTTCTCCTCTGCGAGTTCTGTGACAGTGGGGTCACTTTGGACACAGGGTGAATAAAAGAAACCCCCGATATGGTCTGTGATAGCCATATTCAAGGCTGTATAATTCATTGTGTATAAATTGGATGTATACTGTATGTGGGGGTTAAGTGTCATTGCTGTGAGGAATTAAGTTGTTTTGCATTTCTATTGTTCTTTTAAGTCTATCCTTGTGTGTATTGTAAAGTGCCAGACAGACTGGCTGCTAACCCTTTGTGAAAAGATGTGTATTGGGTGGGATCGTTTGAAGCCTAGCAGACGTCTTGGGATGTGTGGGTGGAGCTGGGCTCTTGTTCATGTTAAAGCATGTGCCTTGAATTGTGTATAAAAATACAATGTTGGTTTTTAATAAATTCATTCCTACTACAGCAGAGACAGAGTGCGTCTCGTCTTTTTGCCAGAGGGATCGGCTCCTATAGGAAAGGGTCATTTAGCTGTGGATATTGGTACCGAGTGGATGTGTGTCTCGGAGAGGGAACATCGTAAACGGCGTTAACCCCCTTTATATTAGGGGAGCCGTTACATTGGTGGCAGCAGCGGGATCTTCCCTCCAGTCACTGGGACACTTCAAACCACCACAGTAAATGACCAGCTATGCAGCCTGCAGGAAAGCCGCACTGAAAGACTTACTTGAGAGCCGTGGAGGGACCAGTGGGACAAAGAACAAGGCCACCTTGATCAGGTAACTAACCGAGATGGATCAGAGGGATGGTGATGCAGGACCCCGGTCAGTTGAAGACTTGTTTCAGCAACGAGTTCGACAGCGGGTGGCATTATATGGTGCTAACCCATCAGAGACCGCCATACAGAATGCCATTAGAGACATCCAGCTGCAGGATGAGCGACAGGAGAGAGAACTAGAGCGGCAACATGAACAGAGAATGGCAGAAATACGGCAATCGGAGACACTTAAAGATGCAGCGCCTGTCCGTAAGTTGCCCTTTCGGGCGTTCAAACTATTTAAGGAGGGAGAGGAGGAAATTGAAGCATTCCTGCAGGACTTTGAGAGACTATGCCAGATACATGAAGTACTGCCCCAAGATTGGGTCGTCTTACTGGCAAGTAATTTAACTGGCAGAGCGGCGGATGCGTATCGGGCCCTGGAGGATGAGGACGCTAAAGACTATGATCGGGTAAAAGAAGCTCTGCTAGCCCGATTTGCCATTACACCCGAAGCCAGCCGGATTAAGTTTTGAGAATCTCGGAAACAAACCCACATAACATACGTGGAGTGGGCATATCAACTGCAGCGAGACCTTAAGGGCTGGATCCAGGGAAGCCACGCTCATACCATAGAAGACATCACCCAACTAGTACTCTTAGAACAGTTCTTTAACCACACCCCTCCGGTACTACGGGATTGGGTACGAGATAAGCAACCACGGACTGTACAGCAAGCGGCTACTTTGGCCGATGAATATCTGGACTCTCGAAGGTCAGGCGGAAGCGAGCGCTATCCACCATCTCGGCCCAGTGTATCAGCCTCTAACACAGCTTCAGCACCAACCCCAGCGGCCACTTATCCTCAGCAGCCCAGGTTCAACGCCCAGGACTATGCACAACCCATCAGGTGTTTCGGATGTAAACAGCTAGGGCACAAAAAGCCAGACTGTCCATTAAATCCAGCCATCCAGTCCCAGTCATGGAGACAACCAGCAAGGGGGAGCCCCCGCACACCCATGCCTGGGGCCCATTGCGTTGAGGGGGAAGAACATTGGGGCGTCCTGCACAAGGCTGATCCAATACAAGCAGCTAACCGGGACAACAGGCAACAACACAGGCAGACGGTCCGGGTTAATGGAACGGTAGCCAATGGCTTACGTGATAGCGGCGCTACCATGACCCTACTACGGAAGAACCTCATCCCAGAGAGCCAACACACCGGAGACACTGTAGCCGTAAGAGTAGCGGGAGGTACCATCTTCCGGCTACCCGTGGCCCGTGTTCACCTGGATTGGGGGGTTGGTTCGGGACACGTGAATGTGGGGGCGATGAAGGACTTGCCTGCGGATGTACTACTGGGGAATGATTTGGCCCCCCTCCTTTCTGCTTACACCCCGATGGGCCCCGATGAAGTCAACCCTGTGACTACCCGTGCACAGACACGTACTGCTGGAACCGGCCCACTTGCTGCAGAGACCCAGGTGAGACTATCCTCCCCGACACGTACCTTAGATCAGGCGCGCCTAGGCTGGGATACCCCAGAAGCATTCGGGAGGGAAACTCGGGAGGACCCGACCTTACACAAGTATAGGGCTAAGGCAGATACTCAGGAAAGGGGAATAGATGGGGAGCTGTTTGAATGGGATGGGGATAGACTGTATAGGATCCCTAAGCCATCTCAGAGAAGTAAGGCCCCTTCGCAGAAACGACAGCTGGTGGTACCTAAGAAATACCAGCTGGAGATTCTGCGAATCGGGCATGATGTGCCGCTAGCGGGACATCTAGGGTTCCGTCGCACGGCCCATAGGATCACACAGAATTTCTTCTGGCCCAATTTTAGCCAGG
This sequence comes from Lithobates pipiens, assembly GCF_037356315.1. Taxonomy (NCBI): domain Eukaryota; kingdom Metazoa; phylum Chordata; class Amphibia; order Anura; family Ranidae; genus Lithobates; species Lithobates pipiens. The sequence goes on along the minus strand of NW_027507686.1, from coordinate 84,486,383 downwards.
ATGTGCGACAATACTGCAAAACGTGTGACACATGTCAACGGATAGGGAAGAGGGGGGACCACCCTAAGGCTAAACTCATGTCCATGCCTATTATTGGGGAGCCCTTTTACCGCATAGCCGTTGACATTGTGGGTCCCCTGGCCCGGCCTAGTCCATCCGGAAAGAAGTATATTCTCACCGTGGTGGACTACGCCACCCGTTACCCAGAGGCAGTAGCTATGTCCAAAATTGAAGCAGAGACAGTAGCTGATGCCCTGGTTAAGATTTTTACCAGAGTGGGGTTCCCTAAAGAGATTCTCTCTGACCAGGGAACCCAGTTTACCGCGGTACTCACCCGGCAGTTGTGGAAGGTGTGCAATATTAAGCCCTTACTGAGCTCCCCCTACCACCCCCAGACTAATGGTCTCTGCGAACGCTTTAACGGGACCCTCAAGCAAATGCTGAGGACCTTTTCGGACTCTTGCAGAGACTGGGAGAGATTCCTGCCTCACCTGTTATTTGCGTACAGAGAGGTACCCCAGGAATCTACTGGGTTCTCGCCCTTCGAGTTACTCTATGGGAGAAGGGTCCACGGACCCCTCGATCTCATCAGAGGACACTGGGAGGGAGAGACAGAGCAAGAAGGGACCCCCATAGTACCCTATGTTCTGGAACTCAGGGACCGCATGGAGCAACTGTCTCTGATGGTAAGAGAGAATCTCCAGGTGGCCCAGGGAAGACAGAAGAGATGGTACGACTGGGGGGCCCGACAGCGGGTCTTCCAGGTTGGGCAGAAGGTCTTAGTGCTCAAGCCTGTGAAGACCGACAAGATGCAAGCATCTTGGCAGGGCCCGTATAAAGTAGTAGCCCAGGTATGTGATACTACCCATGTCATTGCCAGCTGTGCAGATGAAAGAATCCAGCGAACCTTTCATGTGAACATGCTGAAGGAGTATCAGGAACGGCAGGAGGATGTTGCTGCAGTATGTGCCCCTGCTGCGAACGACTCAGAAGGTTTACCCCTCCCTGACTTACTAGAGAGAGAGCCCCAGACCGACCTCATTAGCCTTGTACAGCTAGGAGACCGGTTAAGCCCCACAAAGAAGGAACAGGCTAAGCGGCTTCTGTGGGAGAAACAGGCGATGTTCTCCCAAAGACCGGGCTGTACGACCTTGGCTGTACATAAGGTAGAGACCCCTGGACAAGCACCCCTCCGCCAGCCCCCCTACCGTATCCCTGAAGCAGTCCGAGAGGAAATGCGGAAGGAGATACAGGAGATGATTCAGTTAGGAGTCATTGAGCCTTCTGACAGCCCTTGGGCCTCGCCTGTAGTCCTGGTGCCTAAGAAAGACGGGACTACCCGGTTCTGCGTGGACTACAGGCGACTCAACGAGAAGACCACCACCGATGCCTACCCGATGCCCAGGGTAGACGAACTACTAGATCGTATAGCCAGGGGACGTTATTTAACTACAATAGACCTGTGTAAAGGTTATTGGCAGATCCCCCTGGCCGAGGATGCTATCCCCAAGTCGGCATTTGTTACCCCATTTGGCCTGTACCAGTCTAAGGTCATGCCATTTGGAATGAAAAATGCCCCGGCGACCTTCCAACGTATGGTGGATAGGCTCCTCGATGGCTTCCAGGATTTTGCATGTGCATATCTGGATGACATTGCGATCTACAGTGGGTCTTGGGAGGAGCACCTGGTTCACGTAGGAGTGGTTCTGGACAAAATTCGGGCCGCAGGCCTGACCTTGAAACCAGACAAGTGCCATCTAGGGATGGCGGAGGTGCAGTACCTGGGGCACCGAGTGGGGTGTGGGAACCAGAGACCCGAGCCAGCCAAGGTAGAGGCAGTAGCTAACTGGCCCACGCCCCGTACTAAGACCCAGGTATTGGCCTTCTTGGGAACTGCAGGGTACTACCGACGTTTTGTCCCTAATTATAGTGCTATCGCCAAACCCCTGACTGACCTGACGAAAAAGAATTTACCTAGGCAAGTCCTCTGGTCTCCAGCTTGTGAATCCGCGTTTCTAGCCCTCAAGCAAGCACTTGTAAATGCCCCTGTCTTGGCTGCCCCAGTACCTAACAGGCGTTTTCTTGTCCACACAGATGCTTCCATGTTTGGACTGGGGGCGGTGCTGAGCCAAGTTGGGGAGGATGGAGGAGAACACCCTGTCGCATACCTGAGTAGAAAACTATTACCCCGGGAAGTGAGCTATGCGGCAGTGGAGAAGGAGTGTTTGGCCCTGGTCTGGGCCCTTAAAAAGCTGAACCCTTACTTATACGGACAGGAATTTTCACTGGTCACCGACCAAAACCCATTGGTCTGGCTTAACCGGGTCTCCGGAGATAATGGCAGGTTGTTGCGGTGGAGCTTAGCCCTACAACCTTACAACTTCACCATCAGCTACCGACCCAGGAAGCAAAATGGCAATGCTGATGGGTTGTCCCGGCAAACCGACGCCTTCCCGGGCTTCTAGTGCAATGTTGATGGGTTATCCAGTATTGGAAGAATGGACCCATGGACTAACTGCGGAGTCAACCCGTCTGGGGTCCCCTCCTCTGTTAGTCCCCTGCCGAAAGGGGAGATGTGTGACAGTGGGGTCACTTTGGACACAGGGTGAATAAAAGAAACCCCCGATATGGTCTGTGATAGCCATATTCAAGGCTGTATAATTCATTGTGTATAAATTGGATGTATACTGTATGTGGGGGTTAAGTGTCATTGCTGTGAGGAATTTAGTTGTTTTGCATTTCTATTGTTCATTTAAGTCTATCCTTGTGTGTATTGTAAAGTGCCAGACAGACTGGCTGCTAACCCTTTGTGAAAAGATGTGTATTGGGTGGGATCGTTTGAAGCCTAGCAGACGTCTTGGGATGTGTGGGTGGAGCTGGGCTATTGTTCATGTTAAAGCATGTGCCTTGAATTGTGTATAAAAATACAATGTTGGTTTTTAATAAATTCATTCCTACTACAGCAGAGACAGAGTGTGTCTCGTCTTTTTGCCAGAGGGATCGGCTCCTATAGGAAAGGGTCGTTTAGCTGTGGATATTGGTACCGAGTGGATGTGTGTCTCGGAGAGGGAACATCGTAAACGGCGTTAACCCCCTTTATATTAGGGGAGCCGTTACAAGTTCCATAGACGGTTTCCCCTCAAGCCGGAGGCCCTCCGAGGGAGAGGGGTCATTGGGGGGGGGGGGGGTACTGTCAGGGCTGACTTAGCCCTTCCTCCTCTGGGCTGGCCACTCAGCTGTCAGCTAATTGCCAGCTCTCTTCTCTTTCCACAGTTACCAGCTGTTCCCGATGATGCTCGTCTGACCTGCCTATTTAAAGCCTTGCAGCTCACTTTTTCCTTTGCCTTCGCGTTGGTCACATCACAAGGAACCATCTCCTGCTGTTTGTTTCAAGACTGGCTTGCTGACATCCCTCCTGGCTTCTTATCCTGCTTGCAGTTGCTCTCCTTGGGCCCCTGACTTCTGGCCTGGCTGATTACCCGATCTGGTTAATGAACTTTTGACTCGCTGACTACCCGATCTGGCTACTGGACTCTGGCTTTGCTTGACTACGCTTTTTTCTATTTACCTTTTTATTTTTATTAATAAACAAGTGTGATTTGATTGTACTTCTGTCTCAGTCTGTTTCATGGTTTCTGACAGTTTGTCAAAGAAGCCGCCGTGTGAGTTATAATCAAATTCTGACATCACTTTTAGCTGGACTGACCATACCATCCAGATGGATTGTTCTTGATATATATACATTTTCTTTGTAGATAGTTGGATTGTGCCTTCTCCTGAAGAAGTGATATTTCACAAAACGCTTAGGATATTGTGCTGCAATCCTTCTTTTTTTTATTATATATTATGGATTGGTTTTGATTTTATTCATTTATGTCTATTTTAATACTGCTGTGATTACTGATTCAGTGAACTGTTGTATCATGTTTCAACATTAGCTTAACTGTCGATGGATAATTTAATTAAAACTGTACTTTATGTACTCATACCTCTGCATACGTATTGATACTATGTTTATGCTCACTACATCAGCTGTTGGGTACACGCCTCATTCAAAGTCCCAAACTCTCTTCCCTTTATACAATTGAATAGGGATGGAGGCACATGTCTATGTGGGCCTCAATTAAAGTCTCAAACTTTTTCTTATGCATAAAGACTTGGATGAGTATGTTTGGGGTGGAGGAACTTGACTGGCATGCATAGAGTCTTGACCTCATCCCGATGGAACACCTTTGTGATAAATTAGAGTGGAGACTGCAAGCCAGGCCTTCTAATCCAACATCAGTGCCTGACCTCACAAATACTCTTCTGGAAGAATGGTCAAACATTTACATAGACATTCCTAAACCTTGCAGAGAGCCTTTCCAGAAGAGGTGAAGCTGTTATAGCTGCAAAGGGTGGGCCAACTCAATATTGAACCCTACGGATTAAAGTAAATTTGCGTGTAAAGGCAGGTGTCCCAATACTTTTGACAATATAGTGTATGTGCAAAAAAAATAGGCTATGAGGTGGGACTTAAATTATTATTATTGACTTGAACATTTTTTAAGCAAGGGGTAGTGAAAATTTCATTTTATTTTTTTGTAAACTGTAAAATCTTCCTAATTAGTTATTATCACATATCCTGCTTCTGTGTTTGGGTTTTGACATCTTTAGATTATTCCTTTCTTTTAAAATTGATCCCAATTGGAAGTGCCATGCACTTGCAACATATGTTGATTCAGAATCCTGACATAAGCACACATGAAGCTCCGGGATGGATTATGTGGCAGCAGGGCTGGACTGGGACAGAAATTTGGCCCTGGACTTCATTCAGACCGGCCCACTTTAATTTTGCAAACACGCACAAAAACAGTATGTAAACTATACACAATTGCGTAAAAAAATAAGATAAAATTATTCATCAGTTACCGTGGCCAGTGCCATTAAATTATTCATCAGTTACCGTGACCAGTGCCATTAAACTATTCATCAGTTACCGTGACCAGTGCCATTAAATTATTCATCAGTTACCATGACCAGTGGCATTAAACTATTCATCAGTTACCGTGACCAGTGCCATTAAATTATTCATCAGTTACCGTGACCAGTGCCATTAAATTATTCATCAGTTACCGTGACCAGTGCCATTAAATCATTCATCAGTTACCGTGGCCAGTGCCAATAAATTATTCATCAGTTACCATGACCAGTGCCATTAAATTATTCATCAGTTACCATGGCCAGTGGCAGTACATTTACCCCTCCCCCCTCCCCCCACCATGCTGTATATTACAGAAATCACAGACACTAACATTAACAGTCAGACTCTCAATTTATTATTAATCATGCTGCCATGCAGCCTGCATCCCATATAGCATCCGATTAGCTTATTATTTAGTGCTTACTTGAATTACACTGATCGACTTTTCTTTGTCCCCTGACCCTGTCTGTGCTGCTGTCTGGGTGAGTGGACTTGCTGCAAGGAATTTTCAGGTTCCTCCTCGGCAGCGCTGGCTCCTCTTGGTTGCAGTCACAAGCAGCTAAGCTTGGGCAGCAGCTTACTATGCTCCGGCTCCTCCCACGTCCCCGGGCTGCCTCCGCCCTCCGGCCGTGAGTGACGTCATGGCGCCGGGACAAGGAGGCAGCCTGTAATGTTATGGGAGTAAATGGCAGCGTCACGAGGGGGTGGTGCTTGTGTGCCGAGTGCAGGAGCTGAGCTGCTGCCGCCGCCGCCGCCAGCCTTATTGTAACACAGGACAGACATGGAGAGTGTAGTGATTCAAACACATACCACACTGTCTGACAACCGGCCCACTGAGCCAATCGGCCCACCGGGAAACTCCTGGTAGTCCCGATGGCCAGTACAGGCCTGTGTGGCAGTGAGGTGACACCAGTATCACAATCACTGCATTATTATAGATTTGTTACCTAGCAGGGAGCTCTGTACCATGTGGGACACCAGAGGAGTAAAATATCAGTACCAGGTATGCATATGTGTGTTTGGGGCAGTGGCAATGCCAGAAAAATAAGTTAACACTGTAATGAGAAGTTAAAAAGGTTTGCTACTATTGCCTTACAAATGTATAAATGTGGAAGCTTTACTATTATTATTAGTATTAGTCGTATATATTTTTGCTGGCTGTGTTTTGGTGTAGCATCCCAGTACAGTACAAATGTTTCCATTTATGAAAGAAAGGTGTGAACAGATCTAATATTTTGCTTCTCATTCTAGGAAGTGTCTGGGTGTTTAGAATCTACCAAGTCAGCCCTAGAGCCTGCGATAGTACAGTTTATAATGTTGCATTTGGAATCCTGATCGCTGAATACGTCTTTTTATGTCTTGCTGTATTCCTGATCTGCCTGTGCACGTGCTGTGGTTGCTGCCTAGAATTGAGGGTAAGGATTAAAATAACAACGCACATAAAATGCATAAGGATATATTGTGAGATGTGGGAATGGTTAAATTAAATTGATAATGGACCATGGCCTAACAGATTCTGATAGGAAACAATGAAGAAATCTGAGATTTTGTACAAATTGTATTCACTGACAGTACACATTGTCCCCATTTTCCTTCTACATATCCCCCCCCCCCAGTGTACATTCTGTCTCCCCCTACACACTACTCCCCCTCTGTTCACATTTCCAATCTCCCTGTACACATTGCCCACTTTTCCCCTGCACACCCTGTCAATCCTGCCCCCTCTGTACAAATTCCCTCAACCCAGCCCCCACACACATTGCCCCCTACCCCATAGACATTGATCCCCTCTGTGTAAAACTGACCACATGTACATTTCCCCCCTGCACACATTGGGGGGGGGGGGTTAAGGTTGATAGAAGGGAGGGATTCCCATTGCTTCAAAACATCACTATTTTCACTCCTCTTCCAGCTATGGGGAACATTTTTCCTGTCACACTATTCTTCCAGCCCTGCAGAACATCACTCCTGTCACCCCTCTCTTATCCTTGCAGAACATCTCTACTGCTATTCCTCCCCGCAGAACATCACTCCTGTCACCCCTCTCCCATCCTTGCAGAACATCTCTACTGCTATTCCTCACCACAGAACATCACCCCAGTCACCTCTCTCCCATCCTTGCAGAACATCTCCACTGCTATTCCTCACCGCAGAACATCACTCCTGTAACCCCTCTCCCATCCTTGCAGAACATCTCTACTGCTATTCCTCACTGCAGAACATCGTTCCTGTCTAGAGGTCGACCGATATGGGTTTTTCTCTGGCCGATGCCGATATTTAGAAATCATGGCGGCCGATAGCCGATATATGATGCCGATTTTTTTTTTGGGCCGATATGTTAGGCCGATTTTATTTTATTTATTAAATTTTTTTCCTTTTTTATTTATTATTTTTATTTTTTTAATCCCCCTTGATCTAACACACCTTTCCCACTGGGGCGTTTTTCAGGCGCTTTTGGGCTAAAAATAGCGCCTGTAAAGTGCCTGCAAAATGGCTCCCCTGCAGTCTGTGTGAAAGACAGAGTGCTTTCACACGGAGGTGATGCGCTGGCAGGATCTTAAAAAAAAAAGTCCTGCAAGCAGGACGTTTGGAGTGGTGTATACCGCTCCTCCACCACTCCTGCCCATTGATATGAATGGGCACCACTGCCTAAGCGCATGCAATGCGATTTGGTAGCAGTGCTTCATGGGCGCATTTAACCTCTTCCTTGGCCGCTAGCTGGGTTATATGTGCCCCACTAGCAGCCAAATAGCACCGCTAAAATGATGGTAAAGAGCCACTAAAACTTGCGTTTTACCATCAACGCCTGCCCGCTCCAGTGTGAAAGCAGTCTTCATAAGTGATACAGAAAATTTCTTACATTTAAACATTTATTAAACAAAAAAAACCTCCAATCAGTTTACTTGTATGCATGATTTAGATTAAAAAAAAAAACTATATATTAAATAAAAACAGGTAGTCAAAATTTTTGGACGAAAAAAAAAAATGGGCTAACTTTACTGTTTTTATTTTATTTTTAATTTTTAAATAGTGTATTTTTTTCCCCAAAAAATGCATTTGAAAGACCTCTGTGCAAATGCCGTGTGACATAAAATATTGCAACAACCGCTATTTTATTCCCTAGGATCTCTGCTAAAAAAATATATATAATTTTTGGGGGGTCTAAGTGATTTTCTGGCAGAAAATACAGGATTTTTACTTGTAAGCAACAAGTGTCAGAAAAGATTTAGTCTTTAAATGGTTAAACTGAGAACTTCTACACACAGAGATGATTTCATTCATTGAAGTGTAAACATTGTATCTTTCTGTTCTTTTCTTGGCAGCCTGCCCAGAGAGGAGGAAAGTGTTGCTATGATGACTCAGGCAACTTACACTGACTTCTATACAGAAGTCATTTCAAAGTCCCGCGGCAGTTCTAAATCGGCTTTTTATCAGCACAATCGGCCGATGCCGATTATTTAAAAAACGGCAAATATCGGCCGGCCGATATATCGGTCGACCTCTATTCCTGTCACCCCTCTCCCATCCTTGCAGAACATCTCCACTGCTATTCCTCACCACAGAACATCACTCCTGTCACCCCTCTCCCATCCTTGCAGAACATCTCTACTGCTATTCCTCACCGCAGAACATCACTCCTGTCACCGTTTTCCCAGCCCTGTAGAACATAATGTAAATGCTTTTTGGCAAGAATTTGCAGGTAAATACTTTTATCTGTAGGAAGTGATGTACCTAGAAAATATTGCAGAACCAACAATTAAAAAATATGAGAAGTAAAGTAGGAAAAATTTGAGGACTTTATTAATGTGCAGCTAGAGGAATATACAAATTATACAAATAGACTTTGTTGGAGATGTGCTGAAGTAATAAGAAGTGCGTCCATTAGTAAACTCTGCTCATGTTTTCAAATATATTATATTGTGATGATATGGGGTATTTTAGCTCATTGGTAGCTCCAAACAGAGAGTCCACTCCATTCAACGCCTCAAAGTCTGTTTTAGTGCTTTTTCTGACCACTTTTTTTTAAACTAAAGTAAAAGTTCACATCAGAATAGTATCCCTCGCAGGGGTTGTCACCATTATGTGATAAACAAACAGTACTCCACCTTGTGGCTCTTCCCTGTAGTATCTCAGCTTAGGCCTCCTGCCTTGCAGACCATCAAACACACAGTCCCAGTGTTTGTGCACTAAACGCTGAACCTTCCTCAACTCTGACTGTTTCTCCTGCAGCTCCCTGCTGCTACATCCTTACAGGCTAAGACTTTCACTGTCCCAGCATGGACAGTATGGAGTAACGTGATCCACACAGCTCCTTTGTACAGATTGACCCCCTCGGGAGGGTTGGGCCACTAACCTCTAATCATACTGCATATGTAGCACACTCCTTGAGGGGATGATGATGAATTTGGTCCTATCTTCCATTTTTAGCGCACACAGCCAGGCACACAGCATTTTTTACATTCATTCACTGGCTCAGGAAATAGTCTAGGGGTGTTTTTAGTTTTTTTTCTGTTTAATGGGAGTGCCAGAAAATTTAGAAAGCAATAAAAAAAGGGTACCTACATCCTATTAAAGTGGAAAGTTTGGTGGTTGAGGCTGTTGGACTTTAATGTTACCATAATGATTAAGATACACAATTATGTAAAACAAAATACATTTTATTAAATTAATATAGACATGTTAAAACATACATATTTCTAAAATTGTATCTCTGTCTGTTCAATCAAAAGAGGGGGGTAGAGCTTCAAAGAGTGGCAATACCAGTTCACCCTGTGTTAATTAAATTGGCATGCTCGGCATGTTTTGCGGATATTCGCCGCTTCTTCAGGAACTTTGTATTGCATAGTGTGAACAGAGACAATATATAATACTACAGAGATAAAAGAAAAAGATAGCAGATTAATCCTGATACAGACAATAAAACAAAAATAGTGGCAAAGTATGGCGTCCCTTCCAGAGAGTAATCATAACTAGTGATGGACGAACTTCCGACGGGACGTTTCGTGAACGCGGCCGATAGTTAGCGAACCGGAACATTCGCGGCGGGCCCCATTGACTTCATTGGGAGGCGAATTTCGCAAACCTACAGGTCAAATTTGCAGCCACAAAATAATTAATAGCTGTGCAAACATAGTCCCACCACATGGCCAATGACATAACACATGTATGAGGTGAATCTGGGATCGACAACTACAAGCATTCTTTTTTTATATGGGAAATTGTTGTGACAATTCAGGACTGTGGAGCGCATGAAGGCAATGGAGGAGAGGGAAGGTCAGGGTAGGCAAAGAAGAGGGTGCAGGAGATGATCACCAGCAGCGTGACATACAGCAATGAAACCTGCACCGTGATAGAGTCATCTGACACCAGCACCGTGATAGAGAGCACTGACATCAGCAGCGTGACATACAGCAATGACACCTGCACCGTGATAGAGTGATCTGACAACAGCACCGTGATAGAGAGCACTGACATCAGCAGCGTGACATAAAGCACTAACACCAGCACCGTGATATACAGCACTGACAGCAGCACCATGATAGAGAGCACTGACATCAGCAGCGTGACATAAAGCACTAACACCAGCACCGTGAAATACAGCACTGACAGTAGCACCATGATAGAGAGCACTGACATCAGCAGCATGACATAAAGCACTAACACCAGCACCGTAAAATACAGCACTGACAGCAGCATCGTGATAGAGAGTACTGACATCAGCACCGTGATATACAGCACTGACACCTGCACCGTAAGCAGCCCCAGGAGGAAGTCAGCATAGCACAGGGATGGTGGGAGCCCCTCATAATGAGCATAGCACAGGGATGGTGGGAGCCCCTCATAATAAGCAACACCAGGAGGAAGTCAGCACAGCACAGGGATGGTGGGAGCCCCTCATAATGAACATAGCACAGGGATGGTGGGAGCACCTCAAAATATGCACAGCAGAGGTACAGCCCCAGGAGGAAGTCAGCACAGCACAGGGATGGTGGGAGCCCCTCATAATATGCACAGCAGAGGTACAGCCCCAGGAGGATGTCAGCACAGCACAGGGATGATGGGAGCCCCTCATAATAAGCAGCCCCAGTAGAAATATGACACCGCTCAACCTCTTCAAAGAGGAGGGTACAGGCATATAGTACGGTGTGCTTTTTTTGGACAAGGAAGTGAGCCAAATGAAGAAAGAAGGTCTCTGTGCTCGATTAAAAAAGTTGTTTATAGACATATACTGTACATGGTCTACTGGTCACATGTGTTGAATTCCTCCGAGATCCATGCCTCATTCATTTTTAGAAATGTGAGGTAGTTAACACTGTCGTGAGCTAGGCAAATACGCTTATCGGTCACGATCCCCCCTGTTGCGCTGAACGTCCTTTCGGAAAGGACACTGGACGAGGGGCAAGCCAACAGTTCGATTGCAAATTGGGCAAGCTCTGGCCAGAGGTCAAGCCTGCCCACCCAGTAGTCCAGGGGTTCATCACTCCTCAGAGCGTCCACATCGGCCGTTAACCCGATGTAGTCGGACACCTGACGGTCTAGGCGTTCCCTGATGCTGGATCCGGATGACACCTGTCGATGGGTCAGCTGAAAAAATGATCTCATATCCGAAGTCACCAACACATCTTCAAACCGGCCTCTTCTTGCAGGCGCTGTTGGATTGGTACCCGCAACTCCTTCTCTGGGAGTGGGAATTGCTCCTCTGCCAGCGCACACAAAGGCAGAATGCAGCATTTCTCGAAGCAAGGCCTGGAAGTGCTCCATTCTGCCAGCCCTCTGTGACGGCGGTAACATTTCCGCCATTTTGTGTTTGTACCTGGGGTCTAAGTATGTTGCCACCCAGTACTTGTCCTTGACCCTTATGCTTTTTATACGGGGGTCCCTATTAAAACACTGGAGCATGAAGGCCCCCATTTGCACTAAACTGGAAGCGGTGTGGTGGCCTGGCTCATGCTCATCATCCAGGATAATGTCGTCCTCCTCATTCTCCTCTCCCCATCCACGCACAACAGGGATCCCAGAAAGGTTTAAAGCATGCTCTTCTTGCTCCTCCTCATCCGCCCCGGCACCATCCTCCTCTGACTCCTCTTCAGACTCCTGTTGTTCACTTGTCTTAGATAGAGTAGCCCCCCCTGGGAATTCATCCAGCATTGCGACTTCCTCATCTTCCCGCTCCTGCTCCTCCACAGCTTGATCAATGACACAACGCAATGCACGCTCCATAAAGAAGGCATAAGGTACCATGTCACTGATGGCGCCATGGCTGCGACTGACCAGTTTGGTGATCTCCTCAAATGGGCGCAGAGTTCATACAGGTAGACGTTAACTGCACGTTTCTGCTGGAGCAGCCTATCAAGCATATAGAAGGTTGAGTTCCATCGCGTCGGGCAATCGCAAATAAGACGTCTGACCGGCAGATTGTGTCGCCGCTGAATGTCAGCAAGGTGAGCCATGGCCGTGTAAGATCTTCTGAAATGGGCCGAGATTTTCCCTGCCTGCCGCAAGATGTCCTGGACCCCAGGGTATTTGACAAGGAATCGCTGCCCGACCAAGTTTAAGATGTGTGCCATGCATGGCACGTGCATGATTTTGCCCTGTTTCAATGCGCTAAGCAGATTGGCACCGTTGTCACACACCACTTTACCAACTGTCAAATTGAGCGGTGTTAGCCACTGATCTGCCTGTGAACGCAAAGCTGAAAGGAGTGCCGGGCCAGTGTGGCTCTTGTCTTCCAGGCACAACAGACGCAGCACGGCATGGCAACGTCTCACCTGGCATGTCGAATAGGTTCTGGGGAGCTTGGGCGGCGCAGCGGAAGAGACGCTAGCAGCAGAAAAGGAGGAGTCAGCCGAGGAGAAGAGGGAGGAGGATGGAGGAGGAGGAGAAGAAGAGTCAGGCCTGCATGCAATCCGTGGCGGTAAAACCAAATCTACACGGGTGCCACGGGTTACATGCTTGACGGCCGTCAGAAGGTTCACCCAGTGGGCAGTAAAAGTAAAAGTGATATACCTTCCCTGCCCGTGTTTGCTAGACCACGTGTCTGTGGTCATATGTATCTTGGCACTGACACTGTGTGCCAGAGATACATTCACTTGCCGCTGAACATGGCCATATAGCTCTGGGATGCCCTTCTCTGAGAAATACTTCCTTCCTGGGACCTTCCATTGTGGTGTTCCAATGGCTACAAATTTTCGAAAGGCCTCCGAGTCCAGTTTATATGGCAGTAGTTGGTGGGCTATGAGTTCTGACAAGCCAGTCGTCAACCGTTGGGCAATAGGGTTATCCGGCGTCATCATTTTTTTACGCTCGAACATTAGGCCCACGGAAGCCTGCCTTTTTGTAGAAAAACGTGAGCTTGGCGTGATGGAAGGTGGAGTGGAGGACAATTGTGAGGAGAGAGGAGAAGGAGAAATAGAAGACGAGGCTGGACGGTGAGAGCCTGTGGCTTTGTGTGTTCCGTTGCTCCCACTCGGCTTGGTGATGGCTGCTCATGTGCCTTCTTAAGGCGGTCGTCCCTAGGTGAGTGTTGGGCTTACCGCGACTAATGCGTTGACTGCAAAGATTGCAGATGGCAACGCTATTGTCAGCAGCGGACACGTTAAAAAAAGCCCACGCTGCGGAGCCATGTGCTGGTGTCCTGGGAGTGCCAGATGTGACCGTACATGGTTGATGACTCGCTCCTGATACATTTGCAGTCTGCTTTGTCCCTCCTGTGCAATGTAAGTTATTCCTGCTTCTCCTCCCTATCTGCTGGTCCATATCTCCCTCTGAACTCCCCTCCTCTTCCTCTCTTGTGGGCACCCACGTGACATCACTAGACACGTCATCATAAACGTCACCTTCCCCACCGCTATAAGTAGACATCTCGGAGTAGGCAGCAACACCATGGACCAACCTCCTCCTTGGGCTGATCTGGGTACTATCGTCAGACTGCTGAGAAGCGGTTGTTGCTACCTCCTCTTCCTGATCCAATACCAAGAGTGGCTGCGCACCAGAAATGTCTTGATATGGATCGGAAAATAATTCCTGTGACTCAAGCGGAAGGTATGTGGTGGTGGTGGTGGTGGTGTTGTTGGTGGTAGTGTCTTTGGGGGTGCACATAACAGAGAGTGAAGAAGAGGGTGCAGATCGAGAGGATGAGGAGGGTGCAGAAGAGTAAGGCTGAGTGAGCCACTCAACCAAGTCTGGTGCGTCCTTTAAAGTAATTGAACGCACCTTCTGCAACTTCCCACTTTGGCTCAAGCCTGTTGCTCCTGCCCTACCCCTACCACCCCTGCGGAAGGGCCTGCCTCTTCCTCTGCCTGTCATTTTTTAAATGACCCTGTGACAAAACTCTCAGTCCCTATACCGATGAAGGACTGCTGCAGTATAGGGCAGCGGTCAGCAGTAGTGCACCTCAACCCTATGTATTGTGGACCTATACCAGTCCTTATAGAATAGCAGACTGTACCTTACTCAACCCTATGTACTGTAGCACCCTAGACAGACCAAGTTACCAGTCCTTATAAGGACCTTTGTGGAATAAGTAGGTTGTGTGTGAGTGATTAGCAGACTGTACGTCAGTCCCTATACCGATGAAGGACTGCTGCAGTATAGGGCAGCGGTCAGCAGTAGTGCACCTCAACCCTATGTATTGTGGACCTATACCAGTCCTTATAGAATAGCAGACTGTACCTCACTCAACCCTATGTACTGTAGCACCCTAGACAGACCAAGTTACCAGTCCTTATAAGGACCTTTGTGGAACAAGTAGGTTGTGTGTGAGTGATTAGCAGACTGTACGTCAGTCCCTATACCGAAGAAGGACTGCTGCAGTATAGGGCAGCGGTCAGCAGTAGTGCACCTCAACCCTATGTATTGTGGACCTATACCAGTCCTTATAGAATAGCAGACTGTACCTCACTCAACCCTATGTACCGTAGCACCCTACACCAGGTTATTACCAGTCCTTATAAGGACCTTTGTGGAACAATTAGGTTGTGTGTGAGTGATTAGCAGACTGCAGCAGAAGGGCAGCAGTCAAGTATAAAATTCTTTCTATATTTGGAAGAAAGAATATTATACGTGTACAAGCCTATTACCATACCAGTCCTGAAAAGAACCTTTTCTGGAACTAATAGTAACAGCTACTGATTAAACTGACCCTCACTGCCTCACACACTGCTTCCTGCCTGTCCCTATATAAACTGACAAAACAGAGGCTACTGGAACAATAACTGGAATAGCACTTTTGTGGACCTGATAGTAACAGCTAATGACTAAACTGGCTGTCCCTGCAGCACACACCGTCCTGTCCCTTTCTCTAAACTGACAAAAGACACTCAGGCTGCTGCAACAATCACTAGCACAGCACTGCCTATCCTGAACTACACCTAACACCTATACCAGTCCTGAAAAGAACTTTTGTGTACCAAATAGCTAGCGATTTGGGTCACTGCAATCTCTCCCTGCTCCACACAGCAACCTCTCCCTATAGTGACAGAAGAAAGAATGTAAAATGGCTGCCGGATCGGGTCTATTTATAAGTTAGGGGGAATGTCCAAGTGTCCATGTGCTGTAATGTCTCAATTGGCTGTCCTGTACCCCATGATGGATGCGTCATCATAGGTCAAAGTTCTTTTACACAGTAAACACGGAAGTCCGCCGGGGCGAACGGCGCCAATAGTCCGCCGGGCGAACGGCGCCAATAGTCCGCCGAACGGGCGGACCGCGAACAGCCGAAATTCGCCGCAAAACGACCGCCGGGGCAAACCGTTCGGCCATCACTAATCACAACCCTTACCAAAGGTAGCAACACAGGCTGCAATTCAAAAGTAGTGGATCTGTTCCGGCAGACAGAGGAAAATCAGCTGGGAGTCTATTATAAAATAAAGACATTATGAGTTTAGTCTGTAGGGATGAGCTTCGTGTTCGAGTCGAACATACGTTCGACTTGAACATCGGCTGTTGGCACGTTCGGCGAATACCGAACGTTATGGACCGTTCGTGCCAAATTCGGGTGGCGCTCACGGCCCACAATGCACTGCGCCATCGCAGTGCATTGCTGGCTCATGATTGGCCAAGCATGCACTGTGACCCCGCATGCTTGGCCAATCACAGCGCCGGCAGCAAGGAGAGCCATGATTGGCCACAGGCAGGATGCCTTTGGCCAATCATAGCTCAGGCTGTGTAGTACACGCCCCACACTATATAAGGCCGCCAGTGCGGCGGCCTTGTGTAGTATGTTGGCGTTTGTAAGAGTTAGTGGATGTTCTCTGTGTACCTTCAACACAGTATACACCTTTCGTTTTCGGCTGTTCTTGCTCTTCTGTAATTGAGCTTTTAGCAATCTGCAGGAGTTTGTGGGTGTTGTCTGCATGCCCTGACCGCAGTATACACCATTATATTCACCTATATAGCTAGCTATATTGCTCTTCTGAAATAGAGCTTGCAGTCAGTTGTAGGAGATTGTGCGTGTTGTCTGCGTGCCCTGAGCGCACTATACACCATTATATTCATCTATATAGCTAGCTATATTGCTCTTCTTTAATAAAGCTTGCAGTCAGTTGTAGGAGATTGTGCGTGTTGTCTACGTGCCCTGACCGCACTATACACCATTATATCCACCTATATAGCTATCTATATTACTCTTCTGTAATAGAGGTTGCAGTCAGTTGTAGGAGATTGTGTGTGTTGTCTGCCTGCCCTCAGCGCACTATACACCATTATATCCACCTATATAGCTAGCTATATTGCTCTTCTGTAATAGAGCTTGCAGTCATTTGTAGGAGATTGTGCGTGCTGTCTGCGTGCCCTGTATACACCGTTATATCCACCTATATAGCTCTTCTCTAATTGAGCCATCTGCAGGAGTTAGTGGCTGTTGTGTGCCTCCAGCACAATATACACTACCCAATTGCTGGTTTTCCCATCTCCCTTCAGGCCATTACCATGTCTGGAAGGCCAACAAGAAGAGGCAGACAAGCGCGAGCCGATAAAAGAGGGCAAGCAGGCTCTGTGTCTAGAGACAACAGTGCTGGTCGTGGACACGGTGCATCGTCATCATCAGCACGTGCCCATGGGACATGCTTGTCCTTCTTTTCGGCAGCTGGACGTGTTGAGCCGCATCATGCCGAAGACTTGGTAGAGTGGATGACCAAGCCCTCTTCATCCCTCATCCTCTCTCACCCAGGCTCAGGGTACTAGCAAAGCAGCTGCCAACGCATTGTCTTCTCTCCTCTCAATGTCATCATCAGTGACTCCTTCCCTAGACCCAGCACGTCCTCCTGAGGAGTCCCCTGAACTCTTTAAGCACAGTGTTGGGTATATGCTCCAGGAGGATGCCCAGTGTTTTGTAGGCTCTGATGATGATACTCCGCTAGAGGAAGGCAGTAGCATGAGCACAGAGAGAGGGGATGCTCAAGAAGGACAGCAATCTGGCAGTCATGTTCCACAAGCTGCAGCATACTGCCAGGTTTTCTCCAGCGATGAAGAGGGAAGGGATGATGAGGGCACTGACTCCACGTGGGTGCCTGGTAGGAGAGAGGAGGAGGAGGCACATGTCTAACGAGGCATGATGCCCTCCGGGGACCAGCTTAGGGGCAGCACACCGACTGAATCACACCGCAGAGCTCCGCTTGTGCAGGGCGCTGCCTCTGTGCGTTATTCTAAAAATTCTTTGGTGTGGGCCTTTTTTGAGACGAGTGCATCAGATCGCACCACTGCTATTTGCAACATATGTCTCAAGCGTATCTCGCGTGGCCAAAACATCAGTCGCTTGGGCACCACATGCATGACCAGACATATGTTGACCTGCCATGCAGCTCGTTGGCAAGCGTACCTGAAAGACCCACACCAAAGAACAAATCGGACCTCTCCTTGCTCCTCATCAGCTGGGATCTCCAACCCCACTAGAACTTCAGTTCTCTCTGAAACCTGCTCTGAGAGGAATGAAGGTGTAGAATTAGGTGTGTCACAGCCAAGTGCTTCCGGGCACTCTGCTAGCAGTACACCCACGTCCGATTATAGCAGGCAAACTTCCCTGCCCCAGCTGCTAGACCATTGAAAGAAGTTCACTCCCAGCCATCCACATGCCCAGCGGTTGAATGCTAGCTTGGCTAAATTGCTAGCACTTCAACTGCTGCCTTTTCAGTTGGTAGACTCGGCCCCCTTCCGTGAGTTTGTACAATGTGCGGTTCCTCAGTGGCAGGTCCCCAAATGCCACTTTTTCTCACGGAAGGCGATTCTACCGGCATCTCTACCGGCATGTGGAAGGCAATGTCCTTACCTTGCTGGACAGGGCGGTCAGCAGTAAGGTGCCCATTACCGCTGACTCATGGTCCAGCAGGCATGGACAGGGACGTTACCTGTCTTTCACGGCCCATTGGGTCACTCTTCTGACAGGTGGGAAGGATGCAGGACAAGGTGCAGTAGTGTTGGAGGTTGTTCTGCCACCACGCCTCCAAAATGCTACTACTGGTTGTGACACACCTCTCTCCTCCACCCCCTCCTCTTCTTCTTCCTCCATGGCCTCTTCTAGTGCTCTGTCCTCAGAACCAGCGGTGCTCCGTAGGCGTTCAAGGGGCTATGCAAGTACGCAGGCAAAATGATGCCATGCCGTGCTTGCGCTGGTTTGTTTGGGGGACAGGAGCCACACTGGGGCAGATATTTTGTCAACTCTGCAGGGGTAGGCCGAGAGGTGGTTGACACCACGCCAGCTTAAGCCAGGAATGGTGGTTTGCGACAATGGCACCATCCTCCTCTCCACCCTCCGACAGGGACAACTGACCCATGTGCCCTGTGTGGCTCACGTCCTCAACCTGGTGGTGCAGCAGTTCTTGGGCAGGTACCCGGGCTTACAGGATGTCCTGAAGCAGGCCAGGAAAGTCTGTGTGCATTTCCGCCGATCATTTAATGCCTGTGCTCGGCTGGCTGAGCTCCAAAAGGAGTTGAACCTGCCCAAGAACCGCCTTATATGTGACATGCCCACCAGGTGGAACTCACCGTTGGCCATGATGCAGCGGCTGCACACACAGCAGAGAGCCATCAATGAGTACCTGTGCAACTACGGCACCAGGACAGGTTCAGGAGAGCTCGTTTTTTTTCACCACGCCAGTGGGGCATGATCAGGGATGCATGCACGGTCCTGTCCCCGTTTGAGGAGGCCACAAGGATGGTGAGCAGTGACAGTGCATGCATCAGTGGCACTGTACCTCTTGTCCACCTGTTGGAACATACGCTACGTGGAATAATGGACAGGGCACTTGAGGCTGAACAGAGGCAGGAAGAGGAGGACTTCCTTGCCTCTCAAGGCCCCTTTTATCCAGACAGTGTTACTGCTGTCCCACCCATCACACAGGAAGAGGACGTGGAGGAGAAGGAGGATGATTGTGTCAGCATGGAGGTGGAGGCTGGCACTTAGCATCAGCAGCAGCAGTCTTGTAGGGATGACTTACAGTCCCAAGAAACCCGTGGACTTGTACGTGGCTGGGAGGAGGTAGCTGCGGATCATGTTGTCCTTAGTGACCCAGAAGACTCCGGACTGAATGCCTCAGCTAACCTACGCTGCATGGCCTCACTGATCCTGCAAAGCCTGCGGAAGGATCCTCGTATTCTTCGGATCAAGGAGAGGGACCATTACTGGCTGGCCATGCTCCTTGATCCACGGTACAAGGGTAAGGTTGCTGACCTTATCTTGCCGTCGCAGAGGGAGCAGAGGATGAGACATCTCCGGGAGGCCTTGCAGAAAGGTCTGTGCAAGGCGTTCCCAGAGACTGGGAGGTTACAAACTCCTGGTCCTGGACAACGTGTTGCTGAGACATCGGTCAGAAGGAGGGGTGGAGAAGGGGGCCATCTGACCGATGCGTTCAGACAATTTTTTAGTCCGCAGCCCCAAGGTGTGATCGGTTCCAGCAACCATCGCCAGCGTCTGATTTACATGGTGCAGGAATACCTAGGGGCAAGGTCAGACTTGGACACCTTTCCCACCGAAAATCCTCTGGCATACTGGGTCTTGAGGATGGATCACTGGCCAGAGCTTGCACAGTATGCAATTGAGCTACTGGCCTGTCCTGCATCCAGCGTTCTTTCGGAACGCACCTTCAGTGCTGCTGGTGGCTTTGTTACCGATCACAGGGTGCGCCTGTCCACCGACTCGGTTGATCGACTGGCCTTCATAAAGATGAATCAGTCTTGGATCACCCACAGCTACCAAGCACCTGAAGCTGATGTAACCGAATAATTTTTTTTAAAATATCACATCCCTTCAAGACTGCCTATGCTGATACTGAGTGACTGTCCTGTTATGTTGACTGTATATCCTCTTCCTCCTCCGCTGATATGTTGGAAGAACATTTTTGGTTCTGGGTGATGCCACCAGCTCAATTTTTCAGCCCCTGTTTAACAGGGGCGTTTAATTACAATTTTTGATGCAATGCTTTGCAGCAAAGCTAATTTCTGCACTACAACTAGAGTATATGGGAGAGGTTGCAGTGTCGTAGCACCAGTGCCACCAGCCCAATTTTTCAGCCCCTGTTTAACAGGGTCATTTAATTACAATTTTTGATGCAATGCTTTGCAGCAGGGCTCATTCCTGCACTACAACTAGAGTATATGGGAGAGGTTGCAGTGTCGTGGCACCAGCACCAGTGCCTAAGGCCCAATTTTTCAGCCCCTGTTTAACAGGGGCGTTTAATTACAATTTTTTATGCAATGCTTTGCAGCAGGGCTCATTCCTGCACCACAACTAGAGTATATGGGAGAGGTTGCAGTGTCGTGGCACCAGTGCCTAAGGCCCAATTTTTCAGCCCCTGTTTAACAGGGGCATGTAATTACAATTCTTAATATAATATTTCACAGCAGGGCCCATTCCTGTGCCCACCCAGAGTAACTGTGAGGACTTATAGTGTTGTGGCACCAGCACCAGCACCACAACCACCAAGGGCCCAATTTTTCTACCACTGTTCAACAATGGCATGTAATTACAATTCTTGATATAATCTTTCACAGCAGGATGCTCCAGCGCCCACCAAGAGTCACTTTGAGGGCTTACAATGTTGTGACAACACCTTGTTCCGCCATTTCTGCAGAGCATATAGGGCAGGCCCCTACTTTCAAACATCCAACTTACAAACGTCTCCTACTTGCAAATGGAAGGAGACAACAGAAAGTGAGATGAAAAAAGACAGACGGCAAAACAAATTATACAGGGGTGATAACCCTTCCCTATGTTTTCCAAAAAGCTTAAAAATTAATTTTTTGACTGGAGCTACACTTTAAAAATGTACCAGTTCAAAATTACAAACAGATTCTACTTAACACAACAAATCTACACAGTCCCTGTCTTGTTTGCACCGACTATATACTGCTGTTCTGAGTATATAGGGCCTGGGGGCCCCACGTCTTTCCTTTTTTTTAATATGGGTACAGGGTTCCCCTTAATATCCGTACAAGACCCAAAGGAGCTGGTAATGGGCAGGGGGGGCTACCCATGCTATTTTTCTCAATGATTTTCATCCATATTGCCGGAACCAGATATTAAATTAAAAACGCAAGCAGTTTAAAATGACTTTTTTTTCCGTTAAATGTAATTTTGTGCAGGGACTATTCTAAACACGGGAAACATGTGGCAGTTCACAGGCATACTATAGACACCCCCCAGGCACGATATTTAAAGGAATATTTCATTTTTTTTCACTTTAATCGTCATTAAAATCAGTGCTCCCACCAAAATGGCCATTTTTAAAAACATTTTAGGCATTGACCCATGTCCCCTGGGGCAGGAGCCAGGTCCCCAAACCCTTTTAGGACAGTATCTTGCATATTAGCTATTAAAATTAGCACTTTTTATTTGGAACGTTCGAGTCCCATAGACTTCAATGGGGTTCTAAAGTTCGTACGAATTTTTGGTCCATTCGAAAGTTCTGGTGCGAACCGAACCAGGGGGTGTTCGGCTCATCCCTATTAGTCTGGAACTATTTCTCATGGCTAAAAATCGCCATACCAGAATATGTGTAACCTGAGGAAACGACCAAAGGTTACTCTGATGAGAGATATCCACACATACTCAGATAGTGCAAGGCTTCTTTAGCTAGCCCAGAGTTTCTCTATGAATATATGAGTTTAACAAATGTCCAAAAGATGCTCTGATGACATATCCAACAAATGCTATTAGAGAAGGAGAGGGAAAAAGTATATGTCCCAGACCTCAGACATGGCTACTAGTGTAGCGGCCACAACCCATTGCAGGGTGGCCTTGATTTAATGGGCTTACCAGTTACCTTCTTGTGGCCTGCTCTTCCATGTCCAGGGGTTCCCAGGGTTGATACCCAATGACTTGAACACTGACACAGATGAAGTTCTCTTTAAAAGGTTTTGTTTTGCATCAAGAACCTTCAAATAACACAGTCTCTTATGGAACAGAGGGCACAGGTGAAGAACTCAGGCACCTTGAACTGCAGGTCTAGCAAAGTCTCTATTTCCAACCAGAGAGTAGCCACTCGCAGCTGGGTACTTCAAGGTTGAACAGATCTCTAGCCAGAGATCATGGCAGTCTGAACGTTGACTCAAACTTGATCAATCAACTAAGGGTGAACAGGAACCTTTTTCCGCTGTACCTGAAACGTTTCCCGTCTCCTCAATGGTACTGGAAAAGTGTGACTTCGCCAATGTCCTTCCCAACTCAGTAACCAGGCACTTCTCAGGATGCCACCTGCTGGCCCTCCTCCGAAGAGTCCTCCCCCGGTCACTTCCACGAGCTGTGGTGTCCCTCCAAGCCGAGAGCACACCTGGACACTTTGAATCCTCCCTCAGTTACTGCTCCTTGGACCAGCAGGTTCCGAGACTCGGGAACAGACGGATCCCCACCCCAGACCAGGCAGGTCCATCAGGGGCCACCAACAGGAACATGTTGCCCCTCATGGGGCTACCCCGGTCCTGGAACCCGAACAGACCACACAGGTCTCACAAACACCTCCCTCTGAACCACGTGACCCACACTGCTTAAGTACCCCCTTCCCAGACTCTTCAGCGGGCCCCGGCACTCCCACTGATTGGCTCAGAGAAGGCTGATACCCAAACATCCAACCAGACCTGGTTCTGGCCTGTCATGTGCACCTCACCGTCCACATGACCAGGCAGAACTTCTAAACACAGCCTGGCCAGACTGGTGTTAAGGCCCACCTACATAATTAACCCTCAGAACCTTTATTTTTCTGAGGCAAAAACTAAATTTACATGCGTATGACATTTTGTCCAAAATGTCATCCAATACACTAGTCTCTAAGAATATATATGTAAAACATAGGGATAGTAAGATGTCAACTCTACCTTGAATTCCGTCCCATTGCCAAAAATTACAGTGTCCTAAAACCGGACAAAGGCACACAAACATGAATGATAGCCGTGCAGTGCTTTGCCGGTCAGAGATCAAGAGCAAAGGTGGGGTATCTGCCACCATGCTCTCCCTGCGGATCCGCAAGACAGATGGGACAGACCAAAACACAGACCACAGCCCAGGAAGCTGCCCCAGGAATGGGCAGATTCCATGGCGGCCATGTTGGATAAAGGATAATCCAGCCAGAGTAAAAGCGGCGACACCTAGTGGCTAATGGCTACAGGAACTTGGATGAGGATAGGGAGTATGGGATACCCCTGGTAAACTGTAACTGGAGGAAATTTAGGGACTCATTAACTTCTGGCTGTGCCTTATGCTCAGCTGGCTGTGCTTGTGGTTGCTCTCCACACACTGCTGGCTGCACATGACTGTCCCACAGGATTACTTTTTCTTATAGTGACCTGTACTCCCTTAGAAGTCCTCAGTAAAAAAAGGGAGGGGGATCATTTACTCACTCAGCCACAGTTGGACTTCTTCCCACCAACTTCCCCCTGACTCTTTCCAGTGAGCCTCCTCCTGACCCAGCTCAATCCCTGAACAAATTCTCTCTAAGCATAGCTGGGACCTCAGGGGCTGAGCATCTGCACAGGGGTCTCCTCCTGCAGGACTGGACCCAGGAACACTGCACCCTGCTGCATAGTCCTAAGACTACTTATGGGTTCTCCCTCCACCTTATGGGCACACCTCCCCAGGGATTGGTTAACATCCCATAAATGTTCAGGCTGCCTGTCCTGCTCTTCCTCCAGCTATGCTTCTAGAAGCCTCTAGATCAATGTTTCTCGACTCCAGTCCTAAAGTACTCCCAATAGGTCATGTTTTCAGGATTTCCCTCAGATAAAACGGCTGTGGTAAATACTAAGGCAGTGAAACTGATCAAATCACCTGTGCAAAATAATGGTAGGTCTGAAAACATGACCTGTTGGGGGTACTTGAGAACTGGAGTTGAGAAACATTGCTCTGTTTACAGAGGAGCCAAACTAAATATTCTCAGCAGCCAATTCTAAACTAGAAGGGTGCTACATATATACCCTAAATTGCCAAAAGTATTGGGACACCTGCCTTTACAAGCACATGATTTTTAATGGCATCCCAGTCTAATGCCCTGTACACACGGTCGGACTTTCCAATGGAAAATGTGCGATTGGATTGTGTTGTCGGAAATTCCAATCATGTGTGGGCCCCATCGGACTTTTTCCATCGGAATTTCCAACACAAACTATGAGATCTGGATCTAAAAATTTCCAACAACAAAATCATCGTGTGTAGACAATTCCGACGGACAAAGGGCCACGCATGCTCAAAATAAATTACGAGACGAAAGCTATTGGCTACTGGCCTCTTTATAGTACAGTCGTAGATGTTGTACGTCACCTTGTTCTGAACGATCGGATGTTCCAACAACTTTGTACGACCGTGTGTATGCAAGACAAATTTGGGCCAAAATCCATCTGAAAAAATCTGACGGATTTTGTCGTCGGAATGTCCGACCGTGTGTTAAGGGCATTATCTGTAGGGTTCAAAATTGAGTTGGCCTACACTTTGCAGCTATAACCGCTTTAACTCCTCTGTACACAAGGTTTAGGAGTGTGTCTATTGGAATGCTTGACCATTCTTCAAGAAGCGCATCTCTGAGGTCAGGCACTAAGGTTGGACGAGAAGACCTGGTCTCCACTCTAATTCATCCCAAAGATGTTCTATCAGGTTGAGGTCAGGACTCGTTTCTCCACCCCAAACTCACTCTTACAGGTAAAGCTACTCTTTTAACCACTTCAGCCCTGGACCATTTGGCTGGCCAAAGACCAGAGCGTTTTTTGGCACTGCATCGCTTTAACTGACAAGTGCGCGGTCGTGCGACGTGGCTCCCAAACAAAATTGATGTCCTTTTTTTCTCCACAAATAGAGTTTTCTTTTGTTCATATTTGATCACCTCTGCATTTTTTATTTTTTGCGCTATAAACAAAAAAAAGGGCCAATTTTGAAAAAAAACGCAATATGCTTACTTTTTGCTATAATAAATATCCCCCAAAAATATATAAAAAAACTTTTTTTTTCCTCAGTTTAGGCCGATACTTATTCTTCTACATATTTTTGGTAAAAAAATTGTAATAAGCGTTTATTGATTGGTTTGCGCAAAAGTTATAGTGTCTACAAAGTAGGGGATAGCTTTATGGTATTTGTATTAATAATTATTTTTTTACTAGTAATGGTGGTGATCTGCAGTTTTTAGCGTGACTGTGATATTATAGCAACAGATTTGACACTTTTGGCGCTATTTTGGGACCATTCACATATATACAGCGATCAGTGCGATTAAAAATGCACTAATTACTGTGTAAATGTGACTGGTATGAAGGGGTTAACCAGTAGGGGGCGCTACAGGGGTTAAGTGTGTCCTAGGGATGTATTCTAACTGTAGGTGGGATGGGCTACGTGTGACACGACACTGATCACCGCTCCTGATCACAGGGAGCGGTGATCAGTGTCTGGTCACTAGGAAGAATGGGAAAAAGCTTGTTTGCATCAGCATTTCCCCGTTCTTCCTATCGCATCCCCACGGACATCGAGTCCACAGGACCCGCGATCACACTCGCAGAGCTCGCAGCTGCACGCACACGCCAACAATGCCGCGTCTTAAAGGGCAACGTACAGGTACGTTAATATGACTTTACGCGCCCTTCTGCACCCGTATATTGGCGTGAGCCAGTCTGCAAGGGGTTAAGTCATCCTAATCACTCTAGAGGCTAATGGTGGGAAACAGGGCTGACCATTATAAGCACACCTGTCTGTGGTAAATGGTTTGTCTCAACCCTCTAACTGCTACACTTGCAGGACAGCTTATTCTGTTGAAAAATAACAGACTCACTGGCTAGATCACAAGGTGAAAAAAAAGGAAAGAAAGCCAAAAAAGAAAACAAATGCAGTCATCACATCTAAGCCCCTGTACACACGGTCGGAGATTTCCACAACCAAATCCGTCGGATTTTGCCCGTCGGATTTTGCCCATCGGATTTTGTCCGTCGGATCTTGTCCGAAAGTGTTGCATTGGGTCCAACGGAGATTCGGACGGAATAAATCCGATGCATACCACACACAGTCGGATTATCTGACGACACGGTCCGATAAGACGCATTCCGACTGATTCTCCGACCGTGTGTACGCGGCATAAGAGTTGGTAAGCTGCAGTATAATTGTCAAGGTCAGGGGTCAGGTTTGGAGACCAGTGGCTATAGCAGTAGACAGGCTCCCACTGACCAGCAGGAGAAGTAAAGCAGCAGGTCACCCTGGTAGATGGCACAAACTCACCTGTGGTGCCGAGTCTAAGCACTAACTGATGTTCCCAGAGCTTCTGACGTTGAAGATGGGCTTTGCTGCATGTTAGTAGCAGGTCATGGTCCTCAAGATCCCCCCACCAGCAGGTGAGCAAGCTGGGGTTCAGTAGCAGATATAGGATGTAGGGATTAAGCAGACTTTAGTAAACAAGACAATACAGGCAGTCCCCTACTTACAAACATCTGATTTACAAACGACTCCTACTTACAAACGGAGGGAGACAACAGGAAGTGAGATGAAATCTACTCCTAGGAAGGCAAATTAACTCCTGTAAGGCCTCTTTCACACGGGGTGGATCAGTGATGATCCGCCCCGTGGATATCCGTTTGCTCAGCGGGTATCGCTCCATTGATCCCCGCTGAGCAGGCAGAGAACAGGTCCATCTCTGCACACTGTCGTCATCCGATCTGATGACGGATGGAAAAGTAGGTTTTTCCTCCATCACACTTTTTCGGATTGGTGCGGCGTGGATGTCAGCGGACATGTCACCGCTGACATCTGACGCTCCACAGACCTCTATGTAGCATCCATTCAGGTCTGCCTGGAAAACTGACAGGCGGACCTGAACAGATCGGAAACAGATGTGAAAGAGGCCTAAGCTCTTGTACACACGGTCGGACATTCCGACGGAAAATGTCCGATCGGACTGTGTTGTCGTATAATCCGATCGTGTGTGGGCTCCATCGGACTGTTTCCATCAGAATATCCGACCGACACAGTTTTAGAGCTGGGCTATAAAATTTTCCGACAACATGATCCGATCGGACTTTGTCCGATCGTTTGTAGAGAATTTTGATCGGACAAAGTGCCACGCATGCTCAGATCAAATTATGAGACCAAAGCTATTGGCTACTAGCCTGAACGTAGTCCCGCCGTAATGAAATAACATCATTGTGTTACGAACGATCGGATATTCCGACAACTTTGTCCGACTGTGTGTATGCAACACCAGTTTCGGACAAAATCCGTCAGACAAAATCCGACGTATTTTGTTGATGGAATGTCCGACCGTGTGTACAAGGGCTAAGAGTTATTATGGGAAAAAGATGTCTCCACTGATGCTTTATCACCAAGGCTTGTTTCCACAACAAGCCAAAATTATAAAAAATCCAATTGTCATTGGGACAGAAAGTAAAATCTTCTGAACAGGAGCACAGACAGCAAAACAAACATTACAGGGATGGTAACCCTTCCTTATGCTATCCAAAAAGCTTAAAAATCATTTTTTTGGCTGGAGCTACCCTTAAAAAATTTACCTGTTCCAACTTACAAAGAGATTCAACTTAAGAACAAACCTACAGACCCGATCTTGTTTGTAACCCGTGAACCGCCTGTAGTCAGTAACAAGTGGTAGCAGAGATACGGACAGCAACAGGGGTAACAAGATCTAGATATTGGCTGAAGAGAGCACAATAATATGGCAAATAGGAAGTGAAAAGGAATGGCTAAAACAGGAAGTTCAAGGGAGGAGAAAAGGATTCAAGGTTCAACAGAAACAAGGTTCAAGGAATTTCATGGAATTTCATGGAAGTTCATGGAACTTCCATGAAGTTCATGGAAGTTCATGGAATTATCTAGGGAGCTGTCCAGAATCCCAGGTGGTTCAACAAGGAGAGATATTGCCAGACACGGTCAAAGGTTCAGACCCGGGTCCACGGCCGGTCTGGGATTAAAAACCAGCCCTGGAAATAATTTCATACCAGCCTCATAGCATTATTATACAAGCCCAATGGCATAACATAATTTTTTCTTGTTCATGAAAGGGAAAACCATGCATTTTAAAGCGCATTTGAAAAGTGTATTATATATTATATATATTTTTTATATATATATATATATATTTATGGTGAAGAGCCCTCTGACCGATAAGGATGATAGACAAGGACAACATAAACTCGCTACTTGAAATGGACCTGAAAGTGTGCCCTGGTCTAACGTACGGTATACCAAAATAAGGGGGCATACCTTAAAATGAAATGAATATGAAATGGGTGAAATGAGTACTCATATGAGGAGTATGCTAGAGTGAAGGCCTGATAAAGGGGACGGGTGGGCGGGTATCGCGCACCGGAACCGACAAGGAAGATGGGCGAACGGCTGGTTATATACACCACCGGGCTCCTCCCATAATTTCAGGCCACCATACTGGCCTTTCTATTTATGGTGAAGAGCCCTCTGACCGATACGGATAAGGATGATAGACAAGGACAACATAAACTCGCTACTTGAAATGGACCTGAAAGTGTGCCCTGGTCTAACGTACGGTATACCAAAATAAGGGGGCAAAACACTCAGGTAGGGGATGCATTTTTATTGAACCAAGACTGTTACTGGGTAAGTTTGACAAAGGCCTGGGCCATCTCAATTTGCGGATTGGGTACGTAACGGGCAAAACAGGAGGACTTCCATCTACCCAACTTTTTGATAATATGGACCGGGACTCCTTGGCGGGAGGCCGTTGAAGCTGCCCCGATGCGAAATGAATGTCCCGAGTAGTGCGCAGGATTGAGGTGAAGGATGTCCTGACATGCTCCATGAACTGGGCTGCGTTGAGAGGTTTTGAGTGAAAGGGCAGAAGTGGGCCAGTCCCTGGTTGATCGGCCAAAAGGGTCAGCAAGCGGGTGAGGACAGCAACCGGACACCAGCGGTTGTAGGTCTTGTAGAGATGTATGTCCGTACCTGGGCCAAGCTGCTGTGTCTTTGAAACCGCTAAATGTAAGATGAAATGGTCCTCGAACCTGACTAGATGGTGCTTGCACAGCATGCGTGCCGAGGGGGCTAGTACAGGTAAACTCGCCTGGCCGCAAGAAGCTGTAGAAGGCCAGATGTATGGCTGCTTGCAGGACGACACTGACATGGAGACCGAAAGGTGAGGAGGCCAGAATGTCTGACATGTCCCTAAACACTTCGCCTGTGATAGGCAGCCGTTTGATGCTGGAAACCGGCCGACGTTTCTGAATGCCGCGCATGAGAGCCCGGACGGCGTGACAGGTGAATAAGGAGGGCTTGGTAGGGTCTTGGAGGGACGTGAAGTGTTGTACCCCGGCCAAGTACAATCGGATTGTGTTGAAGGACAATGCCAAGTCCGAATGGCAGTAGGAAAGGAAGGCAAGGACTTGTTTGACCCGGGAGGACTCTGTATTGTGAGATGATGTGAAGCGAGTAAAGGCCCTCCAGGCCGACTGATAGGCCTTGCGGGTATTGTCTGAGAGGGAGTGATCAATAAGTTGAGTTGCTGCTGACAAGTGTGGGGCTAATCCAGGGTCAGTTGAGACCAGTCCGGGATAGCTGCTGAAGTTGGTCCGGCTCCGGGCACCTGATCAAAAAATGAAACAAAGTTAAAGCGGGAGAGGGCATCCGCCGCCTGATTAAACTTGCCGGGGACAAAAGAACAATGAAGGTTGAACTGAAACAATAATGAGAGCTGGGTCAGTCGCCGCAGGAAGGACATAATCTGTAGAGACCTGGACCTGCCTTTATTAACAATCTCCGCAGTGGCCAGGTTATCTGTAGAAAAGACCACCGTCTGGCCCGACCAGCTGCGGCCCCAGGTGTGTGCAGCGGCTACAATGGGATATAGCTCAAATAGGGAGGACGTCTCAGTGAAGCCAGGAATAGCCAGTATCTGTGGAGGCCAGGGGGCTGCGAGCCAGAGGTTGCCAAAGATTGCCGCGAAGCCCGTGGAGGCCGCGGCGTCGGTCACCACCCGAGGTGAAAGGGCGGACACGGAGGGGACGAACAGGAACACTCCGTTCCAGGAAGATAGGAATTCCTCCCACATGGCTAGGTCTGCAACAGCCGCGGAATCCAGGCTGAGTACTTGCTCCGGGTCCTGAGAGTGGGATAATAAGGCTAACAGGCGTGACACGAACGAGCGCCCTTGGGGGATGATGCGCATCGCAAAATTGAGCATACCAAGAAGGGACTGAAGCTGTCTCTTGGTACAAGTCCTGGCATGAGTGAAGTCCCTCAGGACCGTCCTGATGCGGGTCAGTTTATCCGGGGGAAGGCTGGCCTGCATAGTGTTAGTGTCTAGGCTGACCCCGAGGAAGGTGATGGCCTGCGACGGACCCTCCACCTTGTGCTCGGCAATGGGGACATTAAGATTATTGAAGACTACCCTCAACTTACCCAGATCTTGTGGAGGCGAGCCGGGCGGCTCTATCAGCAGGAAGTCATCCAGATAATGAATGACTTCCCGACACTGGACTACGTGTAACAAGATCCAAGCAAGAGCCTGCGCGAAGGTGTCGAAGAGCCAAGGACTACTCTTGGACCCGAACGTGAGCTTAGTGGCAAAGTAGTACCGCTGCTTCCACTTGATTCCATGCCAGCACCAGAGGGAAGGATGGATAGGAAGAAGTTTAAAAGCATTTGCGATGTCGGCCTTGGAAAGCCAGGTACCTGTGCCTGTCTTAAGAATGGCCTGGATGGCCATATCTACTGATGCATATTTAAGGGAGAACTCCTCAGAGGGAATAAGGGAATTGAGGCTGGGGACCGTAGAGGAATGAGGCGCTGACAAATCATAAACCAATCTGAGTTTATTAGAGAACTTGCCCTTGACAAGCCCAATAGGGCTGACTCGCCAGGTGATGAATGGGGGCTGAACGAAAGGGCCGATGACAAAGTCCTGATCTAGTTCAGATTGCAGCAGTTGATCAATGGCTTGTTCATCCGTGGCTGCTGAGCGGAGGTTCTGGCACTCGTGCGTGAGGTGAGGGAGAGAGATAAGTCCAGTGTGAAAGCCTTCCGTGAAGCCCTGGACGAGGAAGGTGGACAGTGAGGGGGTAGGGTGGCCGGACAGGTAGACGCTAAGCCATGACACATTGAGCCGGCTTAGTCAGGACCTTTTGAGCTGCTTGATCTCACACATGAGCCGGGGGTGAGCTCTGTGACATTGGGTACACACATGGAGCAGCCTACACTGGCTGAAATTACACGACCCACTGTTGTAATTATTGCAGATCGGAGCACCGCCCATGGTCTTAACTGGGCGCCCTAGCTTATCGGTCTGTGGCGGGCGAGCTGGTGCTTGCAGGCCCTGAGCGGTACCCGAGGTAGACGGACCGTCGAAGGGCGGGGCTGCCACTGAGGTAGCGCACCAGGCCGCAGTATGTGTTGCTGATTGGCAGATTGCACACAGAGGGGACCGTAGCCCCGCGAAGTGGCGGCAGAACAGTTCGGTGTCCATGGTGCTCCAATCCGTAGGGGTCTGGAACTGGGAGAGCCTGGCGGCTGCTTTAGCGGAGAAGGATCGGTGGTAGTCATAAAATGAAAACCCGCCGTACTTGTAGCCCAGGTCGACTACCACATGGAGGTACCGATCCAGCTCCTCCCTCCTGGCAGGGGAGGCTGAGCAAATGATGTCCCTCATCATGCCGAAGGCTAAGGTAAACTCGGTGACAGAGAGTTTCCTATCTAATCTGGGATCCTTGGCTTTGAGGACCACTGATACGTCCCCCCAAGTATAGGCCTTATTCTCTGCCAGCTCGTGAATTGAGATCAGAAGGGAAGCCAAATTGACGTCCTTGCCCTCTAAGATGTCCTTCCTGATGTTTGCTGACACCAAATGAGATGGGTACACTATTGGTGCACCTCCGGAGATACCTGCGGGAGGACTAACAACTGGCAGGGACGCTGGTACAGGCGGAGAGACAGAGGGTTGGGTCTCGAGGAGGGCCACTCGGCCCTGCAGATCTGACATCGAGGTCGTGATGGATGACACCATGGTGTGGAGCTGCGAGATAGAAGAGGCGATGGAGCCTAAGGAGGCCTGCTGAGCAGAAGCCTCCTCCGCCGCGGGGGGAGGAAACAGGAGCCGGAAAAGCTCTGCCTTCCTGGCTGTTGCTGGAAAGGGCACTCCCCTGCGTCTCAGTTCGGCTGTTAGCCTGGGAATGGTCCATGCCCTGAAGGCCCTTTGGCTGCCATTTTCTGAAACGGATGGAGACAATGGAGCCGTGAGGTCCTCACTGCCAGCCTGGGACATGGTGGCAGAACGTGGGTCTGACGAGGCTACAAGCCCTCTGATGCGGGTTTTTCTCCTAATACGGACCTATAAGGGGTGACATGGATTACAACTGGTTGGAGACTGCTAAAGAAATACCTGTTTTAACGAAGGACGTTTTGCTGAAGGGCGTTTTCCCCTGCTAGATGATTATGCTTACCTGAGGAGGCACCGTCCGACCAGGTGCAGGCTGGACCTACTGAACTCGACTGACCTGAGGAGATGAAGGTGAAGTTTGTTTGAGACTCCCACCTAACGAAGGCCAGCTAACAGTGGAGGTGAGACTTCAGACATGAGATAAAAGTGACACCACTTTTTTTTTTTTTATTTTTTTTTTGAAAGAAATAAATGAAATTTCCTCTTCTCTTCCCCCCTGAATCACCCCCTTTATTACATATATACATACTATATATTTTCTCTTTTCTTTTTTTTTTTTTTTTAAACCCCCCCCCCCCCTTTTTTTTTTCCTTTTTTCCCCCCTTTTTTTTTTTTTTCCTTTTATCGAAATGAGGCTGACGAGCAAGAGTCCCCCGACAAGAATCCAACATTGAAGAATCAACTGGACTAGAAGCGGGAAGCGACACGTGAGCGTGAAATGAGTGAAACTGCCATGACAGAGATCCGAATCGCCATGCCACAAACTTGCGACCGAGCACGAAACGGAACCTGGAGCATGTACTGAAATGAGGCCATTCCTGGGGCACGCCGGGACGAATTGGTCCCTAAATGTGACTATTCGTACCGGAACGTGATAGGTGAAATGAAATGAAACCCATGACAAAGACTGGAATCAGGAGACGAGCCCACGCACCTAACAATGAATCCCGTCTTTGGAGCATGTACTGAAATGAGGCGTAGCAGCTGGGCACACCGGGACGAATCGGTGCATCAAATAAATGCAACAAGATTCGAATCGGAGCGTAATAAGTGACAGAAATGATATCCCATGACAGAGACAAGATTCAACGACTGGACTGACGGTAGCAAATAAAGAGTCCGTCTCTGGCGCATGTACTGAAATGAGGCGTAGCAGCTGGGCACACCAGAACGAATCGGTGCATAATAATATGCGACAGGATTTGATTTGGAGTGTAATAAGTGACAGAAATGATGTCCCATGACAGAGACAGGATTCAACGACTGGACTGTAGGTTACAAAGAATCCGTCTCTGGAGCATGTACCGAAATGAGGCGTAGCAGCTGGGCGCACCAGGACGAATC
The DNA here is from genome assembly GCF_037356315.1 of Lithobates pipiens. Taxonomy (NCBI): domain Eukaryota; kingdom Metazoa; phylum Chordata; class Amphibia; order Anura; family Ranidae; genus Lithobates; species Lithobates pipiens. The sequence goes on along the minus strand of NW_027507686.1, from coordinate 84,452,492 downwards.
GGTGCATAGAGGAATGCGACAGGATTCGAATTGGAGCGTAATAAGTGACAGAAATGGTACGCCATGACAAAGACAAGAATCAGGGACCGTGCGTGAACCTGCGAGTGATTCCGTCTCTGGAGCATGTACAGAAATGAGGCCAAACCCTGGGGCACTTCAAAGCGAATCGGTGCACCAGAGGTGCAACAGGATTCGCGCCGGAGCGCGACTAGTGACAGAAATGATTTGGAGCGGTAGAAATGACTGGGACTGAAATGATTGAACGAGATGAAATGAGACATATAACATAATTGCATAAATGAAGAGACATATTCGAGCAGAGCAAGTGAAACGTGCGGACTGATTGCCTTGTCGTAACAAGCAGTCGGTTGTGAGTCGAACGATTCGACCGGAAAAAATAGAAATGCACGGGCAATCGAACAGTTTCAAAATGTATCGCCTGACGTGGCGTAATCGAACGTGTCGAATGATGATAACGACTATATCGAAAGTAGCATATAGTGACATGCGTACGAAGCCACCGAAACATTCGATATGAAAGAACCGAGCGGCTCGTGCGTACAAGCGTGGTGACGGTACATCAAAAACATAATGAAAGAGAGGGTGCCGAAGCCCTACCTGCGACAGCCGGCCCGAGGCGTAGCGACAAATTCGATGGGTACGACGACGGCGAACCTACGGACGCTGATGGACGAGATGGGTTTGTCAAAATCTGAAGACGAATAACGCGGGAACTGCCGAACGGCACGCTGCGTCTGGTCTGGATAGTCGGCCCTTGATATCTGACGTATCAGGTATCGCGCACCGGAACCGACAAGGAAGATGGGCGAACGGCTGGTTATATACACCACCGGGCTCCTCCCATAATTTCAGGCCACCATACTGGCCTTTCTATATATATATATATATATATATATATATATATATATATATATATATATATATATACATAATGTATATACACAGTATATCAGCAAATTTCAGTTAAAAGTAGTAAAAGTGGAGCAATCATCAAGGGGGACAACTGGGAATGTGGGGGGGGGCACCTTTCACAGAAGGAATACACTAAGGTAAGGGGGAAACCTTTATATGAGTGCCCCCTTAAATTATTGTATTCACTCCCCCCTTACATCAGTGACACCCCCTCAGACTGGCCTGGCGGTGCTGTTACTGACCTCCTCTCAGGTGCACCATGCAGTGCTCAATTAGCCAAATCCAGTTTGGTGGCTCTGGTTTTCCTATAGTCTCCTCTCCACAATCCACATGTCTGACTTCTCCCATGACCCCATCCCAGCGGTGCTGCCACTCTTGACTCCTCCTCAGAGACTGCAGACATGATAAAAGACAAGAGATGGTCAGAGGTTGCAGGCATGATACAAGAGATGGTTAGAGTCTATGGACTGCAGACATGATATAAGAGATCAATGCAGCCTCACAAGTGCCCATCAAATACAGCCTCACTGTGCCCATCAATGCAGCCTCACTGTGCCCATCATTGCAGCCTCACTATGCCCATCATTGCAGCCTCACTGTGCCCATCATTGCACCATCACTGTGCCCATCATTGCAGCCTCACTTTGCTCATATATGCAGCCTCACTGTGCCCATCATTGCAGCCTCCCCATGCCCATCATTGCCATCTTAACATAACCATCATTGCAGCCTTACTGTGCCCATCATTGCCACCTCAGCGAGCCCAGTCAGTGTCTGTGCCAGTGGATTACTGAAAGCGCTCATCTCCCGCTGTGTCACGGAGCTAAGTCGGAAATGTTCAGTCGCACTGTTACAAAAGTCCCGCCCTCCTCCTAGACCAGCTCATGTGATAGACAGAACAATGTGTGTCTATGACACGAGCTGGTCTAGGATGAGGGCAGGACTTTTCTCATAGCGCGGCATAACATTTCAGTCACGCTGAGCTCCGTGAATCCGCGTTGAGCTATGCTGCAGTCACGTCGTAACTCAAAGCAGCCCCAGGGCAGGAAGCCTACCAGGAAATGTCCAGTATCCCGGTAGGCCCTGCCCTGCCCGGGTCAGGGCCAATAATAAATATTCACATTTGGGTTTAATACTGATTCAAATCTTCAGCAGAGGTTAGCCCTCAAGTCTGCATCCAATTCAACCTGTGTATGTGGGACTACTGTTTTCCATATTCTCATACATGGTGTTCACTAATGCCGCGTACACACGATCAAACTACGCAGTGAAAAAGTACGGCGGACTCCAGTCCGCCGGACAATCCGCCTGTGTGTGGGCTCCAGCGGACTTTTTTTACCCAAAAGTCCGGCGGACTTAGAAAGTAGTTTTCACTCAAAAACTGTCCGGACTCGCAGTCCGGCGGACAATCTGGCCGTGTGTGCGCTAGTCCGCCGTACTTTTGAAATGAACGGACTTTCCCGCACTGAGAAAAGTCCATTCATTTTGAGCGCGGCTCCAGGTAGCCGGGACTAGCGAAGGAAGTCAATGACTCCTCCTTCTGCGGCGAGATTGACACGTCGCTGGCCCGTCACCTGGTATGGACTTAAAGGTTAAGCCCTACGCCGAAAAAACGGCGTGGGGGTCCCCCCCAGGTCCATATCAGACCCTAATCCGAGCCGGGCTCCTCCGCCAGACTAAGTCCGCCGGATAGTCTGAACGCGTGCACACGGCATAAGAAACACATCTAAAAGTTTTTTACATTTATTTACACTCTCCTCTGACACCACTAACTGTGGAAGTGAAATTTACATTCTTACCATTCTATAAGTAAAGATTACAATTCTAAGAGTAAAAAAAAGATTCCTGTATAATTCCAGAGTTTTAAATTATTCCATGCTTTTATATTTCAGGCAGCAAATACCACAGAATCAGCTCATCTCATCTCAACTTAATCCAAAGGAATCTCTGGCAATGTAACTGGTTTATGAACAGAACTGGTGGATTCACAGGGTGAAAATAAAACCGATTTATACACACATTTATGTTTCTTAAATTATAAACAGATGATAATATCCATCCTATTGGTTACTACCTAAATCACTGTATAAAGTGTTAAAAAGGAAATAACATTTCTAACATGTTGATTCATGTTTGAAAAAGTCTAGCTGATGGAATAAAACTTTGTTTTTGAATTGAAATTAATGTCTTGAGTATGTTTAAGTTTTTTCCGAATTTTGTTTGAAGGCAGTAACAATATGTGGGTGGGTGGGCAGTTTGTAGGTCCAGCATTTACTAAACATATCTGATTACTGAAGGTTGTCGATTAGAAATGAACCTGAGTAAACACGGTTGGGCCACAGGGCCGCCTTAATGAGCGGGTGCCCAGGGGCCCCAGCTGCATGGGTGCCCCTGCACTTTACTTGCCCCCTTGTAAACATGTACTGCTCCTTCTTGCTCAGGGGGTGAAAAAATATATTTTTCTGGGCCCCAGAGGGGCCCAAAAGGTGAGAGCTGAGGGACTATTTTTTCATTTTCGGGGTGGAGGTACACCATCCTGTGCCCAGCCGCATGCTCTAGAGTTCTTGGCCGCAGGGCTATTGGAGCTGCAGCTCCAGGCCCCTCCCTCAGTATCAGGGTCAGACTGGGAATAAAAGCCAGCCCTGGAAAAAATTTCATACCAGCCCCACAGCAAGGCAGGAGTGCCTCACATGGGTCTGTCCCTTCAATAGGATCACTGCACTGCCCCCTCCTCACACTGCCTGTCTTATTCACATAAGATAAGAAGCGCGCCCACTCAGGACAAAAGGTGGGACTTTTTAAGTTAAGAAATGGGTGATTGGTTGTTAGGCAGCGGGGCGGTCCCAGCAATCAATCACTCACCTTTAATGTGAAAAGTCCCACCTGTTGTCCAGGGCTGCAGTGCTTTCCCTCTTGTGTGAATAAGATAGAGCTCTGTGGGGAGGGGAGAGTGCTGTGCAGGACAGGAGTCTACTATCGAGGGGGGGCTGTAATAGGGTGGGTCAGTCTGTGATGGGGGCCAGTCTGTGATGGGGGGCCAGTCTGTGATGGGGGTCTGTCTGTGATGGGGGTCTGTCTGTGATGGGGGTCAGTATGTAATGGAGGGCCAGTCTGAGATGGGGGTCAGTCTGATGGGGGCCAGCCTGTGATGGGGGTCAGTATGTGATGGGGGCCAGCCTGTGATGGGAGCCAGTCTGTGATGGCGGGGTTGGTCTGTGATGAGGGCCGGTCTGTGATGGGGTCCAGTCTGTGATGGGGGGCCAGTCTGTGATGGGGGCCAGTCTGTGATGGGGGCCAGTCTGTGATGGGGGCCAGTCTGTGATGGGGGGACAGTCTGTGATGGGGGGCCAGTCTGTGATGGGGGGCCAGTCTGTGGATGGGGGCCAGTTTGTGGATGGGGGCCAGTCTGCAATGGGGGGCAGTCTGCAGTGGGGGGCAGTCTGTGATTGTAGGCCAGTTTGTAATGGGGACCAGACTGGGATGGGGGCCAGTCTGTGCTGGGGGGTCAGTCTGTGATGGGGCCAGTCTGCAATGGGGGGGCAGTCTGTGATTGTGGGCCAGTTTGTGATGGGGTGAGTCTGTGATTGGGGAGGCCAGTCTGTGATGGGGGAGTCAGTCTGTGATGGGAGAGTCAGTCTGCGATGGGGAAAATGTCAATGGGTATGAATAATTTTTCAAGGCCCTGTATACTAAGCTGAGGGAATGTTTAGTAAAATTAACATTCACTTTGCTTGAACTGTCTCCTAAATCACCTGCACCGATTCAGAACAAACATGCAAAATAATAGTTCTCACTTTGTTTTACATTTTGCCAGAGGATGGGCTTTAATTACCTGTCTCTAAAGTTTTGGGAATAAAGCTGGGCATACACAAACTGAATTTCGACTGATGAACCAGACAATATTCGCTCTGTCGGTGGCCACACCCTCCTGCCCAACATCCTTTGATTGCAAAATTGATTGAGCCAGATGTAAAATTGGCAGACAAACAGTAGCTGCATGCAATCAGATGCAGGAACTGTTCAGACATTTTGACAATTTTGCCAACTTAAGACAGAATGGTCTTGACAGTCCCTGCCTATAACGTGTTGTATTCAGAAATAGAGGAAGAGCAAAGCAGCATACATGCCCTAACCATCAGGAAACAGAGGTGTAGCATTTACAGTAACAGCCAACATTATAGCAAAATATGGTGTAACATAATTCTACGACAGTGTGAAAACATTTAGCATTATAAAGTGCAGAAAGCATGCATTCATGGGGGTACTTTACAACTAGCTTAAATGTACAGCTAAACTGTAAAATAGATATACAGTGCATCCGGAAAGTATTCACATCGCTTCACTTTTTCCACATTTTGTCAAGTTACAGCCTTATTCCAAAATTGAATAAAATCTGTATTTTCCCTCAAAATTCTACAAACAATACCTCATAATGACAATGTGAAGGAAGGTTTGAAATATTTGAAAATTTATTAAAAATATAAACGAAAACATCCCATGTACATAAGTGTTCACAGCCTTTGTCATGACACTCAAAATTAAGCTCAGGAGCATCCAGTTTCCGCTGATCATCCTTGAGATGTTTCTACAACTTGATTGAAGTCCACCTGTGGTAAATTCATTTGATTGGACATGATTTGGAAAGACACACACCTGTCCATATAAGGTCCCACAGTTAACAATGCATGTCAGAGGACAAAGCAAGCCATGAAGTCCAAGGAATTGTCTGTAGACCTCCGAGCAGTGGCGGCCTACATCTGCAATCTACATGTAGGACGCTGGACGCATAGATTTCAATGAGGTTTATTTTTATTTTTTTAATCACATGATTAAAGCCTACGGCTCTAATTGGCTTCAAAAAGAGTGGACTCGGGGCGCAGAGCACTGCGCCCCAAACCCACCCAGCTGCGTGACAATAGCGAATTATTATTTGCTATTCTCTTCCTGCTTCTACTCCTGGCCAATCAGGAAGCGGGTCTTAAGGCCCCAAGTAGGAGACACAGGGGGAAGCCCCCAAAGCTGCTCACGACCTGGATAGGGTAAGTGCGGGGCTGATGGGCAAACGAGCGAGCGAGGGGGGGTTGTTTGCCGATTGACCGAGCGACGGGGGGTGGGATATTTGACCGACCGACCAGGCGAGAATGGGTGTCGGGTGGTTTACTTGTCTCCCACCCAAAAAATAGAGCACCATCTTTGATGAAAACCTGCTCTAGAGCGCTCCGGACCTCAGACTGGGGTGAAGGTTCATCTTCCATCAGGACAACGGCCCTAGACAACGTTCTTGAGTGGCCCAGCCAGAGCCCAGACTTGAACCCGATTGAACATCTCTGTAGAAATCTGAAAATGGCTATGCTCTGATTTCTTCCCATCCAATTTGATGGAGCTTGAGAGATTCTGCAAAGAGGAATTGGAGAAACTGCTCAAAAATAGGTGGGCCAAGCTTGTAACATCATACTCAAAAAGACTGGAGGCTATAATTGGTGTTAAAGGTGCTTCAACAAAGTATTGAGCAAAGACTGCAAATAGTACATTTGACTTTTGTTTTTTATTTTTAATAAATTTGAATAGATTTTAAACAAATGTCTTTATGTAGTCATTATGGGGTATTGTTTGTAGAATTTTGAGGAAAATAATGAATTTAATCCATTTTGGAATAAGGTTGTAACATAACAAAATGTGGAAAAAGAGAAGCGCTGTGAATACTTTTGTGGTGCACTGTATATTGTATAATAGACAGAGGAAAGTTGAATCAAATGCAGCAGTATGTCAGATAAAGACTGCTGTTTTTAAGCTCTTGCAATGCCTTTTTAAATGGCGAAAATGTAAGTGCCGGTTTTGTGTCATATGGGCACATAGGCCATTTAGCTTTAGAGTATCTAAGCTGAATCAGAGCTGTTTTTAGGAAGTACAAAAAATTATTACATGGATCTTGATTCCTATTCTTTTGCACATAAAAAATTGCAAAAGACCTTATTTAGTAAGGGCTTTGAAATAGAAATTCCCTGTATTCCAGAGCAACAAAGAGTCAGATTCAGGCCTGCACTGGTATATTACAGCTTAAATCTAAAAGTTTATTATTATCTACTGAGAGACAATATTATTTCTGTCAGGCTGATAAGCCACCTGTTATTGTGCCCTGTGTTTAGTATGGTGCCCAATCACCTGTGAAGATAGCCAGTCTTATGTCTTGCAATCATTACCACTGAAGCAGACATTTAACCTCCCTGGAGGTATGATTATTTCAGATTTTAGGTGCTGAAAGCGGTACCATTATTTTGCATGGAAATTTGGCGTTTTATATTGTAGTCCTGTAATTCTTAGGAATAACTCACTTAAATCTGTCCAAACCAGAGTGTAGCATCCCGGGTATGATAAAGTTTGAAAAACAGAATCATAAATTATAATATAATAAATAATTATAAATAATTATACCAAATAATAATATAATAATAATAAAAATTATTCAATAATGTAATCCAATCAAAAACACAGAAATTTGCTGAGTTGCAGAATTATCACTGTCAGTACTTTTCAGTATTTGATGACGGATCTCCCCACAAATAGCTATCTCTCAATTCTGCGAGTGATTCTAATTTATTATCGCTGTTTTCTAGCTGGTTTAAAACCATTTTTGATGTAAAGGGACAGTTTTGGTTGCTATGGACAATCTCCAGTTTCCAGGCATAAAGAACAGTTTTTATAATATAAAACTGCATGCAGGACACTGGAGAAACCACTAGGGACAAAGGGGATGTGAAATAATTACATACAGCAATGTAATCTGTAAGATTAAATTATACTGTATGTAATGCGTGTGTTTTACTTTTTGAATTTGGAGCCGTCCTCCATCTCCATACGCGCAACGCTCGCAGGGAATGGAGCTTGGCTCCATGATAGATCAAGCGGAGGATGAGCCGCTCACAGTGCGGGGAGACATCGCTGGATCCAGGGGACAAGGTAAGTAAACTCATCCTGGATCCAGCAATACAATCCCGAGTCTGGCTTATGCCGCGTACACACGAGCGGACTTTTCAACATCCAAAGTCCGACGGACTGATTCCGTCAGACTATTTGATCGTGTGTGGGCTGCAACGGACTTTTGATTCACCAAAGTCTGACGGACTTTAGAATATGGAACATGCTTCAAATTTTTCCGCCGGACCCGGTCCCTTCGAAAAATTTGCTCGTGTGTATGCTATTCCGACGGACTAAAATCGACGCTAGGGCAGCTATTGGCTACTGGCTATGAACTTCCTTATTCGAGTCCAGTCGTACGTCATCACGTTCGAATCCGTCGGAGTTTAGTGTGATTGTGTGTGGCCAAGTCTGCTCAGTCGAAAAGTCCGTCAGAACTCTGTCGGAACTCCGGCAGAACTCCTTCGGAAGTCTGTCGGACATAAGTCCTCTCGTGTGTACGGGGCTTTAGGGTTACCGCTTTTGGTTCTGATTTTTCACCCCGAGCCAGACTTGGGAATACCGCCGGGGGGGGTTAAACAAAGTGGATTTGTGTGTAGATATTCTCACTGACCTCTCACATTTGTCAAACATATTTCAAACCAAAATGTAACGTTCATAATTGAAATGGATAAATAAAGGAGTTTGTCAAAAACCTTAAAAGATCAGCAACATTCTCTATGAGATCCAAATGGAGGACTTCAGCTAATGAGACAAAATATAAGCAAGTGAGTAACACACTCCCAAACCAAATCCCATATGGGGAGTCCAACATCCACTTAGGGACTTGATAAAATATAATAAAACATTCAGGCAAAAGTTTTCTAGTAAGGACTCTCCTATAAAAATGATTTCCTCTGTTACTCTCTGTAAATTCTGCACTCTGTACTTACAAACTACTTCTGAGAACACTTTTTACTGTGGCCTTTGCAGTAGCATTTGCCACTGGACATCCAGAAAACATGTCCATACAAACAAAATACATACTCGTAAGATCCTGACTTGGGCATCTGGATATATCTTTTTGTTATCCCTGGAAGGGATTTTCAGCTTTTGGTAACACCTTTGGTAACAGGTAAAACAAGAAGTGGTATGTTATAAAAACAAACTGTGGTGAACCCTGGCTCTATCCCACGCTCATTTACTAAGGCAGCCATAACGGCTTGTGACTGATGACACGGCCCATGTGTCAAGCTGAAGGGAAAAGAGTGTCTGGCAGACATAAATGATCACCTTTTCCAAAGTCTTATTTCGTAAGAAGTTGCCCTCTATGGACCACTTGTGCTTCTCGTTCTGGGGTCCTTAAAGTTGAATTATTAATCCCAGCTATACAGGGCCAGAACTAGGGTGGGATCTATGAGTTACACAGACCCAGCAAGTGTCCGGGGCTGTAAATGCAGCATCCTTAGAGTTGCCTGGTCTGCTTCCATGTGCGAGTTTTACTGTTAGTATGGGTACCTCAGCAAGAACCTGGAAGGCTGAAAACAGCGGATCAAATTAACTTGGTGTGCTTGATTGGTTTACCTGCCGAAGTAAAAACAAACTTCTGGCCCTTCAAATGGAACCAAAAGCTCTCTCTCTCAACTATCTATATAAATATCCACTCTTTTTATAGCTCACGGGCTTTGCTAAAACATGGAGCTCTGCTTCTTGAGCTGGGAAAAAAGGATCCAATGACTCTGAATACAGAGTATCCTTCTGGGTGATAAACTGCATACTCAGTATAAAACCGAGAATTACACTACAAAAAAGTAAATACTCGGGTCTTCAGGGAGTGTGTCCTGCACGGGGCTCACAGCAGCTGATTCCTACATCATCAATTTAACACATGTGCTTTTTCTTTTTGTCTCCAGCCTCCTCCAATAGAGGCAATAAAGTGGCTGGATTCAAATGTACGCATTTTTTATTGTTAGATTTGTACATGAACAAAACAAATTCATATTTTGAACCTTTCATTAGACAAACATTTAGTTAGCTATATATTTGCTGTGCAGAATGTCGGACCACTAAAAATGTAATATTCAACCAAAATAATGTCTGTAACTTTGTCTAATAGCAACTTTGCATAAAGCTACAGCTCTGATATATGGGGGTGAACCCTTCATTACTGGGTCCAGCTTGCATAAATATAACAATGGCTTGTTTTCTATAATGCTGTTTGTGTAAGAACTCCAGTTTCATGTTTCAAAAAGACAACTTTTTCCTGGCAATATTATAATAAATGATAAGAATACCCTGCAGTCATGCAGAGATGTCCATAAACCCTAAGTATTCTTCTACTTATACCCACTGCACTTACAAGGAAAAGGGGCACATCATTTCACAATCCACACATTCTGCTTTGGATTTCAAAAATAAAAATACATAAAAACAAAAGGACCAACAATATGTATGATGAGCCAGAAAGCACTCGGCCATCAAAAACTATAAAACAACTGGCTGCAGGGGGCATCTATCCTAACAGGGTGTGTGGACTTGATGTGATGGGTCTGTTATATCTACATTTTATTTATTATTACTCTCACATCATGGACCGCACATCAAGTTATTATCAGACTTTAAGATTTCATTTTTGTAGAAAAATTTCTTATGTATCCCATTCATCTTGGCTTTGTTAAGCATTATTGCAGCTGTATTCAAATTAACAACTTCATCTTAATCTTTTTTTTCTTTCCACTCAATAAATGTGTAAGACATGGTTAAATGTAACCTTCATTTTACCATGTTTGGAAAACAGATTCAAAAATAATTGTGATCACATTGTTTATCATTAGATTCGTTAAACCGGCACATTTTGTTATAAATGTTTTGTCTAAAAAACTGAAATTGACAAGGTGTCCTTCCAGCTTATCACCGACCTCTCATCCCAGCTACATTCTTTCAGGAGAGCACAAAGGAGGGGGTCACATTTGCGTACATGACACACACAAGTGATAGAACTAAAGGTTCCAGCATTCACAAACATACTCAAATATATCTCTAAAATTGCTTACATTATTCCCATTTGTACACAACACATGCATATCATTCTCTCACTTTCTTTTAACGCTTTTTAATACTTCCTTGCTTAAACTTCTGCTTTCTTTATTTTGTTCTGATATCCTTTGCATCCAATGTATTGTAATACCATACTTCACATACTGTACCTTCTATTATCAGACGGGCAGCCATAGTGCTCATCCCATCTTCCCTCTCTGACAACATATAAAGCATTCTGTTTTAACTCTCTTTACTGTTTCTTGACTTTATTAGTTGTAGTGCCTGACCCCAAATTCATCCCACAACTTAACATCAAAATGTCCCTTTCTGTCTAGTGTTAATTTTCACCCTTGATCCATCCTGCTCACATAGCTGTTTCTCTAGCTGTATACTCTGCATGATTCTTTGTCTCTGTGGACTTTGGTGGTAACCCAGTTACCCTTTGTGGATCCCTGTCCACTTTAACCATTAATCTAGGGGATCAGTATAGGCTGAACCGCACCTTTGGTTCGTATATAGCGCTCCTCTTGAGCTGGGCATTTTTGAGGGTCTCTTACCCTTCATTCCCTTACTTAATTTAATGCCCATAATGACTGGCCAGTCTTCTCTACGTGTGCCTATACCCTCTTGCCTCTAAACTACTTTATCTAGCAGATGTACTACATATACCTGTGAACAGCACTATTCTTCACTTTCTCTATAACACTACGATGGACAGTAGACAGTGACAACATAACATATAACCACCAATCAATACAGTTCAATTAAGGGGAGTAAAATAGGTACCCTTTGTCCCGAAAATGCCTTACCGATCAAGGAAGTCTGATAACTCAAATGTAAACAAAAGGCTTACCTCAGCCGGCTGATTATCAGAAATTCCCGGATTGTCTCAAGCTCCTCGTTTCGGATACACAAGGTCACCTGATAACCCCTCCTGGCTGGCTCGCCACCTGAAATGGATATTTCATAGATAGGCAATAATAATAACTACTGCAGTAGGGAACAGACACAAAAGATCCGCTCAGCATCTTTACAAATAACCATTCTCCTTTATTATGACGCATTTGAAGGTTTTTATACACACGATTACGTAGGTATCACATTAATATTACAATTGTACGTTTATGGTAACAAGAGGCGTTACATAGGCAGGCTAATTCTAATCAGGACTCAAAAGAATGCAAAACATGTACTGAAAACGTTGTTAGTGCTGTGTGCACAGTGAGGGCATCATGCAATACATATAAAATAGAATACAATTATATACAGAACCTACAAATTTCCATTACAATAATATTCAGTAGATTTTAATCCAGCCTAAAGGATATTTTGAAACAGTCAGATTTAAGTACTCTAAATCCCTGGTGCCCAACATGCAGTCCACCAGCTCTCTATGTGAGGCTTGCCATGTCCTGGATTGATCCATGACCCATTGACATCTAGGGGAACTTTTCAGAGCCACAGTGGGGTGCTGAAACGCTCTGTTCATCTAAGCAATGAAGTAATGAGAGTAACTGCTTTTTTGGGGAGAGAAGGAGCAACATGAAATTGTGTGATCAGGCAAGTAACCACTGGCCACCAGTGCTGGAAGGTTTAAAATTCACTGCTACTGCACTTCCTCAGGAGCTAGTGTCAGAAGCTTTTCTCAGGCAATCTATGCGCACAAAATCTCTGCTATCCCCTCTGGTATAGCAATCACTAGCACTAGTTTTCCTCACATGGCATGTTTTAGGGAGCTTTCAGTTGAAAAATCCATCTACCTTCACGTTGTCAAAATTACCTGTTGTTGATTTCATCGAACCCAATTAAGAGCACAAGAGCACCGGAAAACAGTTTAGGTATCTTTTTTGTGATCAAAAAATTGCATGGCAATTGCATTGCAACTGGAGATCCAAGATTACCAGATGCAACATCCAACATGTGTCTAAAGTTCTAATTTTAAACTGACGCTTTGTTTTGCCAACATAATATTTATCACATTCAGCTTTAGTTTTATTACAGTTAACATAATATGAGACCTTGATAATTTTGTTCATTAGGCAAGTTGATAAGTTGACCAGTGATGAGATATGGACACTAAAGTGCATTTATGTTGGGGAGTGTGTCCAAGATGGCGACGGGACAGACATCTAGGAACAGAGCTCTGCACCAACGGAGGGGATTTTATCTTGAATTGATATCCTGACCTGCCTGAGGAACCCTCATCCTGTCTGTTAGGCTCGTGTAGATGGTCCAGACCGGAAAGAGTAAAGGGAGCACTCATAATTCACACAGCGGGAGACCCCGGCCCGTCTCTCTGGTGGCGTCGCACATGTGGAGAGGACTTCAAATGTGGCAACCCAGACCTCCGAGGCAAACCCAACCCTCACCGAGAACGCTAACTTCTCGGCGCTCATGCAGGCCATCAATGGATGCAAGGCAGCACCCACCACCAAAATCGATTCCTTGCAGATAGAGATGGGCCTGCTGAGGAAGGATTACGAAAAGATCCGCCGGTGGGTGGATGAAGTCTAGAGCCGTGTCGGCGACATGGATGACACTCTGAGAGATCACACTGTCACCCTCCACATGGTCCAAGTGCGCCTAAAACACCTGGAGGCGAAGTCTGAGGACGCCGAGAATCGCAACCGGCACCGTAAATGGATTATCGGCTTCCCAGAGGGAATGGAGGGCCCAGACATTCCAGCATTTACCGAACATCTCCCTTGAACGCTGTTTCCTCAGGCACCATTTTCACCACATTTTGTTGTAGAGAGGACCCACAGAATGCCTCCCACCCGCTGACCTCCTGGCGCCCAAGCGCGCACAGAGACTGAGATCTGATACTCCGAGAGGCCCGGAAGATGGACAGCGTCCGATATAAGTGTCTCGCTTCGTGTTCTTCCTGGTCTTTTCGGTAGACACTCAAAAACAGCAGAAATAATTTGACGCAGTCAAGCAATCCCTTAGGTCCCGCAACATCAAGTATAGCATGATGTTCCGTGCACGTATGCAGGTGGTGAACGGGGAATCAACCTGTTTTTTTTTTACAACACCAGAGGAGGCGACAAGGTGGGTGAACACCCTCCCACGCGAGTGACTTGAAGAAACTGAAGCTTCTGCTGGCATGCGTCTGACCTGGGATACGTGAGTCATCTACATTGCTTTGTGTCCTTTAATGTGCCTGCTCATGGGAAGTAGGAGACCTATCCATGGGCACCGGACACTGTTTTTTTTCCTCTTCCTGCTCCCTGTCCCTCCCCTCTCTGGGTGACCAAACTGTGGGGGAGATGGTGGCTAAATCTATGTGTGCTTCATGTGCCTCTGGGCTTGGCGTGGATGGGGGGAGTGAGAGACACGAATAAGTACCATCACTGTCACCTGCACTAATAGCAGCTGTGCTGCCGATCTCCCACATGGCTGCGAGGTGACTCCATTTATCGTGCCCCGACTTCCACCTGCCTCTGCACTTGTGACATGGATTCCTGATGGCAATGCCAGCACACACGACTATGTGGACACATGGTCACACTACATGGCCTATCTGAGGAGACTCTTGTGTTCCCTACCGGCCCTGTGGTTGACTACGTGTACAGACTGATATGAGCTGCACAAGTTTACTACCCCTGGCTCAGCCAGGAGACTCCTGAAGCTAATAGTCCGCGCTGTTGGCGGCATCTCTGCACTACCCTTACACACTCAGTGCCTGGGTTTGAATCGCCTACTTGTTCTCTGTTCATGACCCCATATGGTTATTAACCATGTTTGTTGAAGGAAGCCAAGTGCGTCAGAGTTGGTATGGATGCACAGGGCGGGGGGGAGTTGGGGATTATGTTCTACATGTTTTTTTTTCAGTTCTCCTTTTTTTCAGTTCTTTAACCACTTGCCGACCGCCGCACGACGATGTACGTCCATTTTTTGAAGAGGGATATCTCGGTAACGGCAGCAGCTGCTGCCACAACCGAGGTGTCCATCTCTTCAGGCGGCGGTCGGCTGTACGATAACGGTGGTCTCCGCGGCGGATTCGCCGCGAGATCACCGCTATCGGCGGCGGGAGAGGTGCCACCCCCCCTCCCGCCGCCCTCCCGCACCTTCCGCCGCTTACCAGAGCCGTCGGTAGCGGCGGAGGCGATCGGGTCCTTCTGTCGGCTGGGCATAGAGACAAGTGAGGCTAAGATGGCCCCCACTCGTCTCTATACCATAGGAGGGCGGAAGCGACGTCAAAACGTTACTTCCGCCCGTACCTCTTAAAGGTATATTTTTTTTTTTTAAATGTCAGATTTTTTTTTTTTTTTTTTTGCATTTTAGCCCAAATATGAGATCTGAGGACCTTTTGACCCCAGATCTCATATTTAAGAGGACCTGTCATGCTTTTTTCTATTACAAGGAATGTTTACATTCCTTGTAATAGGAATAAAAGTGATCCATTTTATTTTTATTTTTTTAAAAAGTGTAAAAATAAATAAAATTAATTAAAATAAATAAGAAAAAAAAAATAAAAAATTTAAAAACACCCCGTTACGACGAGCTTGCGAACAGAAGCGAGCGCATACGTGAGTAGCGCCCGCATATGAAAACGGTGGTCAAACCACATATGTGAGGTATCGCCGCGATCGGTAGAGCGAGAGCAATAATTCTAGCCCTAGACCTCCTCTGTAACGCAAAAAAATGCAACCTGTAGAATTTTTTAAATGTCGCTTATGGAGATTTTTGAGGCTAAAAGTTTGACGCCATTCCACGAGCGGGCGCAATTTTGAAGCGTGACATGTTGGGTATCAATTTACTCGGCATACCATTATCTTTCACAGTATAAAAAAAAATTGGGCTAATTTTACTGTTGTCTTATTTTTTTATTCAAAAAAGTGAATTTTTTCCAAAAAAAGTGCGCTTCTAAGACCGCTGCGCAAATACGGTGTGAAAAAAAGTATTTCAATGACCGCCATTTTATTCTCTAGGGTGTTAGAAAAAAAACAATATAAAATGTTTGGGGGTTCTAAGTAATTTTCTAGCAAAAAAAACTGTTATAAACATGGAAACACCAAGTCCGAAAAAGAGGCCTGGTCCTTAAGTGGTTAAGTTATGCTTTAGTCGTTGAAGGAATGTTCTATATGTATATGCTTAAGGTGCTGTGGACATGCATGCAGTTACCAGGTGTCTGCTGGTGGCACAGAATCCCCTCGGGTGGAACCCTTGGTGATCCAGATGCGGGGCTTCAAATACATGTCTATATCTTCCCCCATGGCCCCTCTGACGGTCATATCCTGGAACGTCAGGGGGTTACATTCCAAAATTAAAAGGGCTCTGGTATTTAAATTCCTTAAACAATATTCCCCTGATATCTGCATCCTCCAAAAAACACACTTAGTTGGGGGCAGAGTTATTAGTCTTAGGCAACCTTGGGTCGGTCACTATTACCATGCCACCCATTCCAACCATGCTAGTGGGGTCAGCATCTTAATTCGTAAAACCCTTCAGTTTATACTCCTAGACCTGCATCTGGATCCCGAAGGTAAATACATGGTTATCCATGTGAATGTTGATGGTATGCCTTTAATCATAGCCAGCCTATATAACCCCCCAACTGCTACGGTCGGACTCCTCACTAAGGTAGCACAGCTACTGGCATCCCATTTGGTCGCTGCAGTGATATTGGCTGAGGACTTCAATATGGTTCCATGCCCTAATATGGATAAACTGTCTCCCAACCAGGGCACAGAGTCTCCACTCTCCCGTTGGGCAACAACGCTAGGCCTCATGGATGTTTAGAGGTGGAAATACCCCAGGATCAGGGGTTACACATGTAGCTCTGCTACATATATACAGTGGTGTGAAAAAGTGTTTGCCCCCTTCCTCATTTCCTGTTCCTTTGCATGTTTGTCACACTTTAGTGTTCCTGAACATCAAACCAATTTAAACAATAGTCAAGGACAACACAAGTAAACACAAAATGCAATTTGTAAATGAAGGTGTTTATTATTAAAGGTGAAAAAAAATCCAAACCATCATGGCCCTGTGTGAAAAAGTGATTGCCCCCTAAACCTAATAACTGGTTGGGCCACCCTTAGCAGCAACAACTGCAACCAAGCGTTTGCGATAACGTGCAATGAGGCTTTTACAGCGTCCTGGAGGAATTTTGGCCCACTCATCTTTGCAGAGTTGTCCTAATTCAGTTACATTAGAGGGTTTTCGAGCATGAACGGCCTTTTTAAGGTCATACCACAACATCTCAATAGGATTCAGGTCAGGACTTTGGCTAGTCCACTCCAAAGTCTTCATTTTGTTTTTCTTCAGCCATTCGGTGGTGGACTTGCTGGTGTGTTTAGGATCATTGTCCTGCTGCAGAACCCAAGTTCGTTTCAGCTTGAGTACACAAACAGATGGTCGGACATTCTCCTTCAGGATCTCTTGGTAGACAGCAGAATTCATAGTTCCTTTTATCACGGCAAGTCTTCCAGGTCCTGAAGCAGCAAAACAGCCCCAGACCATCACACTACCACCACCATATTTTACTGTTGGTATAATGTTCTTTTTATGAAATGCAGTGTTCCTTCTACGCCAGATATACTTGGACACACACCTTCCAAAGAGTTCCACTTTTGTCTCATCGGTCCACAGAATGTTGTCCCAAAAGTCTTGGGGATCATCAAGATGTGTTGTGGAGAAATTGAAACAAGCTTTGATGTTCTTTTTGCTCAGCAGTGGTTTTCTCCTTGGAACTCTTCCATGCAGGCCATTTTTGCCCAGTCTTTTCCTGATGGTGGAGGCATGAACGCTGACCTTAACTGAGGCAAGTGAGGCCTGCAGTTCCTTGGACGTTGTTGTGGGGTCTTTTGTGACCTCTTGGATGAGTCGTCGCTGCGCTCTTGGGGTAATTTTGGGCGGCCGGCCACTCCTGGGAAGGTTCACCACTGTTCCATGTCTTCGCCATTTGTGGATAATGGCTCTCACTGTGGTTCGCTGGATTCCCAAAGCTTTGGAAATGGCTTTATAACCCTTTCCAGACTGATAGATCTCAATTACTTTCTTTCTCAATTGTTCCTGAATTTCTTTGGGTCTCGGCATGATGTATAGCTTTTAAGGATCTTCTGGTGGACCTTACTGTGTCAAGCAGCTCCTATTTAAGTGATGCCTTGATTGTGAACAGGTGTGGCAATAATCAGGCCTGGGTGTGGCTAGAGAAATTGAACTCAGGTGTGGACAACCACAGTTATAGTATGTTTTAACAAGGGGGGCAATCACTTTTTCACACAGGGCCATGATGGTTTGGATTTTTTTTCACCTTTAATAATAAACACCTTCATTTACAAATTGCATTTTGTGTTTACTTGTGTTGTCCTTGACTATTGTTTAAATTGGTTTGATGTTCCGAAACACTTAAGTGTGACAAACATGCAAAGGAACAGGAAATGAGGAAGGGGGCAAACACTTTTTCACACCACTGTAGCTATGTCACGTATTGACCTTATCTATTTCAGCAGCCTTGTCCTGTCAAATGTGTAAGAGATATCTGTCCTCCCCAGAGGGATTTGGGATCACGCGTCTATCCTCCTAAAGTTGAACACCAGGGTACACCCAGATGACTCCCTGTGGTGCCCGTCGAGGTATTGGGTTTCGGATGAGCAGTTTGAGCCTGTGGTGGAATCGGTTATTATACAATACTGGACTCCTGACCTTGCTGGGACGGAGACGCCCTCCAAATGGGAAAAGTTCAAAAATCATATTAAACAGCAATATAGAATGGTCATAGGGTCGGCACGCTCATCCTCTTGGGCCACGCTTATGCAAGCTGAGATCGCTGCCCAGAGGCTAGAGAATGAATATCTTGAGGATGGGAGAGAGGAACAGAGAAAATACCTTGTGGCTCTAAGGGAAAGTTCAACTTCTTAGACTAGTGGCAGCAAAGAAACAAATACTATTTCAATTCGAACAGGGTGAGAGGTCGGGCCGCATGCTCGTCTGGCTCTCTAGGAAGCCAATTGACACTACCCATATTGCCAATATTAGGGACGAGTCTGGGAGGCACTATCAGACTCAGGTGAGATAAATGCACAATTCCCAACCTATTATAGGAACCTATATTCCTCTAGGGCCGAGTAGACCCCTGCTGAACTACACTCCTTCCTAGATAGTCTTCAGTAGGGATGAGCTTCGAGTTCGAGTCAAACTCATTTTCGACTCGAACATTGCCTGTTCGCCTGTTCAGCGAACAGTGAACAATTTGGGCTGTTTGCGGCAAATTTGAAAAGCCAGAACACCCTGTACAAGTCTATGGGAGAAATCTAAAGTGCTAATTTTAAAGGCTAATATGCAAGTTACTGTCCTAAAAAGTAGTTGTGGGGATGAGGCCCTTGTCCCCATTAACATGGGGACATGGTGCTTTGAGGGGTCACAGTTGAGGGGTTGAGGGGTCACAGACCCCCAAAGCATCCTTCCAATGTTGAGGGCATGTGGCCTGGTTCAGGGGGGGCGCTCTCTCGTCCCCCCTCTTTTCCTGCGGCCTGCCAGGTTGCGTGCTCGGATAAAGGGTCTGGTATGGATTTTTTTTTTTTTTTATAATTTTTATTCAGAAAAGATAAGAACATACAGAGGCTTACGTAAAGGCACAATCAGTGATAAAAAGAGAAGATATACATATCCAGGGCAAACCCTGGGGCAGAGGAAACCGTGAGACACAGAAGAGTTCAGCGAACAGTAATACTATAGTAGTCTAGGGCAATAGGGACCAAACTGGATGGATCGGGGACTGTTTTGAACGCTAAACAGAGCAGGCGCTAAGACCGGCTCCCCAAAGATCAAGTGCCTGATTACAAACTTATAAATCCAAGTAATTAAGGAGGAGGGGAGGAGGGGGGTAGGGAAGGACAAGGGGAGGGTAAGGGACTGGGGGGGGGGAGAAAGCAGATTAAGAACACAGAAATATCGTAAGGAGGGGTTCATAAGTAATGGCCACATAGAAGAAACCTGGGGAAGGAAAAAGATCCATGGCAATCTGGGCAATGAAGTAAGTCATGGAGAAATATTAGGAGTGAACGAGTCGTTGTAGGTAAAAGAAAGTTGATCCAATGCACGTTGATCAGGTAGTGACATGGTTGCGGTTATGAACAACCGCCACTTAGCGAAGAAGGCTGCTTTTTGGTAGACATGTGAGAAGTCAGTCATGAGCCTCTCCTTGTACAGGAGAGATAGAAGGTCCTTGAGAAGTTGGGAGGCTGGAGGGCCAGGAGGCGAGAGCCAAAAACGGAGTATGAGGCGACGGGCTAGAAGCAGACATAGTAGGATCCAGTCGACTGTAGCATGCTGGGAGTGGGGCCCTAGAATGGGTCCAGCACCTGACGAAGTAGACCATGGCAGCAGCAAGGGGTCCCAATATCCAAAAATTAGGAGCAGAGGTTCCTTGGGTAATTTCAGCAAAGTGATATCAAAAATGAAAGCCAAGACCTGGTCCCAGAAGGTAGATATAGTCTGGCAAGACCAAAAGCGATGAGAGAGGGGTGGCTTCAAACATTGACAGTGGGGGCAGGATGCCCCGTCTTGCTTGGACTTGGGAGACAGAAACGGGACGTAGGCCCTGTGGGCGATCTTGAGCTGGGTTTCCCTCCAGATTTCGTTGGGTGTGAGTCTCAGTACTTTGTTGCGACCCAGCAGAATCTTGTGGACGATGTTGGGGTCTGGGAAGGCCGAGGACCAGTTTCGATGGAGGTAGTGGAGGCCGGTGGCGTTGAGCGTTCCAGAAGAGGTCTGTAGACATCAGAGAT
Source organism: Lithobates pipiens (assembly GCF_037356315.1). Lineage (NCBI taxonomy): Eukaryota > Metazoa > Chordata > Amphibia > Anura > Ranidae > Lithobates > Lithobates pipiens. The sequence continues at coordinate 84,431,892 of NW_027507686.1, read as the reverse complement.
CCTAAAGCATTTGTCCCTTATCAGCTGGTCCATGAAGCTGGAATGGAAACGAAGACGATCTTCCTTGCAATTCTGGGTAAAAAAGCTGATACACTGTTGGTAGTGGAGAAAGTGTGAGGCAGGGATTGAGAATGAGTCCATCACCATCCAAAAGGGTAGAGGTCTGCCAGTAATCGGGTCGCAAAGGGAGGAGAAGAGGGACAGGCCCCGTGCACACCAATCCGAGAAAGCTTTGCATTGAAGGCCTGGAGTGAAGCAAGGATTTCCTTGAATAGGCAGGTGAATGGATATGAAGGGTGGAAGTCTAGCCAGCTTCCTAGACTCCCCCCATGCTATCGCTGTGTCTCTGAGGACAAGGTTGTGTTGGTGGGGGGAGGGGTACCGACTTCCAGCGGCAATGCAGCAGGGCAGTTAAGGAGAAAGGGTGAGCCATAGCGGATTCCAATTCAAAATTAGAGTACCTGGATGAGTGGGTGATCCAATCTAGGCTGGTTCTAAGTAGACAAGCTAAATTATACAGTCTAACATTAGGTAAGCTAATACCTCCTTTGCCCCTGGGAAGGTGTAATTTTTTGTAGGCAATACGTGGTCTTTTGCCGTGCCATAGAAATTTTGAGATAGCAGAATCCAATGAAGTAACATCTTTGTGTTTGAGCAATAGTGGGAGAGTTTGCACAGGGTATAAGAGTCTGGCAACGCTGACCATTTTCACAAGGTGACACCTTCCCAGGAGAAAGAGGGGCAGATCCATCCAGTTGGTCAATTCTTGGGATATCTTAGAGAGCAGGGGTGGATAATTCAGCTGGTACAATGAGGATGGCAATTTTCCAATTTTAATTCCCAGGTATGAGATGAAGGAAGGGGCAGCCGAAAATAGAGTCAAAAGCCCAGGACGGGGTGGAGTGGGAGCCAATGGGTAAAATCTCGCTTTTGGAGTAGTTAATACGGAGCCCTAAGCACAGCCTAAATTCATCTAAAACGCCTTTAATGGTGTGTATGTCAGCTGCAGGATTGGACGTGAAGATAAGTATATCATCGGCGAACAGGGATGTGCGGAGTTCCCTGCCTCCTATTTTTATGCCGTGGAGGGGTGCCGTATGGGATAGGTACCCAGAGAGAGGTTCGAGGGCGATGTTAAAGAGTAGAGGGGATAGAGGGCAGCCCTGTCTGGTGCCTTTGTGTAGGGGAAAGCTTGGTGAGAGGAGGCCAGCCGCTACCAGACTGGCGGTAGGGGAGGAGTACATAGAGTTAATGAGGTGATTAAAGGGGCCTGAGAAACCTAATTTGGAGAGGATCAAGGAGAGCCAGTCAAAGCTGACATTATCAAAGGCTTTCTCAGCATCTAAAGTGATGATGGCATAGGTACCCTTGGGGTTTTGTTTGGCTGCTTCAAGAGCTAATAAAACTTTACGGATGTTTAAAGTGGCCATTCGACCCTTGATAAATCCTGATTGGGCTGGGTGGATTAGGTGGGGTAGGATATCGGCCAATCTTGTAGCAACGATCTTTGAGAGGATTTTCACGTCTAAATTAAGAAGGGAGATGGGCCTGTACGAACCGGGCTGTAGCGGGTCCTTTCCTTTTTTTGAGAGGAGTTTAATGACAGCTTGATTCCCAGAAGGGAGATACGGACCTCCCGTCCAGATAGAGGAATAAACGGAGAGAAGTGTGGGTGCCGCAATGTGGATATGGTTTTTGTAAAAGTCACTAGTGAAGCCGTCAGGGCCTGGTGCCTTGTGTGAGTGGAGATGGCGGATGGTATTCTCTATTTCAGGGAGAGTGATGGGGGCATTGAGAGTCTCCAATTGCTCCGTCGAGACGGAGGGGAGTGATAGAGTGTCTAAAAAGGACTGAGCCTTTTGTTGTACGATGGGGTCTGGGGCATATAGATTTGTGTAATACCGCAACATTGTCTCATTAATGGCTTGAGGGGAGGAGTGTGTGCGTCCCGTGTGGTCGCAGAGGGAGGTGATGTGCGTGGGGCGATGGCCACCTTTACACAATCTGGAGAGAAGTTTCCCAGCTTTATTACCGTACCTGTGAAGGGTGGCATCCAAGTGAGCCTTCTTCTTACGTTCAAGGGTGTCTGCCCAATTGTCAAAAGCTGCCTTGGCTGATACCCATTCATTGTGATGCTTAGAGGAACTAGTGGAGGATAGCTGCTGTTGGGCAGCGTGCAGTCTGGCACTGGCCGATTTGTAGTGTTGGAGAGCGTTGCGTTTAAAGGATGTGGCATAACTAATAATGCGCCCCCTAAGATACGCTTTCCTGGCTACCCAGAATAGGTTAAGGTTAGCAGAATGGAGGGCATTTGTGGATGAGTATTCTGCCCAGGCCTTGTCTAAATATGTGATGAAATCTGAATTGTTGGCCAGGAAAGCTGGGAAGCGCCAGAGATTAGGGTGAGGAGGGAGATCCAGCCTGTCTAGGGAGATTGCTACCGGAGCATGGTCTGAGATCGCAATGTCGTGTATTTCGGAATATGAAGTTAAGTTAATGATATCGTCTGACCCAAAAAAATGATCAAGCCTCGCTAGGGATCTATGAGGATTAGAGTAAAACGTGAACTCCCTGTCGACAGGGTGTGAAAGACGCCATAGATCTGTCATGTGTAGGGAGTCCATGGTGGATGCGAATAGGGTAGGGTTCGATATAGCTGTGCCTGGTGTCTGACGTTTAAGGTGTCGAAGGATCTTCACCCTCTTTTGAGGAGAGCGGAGACCCTTGACATTCCAGGAGACTACTCTAAGAGGGGCAGTAGCTGTGGACTTGGAAGGCTGGGATCCTGTCTTAAAAGGGCATGGAAGGTTAGGTGGCCTAGGCTGGACTTAATAAAGATATGAAACGAGGGGCCTTTTCCAGGGATCCTGTACGGATAAAGGGGTGAACCCAAGTGAGCAGGGGGGGAGAACGGGGGGCGGGTACGTTTAGAGGGGGCATGGGGGGAAAACGGTGGTGAAAGAAGAATAACCAAACAAATAAACAAAAGCACACACTTCTCTTTTTTCCGCATGAGTTCACTGTGTAGGAGGGGAAGCTCCTCAAGCAGAGCCCCGGGGATGAGATGGAGTGACAGCGGGCAGTCCCGATGATGCTCAGTAAGCACGTGATTCTGGGACAAGTGTCGCAGCGTGGCGGCAGAACTGTAATGGAGGGGAATGATAGACAGTGGAGTCATGCTAGAACCTGACATGTTGTAGTATCTACAGTAATGCATGGCATGGCAATACAACATATAAACAACAGCAAAGAGCATAGTGGAGAATGAGAGAAAATGCAGTAATACAAGTAACCTGAACAGTTCTACGTGAACTCGGGGAAAACAACAGAAGTGGGGCAAAGGCAGGAGGCCTGTAGTGCCCAGCATCCAATTCCTCCGTGGTCGGCAGAAAAGCAGCTCCCGGTACTGGAGAGCAACGAACCTGGGATCAGGAATGATGGAGGGAGGGAGAGATAAAAGTTAGGGTAACAAAAGTAGCGAGCAGCCGCTACTTAACATAACTTGCCTTGTGACCCGGGCGGAGGAAGGAAATAGGAGAATCCGTCATATGGGGACAGGAGAGGCTTCAGCGCGGAAAATTACGGTGTCGGTGATCCGGGGCCGATGCTCTAAAGCGCTTTGGTGAGTCCTTCCTAGGGCTTCTCTGATCCAACGCTCAGACTGATGAGGCCGGTTTGGAAGGCGTGACTGGCAGTGTGTCCGAACGAAGAGACCGTAGGAACGCTTCTGCTTCAGAGGGGTCCTGGAAAGAGAGGACGGAGCACTGCAGGGAATGCCAGAGAGAATTTAATTTGCAGTTTAAACAGTTCCGAGCAGATCGGTTGAAAGGCTTTGCGTTTCTTTGACACTTCAATAGAATAGTCTGCAAAAATGAGTATCTTGACACCATCAATATGCAAGGATGGGGATTGCCGGAATGCTTGAAGAATAACGGCTTTATCTGCATAATTGAGATACTTGGCAATAATGGGGCGAGGGTTCTTGCGGTCAGCGTTGAATGAACCCATGCGGTGTGACCTTTCCACTATGAAGGAACCCGAGAGTCCCATGGCCTCTGGCACGCATTTAGAGTGGAAGACGTTCAGTTCGGCTGAAGGGAGCGACTCTGGGACACCGACGAATCGCAAATTGGATCGTCTGGATCTGTTCTCCAAATCATCTAATTTTTGGATGACATATTGGATTGTTTTTTCCTGAGACTGCTCTGCGGCCTGGGACTGATAGAGATCATCTTCCACCTCAGAAACTCGGTGCTCAAGTTCATTAAGCCTGATACTATGCTCTGTGAGCTGGGCCTTGATTTGCTTCATACCAGCCTGAATAGCTTTTTCCACTGAGGCGGTGATCATAGGAGACAGCAGGGCCGCCACCGTTTGTGCTATGCGGTTGGTATGGCTATCCTCTCCGGGGGATGGCGAATTAGCATCCCCAGATATATTGTGAGGGGTCGCTGAGGCTTGCCCACGGGGGTGGGGGGGGTCCGGTGAAGGCAGGGGACGTAGGTGAGGTGACCCGGCTTACCTCCATAGCTGCATCCGTGAGTTCCGCAGCCGAGGCCTGTGAAGCTGGTGCGGAGTAAGCCGGGGGCTCGATTTGCGGCCGTTCGGATGGCGCGGCCGCGTACGACCGGGCCCCCGTTTTCTCCACAAAACGATCCATGGCAGCGGGGGTCGTGGGGGGGATGCACGGGTCCAAGATCGGGCACTGTGTCCGCTGAGACTGGCTTTTCAAGCCGATTTGTGAGGCTCTGTTGCGGGAGCTAGGCTGAGGCGCAGCTAGCTCATGCTGCGCCAGAACCGGAAGTGGTATGGATTTTTAGGGGGACCCCACGTCAATTTTTTTTCAAATTTGAGGCGGGGTTCCCCTTAATATCCATACCAGACCTGAAGGGCCTGGTAATTGAATTTAGGGGAACCCCATGCTTTTTTTTTTTTATCAATGAATGAATTGGCGGCTCCCATAATACAGAGAACACTCATTGAGTGTTCTCTGTATTACGCCGCAAATGATTTTAAAAGACTTTTTTTCCTGCAGAAATGACACTTTGTGCAGGGACAGTTCTAAGCACGGGAAACATGCGCCCCTTCACAGAATATTACACTTTTATTACACTTTTATTGTTTCACTTTAATCATTATTAAAATCACTGCTTCTGAAAAAACAACAGTTTTTAAAACTTTTTTTTGCATTGATCCATGTCCCCTGGGGTAGGACCCAGGTCCCCAAACACTTTTTAGGACAGTAACTTGCATATTAGCCTTTAAAATTAGCACTTTAGATTTTGAACGTTCGAGTCTCATAGACTTTAATAGGGTTCTAAAGTTCACACGAAGTTTAGGTCTGTTCGCAGGTTCTGGTGCGAACCGAACAGGGGGGTGAACAGCTGTCAGATGAAGCTCGCTTGCAATTAGACACACCCATTACCCTAAGGGAGGTTCAGATGGCAATCTCCTCTATGCAGGCTAGAAAAACCTCGGGAGAGGACGGCCTCCCAGCCGAGTTCTTTAAGACACACTGTGGCTCTCTGGAAACCAGACTGAGGGGAACCCTCTTGGCATCCCTTCGGAAAGGCACTTTACCACCCTCTATGATGAAGGCTGTGATCGTGGTCATTCCCAAATCAGGGAAGGATCCCAACCTATACAGACCAATATCACTATTGAATGTAGACGCAAAGATATTGACTAAGGTGCTGGCCAATCGCCTCAGTGCGGTTATACTTTCTTTGATACATGGGGACCAGACGGGGTTTATGCCAGGCAAGGGCACAGATATCAACCTGAGAAGATTGTTGTGATAGACAGGGTGGCTGGGAAGGGGGGAGAGGATTTGATTGGATCCTCTCTGCGCCACTCCCGCTCCGCCGAGGCACCAGGTAGGGATGCCCCCTCTCCCCGGCTCTATTCGCTCTCGCCATCGAACCCTTAGCCATCCTCCTCCAGTCCTCAGTGACAGTAGCCGGTATATCAGTCTACCTCATTGTCGAAAAAGTATCCATGTATGCGGACGATATCCTCCTTTACCTTAGAGCTCCTAAAATTCTCTGTCAGCCGCTCTGGAACTGATAGATTCTTTTGGCAAGTACTCCGGAGTCAGAATCAATTGGGATAAATCTGTCTTATTCCCGCTAAATCAAAGTACACCCCCTCCGAGACTTCCTGCTCCCCTACAATGGGTGGATAGTTTTAAATATCTAGGCATCCAAATCTACAGACACCTAGCCAAATGTCTGGAATCCAATCTTCAACCAGCCCTTCACAGGCTTGTACAGAAATGCTCTGTCTGTAAAAACCTACCACTTACACTTTAGGATGAGTCAAATTAATCAAAATGTCCTTTCTCCCTAAGTTTTTATGTGTTCAGGGACACCCCTATTACTATTCCTAACTCTTTCTTCCAGAAACTAGAACAGACAATAGGCTCATTTATATGGCAGGGAGCGGTACCAAGAGTTGCTAAGTCTACACTCCAACTAGCACTGTCGGAGGGTGGACTTTCCCTTCCTAATTTCTGTAAATACTTCTGGGTGGCGGTCCTAGTATCGGTACGGTGGTGGTTCACACAAGACCAATCCAATCCATCAGTCGACTTAGAGGCAGCCATAGTGGGCTCCTACTCGGAACTGAGTAATTTAGTGTACAGAGGGGCTTCAACCACCACGCAAACCACCACTCCCATGAGAACCGCGGTGAGGTTGTGGAGACAAGTCTCTAAGCACTTAGAGAAGCCGCGAATGTCCTCTCCACATATACCTCTCTGGGGTACATGTGGATATCTGCCCCATTTGCGTACTGTGCCCGACCCCCAGGTGTGGGCCAGGTACGGAATAAGAACGCTAAGAGATGTTATGCCCGAGGGACATCTGCTCTCCTTTGAAAGACTCAAAAGCAAATTTGAGCTTCCCCCTGGATGTATTTCAGGTTCCTGCAACTAAGGCATGCCCTTGGAGTACAGTTTACAGACCCTATTACGGTTGAGCCTCATCAGGTCGAAAGGTTGCTCACATCATGCAAAATGAATAGAACACTCTCCTCCATCTACCTTCGTCTCACATGCGCAGGTGGCCCCGAGGCCAGTAGGGCCTTTTCGGCCTGGCACCGTGACCTCCCAACATTGACAGAGGAGGATTGGTCTGAGTGCCTACAACAGTTTATCCCTCTCATGATTTCTGCCAAGGATACATTTATTCAGTTAAAATTTCTCCATAGGGTACACTATACGCCCCAAAGATTAGCACAGATGTTTCATACCCATGACGATCAATGCCCTAAGTGTAGTGGGGAAGTAGGTAACTACATTCACATGGTATGGCACTGCCCGCAGGTGCAAGAATTTTGGCGAACATTGGCTTCTGACATGTCCCAAATTAGTGGGATATCTATAGGGCGCAACCCCCTGATCTTCTTGTTGGGTATCACAGACAACTTACCCACCTCCACGCATAAACAGTTTTTTTATTTTCTATACTGTATATTACGCCAGGAAAACAATTCTACTTCATTGGAAGGCAGCAGAGTCACCTAAGATGTCCATATGGAGGGAACTTGTGAACAATGCCCTACCCCTTTTTAAGCTGCCCTATTATGGGTCGTACTTGTCCCAAGTTCCACAAAATATGGGTGGCATGGATAGAGGCCAGACACCTTACAATATGATTCCATGGAGGGGTTCCACCCCCCCCCCCCAATGCCCCCAATAACCCTTCTGAGGAGTACCTTGACCCCCCGTCTAGCCTTAGTGACACTGATCAATATTATCACCTTGTCTCCATTTCTCCTTTCCCCGCGTACTGCCCTTGCTTCCTTCCTTCCCTTCCTTCCCTTCCTTCCTTCCTCTCCCCCACTGAGGCTAATGAGAGCTTTCAACACCTAAGCTACCGGAAGTGGGAAAATATGTAAGTTTTTATGCATATAAAGAGACAAGCTATGTATTGGACTAACTCTGTTCACCATCCTAGCTTTAAGACCTGGTGATATGTGACACGAACTACTGCATATGTGAATATACTTGTAATCTTTGTACTCAACTTATATTTCATATGACCTACCACGTGATCCTCATGTGAGGAAGTTTTATTTTCTTACTGCAATACCTGCTATGTCTAACATGTAACTGATTGAATATTTTAATAAACATTCCTTCTGTTAAAAAAAAAAAAATAGCATCTATGTTTATCCTTAATTTTGCAACATCTCGATGAAATATGACATTTGTAATGACCACAAATTACTTTATCTTTCAAAGATGAAGCTTGTCGATATGTGTCAAAGGAAGTCACAGTCATTTTATGTGCTTTATTTAAATGCTTATTTTTGTGTGCTCAATGAGACTGAAAAATCCTCCAAAGGATATTTCACTCCCATTGAAAGTATGGGTGAATTATGGATTCTATGTATTGTGTTTGACGGTCTCAACAAATTTGATTGAATTGTGGGATGAGAGAAAAACAGAGGTTATAGACAATGTTCAAAGCCCATGTACAACACAACAAACACAATTCAAATGTCCCTCTACACAATGTACCATGAGGCTGTCTATATACATATTCCGCATCCTTTTTTGATACAGGTACACAGATGAAATTTTGGAAAATGGTGCAACTGACGTGTTGCAGGGATTTGTAGACCCTCAACAACAATATACAGAATCTAAAATGTACTCTTAATTTAAATGACAAGAAAATATTCTTTCTGGATATTAATTATAAGGAACGGGATGGCAATCTGTCCACTACTCAATATAAAAGTCCAACAGTTGGAAAAGGGATCTGGTATGCAGAGAATGCACATGTGGAGGCAACTGTATGCAATATTCTGGATAGACAGTATTAAAAATCACTAGAAATTTTAACACATTTGAATATGCCAAAAAAGAGGCAGATTCACTTTGCAGCCATTTGAAACAAAGCATATAAAGATAAGCATTTGATTAAAGCAAAAAGGGTTGTGGCTTCCCGAAATAACATATTCATTCTTAAAAGGAAAATTAAACCATCCTATCCTTTACGGCCAAAGAAGCTGCCATCTTGGCACCTTTTTGACATGCAGTTGCCATGGTGATGCATTTGATCATTATGACACCAGCCATTTAGTTGCTTCAAAGTTCACTTGACAGCACAAGCAACTTTGACAGTCAGCATTTATGGCATGTCTTGAATGTAACTGTTCTGGGCAATAGTTCAATTGATGGGTTGAGTTCTGCTTTTAGAAAAAAAAAAGTCATGTAAGCCCTGAGGAGGGAAGTGAAAATTGCCTAATTTATGTAATATATTGAGAAAACACTGGCTTTGGTTGTAGAAAGATAATTTCTAAAGTTACTCAATTTGATCCTGTCCTGATTTTTCAATAAGTTCCATCTGTAAAAGATAAATTAAGCCGTATATGCTATAAATGTATAATTTCATCAGATGGTCAAAATTAAGGGTACACAGAGATGCAGTAATTGTGTCTATATTAGATCACTAGTTCACTTGCCAACTACCCAATCAATACATTTTCAAGACTTCACATTGTGGCAACTGTAACATAGAGAGTGTAATATATCTTATCAAATGTGAATGTGCTAGGTATTATTTCAGTAAAGCAAAGTACTAGTTTAAAATTTGAATTTTAGACCATATGTAGGATATTGCATCTGATATTCTTAGATCTCCAATGGCACACCATGGAATTTTTGGTCACAAAAAGATGCCTAAACTGTCTTTCTGTGCTCTTGATGGTAATTTTGACAACATTATACTTCAACAACAAAGTAGATGGATTTTTTGACTGAAAGCCAATAATCCCCCAGGTTTAAATGGCGCAATCAATTATGCATGCTTTTCTTCATTTTTTTATTTTTTTATTTACAAGAAATGGATTTCATGCATTAGATATATATGTATTTTGTTCAAATTTTGTTGAATTAGTTTCAAAGACTTAAACTTTTCTATTTTTGTTTAAAATAGGATGTAAACCTTCATATTCTCTGTGTTCTTTTAACGCAATTCAGGAATTTCGCCTAAGCTCCCACTGTCATCCTTGCCCCTTTTAATTTATTTGTTTTGCATAGATTTACAATGTAAATGTATGAACAAAGTTCCTAACTGATATTTTATTATATCACAATATTATATTCATTATAATGTGTTTGTTAACTCACCTCTGCTTGATAATGTTACATTATCTACTTATTTTAATGATTTTACTGCTTTTGTTACCAATGTACGAATTTTCTTGTACCTTGTAAAACTCAATAAAATATTTGAAAAAGGAAAAATAATTGATTGCAATATTGTATCCATTTATGTTGTTTTGGAATTATACCTTGCATTCCAGGGTAGTTCTCATTACCGCTCCCTTACTGCACCTCAGAGCTATTTGCCATGTATAATGCAGACGGGAGGAGTTTTTGAGTTTATAGGAAGTAGGAGTTTTCTGAATCACCACACACTGCTCCAAAGAAGCTGTAGGGCAAAACACATCAGAGGGATGGATAGGTTGCCTTATTGGCTCCTAGACCTATTTCTTGTCACCCCCCCCCCCATGTGCACAGTGCTTCTTCTGTTATGGAAGTGTGATTGGTTTTATAGACAGGATTTGTTTGCAAAGTGACCTGTAAGTCCTGTCCTATTTATGTACACATATCATTTATAGCTGGTTACTTCTGTATGGTCTTGGATGTATGCACAGACACAATTTCAGCAAGCTAAACTAAAATGGCAACAACCCAATTTATAATTAACTTTTAGAGTACTATACACATGGAAATGCTTTGCACACAGCAATTAAAACAAAATTTACTTCCTAGTACTATTACCAGCTAGCCATCAAAATAAGGACACTGTCTAACATTTTGCAAACAGAAGTTTTAGTTGCACAACATATTCAAATATATATAAAATATGTGGAAGTCACACTTCCTTCGTGAAGGCCCCCCTGTATAGTGTGGTCCTAACTCTAGTCTGTGACAGTCTTTGTGGGAGCACACAGAGCAATGGATAAGCTAGAGGTGCAGGGACACATAAGAAGCCCTCCATAGCACAATGACAGATAAAGCTGTTCAATCTGTTCCAATGCTAATTCCAGCAGGCTAAACAAAAAAGGCAATCACGCCAATTTATAACTAGCTTTCATGCCCCAGTCACTCACTGAATGTAGCCATTTACTAGCATTTATCAAACAGTTTTTTTAGTGTTTCTGCAGTTTTTTACAATCGTTTTTAATGATTTACAAGCTTTTTACAGCTTCAGGCATTTTTGTATAGCCAATAGAGAGCACTAAGGGGAGGAGAGGGAGAGACAATTAAGGGTGGAGATTTGCTATTTGAGCAGAAAATGAATGACAAAGCGCTCGTAAAACGCTTAAGTCAGGTGTTTCTATTAAAGTGTTTAGGGCTCACCTGGGGGTATGGGAGGAGCCGCTGACACGTAGCAGCCGCCGGAGCGGCGTGCGCCCTCTTCCCTCGCCGTCCCCGCCTCCCGCCTTCCGTGTCGTCCGCACCATTAGCACTGCCCACCCGCCGTCAGCTGTTCGCCTGCATGAGACAGAGCGGACGCTCCAGGTGAAGACAGGGCAGAGAGAGCGTTCCCCTGTGAAGCAGGGACACAACGGTAGGACGGCAGCTATGTGCGGAGCTCTGCACCCCCCCCCCTCTCCACTGAGCCGGCCTGACTGCACGGACATCTCTACCCCCTCATGCGTAGGTAAGGTCACGGATCGGATAACAGTGACAGAGCAGAGGAGCAGCGGAGCAGTGAGGTGAGCAAGTAATGTGGACGAAAGAAGGGGGGACGGACAGCTGGCCACCTGTTTACCGCTGCTTACTAAAACTGACTAAAATCACCGATGAAATGGTTTCTTCTTGAAAGTAATAAGGTGTATAGTTATAAATCTGCTAATGACTGCTATCAATGTGACACTCACTACCAGACCACCGGATTGTTATTAATGTTGTCTGATCAGTCGGATATAAACCCTGCAGGATGAGAAGAAGTGTGAGGTGGATGGATACATGAAGGGCAGACAAACAGCTATCCAGTGTGGAGTTTTCTTTTTCCTTTACATACATCTCTCATACAGAGGTACAAAGTAGTGGTGTCGATCAGCGCTCGCCTGGGACTATCTGCCCTTTCGCCTATTGTTATCCAGCTCTCTTCAACAGCGGATTGGCAGGTAGACACAGGTGGTGAATGCTGGAGTTGATGCGGGAGTTGATTTACGGCTTGTACCTGTGGCTATAAAAAAAAAAAAAGTGACAGGAAAAGAAAAAGGAAAAAGAGGGTGAATCCTAGTGCGTTGCCTGGGTGGAGAGCCAGACTGGTGCTCACTGCATTGCTGTCGCCCGTTGGCATACTGGCATAAGGGGGAAGAACTACACCATTGTGCGCTGCATTACTCTGTGAAAGAAGGAACGGGGAAGGGGAGAGAAGGCGGAGGAAGGGGAAAAAGAAAGAAAGAAAGAAAAATCTCCCACGCAAAATAAATCTCTTCAGCACCCCTCCCTAATTGATAGAAGCGCCCCGCTCCCAGAAAGTGACGTAATCAACCTGTACCCCACAAGAGTTAGAGGAAAGGAAAAGGACTTTAGCTTTGAAAAAGGTCTTGAGTTTTGGAGCTGACCCACTACAAAAAGAGTATGCGGGGGAAAACGAATAAAAGGGGGGGAGCGGGCCTACTAGTCCTGGGGGATACAACGATATCTGGTGGGGGAGACAAGCATGATGGAAAGCAGCCAGGAAACCCCCAGCCACAAGACATTAAGTAAATCAGGCGCCGGTATCAGTAAAACTATGGAGACGGGAGAAGGGAGGGGAGCGGAAAAGCCTAAGGACTTATGCCCAACTCGCACTGGGATGGGGGGGGTTAGCTCCCGAGAAGATGACAAGGCTAAAAGATGGGAAGATTTGGGGAGAAAAGGAGAGGCCCCTCCCCAACCCGAAACTCAACCCGAAATTCAATCCGAATTAGAAGGAGACCCAGTGCTGGCGGAGCCACAAGCGACCCTGGGCATGTTGAAAGAGATATTTACAGAGGCATTGACTAAAGTGGAAATTTCACTTAAATCCGATATAGCTGGGATAAGGGCGGATATTGGTCTAGTACTAGGTAGGGTGGAAGAAATGGAGGAAAGAATGAATGGGTATGAACAGAATATGAGGGACCTAAGAGAACAAGTGAAATCAGCCCAAAAAATAAATAGATCGATCCTATATAAAATCGAGGACCAGGAAAATCGCGGAAGAAGGAAAAATTTAAGGATAAAAGGCTTGGAAGAAAAATTTAAAAAGGAAGATCTCCCCAAGGTGATGCAGGACCTGTTTAATCCCATTCTAGGAAGGGCGGAGGATGAAATACTAAAAATAGATAGAGTGCACCGAGTCATGGGATATCGGCCCCAAGCCACAGAAAAACCAAGAGATGTAATAATCAGATTTCATTTTTACGAGGAAAAGGCGCTAGTACTGGAGAATATCCAAAGGAAGGACAAGATTATGTTTCAGGAATCGGAGTTACAGATATTCTCAGATCTGGCGGGGGAAACATTGAGGAGAAGAAGGCTTCTTAAACCCCTGACAGATCTAATGAGGTCATTAAATGTTCCCTATCAATGGGGATTTCCAGCATGTCTTAGGGGAAGGAGAGATGGCCGCACTGCAGTATTAAGGTTCCCAGAGGACTTAACGGACTTCTGTAATAGGTTAGAAATCCCCCCACCAGCAATACCAGGATGGGAGGAGGGGATGGGGAATGAAGGAAGCAGTGGGGCTATGCAGTGGTCTCGGGTCGGGTATAGGGGGGGGAGAGATGGGGTATAATTACCATCACTGGGGGGCGGGATGTGGGGGGCGGGGGGGGCGCGGGTGCTTCGACAGGCTGTGAATGAGGCGGTCCTCCCAAAGAAGGCTAGGCGGGCAAAAGGCGACCTGTGGGTCACCGGGACACCTATGCGAGGAACAAAAATGGAAATTGTTCACTCCTCTGAAGGGAGGAGGGGGGGAGGAGGGAGGGGGAGGGTTGGGGAGGGAGGGGGCTGGAAAAGGGAAGGGAGGAAGGGGGGTGGGTTGGGGGGCAATCTCTCTTTCAAACAGGGGGTATATACTCTCTCTCACGCTCTTCCGTCTCCCCCTCCTCTCGCTCCCCACGTTGACCTCCGGCGGGGAGGGGGGAGAGAGGAGGGGATGAGGATGAGTGAGATATGACAAGGTTGAAATTGATAACATACAATGTGAGGGGTATAAGTACTCCCCAAAAAAAGTTCAGAGTAAATAAGGAGCTAGAATTGTATGGGGCGAATGTGATCTGTCTGCAGGAAACACATATATCACACGAGGCTAGAGGGAGATTGACATCTTGGAGGTTCCCTACATGGTTCTACGGTGACTCTACTACACGCTACGCTAGGGGGGTAGCAATAGGATTCGAGAGAAGTGTCAGGTTCGAAGTCGAGAAACAAATGGCTGACCCGGAAGGGAGATTTTTGTTCATAAGGGGAAGAATCTCGGATGGAGTATATTTTGCGAACATATATTCCCCAAACAGGGACCCAGATAAATTTTTAAGGAAGGTCCTGGATTTATTGGCAGGGTTCAGAAAAGGTAAATTGATAGTGGCGGGGGACCTGAATATGTGCATCGACCCTCGGGTAGACTCCTCAGCGGGGTCCCCCCGATGGACATGGCTCAGATATAAAAAGATAAAGGCTATGCTTTTAGAATCTCAGTTAGTCGATGCTTGGAGGATTAAACATCCAAATAGCAGAGACTATACTTTCTACTCATCGGTGCATGGGACATTTACACGAATTGACTATGTACTGATTGAACATCAAATGCTCCCAGCACTCAAAGATACAGTAATAAAACCTATCTCCCTGTCCGACCATGCCCCAGTCATGGTACAGCTGGAGCTAGTAACAGACCAGGCCAAAAGAGAGACATGGAGATTAAATGAAGCGTTAATACAGGACCCAGAGACTAGAAGTAGGATCGAAACAGAGTTGGAAGAGTTTTTCATAAGAAATGACTCCCCAGAGGTTACGAGGAGTACGATATGGGAGACCCATAAAGCATTTATAAGAGGAATTTTAATAAGTATTGGGACAGGGAAAAAAAAGGAAACGGGGAAAAGGCTACAAGAGTTAAATAAGGAGATTTGGGAATTGGAGCAACAAACAAGACCAAAGGGGATCCCAGAGAGAGTAGGACTAAAAGATAAGAAGCTAGAATTAGAAGGACTTATGGAGAAGGAAAGGGTGCGAGTCAACCATTGGGCAGAGCGTATAAGATACCAGGAGGGGAACAAATCTGGGAAATGGTTAGCGAGAGTAGTGCGGGAGAGAAGAAATGTGTCCTTCATATCAAAAATAAAAAATGAAAAGGGGGAGATGAAGCACTCTACTCCTGAAATCGCAACGGTCTTTCATGGCTATTATAGTCAGTTATATAAGGTTGGACAGGGAAAGGAGAAAAGTAGAAATAAAGAAGATACTATCGAGTACCTAAAAGGAACAGAGTTCCCTACAGTCCCAGAGAATGAGTTAGAGAGGCTAGAGGCTCCGGTAACGGTAGACGAGGTGGTGCGGGCAATAAGGGGGATGGCAATCGGGAAGAGCCCAGGCCCGGATGGGTTTCCAATCCTTTATTATAAAAAGTTTGAAAAAATACTGGCGCCCAAATTATGCGAGTATATGAACGCAGTCGCAGAAGGGGAAGAACTGAGGGAAGAAGCATTGATGGCTTACATAACTTTGATATTAAAGGAGGGGAAGGACCCAACAACCCCGGGGAGTTATAGACCGATCTCTCTTCTGAATACGGACGTGAAGATATTTTCAAAAGTGATAGCAGAAAGGCTAAAACCATTACTACCCCAATGGGTCCATAGTGACCAAACGGGGTTTGTCATGGGAAGGGAGGGTAGGGATAACTGCCTTAAAACCCTCATGTTGATTCATGGAGTGGAAAGCAGCGGATCCCCGGTCGCCCTGTTATCTGTGGATGCTGAAAAAGCATTTGACAGGGTAGACTGGGGCTTCATGTTTGAGACCTTAGGATATCTGGGATTAAAAGAAAAAACATTGCGATGGATAAAAGCATTTTACTCCCACCCGACGGCAAAAATAAAAATTAACGGTAACCTTTTCCCTGGTAGTAAAGGTATATAATGGAACCAGACAGGGGTGTCCTCTGTCCCCAATGCTGTTTGTTCTGGCCTTGGAACCCTTGATGGTCTCGATCAGGAAAAATGAAGATATAAGGGGAGTGAGAACTGGCAGAGAAGAGTATAAGGTGTCTGCGTATGCAGATGACATATTATTCTATGTTTCAGAACTCAGGGTGTCTCTCCCAAATATAATTAAGGAGATCCATAGATACGGGAAGTTGACAAATTTTAAGATCAATATGTCAAAAACTGAAATTCTGAACATAACAGTACCTAAAAAAGAACGAGAGGAACTCCAGAGCTCTTTTCCCTTTATTTGGTGTAGGGATGAGCTGAGATACCTGGGGGTAAGAATTATGCCCACATTGTCATCCATATACGTGGCCAATTATACATATATATTAAATAAGGTTAAAGAATGTATTAAAAGTATGAGATATAAACCCTTGTCATTAATAGGGAGAGTAAATGCGTTGAAAATGTTCATTTTACCAAAATTGACATATATGTTCCAAATGATCCCAATAAAAGTTCCGCAGGAGTTCTTTACGAAACTTAAAACTCTAAGTGTGGATTGGGTGTATGACAAAGGGGATAAAGGGTGGGTAAACATAGAGAAAACACAAAGTGGAGTTAATCTAGGAAAAAGGATTTGGATACCACGGGATTTTCGCGACTTGGGGAGTAGCACTAACCCACTAACTATTAATTTGTTTAAAATATGGGATAAAGTGGGAGAATCAAATCACTGGCAGTATAATTCACCTTTAATTTCTTTATTAGACACAAGTTTTTTTAAACCAGGGAAGGAGGAATTTGTTTATTTCACCAGATGGGCAAAAAAGGATGATATTTCGCTGAAAGATGTGATGAATGGGGACAGATTTTGCACTTTAGGAGAAATAAGACAAAGATGGGGACGTAGGAACTTAGATAGCTGGAGATATGCACAAATTAAACATTTTGTTCAGACTCTGCCTCGGCCACTCCGAGGGGTAGGAGATCTCAGACCGATGGAGAGAATGCTTTCAGACCCGAGCTGCAAAAAAAAAGTATGTCCAAAATCTATAAAATCCTACAGGAGGAAGAGGAACCAGGGGAACCACTATTCCTGAAAAAAGAAGAGTTGGGCACCGTGGGGGATAAGGAACGTAGAAAGAAGATCTTAAGAATAGCAGGCACAATATCTAGGGACAATGTGTCATTAGAGATGTCATTTAAATTAATGGCAAGATGGTATATTGTCCCACAAAGAGCGCATAAGAGTAGAGCAGGTATATCATCACTATGCTGGCGGGGCTGCGACAAGGTGGGAACCTTTGCACATATATGATGGGAGTGTGGAAAGATTGGCCCATACTGGGAGAAAATAATAGAAAACATTTTCCGAATAACAGGGGAAGAGGTAAAGAAGGAACCGTGGACATGTCTGTTTCACGATACTGACAAAACACTGGGGGAATACAAAAACTCATTGATTACTCACTTATTGATTGCAGCAAAAAGTCTGATCCCAAAGAGATGGGGCACTCCCGAACCCCCATCTATGAGGGAATGGTTAGGTAAAATAGAGTGGTTAAGATCAATGGAGGAATCAATATATAGAAGAGGAGACCAAGTGGAAACTTACTGTAGTAAATGGGGTAAATGGTTGGAGTTCAAGAAAACAAGGGAATATCTCAGAATGAGTGGATTCGAGGGGAAATGAGGGAGAGAGCGGGAGAGAGAGATGGAGAGAGAGAGGGGAGGGAGGGGGCGAGGGATTGGGGGGGGGGGGTCGGGGATAGATATGGAAATGGAATGGGAAGCATACTTTTTGTAATACATTTCTTCTTTGAAACTTTAACAAAATAAATAAAGAATTAAACAGAGGAAAATGTTGAAAAGGTTTGCATGTGATGTGAAAATAGCACTGCCAACAGGCAAAATGGTGGCGATAAGTAGAAGGAAACTAAAGTAACAAGGGCGCAAAGTTAGCCACAATTTGTTGAAGAGAGATTATGGCGTGCTGTATACTGATGCAAAAAAATAAAAAATAAAAAATAAATAAAAAGTGTTTAGGGCTAAAAATGCTTGTAATCTGTCAAAAAGCAGTTCATGTACTTTTTTGAGTGACAGGCATTTTGCTTCATGAGACAGAACGTTCATCTGTGAACAGGGGTTATTGAAATGGATGGGATTTGGCTTTATTTCTTAGCACCCTTACCAGCTTGATGTTGTGAAGGTGCGCTGACTCTGTGTAAAAAGTAGGGAAAACTCACAGTGACCACTACAGAAAAATATTAAAATGTTAGCTTGTGCAGAAAAAGAAAGGGGGTCTAAATATATACAATGGGGGGCTTGCACATGATGGATGAAGTCAGCAGAGCTTCTCCTCATTTCAGATCTTCCCCTCAGATCTACAGAGATTGCTCTTCCAAGTGCACTTGTAGTACAGAGTGGATTTGCCTTTAGTAAACAAACCCCAATGTGTAGTTGCACAATGTATAAAGCTAACACAATTTGAAATAGGTGTGTGATCAAGATTGGAATGACCTATAACACATGAAAATATACAAAAGATCTGATGCCTGTGTATACACATAAAAAGTGAAAACAATACAAATAAAACAC
Source organism: Lithobates pipiens (assembly GCF_037356315.1). Lineage (NCBI taxonomy): Eukaryota > Metazoa > Chordata > Amphibia > Anura > Ranidae > Lithobates > Lithobates pipiens. The sequence goes on along the minus strand of NW_027507686.1, from coordinate 84,413,136 downwards.
AATGCGCTGAAGGTGCTGAAAAGACAACGAAAAAGCAAATCGGGTTTAACTGAATTGAAAAACAAAATTAATTGCCTCATAAGTCCCAAATCAAACAGATGCGGATGTTCACTGTGGGTTTTCCCTACTTTTTACAGTCAGCATACCTTCACAACATCAATTGCTGTATTTATCGGCGTATAACACGCACCCCAAGTTTAGGAGGGAATTTTAAGGAAAAAAAAACTTTTAGGAGGGAAGTTTAAGGAAAAAAAAATTATCATATTTATCGGCGTGTAACACGCACTTTTTTCCCCTTAAAATCAGGGGAAAATCATGGGTGCGTGTTATACGCCGATCCCCCACCGATCTGCGCTGTCTGTGGAGTGCTGCCGACATTTACCGAGCAGAGCCGAGCGTACTGTGTACTGGGCTCCGCTCTCAGTCGCGCCCAGTCCAGCCTCCTAGCCTTTACGTCCCACCATTGGCCCGGTGTTGTGTCCATCACAGGAGCCAGGACAAGGGGTGGGACGGGGGCGTTACTGCGAGCAGAGCCGAGTAGCCGAGAACACTCGGCTTGGCTCGGTCTATGTTGGAGGCGGGAGGAGCCGAAGATCTCGGCAGCGGTGGCGGGAGGAGCCGAAGATCTCGGTGGTGGCGGGAGGAGCCGAAGATATCGGAGGCGGCGTTAGGAGCCGAAGATCTTGGCGGCGGTGGTGGAAGGAGCCGAAGATCTCGCGGCGGGAGGAGCCGAAGATCTCGGAGGCGGCGGGAGGAGCCGAAGATCTCGGCGGCGGCGGGAGGAGCCGAATATTCAGCGGCGGTAAATTTAAAACTAAACCATGCTGCAATTTTGGGGAAGGCTGCAGGGGGACAGTGCAAGGCTGCGGGGGACAGTGGAAGGCTGCAGGGTGACAGTGCAAGGCTGCAGGGGGACAGTGCAAGGCTACATTGATGGGCATTTAAAATGTAAGGTTTTTTTTCCTTAAACTTGCCTCCTAAAAGTTTTTTTCCTTAAACTTCCCTCCTAAACTTGAGGTGTGTGTTATACACCAGCGCGTGTTATACGGTACATTTAAATGCAGGCTTATCAGTGTCCATATGAAGCCTTGTCAGTGTCATTTGTCAGTGTCATTTGCAGCCTTTTCATGCAGCCTGTCCATCATTGCACCCTTGTCAGTGTCATATGCAGCTTTGTCATGCAGCCTTGTCCTCTATTGCAGCCTTGTCCACCATTGAAGCCTTGTCCACCATTGCAGCCTTGTCCATCAATGCAGCCTTGTCTCCTTGTCTGTGTAATTTTCAGCCTTGTAAGTTTTATTTTTAGCTTTTCTTTTTAAAAATGGCACCGACGAGATGTCCTGTTTATCTCGGCAGTGCTCGGTAGTTCTCGGTCACCTTCAGTCGTTCTCGTTGGCTTTCGCTCACCTTCGGCCCTTCCCGACGGCTTTCGGCCCTTTTCAGCGGCTTTCGGCCTCTCTTGGCCGAAAGCCGCCAGGAAGGGCCGAAGGCGGCCAAAAGCCTCAGAGAATGGCCGAAGGCAGCTAAAAGCTGCCCAGAGACTGCAAAATGATAGGGGATTGGTGTATAACACGCACCCGTGATTTTCCCCTGATTTTAAGGGGAAAAAAGTGTGTGTTATACGCCGATAAATACGGTACTTTTTATTCCTGTTATTCAGGGATTTCAGGTGCAGCAGACAATTAACTATTGAACTGTCATTGCTTCCCTTCACTTATAGACACCCTAAGGCTGGACTCACATATTTTCAGTTTTAGTACTTTTTGCATTCTGCAGATTTGCACTACAGTCCATTTAACATGGTTTCCTAATGGAACACATTCTGTAGAGCAAATCTGCAAAATGCAAAAAGCACTAAAAATGCATAGGTGTGAACCCAGCCTTAACATCTTGCCAGCAAAGAAAACTGATTACACTGTCTAACAATTTATGTTAAAAACTGAGATTTTGGTTGCATAATATTTGCAAATATATGTGGAAGCCACATTTCCTCATCAAGTTCCCTTAGCATAATATGGTCCTAATTCTAGTCTATGAAAGCCTCCATTTTGGAGCATATATAGCAATGGATAAGTTAAGGGCAGGTATGCCTGGAGGCAGCTTTTTCTCTCTTAAAGTAGCAGGGACACACACACACACACACACCAGAGGCACAGCACAATGACAGCTGAAGGTGTCCAATGTGTCCCAATGCCAATTCCGGCAAGCTAAACAAACATGGCAACCCTACCAATCTACGTCTAGCTTCTAAAAAAAAGATGCACATAGAAGCAAACAAAGCTAAATATATTTTCCAGCACACATACCAGCAAAAAACACAAATTACACAGTTTAATAATTAGCATTAAACAGAGCAGTTGCACAACATTTGCAAATGCGGTCTCATCAAGTTGCCTCTGTATATTGCCATCCTAACTCTAGTCCACGAAAGCCTCCATTTTTGAGCATGCATAGCAATGGATCAGTTAAGGGCAAGTATACTTAGAGATGGTCCATTTTTCCTTAAAAGTGCAGGTACACAATAGAAGCCCAGCAGAACACAATGGCTGCTAAACATGTCCAGCGGGTCTCCACAATAGTTTCAGCAGTCATTCCTGTTACATGGACTCTCCTCACAAATCTGGTAACACCTTTATATTCTATATGTGGATGGGAGAATCAAGGCATTTTTGTTTGCTAAATCCACTAATGTGTAGGCTGCTTTAGAAGAAGCATGACAACTTAGTAACTCAGTAATTCCTAACCTAACCATACAGTATGCAATCTAATTGTACAATCTCCTTTAGATCTACCATTAATTGTGTGGTGCAAGGGCTTGCTTGATCTAAAACAAATTGAATTGGTGGTTCAAACTGACCATAGATGAATTGAAAGTGGCTGCCACTGACAATTGAGCTCCGCTGATTACACAGGAATAGTCACAGAGTCCCTGCGTTAATTGCAGACCTGAACTGTCAGTATGACAGTTCGAATCTGCACAGTGCAAGGAAATGACAGTTGGTATTATTATACAAGTTATACACGGTAAATCACAGTACTCAGTACTCAGTTATGGTGCTATTTGTCAAATTTCTACCTCTTGTTTAATACATACTATATATTTTTATTTAAAAGAATAAAAACTTTTTGTAGGATAAACTTGTACTTGTTATCCTCATGATCTTTTATCAAGGCTTTTTACCAAAACCTATTTACACCTAGTCCATTTAGGTTGTTACAAGTGTAGCTCTGTGTCACTCTCTTTAATATTGTGACCATAGCTCCATCTTCTGGCAGACTAGGGATAGTATTGAATACATATGTTTTTTTTGTTTACAAACTATTTTTATTTGGTACATAAATATAGTACAAAGAGTAAGCATATATATAACATAATAAATGCAATGGATGTCAAGTTATACATAGAAAATCTTCATAAAAAATCTTGAACAAAAATCAGTGCATATATATTGCCATAGTTCGTGACTTAGTTTAGTATAGTGTTGGACAAGAACCGTAATAGTGCAGTACGTTTTGGACAGTCCTTTTTAAGAAACCAAATTTCAGAGAGGATTAAAAAAGGAGGTGGAATGGTTAAACCAGGGATCCCATTTCTTATTATATAAATGTGTGGTATTCTGTGTGATATGGAATATCTTTTCCATCAGATTGATGTTGTTAATTCTGTTTTTAAGATGTTCCAAAGGGATGGATTGGGATTTCCAATGGAATGCTATTAACCAATGAATTGCGACACATATTGTATGAATCAATCTCATATTATAGGTGGAAAGACAGGAGATAGGGGCATATAAGAGACAATTCTGTAAGGTTAGCTGTATATTATTATTTGAGATCACTGAGGCAAAATTCTCTGTTTCCATATATGTGTGATTTTGGTACAGTCCCAGAAGATATGTGAAAATGAGCCTGGGGAGTTGCAGCCTCTAAAGCATATTTGAGGTGTTGTAGTTTATATGGAATGTAATTTGACTGGGGTATAGTACCATCTGGTAAATAATTTTAGTGCAGTCTCTTTAACTGTGATTGATCATGTACATTTATGTAAATTGCTAATACAAATGTCCCATTCGCGAGATGAAAGCAAGAGATTTATTTCCTGTTCCCATTTGATCATATATGGGAGTTTGGTTATTTCAGTGTTATTGAGAAGGTTAAGATATATTTCTGAGATCAGACCGGATTTTCTTGGTGTTTTAAGACAGATATTCAAAGAATGAGGGGGGAAGGGGATTTGCTGTTTGGAAATACATACTGAAGAAATGTCTAATCTGTAAGTATCCACAAAATTCTGTATTTGGGATTTGATGTATGGATTTAAGGGAGGCGAATGAGGAGAAATTTTAGTTTTCTCTAAAATTCGTGAGGGAGGTCAGATTATTGCTGATCCACCAAGACAAGTCCACCACGTCATTGTTGTTCTGTGGGAATTTTGGATCGCCTACAAAGGAGGTGTGGGGTGGAGATCTAGAAATAACATTGAATTTTTTATTGTGTAGTTTCCATAGTTGGTATGAGTGTGAGACTATTTGGTTGAGAGCGTCGATGGTGTATATTGGGACTTTATTGCCCCAGAGAATGCCTGAGATAGATAGTGGCTTGATGGACTCTTTTTCAAATCTGACCCATGGTATCTTAGATTTGAAAATATGCCATTGGGCCATTTGAGACCATCTTGCAGACAAATAGTATAACCAAAAATCCGGGAGGCCCAGTCCTCCACTTCTTTGTGGTTTATATAATACTAGTCTGGATAAGCATGGGTGAGAGTCTAGCCATACATATTTATGAATTACTGTCTGAAATCTAGAGATCATTATTTTGTTTAGTCTAATTGGGGGTGCTCTAAATAGATAGAATATTTTTGGTAGAATGGTCATATTAACTGGTGTGATTCTGCCTAAGCCCGCGTACACACGGTCGGAGATTTTGGCAACCAAATCCGTCGGATTTTGCCCATTGGATTTAGTCCGACGGATTCTGTCCAAAACTGTTGCATACACAGGGTCGGGCCAAATTGTCTGATTTCGCGGTTGCCAAGAACGCGGTGACGTAAGCCGTGTACGGTGGGACTAGAAAAAGGAAGTTCAGCACCACGTCCGGCACCCTTTGGGCTCCTTCTGCTGATCTCGTGTTTTAGTAGAAGTTTGGTGAAAGACAATTCGCGCTTTTCAGATTAGTGATTCAGATCGCTACTGCTCTTCATTTTGTGCTTGTCTTTGCGTATCTGATAATCAGTGCGTGCAGTCATTAAGTATTTGCTTCTCATTGTGGACTCTATCTTGGTATAGTACACTTTGAAAGGCATTTTTTATTGTCTGCTTGCTTCTGCTATTCAGGTCGTCCTTTCAGGCCTTGCTGTTTAGCGTTGCTTTCTGGTGTCTGTTCTGACCAGCCGACCGTTTTCCAAACATGTTTCATCTATGTACTCATCGTACAGTTTGCGCTGTGCAGGGGTTCTTACTTTGACTTGGACACAAGCCAAAGGGCTTGTGTCAAAGTCAAAGTAAGAACCCCTGCACAGCACAAACTGTACGATGAGTACGTAGACGAAACATGTTTGGACGACCAAGAATTGGTTGCGCCAGCGTCACCAGTTCTCCCACATGCCTTTGCTCCGTGAGATCCGCGAGAATAATCCTGATCATTTCTGGATTATTCTCAGGATGACGGACCCCTTTTTCACTGTCTGCTGGCTTTGCTGTCCCCTTATATCACCAGGCAGGATACCTGCATGCGGCAAGCCATCACTCCGGAGCAGAGGCTCATCGCCACGTTGCGCTACTTGGCGACAGGGAGAAGCCTTCAGGACCTCAAGTTCTCTCCAGGCATCTCCCCCCAGGCTCTGGGGATCTCTATTCCAGAGACCTGTTCTGCCATCATTCAGCTCCTTCTCATACTTGCCGAGTCTTCTCTCCCCTATGAGAATGTAAACAAAGATTAATTAGCACACAGAGGGCAGAAATAGGAATCTGAAACATTGCTTGGAAGTGTTGTACAATTGTGTTTTTGGGCCGAGTTCCAAGGTGAGAACATTATTGGGGACACTTTGTTAAGCTGGAATACTTCCCTGCAGAACGATGTTTCATACGAACGAACGAAACCATGACCTTGAAAGTGGCCATTTTAAAATGCACAACATGAAATCAAAGCACATGGAGCATGCATGCAAGCAAGAATAATCATATGAACACACGACAACTACTTACTTTTTTTAAGAACACACTTGATCCTTAGGTACTGCTCGTGCTCCCTCAGTTTCAGGTCTGACCAGCGTTTTCTCAGTTGATCCTTGGATCGGCGTACCCCAAAATTCTTCAGAAGACTCTTCACAACTTTATTCATGATCTTGGCCTTTCTGATATTTGGGTTTGGGTAAGGTCCATACTTCCCATCATAGTCGGTCCTGTTCAATATGTCGACCATCTCCAACATCTCTCCAAAAGACATATTTGAGGCCTTAAATCTTGTCTTCCTGGATAGGGACGTTTCAGGCTCCGGGCTTTCCTCACCCTCCTCCTCGTTAGTGGAACTATTATTGTGCACCTGCTTTCTCTCCGCCATGTGCTCTCCCCACTGCGCGGGAAGCGAAGGGGCGGGGAATAGTCTGGAAAGAACGTCGGGCGGGAGGAGTTTCAGCATGCGCACTGTATATAAAACGCCACACATGTGTATCGTCCGTACGATCTGGGAGGAGAGTGTGAGTCACGGACGCGGCGAACGTCGAAACGAAGGTAACAATTTTAACTTTGTGCTTCACTAGACTAGACTGCTTGTATCTAGGCCGCTGTTGGGACAAGATTAGGAGGGATTTTAATTGCATTATTAGTATTTGAGGGTTTGTCTTGTGTTGTGTCTTGCAGACAAAATGGACCCATTCAACAATCCCAACTTTATGGGGCTATTCCTCGAGCTCTACATGGAGATGCCCTGCCTGTGGCAGTTCCACAACAAGTTTTATTATGACAGATCAAAGAGGAACGCAGCACTGGAGAAACTGCTTGCTTTGGTGCAGATCAGGGTCCCCACGGCAGACATGACATATCTGAATCGCAAAATTGTGGCCATGAAGCTTACATATTTCAGGGAGAGAAAGAAGCACCTGGAGTCATTGAGAGCAGGAGATCCAGATGCTGTTTATTACCCCAGGATGGTGCACTTTGACAGGCTGCATTTTCTGGTAGACCAAGGGGTACCTAGGCCACCACTCAGGCCACCACTCTCCAGGCTTCCTCCAAGGCATCCTTCACCCCCAGCTGAGGCTTCTGATGTACAACCTGGGCCTTCCAGGCAGCACAATGTGGTGGGGCCCAGCTTGAGACAGGTATTGCATTGTTGAACATATTTCTTGTGTTACATTTAATGATGTTAACTAGATGTTCTTATTAATCAGTAAGTTGAGATTTCTCCAAGTGGTTTACATCTCAATAGACAGTAGTGACCAAAAATGATTGGGACGGGAAAGAAAAATGCTGGTGTCAGAATGAGAGTCTGTTCTATTTGGTAACAGTCAAATAGCAAAAGCCAGGAGCACAAAATGTTGTGATTGATGATCAAAAAACTAAAACTATGTCCCCTTTTCATACACAGGAAGACCTCAGTCGGGGGGAGGCTGTGGCAAGTGGCAGCCAGGAGGTCCACCAAAGCCCTCCTTCTCCTGCCCCAGCTACAGGAGCCCAGCCACAGCCTGGAAGGATGCCTGGTGGGAAGTCACAAAGGAAGATAAGAGAGTGATGGCATGGGTTGAGTCTGGTGTGCCAGAAGATGCAGCCTCTTGAAGATCACCATCCTGGGGACAGAAATGGCATCTGAATTTCCTGCTCTCTAGGACTTCAGCAGCAGACTTCTCTCCCTGAGATATCTACTCCTCAGGCCACCAATTTTTTTATATCTCATTTAGTCATGTCTGCCCTGGGGGCCAAAGGCTGCACCAAAGTTAAGAAGTTTCTCCAGTGCTGCATTCCTAGTTTTATTTTCGAGCAAACAAAATAAATTTTATTTTTGTTTGATGAAATACTTGTGTAATGTGTTTTCCTTCAAAAAGTACAGTTTATTTGTGAGCAGGCAGGTACATTTCCAAAATACAAAGTCAACTAAAGAACAAGGGGTACCAACACTAAACAACCTCCTGTAGATTAAAAAATAAAAATAAAATCAAACAAATACAATAATGTTGTTGTTGTAAGTTTACACCCAAAAAAATAAAAAATAAAAATAAGGAGAAATGAGCAGTGTCTTTAAAGGAGATTTTTAGGGAACCCCCCCCCCCCCAAAAAAAAACGTCCAAAAAAAAAAAAACATTGTGTAGATGTGACGCAAACTAAAATTGTATTGCTGAAATGGTTAAAAAAAAGTAATGAAATCCGTTCGGGAGAAGTGTGTGAGACTATGAGCATCAAAAGAAGTTGGTTCTTGCAGCATTGTAAAGAACAAGAGAATGTGCTTGATGAATGATTTTTTAACATTGCAGCGTGACGAATGTGCTATATCGCTTACGAGCAGTAGTTTTACCTGAACGAGCGCTTCCGTGTCGGAATTTGAATGTGAGCATGCGTGGCACTTGGTTCGATGAAAATGCTCTACACATGATCAGATTAGGTCCGTCCGGCCCAGTTGATCGGGAAATATTTCCAACATGTTGGAAAATTGGGTCGGACGGAGATTCGGATGGAATCAGTCCGATGCATACCACACACAGTTGGATTATCTGACGACACGGTCCGATAAGACGCATTCCGACAGATTCTCCGACCGTGTGTACAAGGCTTAAGAATGATATTTTAAATGATTTCCACATTTTAAGAGTCGATCTTAATTTATTAATTAAAAGTACATAATTTTTGGAATATAAATCATTGATATTAGGGGTAAGGAAGATGCCCAGGTAGGGGAGTGATTCTAGTGACCAGGAGAAATCAAATGTAGAGCGTAGGGAATCTAATTGGGATGGTGGAATATTAATCTGCATACCTATGGATTTGGAAACATTTACTGTCAGTCCTGATAAAGATGCAAAAGTGTTGAGTGTCTGTAGCAGGTTCGGTAAGGCGATATTTGATTGTGTAAGAAAGAGGATCATGTCGTCTGCGTACATACTTAATTTATATGTCTTGTTGTTTGCAGTATAGCCTTTAATATCTGGCTTTAGTAGAATAGCTGTTGCTAATGGTTCAATTGCTAGAGCGAAAAGTAATGGGGAGAGGGGGCAGCCCTGACGAGTGCCTCTTCCGACATTGAAGAAGTTTGAATTACAACCTGGTAGTCTTATTCTAGTAGATGGGTTATGATATAGAGCATGGAATGCATGTGTAAATTCCCCTTTAAAACCATATTTATTTAGAATTATGTCTAGAAACTTCCATGATACGCTGTCGAAAGCTTTGTTGATGTCTAAGCTGAGTAGGAGGACTGACTTGGAATTAATATTGGCGTCTTGAATAACATTTGTAACTAACCTTATATTGTCTGTGATTTGTCTGCCTGAAATGAAGCCTGATAGGGAGAAATTAAGGAGGGGATTATTGATGCTAATCTATTTGACAAGATTCGGCTGAATATTTTGAGATCATTATTTATTACTGAGATTGGTCTGTAGTTCTGTGGTAATGTGTGGTCTTTGTTTGGTTTTGGGATGAGTGACATATTTACATGTAACATCTCTTCTGGGAAATGGTCCCCTTTTAGAACATTATTATATAATTTTATTAAATTTGGTATTAATGGTTGGTGATATTGTTTGTAATAGAAGGAGGAGAATCCGTCTGGGCCTGGGGCGGAATTATTCTTAAGAGATTTAATTATTAGAAGTAGTTCATCTTCTGTACATGGGGCGTTTAAATTATCTATTTGTGTTTGAGTAAGTTTAGGAAAAGGGGGGTTATCTAACCAAGAGAGTGATGTAGGGGGGATTGGTGAGGATGGGGCCGAAAATAAATTTGAGTAAAAATTTTTGAAAATGGAGACTACGTCTTGTGGGTGGGAGATTATTTGTTTGGAGTTATTTTTAAGTTTATAGACATGTGTAGGTTTAATGGATTGATTAAGCTTATGTGCGAACATCGTGGAGTAAGTGTTGCTGGATAAGAAGAATTTAGCTTTCGACCATCTAAGTGCTTTTTCAGCTTTAAACGTTAGTAATGAGTCCAATTCATTACGTTTTTGGGATATTACATTAAAGATGTCAGGGTCATGAGTGTTTGTATGAATTTTGTATAATTTATTATGGACATTAGTGATAGAGTGGATTTTTTCCCATTTCAGTCTGTTACTTTGGGCTGCTCGTTTGATAAGGTGACCTCTTAGAACTGCTTTGTGTGCTAGCCAAAGCGTAGATGGGGAAATATCTGGTGTTGAGTTTAGTGAAAAATATTCTTTTTTTTCTATTTTTAATTTCATGTTGGTGGGTGGGGTCTGTTAATAGGGATTCATTGAGTCTCCATGAGTAGGGGGTAGAGGTTAGGCCAATAAAATGGGTACTAAATGTGACTATATGATGATCCGACCAGGAACAGGGAAGTGTAGTAGCATCTTTTGCGTTTGCTAGAATTGTTGGGGTTCAATATGTGGTCAATACGTGAGTATGAGTCATGTGGGTGAGAGTAGAAGGTGTACTCTCGTGCACCTATATTTAGTGCTCTCCAGGAGTCAATCAGTTGTAGATCATTTATATGTGAGGTGCTTGTTTTTGAGAAAGATTTAGAGTTAGGGTTTTGTTTGCTGCAGTCGAGGTTGGGTTGGGGAACTGAAGTCCCCACCTAAAATAATATGTGGTGAGTGGAATTGTTGAAGTGTATTAAAAAAATTGTAAGAAAAAGGTGGATTGAGCGTCGTTTGGTGCGTATATATTGGCAATTGTGATGTCTCTACCTGAGTGGGTACCTTTAATGATTATAAACCTGCTGTCTTGATCCTTGTAAACCTGTTGAACTTCTAATGGAAAATAATGATGCAAAAAAAACAGCAACTCCTTTGGTCTTGGAGGAGGCACTTGTGTAAAAAGATTGGTTAAATGTTTTATGGAAAAAAGTAGGGTGATTGTCTTTCATAAAATGAGTTTCTTGTAGCATTACTATTTTTGCATTAAGTTTTTTATATTGTACAAAGGCTTTTTTCCTTTTGTTCGGGGAGTTAAAGCCCTGAACATTATGTGATACTATTGTGATAGTCATTGTAACTTTTTACAGGTCTGGGAATCATCAGAAAATAAGGGCAATAAAAAGTAATCATTAAAATAATACCTTAAATGATAAAGTGTATTTGAGTACAATAGTGTGTATAATGACGTAACAGAAATTACTTTTTCCTTTGAACTATGCATATCTAAGCTTAGTAGAAAAAATGTACCATATACATAGTTAAATGAAAACATTAGAAATGATTCGATAGATCTTTGGTTCTGCCAAAAATAATAGTGCAATAATAACAAGAGTAATGATAATAATAATAAAGAAAAAAATTGTAAGGGGTTGAGAAAAAAAAGGTTTCTCAACCGACAGAGAAATTTGTTTAAACCGACCGGTCTAAAACTCAGTGTAAGAAAATTTCAAACAAGGATTGTGAATTTAATCCAAAAGAGTATAAAATATCTGATGGCAAAAACTTTAGAATCACATTTAAGTAATACTTGAGAAATCCCTATGGATAGGGAGAACATAGTAACTGAGTGGGGGAAAATCATGACGGCATAGGGCGGGGCAGCCACAGTAGTTAAAATCAGTGTGTAATTTTGTGCTACCTATGAAAAAAGAAAATAAATAAGAAATGAAAAAAAAAAAAAATGGGGAGCATAGAGAGCCATTCTATAATCAGTACTCTCAACTGTATTTTGAGAAAACTGGATAGAGAATTTTTTCCTTTTTTTTCTTTTTTTCTTCTTTAACCTACAATATTAATAAGTAACTGCTGCAAACTGAACAGTTACACCTAGAGCTGGGGAAAACACAATGAATTTGTTGATTTTGGACTATAAGTATTTTGTTTCAGGAGTTATCCTGAATTACTAAAGTTTTCCTTTTCTTTTTTTCCTTTCTTTCCCTTCCCTCTGCTGAAAGAAATTGAGCTAATATAATTAACAAATCTGTAGATTAGACCATTCTGAAGAGGAAAATATATGCATAGAGTAAGCATAAATGAGAAAACTTAAACAAAACTAAATAAGGGAAAGAATAAGAAAAAGTGAATGGAAAGGGGTCTCTGTTAATTTAAGTGGAGCAAACACATTGTGTTCAACCAAATCTGCCAAAGGTTCTGCAGCTCCTATAAAGAAACACAAGATAGCAGCGTTGGGTACATATAAGCTCCAGCAATGAATTACATGTATAACTGAGTGACATTTTGTTAAATCAGTTATAACTAATAAATGCAGTATTGAATACGAATCTGATCACTATGATATATGGAATAGTAATCTTTGTATTGCTGGACTAAATATTTGAAAAAAAAGAAAATATATAAAAAAAGTAAAAAAATAGAGGGGAAAAAGGAAAAATTATAAAAAGTAGAGAAATCTGAAAACACACACACAAAAAAAAAGGTGGGTATTCTGTTTGTTGGAGGTAGAATGGTGTAAAGGGAAAGTACATCTGGTCAATCTTCAGGTATGAGGGGGAAGTATACTAGTTCCATTGTGCAATTTCAAGTCTCGTTCTGCGGCCATCTCTCCGTGAAGCTGGGGTGTTCCAGATTGGAGCAGGACGTGGTGTAACTGGGGTGCGAGGAATGTTGCTGGGGTCTAGGAGGCCCGGTTTAGTTAGAATGTCTCTGCCTTCTGGAATGGTGGTAGCTATATAAGTGGTGCCATTGTGAGGGATTATCAGTTTAAAGGGAAAGCCCCATCTGTATCTGATTCTTGCTGTGAAGAGAGCAGATGTAATCTCCTTCATATTTCTGCATCTGTCCAGCGTTGCTTGGGAGATGTCTGGAAAGAGTTGCAGTTGCACTCCATTTAATGTGATGTTCCTGATGCGCCCATGCAGCCCGCATTATTTCTTCTTTGATAAGAAAATCTTTAAGACATAAAACAATGTCTCTAGGGGGCTTGTCAGGAGTGGGTTTAGCCCTCAGCGCACAGTGAATTCGGTCACATTTAAAGGAAATAGGATCCTGATCGGGAAGCAGGGATTGGAATAGTTTAGTAGAATAGGCGATTAAATCTGTGATCGATTCTAGAGCGCCTCTAATTCTAGGATTGTTTCTTCTGTTACGATTGTCCAAATCTTCCACGTGTGCCTGTAACTGTGTGAATACAGAAGAAAGCGTTTCATGCTCTCTTGAGAGACCATTAAAAGCGATTGCAAGCTCATCATGCTTGTTCTCTAACAGGTCTGTGCGTGTCCCTATGGCTGCTATCTCCTGAGACAGTGTGTTTGTAGATTTTTGTATCTCAGCTTGGAAATTAGAGTGTAATTTAGTATATAAAGCCTCTAAGCTAACTTTCAGTTCTGCTTTTGAAAGTGGATTGTACTCAAAGTTGTTTGCAGGAGCTGAATCTTGTTACAGAGGCTCTGTTGTATGAGGGAAGGTAGCAGATGAAGGAGGCACGCCGCCGGCGCCATTTTTTGCCATGCTTCCTGGAGTTTGTGATCTGAGAGGGTATAGAGAACGGGACTTCTGGTGGCTCCCACGTCTCCCCTTCTGCGAATTAGGCATGCACAAGGTCTTGTTGTCAGAGGTGCGTATAAAAGGAGCGTTTTTAGGTGTTTATTGCCCCGGGATAGTGGCTGAAAGCCCCGTGGATGCCGGAGCTCTCCTCATATGCGGCCTCTCCGTTCCATGCCACGCATGCGCCCCCCAAATACATATGTTTTTTTTATGTATCTTTGTTGTTTATGAGTAGTGATGGATGAACTTCCGACGGGACGTTTCGCGAACGCGGACCGCGAACGCGGCCGATAATTCGCGAACCGTAACGTTCGCGGCGGGCCCCGTTGACTTAAATGGGAGGCGAACTTTGCAAACCTACAGGTCAAATTTGCAGCCACAAAATAATTAATAGCTGTGCAAACATAGTCCAACCACATGGCCAATGACATAACACATGTATGAGGTGAATCTGGGATCGACAACTACAAGCATTCTTTTTTTATATGTGAAATTGTTGTGACAATTCAGGACTGTGGAGCGCATGAAGGCAATGGAGGAGAGGGAAGGTCAGGGTAGGCAAAGAAGAAGGTGCAGGAGATGATCACCAGCAGCGTGACATACAGCAATGACACCTGCACCGTGATAGAGTCATCTGACACCAGCACCATGATAGAGAGCACTGACATCAGCAGCGTGACATACAGCAATGACACCTGCACCGTGATAGAGTGATCTGACAACAGCGCCATGATAGAGAGCACTGACATCAGCATCATGACATAAAGCACTAACACCAGCACCGTGATAGAGAGTACTGACATCAGCAGCGTCACATACAGCACTAATACCAGCACAGTGATATACAGCACTGACAGCAGCACCGTGATAGAGAGCACTGACATCAGCAGCGTGACATAAAGCACTCACACCAGCACCATGATATACAGCACTGACACCAGCACCGTGATACAGCACTGACACCTGCACCGTAAGCAGCCCCAGGAGGAAGTCAGCACAGAACAGGGATGGTGGGAGCCTCTCATAATGAGCATAGCACAGGGATGGTGGGAGCCCCTCATAATGAGCATAGCACAGGGATGGTGGGAGCCCCTCATAATATGCACAGCAGAGGTACAGCCCCAGGAGGAAGTCAGTACAGCACAGGGATGGTGGGAGCCCCTCATAATAAGCAGCCCCAGGAGGAAGTCAGCACAGCACAGGGATGGTGGGAGCCCCTCATAATGAGCATAGCACAGGGATGGTGGGAGCCCCTCATAATATGCACAGCAGAGGTACAGCCCCAGGAGGAAGTCAGCACAGGGATGGTGGGAGCCCCTCATAATAAGCAGCCCCAGGAGGATGTCAGCATAGCACAGGGATGGTGGGAGCCCCTCATAATAAGCAGCCCCAGGAGGATGTCAGCATAGCACAGGGATGGTGGGAGCCCCTCATAATATGCACAGCAGAGGTACAAGCCCCAGGAGGAAGTCAGCACAGCACAGGGATGGTGGGAGCCTCTCATAATAAGCAGCCCCAGTAGAAATATGACACCGCTCAACCTCTTTAAACAGGAGAGTACGGGCATATAGTACAGTGTGCTTTTTTTGGACAAGGAAGTGAGCCAAATGAAGAAAGAAGGTCTGTGTGCTCGATTAAAAAAATTGTTTATAGACATATACATGGTCTACTGGTCATGTGTTGAATTCCTCCGAGATCCATGCCTCATTCATTTTTAGAAATGTGAGGTAGTTAACACTGTCGTGAGCTAGGCGAGCACGCTTATCGGTCACGATCCCCCCTGCTGCGCTGAACATCCTTTCGGACAGGACACTAGATGAGGGGCAAGCCAACAGTTCCATTGCAAATTGGGCAAGCTCTGGCCAGAGGTCAAGCCTGCCCACCCAGTAGTCCAGGGGTTCATCACTCCTCAGAGCGTCCACATCGGCCTTTAACCCGATGTAGTCGGACACCTGACGGTCTAGGCGTTCCCTGATGCTGGATCCGGATGAGACCTGTCGATGGGTCGGCTGAAAGAATGACCTCATATCCGAAGTCACCAACACATCTTCAAACCGGCCTCTTCTTGCAGGCACTGTTGGATTGGTACCCGCAACTCCTTCTCTGGGAGTGGGAATTGCTCCTCTGCCAGTGCACGCAAAAGCAGAATGCAGCATTTCTCGAAGCAAGGCCTGGAAGTGCTCCATTCTGACAGCCCTCTGTGACGACGGTAACATTTCCGCCATTTTGTGTTTGTACCGGGGGTCTAAGTACGTTGCCACCCAGTATTGGTCCTTGACCCTTATGCTTTTTATACGGGGGTCCCTATTAAAACACTGGAGCATGAAGGCCCCCATTTGCACTAAACTGGAAGCGGTGTGGTGGCCTGGCTCCTGCTCATCATCCAGGATAATGTCGTCCTCTTCATTCTCCTCTCCCCATCCACACACAACAACAGGGATCCCAGAAAGGTTTAAAGCATGCTCTTCTTGCTCCTCCTCATCCGCCCCGGCACCATCCTCCTCTGACTCCTCTTCAGACTCCTGTTGTTCACTTGTCTCAGATAGAGTAGCCCCCCCTGGGAATTCATACAGCATTGCAACTTCCTCATCTTCCTGCTCCTCCACAGCTTGATCAATGACACGACGCAATGCACGCTCTATAAAGAAGGCATAAGGTACCATGTCACTGATGGCGCCATGGCTGCGACTGACCAGTTTGGTGATCTCCTCAAATGGCCGTAGAAGTCTGCATGCTTCGCGCATGAGCAGCCACTGGCGCGGTGAAAAAAACCCAGCTCCCCAGAACCTGTTCTGCCGCAGAGTTCATACAGGTAGACATTAACTGCACGTTTCTGCTGGAGCAGCCTATCAAGCATATAGAAGGTTGAGTTCCATCGCTTCGGGCAATCGCAAATAAGACGTCTGACCGGCAGATTGTGTCGCCGCTGAATGTCAGCAAGGCGAGCCATGGCCGTGTAAGATCTTCTGAAATGGGCCGAGATTTTCCTTGCCTGCTGCAAGATGTCCTGGACCCCAGGGTATTTGACAAGGAATCGCTGCACGACCAAGTTTAAGACGTGTGCCATGCATGGCACGTGCGTAATTTTGCCCTGTTTCAATGCGCTAAGCAGATTGGCACCATTGTCACACACCACTTTACCAACTGTCAAATTGAGCGGTGTTAGCCACTGATCTGCCTGTGAACGCAAAGCTGAAAGGAGTGCCGGGCCAGTGTGGCTCTTGGCTTCCAGGCACAACAGACGCAGCACGGCATGGCAACGTCTCACCTGGCATGTCGAATAGGTTCTGGGGAGCTTGGGCGGCGCAGCAGAAGAGACGCTAGCAGCGGAAAAGGAGGAGTCAGCCGAGGAGGAGAGGGAGGAGGATGGAGTAGGAGGAGGAGGAGAAGAGCCAGGCCTGCATGCAATCTGTGGTGGTAAAACCAAATCTACACGGGTGCCACGGGTTACATGCTTGACGGCCGTCAGAAGGTTCACCCAGTGGGCAATAAAAGTGATATACCTTCCCTGCCCGTGTTTGCTAGACCACGTGTCTGTGGTCAGATGTATCTTGGCACCGACACTGTGTGCCAGAGATACATGACTAGGGTAACCAGATAACTTACTTCCCCAACAATACATGTAAACCTTAACTATTAACCTTAAAATAAATACTCGGACACCTGCTTGTATGAAAATGGCCTCAACGACCTTTATTTAAATAACAATAAAAAAACTAAACTTTATTTTAAATATTTTAATAATACAAAAACTTGTAACAACTTCCAGTTACCCAAAAGACCCTAAGTGCTTTTTTGGCTGGTCCCTGACGACCCCTTATTATTTTGAGCCTGTGATCCCCTCTTCGTCAGCATCTGTCCCCAGCCGCCAAACTTGCCTTGAGGACTCACTAACTGACCACAGACCCCCAACACATGTTAGCCATTAATCTGGACTGACACCAGCCCAAACACAATGACTCCATCTCTGGCATGGGTCCCAACCTTTTTCAAATGACCCATGCATTTCTACATATATATTTTCGTATATATATATATAGCAGTCGCCAAGGACCCAACGCCACCGCGGAACAAGTGTGAAACCTTACACTTGTGACCGCCGCCATGCCAACAAACCCCGGTGTATTCCATCTTCCAGCCCTAAGGCCCACAGATCAATGCCCACAGGGTTCAAATGAACCCCGTCACCCCTCAAATACCTCCAGGTGTCCACCTCCAGCTCCCAATGACAAATGACCATCCCTCCATTCCGGGCCACAAACCTTCCCACCTCCTTGTTTACCTTAATCCTGGTTTTGTTCAGTTTTTCCCAGGACCGAGCCCCTCTCCACGACATGCAAGCCACTATATCCGACCACACCACCGTCAGGTCTGGGAAAGCGGTACGGAGCCTCAAGAAATCCCACTGGATATCTTTGATCACCTGTCGCATAGGTCGGACCCCCAGATCATTGCCTCCAACATGGAGCACCAGAATATCCGGGGACCGATCCAAAGCAGCAAAACGATGTACCTCGGGGACTACCTTATGCCACAACATCCCCGGAATCCCAATCCACCTGACCGTGCCTTCCTCCCTGGCCACCCTGAGTTGTCTACCTTCAGGCGTGACATCTGCCCTTCTGGCCCCCCAAAAAACAAAAGAATGTCCCATTATCCAAACGAGACATCTTGGGGGATCTGAAAAGACATAACCAAAGTAAAAACATTCAAACCCATCAACATTATTAATAGACAAAATTAACAAAGCAAATCATTACAACAGTTGTGGCCTAACATATAACCGGTACCTAGCCGATTCCCACCGACCTATCCTCTTAATGACTTCCGACGGAAGTCCCCATCGAGCTGCTTCAGTAGCCGCCCCTATCCTAAAAGAGTGGGAAGCATACTCACCCGAAGGAAAACCAGCCGCCTCCAGACACTTTCGAAAAACCGCAGAAAATTGGAACCTGGACAGGCAGGATCCATCCTGATGTACAAACAACGCCCCCTCCCCCAGCGGGCGGAGTGCCAAAAACTGCTGCATAGCCGTAACTGGACAAAGCTGCTCATCCACCCCCTGAAACAACTCTACCCCGGCCCCCCTTTCTTCCTGATCCATCTTCGACTTCCTAATCCAGATCCTTACCTTGCCTCCTGAGCATTGGACATCACTCCACCGCAGTCCACCAGCCACCCTCCTGGACGGCGAGACTAGCTCCCCAATCCGGAAGGCCCCAAAGAACGCCAACACAAATGCCGCCTTAAACAGTACTACCTCGAAACCCGTTGAACACACCTCCCCCAACACTGACAGAACTGACCCCAGCACCGCAAAAGAAACAGGGCGCCTGGAGTCGCGTTTGTGGGAACCCCTTCTGTAACCCCGCAGAGCCCTGCGAACCAAAAATGCCTTTGTGACATCCACCCTACCTTCCATCTGAAACCAGAATGCCAACGCAGCCATCTTCCGTCCTATGGCTGCCCCAGACACGCCCCTTGTATGATTAGCACATACAAAGATCAACACCAGCATCTCCATCCCTTCCGGGCCCCCTGTACCTCCTACCTCATTCACCAGGACCAACCATTCCTGCCAAACTTTCTGATAAGCCTTCCACGTTCCTGCGCTGAGAGACTGTCTGATCAATCCTGCGGCGACTCCAATGCAACCGTCCACAGCTCCTGCGGGCACGGTTCCCCCCCCCCCGATGTGCCTCCGGTGCCAATTTGCGAAACGTGTCCCACTGGAAACGAGACAAAGCATCCGCTAAGCCATTGTCGACCCCAGGGATATGCACAGCATATATAAACGCATTTATGCGCAAACAGCAAAGCACCAAGCGCCGCAACAATCTTATCACCGGGGAGAAGAGGCCGAGATGTTATTAATGGCCATCACCACCCCCATGTTGCCGCTATTGAATCGCACCTTCCTGTTCTCAAAGACCTCCCCCCACAACTCAACAGCTAAAACGATGGGGAATAATTCCAGCCAGACTAAGTTTTTGAGAAAACCCGCTTCCCTCCAACTCTCCAGCCACGGACCCGCGCTCCACCTACCCTGACATTAAGCGCCATAGCCACCCGAACCGGCCGTGTCCGTGAACAAGACCAGATCAGCATTGCCGACCGGCCCAACCTGCCAAATGGCCCGCCCATTGAATTCCGCCAGAAAGGAATCCCAAATCTTCAAGTCTTCCTGTAACTCCCTCGTCAACCTCACAAAGTGATTCGGCATGCGAACCCCGCCGTGGCAGCCGCCAATCGTCTACAGAAAATGTGCCCCATAGGGATAATCCTGCAAGCAAAATTCAATTTCAATTCAATTCAGGACTGCACTTCCTTCAAGCGAAACTTACGCTTGCCGCTGGCCACACACACCTCCTGCCTCAATGCCACCAATTTGTCCTCCGGCAATCTACACTCCATTGCCATCGAATCAATCGTGATTCCCAGGAAAATCAAGTCCGATTTTGGGCCTTCTGTCTTATCCGCCGCCAGGGGGATCCCAAATCTGTTTGCTAAATGCTGAACTGCCCCGAGCAAAATGCTGCAACAATGAGAATCCGGGGGGCCTATGCATAAAAAATCATCCAAATAGTGGATAATAGAACTCACCCCCGCAACCTCCCTAACCGCCCATTCAAAAAATGAGCTGAACTGTTCAAAATATGCACAAGAAATGGAACATCCCATCGGGAGACACCTGTCCACGAAGTACTCCCCCTGCCAGCAACAACCCAACAAACACATGCTCTCGGGTGTACCGGCAACATTCGAAAAGCCGACTCCACATCGGTTTTTGCCATAAGCGATCCCCTACCATATCTTCTAACCCACGCTACTGCCGCATCAAATGATGTATAGGTAACCGCACATGCCTGCGGGTCAATACCATCATTAACCGAGCCGCCCTTAGGGTAGGACAGATGATGAATCATCCTGTACTGACCCGGTTCCTTTTTTGGAACCACACCCAACGGGGAAACAACTAAACCTGGCAGCGGAGGATCCACGAACGGGCCCGCCATCCGCCCTAACGCCACCTCCTTGGCCAATTTGGCCGACACCACCTCCTGATGGAGACGAGCCGACCTCAAATTATCCGAGATTGGTGGCACCTCCCGCACCATACTCGGAATCCTAAACCCTTCCCTAAAGCCAATCTCCAAAAACTGTGCCGCCGCCCTGTCCGGATACCTACTTAGAAAAGGAAGCATCCTTACCAGACTCACCGGCGTCATCCTTTTTTCCAGCGTTGTCCCCTGGTCGACTCTTGCCCTGCTTAAAGCATCGCAGGAAGGGGTGGCTCCCGCTACAGCCTGAGCACTCGTGCTTGTATCTGCACGATGAGCCGAAACGGCACGTTCCTTCATTGAACTGCCAGCAGACCCTTTTCTTTTTAGGGGCTGGCGATCCCGCGGAGGAAGCGCCGCCGGCCTCCCCTGGAAAAAACTGACCCGACCCTCTCGAAGATGTCATCAACTTCATCCAAAGACTAATGTCTTTGTGATCCCATCTGATGGAGGGGCGAACTGCCTTCCGCTGACGAAACTGTTCGTCATACCGAAGCCATGCCAAACCCCCATAAACCCTATGAGCCTCACTGATCGCCTCAAGATAGCAAAACAGTGCAGAGCAATTTTCCGGGGGCCTTTTCCCCGATCACACTTGCAAAAATCGCAAACGCCTGCAACCAGTTTGCAAATGTGCACGGGATTAACCTATACCTCCTCTTCTCTTCCTCATCCTTTTTACTCTCATCCGGCTTTACCCGATCTAAATTAAATTTCTCCAAGGGGAGCAGGGAAAAAATGTCCACAAACTCGTCCTTCCAAATCTTTTCCCACACCTGCTTCTTCAAATGAGCCCCTAAAGGGCACTCAAAACACACGTATACCTCACAACGCGCTGCGTCCGCTAAACGCACCTTCTCCAAATCCTTGTCTCCCGCCTCCGATGCAGTCTTAGTACCCCCGGCGTCCTTTTCCGTCTGCGTCTCCGTTGTCACCGACACCTTCTGCGCTGTTCCCCCCACCTGACGGCCCCCCCACCACTGCAGGTGGAAGAACCCATGGCGTCACCGGAGCTGGGGATCTCACCTCCCCCGTCCAATCGCCGTAGCAACTCCCTGAGGGACTCCCACAACCCCTGAGACCCTCCCCCCCCTGCCCGGACTGAGCACTGCCCTCCCCCATCCCCCTCCCCCCCACAACCTCCACGCTCCCCCCTTAAGACCCCCCCTCCCCCCAATCTGTCCCCGCTCCCCCCCTTACACCCCCCCCTCCCCCCCACAACAACCCCCCCGCCCCACAAGACAATGCAGTGTGTGAGCACTCACCAGGCTGTCCCAGGCGATAGGAACCTCCAGCCGCCCCACCGGACACTCCTGCAGCCTCCTGGGGATCTTCAGACAGCTCTCCTTCCTCACTGCTGCTGCCAGCCCGGTCCACCGATCATTGAGACTGCTGATGTCCTTCAGGTCCTCCTCTTCCCCTGGGCACTGCAGCGCTGGGCACAGGAGAAGAGCTGACATTCCTCAGAGTGCTCTGTCCAGGATTCAAAAGTGGCGCAGAAACGGTGATGTCATCAAGCCGTGTCGCACTCCCGTCCACCGCACAGGCATTCCTATGGTCAGCCCTCCCAGGACCCACACTGAGCCTGGAGGCGGGGCCTCCCGACCGACGTGAAGCACTGGTGCGATCCTGCACACTGCCAGCAGCCAAGATGGAGACTCCACGAGGTAAGCCCCCAGCTGCCTCAACTCCCGCACTGGTGCCCGCTTGTCTGCTTCTCCCCCGGCGGACTGCCCCCCCGACCGGAACATCGCCGGAGGTAGCAGCCGAATGTATCTGAGCCACAGAGGTGGCAGGAGTTGGTGGGGGCCCGTCAGCCCCCCGAACCTCCCCCCCCTGGGACTTTGCCGTGGACGGGGATTCCTTCCAGGCCCCCCGCTCGATGCCTGGGGTGTCCGCTCGGCGGGGGGGCCTGAAGGGACCCAGCTGGGGCTCCCATAACGGCGTCGAGTCCTGGGGGTATTGTCTGGGCTCAGGCGCTCCGGGGGTCTAGACCTCCGAGCACGCATCTGGACAGGCCCTGCTGTGGAAGGACCCTGTCCTACCCCCTGCAGCGTGGCAGCAATCTGGCCCTGAAGCCACTCCGTGCCATGAGCCTCCGCTGCTTCCCTAAGCTGCGCCCAAAGATCCTGCAACCCACTCATCCTAACTAACCTCTCTCTATCTGCTTGCAGGACACAACGTCTCTCCTCGCTTGCTGACCCCCAACTGCTGACTTGCCCCACCCTGGCACATGGAAGAAGGAACCACACTCCTCCCCCCTTGTGACCATCCACCAATGGGGTAAGTACACCTGCATCCTAAAACCACCCCCACGCTGCATTTTCTTAGCCCAGTCATTCCCTTGCACCCTGTCATGTATGTCCTGCGCTTCCTTTTTAATACAGCTCCGTACATGTCTTTCACTTGCCGCTGAACATGGCCATATAGCTCTGGGATGCCCTTCTCCGAAGTAGAAGACGAGGCTGGACGGTGAGAGCCTGGAGTGTGGCTTTGGGTGTTCCGTTTCTCCCACTGGGCTCGGTGATGGCTGCTCATGTGCCTTCTTAAGGCGGTCGCCCCTAGGTGAGTGTTGGGCTTACCGCGACTAATGCGTTGACTGCAAAGTTTGCAGATGGCAACGCTATTGTCAGCAGCGGACACGTTAAAAAAAGCCCACACTGCGGAGCCATGTGCCGGGTGTCCTGGGAGCGCCAGATGTGACCGTACATGGTCGATGACTCGCTCCTGATACATTTGCAGTCTGCTTTGTCCCTCCTGTGCAATGTAAGTTATTCCTGCTTCTCCTCCCTATCTGCTGGTCCATATCTCCCTCTGAACTCCCCTCCTCTTCCACTCTTGTGGGCACCCACGTGACATCACTAGACACGTCATCATTGACGTCACCTTCTCCACCGCTATAAGTAGAGATCTCGGAGTAGGCAGCAACAGTGGGGACCAACCTCCTCCTTGGGCTGATCTGGGTACTGTCGTCAGACTGCTGAGTGGCGGTTGTTGCTACCTCCTCTTCCTGATCCAATACCAAGAGTGGCTGCGTATCAGAAATGTCTTGATATGGATCGGAAAATAATTCCTGTGACTCAAGCGGAAGGTATGTGGTGATGGTGGTGTTGTTGGTGGTAGTGTCTTTGGGGGTGCACATAGCAGAGAGTGAAGAAGAGGGTGCAGATAGAGAGGATGAGGAGGGTGCAGAAGAGTAAGGCTGAGTGAGCCACTCAACCAAGTCTGGTGCGTCCTTTAAATGAATTGAACGCACCTTCTGCAACCTCCCACTTTGACTCAAGCCTGTTGCTTCTGCCCTACCCCTACCACCCCTGCGGAAGGGCCTGCCTCTTCCTCTGCCTGTCATTTTTAAAATGACCCTGTGACAAAACTCTCAGTCCCTATACTGATAAAGGACTACTGCAGCAGTAGGGCAGCAGACAGCAGTAGTGCACCTCAACCCTATGTAATGTGTATCTATACTAGTCCTTAAGGAATAGCAGACTGTACCTCACTCAACCCTATGTACTGTAGCACCCTAGACCTTACCAGTCCTTATAAGGACCTTTGTGGAACAAGTAGGTTGTGAATGATTAGCAGACTGTACGTCAGTCCCTATACTGATGAAGGACTGCTGCAGTATAGGGCAGCAGTCAGCAGTAGTGCACCTCAACCCTATGTATTGTGGACCTATACCAGTCCTTAAGGAATAGCAGACTGTACCTCACTGAACCCTATGTACTGTAGCACCCTAGACCTTACCAGTCCTTATAAGGACCTTTGTGGAACAAGTAGGTTGTGAATGATTAGCAGACTGTACGTCAGTCCCTATACTGATGAAGGACTGCTGCAGTATAGGGCAGCAGTCAGCAGTAGTGCACCTCAACCCTATGTATTGTGGACCTATACCAGTCCTTAAGGAATAGCAGACTGTACCTCACTCAACCCTATGTACTGTAGCACCCTAGACCTTACCAGTCCTTATAAGTACCTTTGTGGAACAAGTAGGTTGTGAATGATTAGCAGACTGTACGTCAGTCCCTATACTGATGAAGGACTGCTGCAGTATAGGGCAGCAGTCAGCAGTAGTGCACCTCAACCCTATGTATTGTGGACCTATACCAGTCCTTAAGGAATAGCAGACTGTACCTCACTCAACCCTATGTACTGTAGCACCCTAGACCTTAAGAGTCCTTATAAGGACCTTTGTGGAACAAGTAGGTTGTGAATGATTAGCAGACTGTACGTCAGTCCCTATACCGATGAAGGACTGCTGCAGTATAGGGCAGCAGTCAGCAGTAGTGCACCTCAACCCTATGTATTGTGGACCTATACCAGTCCTTAAGGAATAGCAGACTGTACCTCACTCAACCCTATGTACTGTAGCACCCTAGACCTTACCAGTCCTTATAAGGACCTTTGTGGAACAAGTAGGTTGTGAATGATTAGCAGACTGTATGTCAGTCCCTATACTGATGAAGGACTGCTGCAGTATAGGGCAGCAGTCAGCAGTAGTGCACCTCAACCCTATGTATTGTGGACCTATATCAGTCCTTAAGGAATAGCAGACTGTACCTCACTCAACCCTATGTACTGTAGCACCCTAGACCTTACCAGTCCTTATAAGGACCTTTGTGGAACAAGTAGGTTGTGAATGATTAGCAGACTGCAGCAGAAGGGCAGCAGTCAATTATAATATTCTTTCTATATTTGGAAGAAAGAATATTATACGTGTACAAGCCTATTACCATACCAGTCCTGAAAAGAACCTTTGTGGACCTAATAGTAACAGCTAATGATTAAACTGACTGTCCCTGCAGCACACAGCGTACTGTCCCTCTCTCTACACTGACAAGAGACAGGCTGCTGCAACAATCAGTAGCACAGCAGTGCCTCAAACCTATATCCTGAACTACACCTAACACCTATAGCAGTCCTGAAAAGAACTTTTGTGGACCAAATAGCTAGCGATTTGGGTCACTGCAATCTCTCCCTGCTCCACACAGCAACCTCTCCCTATAGTGACAGAAGAAAGAATGTAAAATGGCCACCGGATCGGGTCTATTTATAAGTTAGGGGGAATGCCCAAGTGTCCATGTGCTGTAATGTCTCAATTGGCTGTCCTGTACCCCATGATGGATGTGTCATCATAGGTCAAAGTTCTTTTACACAGTAAACACGGAAGTCTGCCAGGCGAACGGCGGCAATAGTCCTCCGATCGGGCGGAAGGCGAACAGTCGAAATTCGCCGCAAAACGACCGCCGGGCGAACCGTTCGGCCATCCCTATTTATGGGATCATAGATAGAACTATGAACTAAAAATAATATTCAGACTCAATATCTGTTGGTTGAATAGGCTGTGTCCTTTATTATAGGTTTAATAATTATAAATTAATAACTAAAATTAAATTTTATAAAAACAAATACTCTTATATTATCATATGAAATATTATTTAGCATAACTTATAGCTCAGCTGTATAAGCTTGAGCTAATACTTTAAAACAACATATGTTTCCCCTTAAAAACAAAGGGGTAGCAAACACAAAGACATGCACAACAATAGAACATACACCTCAGAAAAAAGGGCCATGACAGGGAGGGGAAGGGTGGGAAAAGCTGACTTCAGTCTTCTTTCTTCTGTCCGTTGTAATGATGCATCCTCTTACTTTTATAGGTACCAGCTTGTGCTAGAGGACCATTTTTTGCTAACTGTTAAAATTTGAACCAATCTCAGGTCAGTATTTTTTTATTTTTTTATTTATTAAACTTTACTCAAATTATTAGTCTCTTCATGATCCCATATGTGGTGGGGATGGGGACATTTTATGCCCCATCCCCCACTATTTTGGGATCATAGCTAGAACTATTAACTAAAAATATTCAGACTCAATACCTGTTGGTTGAATAGGCCGTGCCCTTTATTATGGGTTTAATAATTATAAATTAATCACTAAGATTACATTTTATAAACAATACTCTTATATTATAATATGAAGTATTATTTAGCATAACTCATAGCTCAGCTGTATAAGCTCAAGCTAATACTTTAAAACAACATATTTTCCCACAGGCCAGGCTCAAATTAACAAGACTGGCACACCCCCCCAAGCCACAGCCAATTACACACAGGATTGTATGTCCATATTAAATATATCCAAACCTATATCCGACAAATTAACCTTATCAGGTCTATATAGACCTCCCTCAAGCTCAAAAAGTCGGAAAGAAAATCCTTTAAGTGTAGGGATAAATTTCATCAACGATCTATTAATACGTTTTCGAATTCTATCAAAGAGACAAAATTCCGTAGACACCAACCAAATCGAGGAACAATTTCAGAAAAAATAAAAACAGTATCAAGCAACATAGCATGAAAACAGGACAAATCTAATTTGATTTGAGCTAACAAACCCAAAGTATTACAATGACCAATATCATTACCGGAAAGATGCAAAAAGACAATATGCGGAACCAGCCATTGTTAATGTGGAAAAGACAAAGTGTCATGTAATTCAGTCCATTTCATACCACGTGTTCCGAACCAATGTATAACATATCGATCAGAAGGTAGACCTAGATTGGAACCATAAACTCTCTCTTCGGCACGTTTTTTAGCCCAAAAAACAAAGGAATGGCCAATAATCCAAACATTACAGAAGCCATCTGAAATTAAAAGGAAAGATTAGGCCGCACATAAGACCTAAAACAATTAGATTTCCATCTACCAATGTTCTTAATAATAGTTTCATTAAAACCAAGCATGGCCGCTTCCGTGGCTGCTCCAATTCTAAAGGAATGTTATGTAATTTTCAAATTATCACATTTTAATCGAACCAAACACTTCTTTAAGACAGCCGAAAACTGGTATAAAGTCACAGGATTCCCATCCAAATGAATGAGAAAATGTTGTGAAAAAGATGGCCGAAAGGTCAAATAACGTAGCAAAAGAGTAAACACACAAAAACGTGAACCCACATTTTTTCTCAAAGTGATCCAATTGCCATGACCAAACGGATTGGTCTTAAGCCGCGTACACACGGGCGGACTGTATGGCCAACTTAGTCCGTCAGACAATCCAACGGACAGTCCGTCCTACTTTCGAATGAACGGACTTGACCACACACGATGAACAAACAGTCCGTTGAAAGCTTGCGCGATGACGTGTACAGCACGTACGACGGGACTAGAAATAGGACGTCCAATACACAGCAATGCAACCTTCCGCCGTGTAAATCCTTTCTGAGCATGCGCCATACTTAGTCCGTCCAACTAGCCTACTCACGAGCGGACTGTCCTCTGAAACCAAAGTTGGACGGACAATATTACGGAAATTCCGAAATACTTAGTCCGCCAGACTGCACGCTGAAAAAGTCCGCTGAAGCCCACACACGAGCGGACTGTCCGCTGAAATGTGTTTCGGCGGACTAAGTTGGACAGACAGTCCGCCCGGGTGTACGCGGCTTTACTCTTGCGCAACAAAATCTGAACACAATCCAACTTCAACACAACATCAGGGAACAAAAGACCTGAGCCATCCGCTTTATTACGCGGAAGCAACTCCGAAACCCGGAAAGCACCAAAAAAGCTAAGGTAAAAAGCAACTCGAAATAACAACGCATCATATGGCAAAATACAAACTTCATCAGTAGCGTTGCCAATGAAAGCCAACAGTTCACCAGAAATAGGGTACCTGGAGTCAGGCACCCGCACATGCTTGCGGTATCCCTTCAAAGCACTCTTCACGGTAAAGAACTGCATACAAGAACCAAAACCAGATAAACAAGTGAAAAAAACAAAACACCAGCCAAAATCTTCACAATATAAGAATTAGAACTAGACATAAGTTGGAAAGATAAAACCAAGCCTTCTGAGAAAGAAGCTTGTTCGAAACCAGATGACACCAAAAAAGACTTCCATAGCGACCAGGCTGCTGATTAGGACGCCCACGTGGCAGGAGCTACAGAGTTCTTAAGGGCTTGAAGAAGAGGATCTAAACAAGGTGCCATAAATGTTGCGGGCAAGAAGTTGAATGCAGATCCGCGTCCGGTACCAACTCCCTGAATTCGGCAATCTGCAAACGGAACAAACGATAAGCAAAGACATTTTCAACACTAGGTACAAAACGTGCTTTAAGCTACATATTCAATGACAAACACATAAATACAATTTGCAGTAATATGGTAATAACCTGTGAAGATTTGGACGATAGACAGTTTATGGCTGTAATGGCACCCCTAATATAAAGGGGGTTAACGCCGTTTACGATGTTCCCTCTCCTAGACACACATCCACTCGCTACCAATATCCACAGCTAAACGACCCTTTCCTATAGGAGCCGACCCCTCTGGCAAAAAGACGAGACGCACTCTGTCTCTTCTGTAGTGGGAATGACTTTATTAATGAGAAACATTGTAACTTTATACACAATTCAAGGCACATGCTTTAACATGAACAAGGGCCCAGCTCCACCCACACATCCCAAGACTCAACACCTCATCCTGACGTCTGCTAGTCTTCAAACGATCCCACCCAATACACATCTTTTCACAAAGGGTTGGCAGCCAGTCTGTCTGGCACTTTACAATACACACAAGGACAGACTTAAATGAACAATAGAAATGCAAAACAACTTAATTCCTCACAGCAATGATACTTAACCCCCATATACAGTATACATCCAATCTATATACAATGTATATACAGCCTTGAATATGGCTATCACAGACCATGTCGGGGGTTTCTTTTATTCACCCTGTGTCCAAAGTGACCCCACTGTCACACATCTCCCCTTTCGGCAGGGGACTAACAGAGGAGGGGACCCCAGACGGGTTGACTCCGCAGTTAGCCCATGGGTCCATTCTTCCAATACTGGATAACCCATCAACATTGCACTAGGAGCCCAGGAGGGCGTCGGTTTGCCGGGACAACCCATCAGCATTGCCGTTTTGCTTACCGGGTCGGTAGCTGATGGTGAAGTTGTAAGGTTGTAGGGCTAAGCTCCACCGCAGCAACCTGCCATTATCTCCGGAGACCCGGTTAAGCCAGACCAATGGGTTGTGGTCGGTGACCAGTGAAAATTCCTGTCCGTATAAGTAGGGGTTCAGCTTTTTAAGGGCCCAGACCAGGGCCAAACACTCCTTCTCCACTGCCGCATAGCTCACTTCCCGGGGTAATAGTTTTCTACTCAGGTATGCGACAGGGTGTTCTCCTCCATCCTCCCCAACTTGGCTCAGCACCGCCCCCAGTCCAAACATGGAAGCATCGGTGTGGACAAGAAAACGTTTGTTAGGTACTGGGGCAGCCAAGACAGGGGCATTTACAAGTGCTTGCTTGAGGGCTAGAAACGCGGATTCACAAGCTGGAGACCAGAGGACTTGCCTAGGTAAATTCTTTTTCGTCAGGTCAGTCAGGGGTTTGGCGATAGCACTATAATTAGGGACAAAACGTCGATAGTACCCTGCAGTTCCCAAGAAGGCCAATACCTGGGTCTTAGTACGGGGCGCGGGCCAGTTAGCTACTGCCTCTACCTTGGCTGGCTCGGGTCTCTGGTTCCCTCACCCCACTCGGTGTCCCAGGTACTGCACCTCCGCCATCCATAGATGGCACTTGTCTGGTTTCAAGGTCAGGCCTGCGGCCCGAATTTTGTCCAGAACCACTCCTACGTGAACCAGGTGCTCCTCCCAAGACCCACTGTAGATCGCAATGTCATCCAGATATGCACATGCAAAATCCTGGAAGCCATCGAGGAGCCTATCCACCATACGTTGGAAGGTCGCCGGGGCATTTTTCATTCCAAATGGCATGACCTTAGACTGGTACAGGCCAAATGGGGTAACAAATGCCGACTTGGGGATAGCATCCTCGGCCAGGGGGATCTGCCAATAACCTTTACACAGGTCTATTGTAGTTAAATAACGTCCCCTGGCTATACGATCTAGTAGTTCGTCTACCCTGGGCATCGGGTAGGCATCGGTGGTGGTCTTCTCGTTGAGTCGCCTGTAGTCCACGCAGAACCGGGTAGTCCTGTCTTTCTTAGGCACCAGGACTACAGGTGAGGCCCAAGGGCTGTCAGAAGGCTCAATGACTCCTAACTGAATCATCTCCTGTATCTCCTTCCTCATTTCCTCTCGGACTGCTTCAGGGATACGGTAGGGGGGCTGGCGGAGGGGTGCTTGTCCAGGGGTCTCTACCTTATGTACAGCCAAGGTCGTATAGCCCGGTCTTTGGGAGAACGTCGCCTATTTCTCCCACAGAAGCCGCTTAGCCTGTTCCTTCTTTGTGGGGCTTAACCGGTCTCCTAGCTGTACAAGGCTAATGAGGTCAGTCTGGGGCTCTCTCTCTAGTAAGTCAGGGAGGGGTATACCTTCTGAGTCATACGCAGCAGGAGCACTAAGACCTTCTGCCCAACCTGGAAGACCCGCTGTCGGGCCCCCCGGTCGTACCATCTCTTCTGTCTTCCCTGGGCCGCCTGGAGATTCTCTCTTACCATCAGAGACAGTTGCTCCAGGCGGTCCCTGAGTTCCAGAACATAGGGTACTATGGGGGTCCCTTCTTGCTCTGTCTCTCCCTCCCAGTGTCCTCTGATGAGATCGAGGGGTCCGCGGACCCTTCTCCCATAGAGCAACTCGAAGGGCGAGAACCCAGTAGATTCCTGGGGTACCTCTCTGTACGCAAATAACAGGTGAGGCAGGAATCTCTCCCAGTCTCTGCAAGAGTCCGAAAAGGTCCTCAGCATTTGCTTGAGGGTCCCGTTAAAGCGTTCGCAGAGACCATTAGTCTGGGGGTGGTAGGGGGAGCTCAGTAAGGGCTTAATATTGCACACCTTCCACAACTGCCGGGTGAGTACCGCGGTAAACTGGGTTCCATGGTCAGAGAGAATCTCCTTAGGGAACCCCACTCTGGTAAAAATCTTAACCAGGGCATCAGCTACTGTCTCTGCTTCAATGTTGGACATAGCTACTCCCTCTGGGTAACGGGTGGCGTAGTCCACCACGGTGAGAATATACTTCTTTCCGGATGGACTAGGCCGGGCCAGGGGACCCACAATGTCAACGGCAATGCGGTAAAAGGGCTCCCCAATAATAGGCATGGACATGAGTTTAGCCTTAGGGTGGTCCCCCCTCTTCCCTATCCATTGACATGTGTCACACGTTTTGCAGTATTGTCGCACATCCTGGCTAAAATTGGGCCAGAAGAAATTCTGTGTGATCCTATGGGCCGTGCGACGGAACCCTAGATGTCCTGCTAGCGGCACATCATGCCCGATTCGCAGAATCTCCAGCTGGTATTTCTTAGGTACCACCAGCTGTCGTTTCTGCAAAGGGGCCTTACTTCTCTGAGATGGCTTAGGGATCCTATACAGTCTATCCCCATCCCATTCAAACAGCTCCCCATCTATTCCCCTTTCCTGAGTATCTGCCTTAGCCCTATAATTGTGTAAGGTTGGGTCCTCCCGAGTTTCCCTCCCGAATGCTTCTGGGGTATCCCAGCCTAAGCGCGCCTGATCTAAGGTACGTGTCGGGGAGGATAGTCTCACCTGGGTCTCTGCAGCGAGCGGGCCGGTTCCAGCAGTACGTGTCTGTGCACGGGTAGTCACAGGGTTGACTTCATCGGGGCCCATCGGGGTGTAAGCAGAAAGGAGGGGGGCCAAATCATTCCCCAGTAGTACATCCGCAGGCAAGTCCTTCATCGCCCCCACATTCACGTGTCCCGAACCAACCCCCCAATCCAGGTGAACACGGGCCACGGGTAGCCGGAAGATGGTACCTCCCGCTACTCTTACAGCTACAGTGTCTCTGGTGTGTTGGCTCTCTGGGATGAGGTTCTTCTGTAGTAGGGTCATGGTAGCGCCGCTATCACGTAAGCCATTGGCTACCGTTCCATTAACCCGGACCGTCTGCCTGTGTTGTTGCCTGTTGTCCCGGTTAGCTGCTTGTATTGGATCAGCCTCGTGCAGGACGCCCCAATGTTCTTTCTCCTCAACGCAGTGGGCCGCAGGCATGGGTGTGCGGGGGCTCCCCCTTGCTGGTTGTCTCCATGACTGGGACTGGATGGCTGGATTTAATGGACAGTTTGGCTTTTTGTGCCCTAGCTGTTTACATCCGAAACACCTGATGGGTTGTGCATAGTCCTGGGAGTTGAACCTGGGCTGCTGAGGATAAGTGGCCGCTGGGGTTGGTGCTGAAGCTGTGTTAGAGGCTGATAAACTGGGCCGAGATGGTGGATAGCGCTCGCTTCCGCCTGACCTTCGAGGGTCCAGATATTCATCGGCCAAAGTAGCCGCTTGCTGTACAGTCCGTGGTTGCTTATCTCGTACCCAATCCCGTAGTACCGGAGGGGTGTGGTTAAAGAACTGTTCTAAGAGTACTAGTTGGGTGATGTCCTCTATGGTATGAGCGTGGCTTCCCTGGATCCAGCCCTTAAGGTCTCGCTGCAGACGATGTGCCCACTCCACGTATGTTATGTGGGTTTGTTTCCGGGATT
Organism: Lithobates pipiens; assembly: GCF_037356315.1. Classification (NCBI taxonomy): domain Eukaryota; kingdom Metazoa; phylum Chordata; class Amphibia; order Anura; family Ranidae; genus Lithobates; species Lithobates pipiens. The sequence continues at coordinate 84,380,010 of NW_027507686.1, read as the reverse complement.
CTCGAAACTTAATCCGGCTGGCTTCGTGTGTAATGGCAAATCGGGCTAGCAGAGCTTCTTTTACCTGGTCATAGTCTTTAGCGTCCTCATCCTCCAGGGCCCAATCTTGGGGCAGTTCTTCATGTATCTGGCATAGTCTCTCAAAGTCCTGCAGGAATGCTTCAATTTCCTCCTCTCCCCCCTTAAATAGTTTGAACGCCCGAAAGGGCAACTTACGGACAGGCGCTGCATCTTTAGGTGTTGTCTCCGATTGCCGTATTTCTGCCATTCTCTGCTCATGCTGCCGCTCTAGTTCTCTCTCCTGTCGCTCATCCTGCAGCTGGATGTCTCTAATGGCATTCTGTATGGCGGTCTCTGATGGGTTAGCACCATATAATGCCACCCGCTGTCAAACTCGTTGCTGAAACAAGTCTTCAACTGACCGGGGTCCTGCATCACCATCCCTCTGATCCATCTCGGTTAGTTCCCTGATCAAGGTGGCCTTGTTCTTTGTCCCACTGGTCCCTCCACGGCTCTCAAGTAAGTCTTTCAGTGTGGCTTTCCTGCAGGCTGCATAGCTGGTCATTTACTGTGGTGGTTTGAAGTGTCCCAGTAACTGGAGGGAAGATCCCACTGCTGCCACCAATGTAACGGCACCCCTAATATAAAGGGGGTTAACGCCGTTTACGATGTTCCCTCTCCTAGACACACATCCACTCGCTACCAATATCCACAGCTAAATGACCCTTTCCTATAGGAGCCGACCCCTCTGGCAAAAAGACGAGACGCACTCTGTCTCTTCTGTAGTAGGAATGACTTTATTAATGAGAAACATTGTAACTTTATACACAATTCAAGGCACATGCTTTAACATGAACAAGGGCCCAGCTCCACCCACACATCCCAAGACTCAACACCTCATCCTGACGTCTGCTAGTCTTCAAACGATCCCACCCAATACACATCTTTTCACAAAGGGTTGGCAGCCAGTCTGTCTGGCACTTTACAATACACACAAGGACAGACTTAAATGAACAATAGAAATGCAAAACAACTTAATTCCTCACAGCAATGATACTTAACCCCCATATACAGTATACATCCAATCTATATACAATGTATATACAGCCTTGAATATGGCTATCACAGACCATATCGTGGGTTTCTTTTATTCACCCTGTGTCCAAAGTGACCCCACTGTCACAATGGCAAATACCACACCCTTGTTGTCCGAGTGAAGTAAAATTCTCTGATTCATAAATTGTGTTTCCCATGAATTTAAAGCAACCAAAACAGGAAAAAGTTCTAAAAGAACAATATTAGATGTCAAACACGAAACTTTCCATCTATCAGGCCAAACTTCAGCTGACCAATGACCTCTCCAAAAAGCCCCATAGCCGGAACAACCGGCAGCGTCAGTATACAAATCAATCGATGAAGCGGAACAAAAACGGAGATTGCCAAATGGCACAACCATTAAATTCCTTCAAAAATCTACACCATATAATCAAATCTTCTTTAATCTCACTTGCAATTCTGACAAAATGAAACAGAGAAGATAAGCCTGAAATAGCTCTATAGAGACGCTTTGAAAACTCTACCCATCGGTAACACCCTAGAAGCAAAGTAGACCCAATAATGATTGTAAAATCTTCAACCTAACTTTATTTCTAGATAATACAAAATCCAACAATTTCAGCATGCACACAATATTATTCAAAGGCAAACAGAATTACATTGAAACAGTGTCAATCTGTATCCCCAAAAATTCAAGACACAACGTCAGATAAACAGACTTTTCCGGAGCCAAAGGAATGCCGAATTTCAGACATACAATCTTGAAACAGTAAAAAGATATAAACAATCAGCGGAGCCTGCCTTTCCAATAAATAGAAAATCATCAAGATAATGAATCAAATTGTCAGAACAAGCACTATGGCCAACAACCCATTCGACAAAAAACGAAAAAAGGTTAAAATAATGGCAGGAAAGGATGCTTCCCATAGGAAGACAACGATCGAAATATAATTAATTTTGAAAGTAAAAACCCAAAGAATTAAATGCAGCTGGAATTATTGGAAGTAATCGAAAGGCAGATTTGATGTTCGCTTTAGCAAGCAAAGCAGCCTTACCAGCCCTACGAATCTTCAATAAAGCATCATCAAAAGATGCATACTGAACAGAACAAAGGACCAGATCGATCTTGTCATTCGAAGATAATCCCTTAGGATAAGACTGGTGATTTATTAACCTACTGTAAACGCATTTGGTTCTTTCTTTGGAATTATACCATATGGAGAAATCCAAAAATCAGGGAACAGAGGGGCTGCAAAAGGGCCAGCAGCTCTGCCATCAGTAATTTCTTTATCAATTTTCTTCCGTACTTCAGCCATATGCAAAGAAATAGAAGGCAAATTATCAAGTATAGTACACCAGAACCAGTAAAAGATGGTAGTTTAAAACCGTGCAAAAAACCATCATGCAAAATGAGCTTTCTGACAATCTGGATATTGCTGGAGCCATGGCAACATGTTTTGAAGAATCACCGGAGTGGTTGCTTTTGAGAAAAAGCTCTTTTGAAGCATTCGTTGAACCCGTGGACAATTTTTTAAAACAGTGGGATGCTGGGTGAGGACCTGCACAAAAATTGCATTCATGTTTAAATTTACAAGAATTGGGCCATTTACATTGCCCAAAATTAAAAACATTAAACATTTTATAACCAGTAGAAGGAGCTGTAGCTTGTTTGTTTTTTGTTTTTTTGTTTTTGCGACAATAAAAGATTCAGCCATAATCCAACATCCTTAACACCCCATTTCATGGATTTATGCACTGATAACTTTTGCCAAACGATTTGTCATATGCAAACCAAGAAAGGCCAGGGAAATTCTTGTAGGCCTCAAGAATAATTTCCACATGTTGAAACAAACCATAGCACAAATCTGGTCTCTTTTCCCCCCAAAATGCTAGCATAAACACAGAGAGCTTGAAGCCAATTATTAAAAGATTATGGCACATGTTTACGTTCGTCATCTTTAAAATCAGCTAAATCATTCCTATCATTCCTATATTCTTTGGACAAAGGGAGCAAAGAGAGAATGTCAACATAATCACCTTTCCAAATTTTTTCTTTAATAGAATTACTCAAGTGGAAATCCAAAGGCGATAATTTGCACGTAATTACTTCCTTGAAACAAATTTCTGGAACATGCAATAAAGAATTGTCAATAGAAGGAGTATCAGTACTATCGGTAGCCACGGCAACTAATGTACAAACAGGAGTATTTACCACAGATGAAGCAAGCCATACAGAAGCCATACAGAAGCAACACTCGGATTTAATGGCTGTGAAGTGACATTTTGAAAATTAGAAGAACATTTTGACATAAAATCTAACATTGAAGAAAAAAAATTGTTTAAAGTGCAACAGTTCATTTGACTCACCATGGGTAGTCATTACAACAGGGATGGATGCATTATTGGCATCAACAGGTTGATCTTGCAATGCCATCCTATCCGCAGTATCCAAACGACTAGCTCCATCTGTAACAAAATTAACCTTAGAGCGATCAACATCAGTTTGAAATACCATCGAATTATTGCCACAGAAATAATTTTTTTCAATATAAACATTTTCATCTTCAGTATTAAAATGTCCAATTTCTTCATTTAAAATCAACTCAGCATGAGCTATCTTTTTTTAACCATTTTACCTTTCTTTTTACGCACCCGGCGGACCGTGGACTCAAACCTGCTTGGTCTCTTCAATTGTCTATTTGAAAGACGTCCACCAGGTCTTGCTGCATCATTCGAGACAGCGCTGGAAGCCGAAAGCTGAACAGCTTCAGAAGATGGAGGAGGATCCGTGATGACGCAGTCTGAAGGCGGTACTAAAGGAGGAACTACCGGAGGCAATGATAGGAGAGGAGAATAGCCGGAACTGACAGACGCAGGCTGGGGGAACAGGAGAGCCCGGGAAACAGAGTCAGATGCAGAGAAATCAGCGGCGGCTACCGTAACAGTGCCACTAGATGAATGAGGGGGAATGAGAAAAGGAACAGAGGGACCAGAAGATGGGGGCAAAGAAAGACAGTGGCGGATCCACTCCTCCCCATCCTCCCCGACAGCACGATCCATCAGCATATTCAGTAAGCCCTCCTTAGTGACAGAAACCAACAAGCTGCTTTAGCTGTCTTCAGTCTTCTTTCTTGTGTCTGTTGTAATGACGCATTCTCTTACTTTTATAGGTACCAGCTCGTGCCAGAGGACCATTTTTTGCTAACTGTTAAAATTTTAACCAATCTCAGGTCAGTATTTTTTTATTTTTTTATTTATTAAACTTTACTCAAATTATTAGTCTCTTCATGATCCCATATGTGGTGGGGACGGGGAAATTTTATGCCCCATCCCCCACTATTATTATATGAATTTATACAATTCATTTAAATTGTTGTGATACTTGGTGTGTCATTTGAAAGAATTCCATCCGATTAGTTTACATATATGCAGCTGGGAAAAAAGTATTGAACAAGTCACCATTTTACTAGGTAAATATATTTCTAAAGGTGCCATTGACATGAAATTTTCACCACGTTGGTGAAATCCATACATACAAAGAAACAAAAGTTGGTTTAGAAATTAAGTTATGTGTAATAAAATGAAATGACACAGGGAAAAAGTATTGAACATGCTAAATGAAATGTATTTAATACTTTGTACAAAATCCTTTCCTGACAGACTCCATGAAAGCAACGTGTAGGTAGGCTCCGCCTCCATAATTACCCTATAGGAAACCTCTCGCATAAATCTTTGCTCTGGACTACTAACCGTGTTCCTTTTTTGTCCTCCTCCATATGACCAAGTGTTTGGTTCTCTTACCTGAAGATGATTCCCCTATGATCAGGATCGGTCGAGTGCCAGATGGCATGTCCGTCCGATAGGCCTTGTCTGTTAAGCAGGGTATGGCATGTATATGCAGAGTAGCGCTAAAGAGCTATAAGCCTGGACATCATCAGGCTAGCGCACACAGCCTGTTTGCCCAGCTGTGTGTAGGCGGCCATTATCTGCTATGAAGTCAGGTGTGTGTGTGTGTGTGTGTATGTTTACCTTAGCTTAGTTGATTGTAGGTGGAGTGGTGAGTTTGTTTTTCAGTATACATGGTAATATTGTTTGTATTTGTATATCGTTTGTACCTTCTGTTCTTTTTTTTCTCCTTGCTGGGTATATCTTGTCCCTGTGCATGGCGGCTGGTTCTTCCTGCGCTCTTCTGGGTCCTGATGTATGCTCTGTACATGCTCGGTCCCTGAATGAGAACAAGACTTAGTTTGTGCATGCGAGCGAGCGTCTTGGGCCTGACGCTGTAGGTGACGTCATACAGCGCCAATTTTAAATCCGGGAGAGAGCCTGCAGAGCTCGGGAATGTTCGTGGGCTTTGGAGCGACTTCCCAGAACTCCTGGTTTGGCTCTTCCAGGTAAGCATTTCTCTACTGGACTGAGTGGGTTCCCTGCCTGACAGCTGATCTGTGTTCCTTCCTGCAGTATCCTGCTCTGATTCCATGGATCTTTCACTGCCTTCTGGTGGCCAGCCCTCTCATAGCAGGTATGTCTAAAAGTTGGGTATTGGCAGCCGTTAAAACACCTGTCTAGGTCCAATCCACAACGTAGTTCCCGTAAGGGAAGTGGGTCCTCAAAATCACACCACCGGCACTCTTCCTTCAGGTCCAGGCATCGCAGATCTCCCTCCAGATCCAGACAGCATAGTAAAGACCCTCCTCACACCCACTCATCTCGCTCCAGTAAAGGGCCAGAAAAATCATGCTGGGGGTGCGGGGCTCCTGTCCCTGTCTGCAAATCCCTCTGTGACCACTGTTTCTCTAAAGCAGCAGATGAAAGGGAGGGTGCAGAGAGATAAAGCATGAAAGCGCTACTCTAAGTACAGCATTGTAAACGATTTATTCAAGCACCGGATATATTGTACTCGCAAAAGTATGTGTGATACATAGGCATGTCAGAAATAGAAAGGTAAGCCATCCAGTAGGGAGTCCATCAGAGGCAGAAGCGTGGAAGCCATGGAGCGGGTTGCGCCGGTGAATGCCGGCGTTGCCTGGTCCTCAGTCGCATGGAATGCCGATGGATGACTCACTTCTGGTCGGAGGGGTTGTCTGTAGCAGGCAATGCATTTGCGGAGAATGTGCTCCTTCTTTAGGCCTGACAGGCCATTTTGGTTGTGGGCTTTTATACACTGAGTTGCCAGAGCTCCTGGGTCCTAGTGAACATAGCGGTGCAGCAGGAAGGAACTCGGGATTGTGCACCATATACTGTATGTGGCGAAGGGATAGAAACCATAATCTGATGGGCGTGGATACATACATGCATATGTATAATATATATATATATATATATATATATATATATATATATATATATATATATATGAGAAAAATTTTTTTACAATAGAAGTATTTGGCCGAAAACAGGCATAAATGAATATTGCTGGGCAATTACAAGTGCTAAAACATGGAATGCAAATAAGGGAATTGGGGGGGGGGGAGCACAATTGCATAGGAGTGAGTACAAAAATTTAATAAAAATAATAATAAAAATAAAAAAGGTACATTTGGCAAAGGATGATACACTAGATGCAATAATAGGCAGACCGTGGATGAAAAAGGGAATGAGAAATTTAAAAAATATAAAAATTTAAAAATATAAATTTAAAAAATTTAAAAATGAGTACTGAAATATGTTAGAAGACAAATGTATTGGAAATAAAAATGATAATAAAAAAATAATAATAAAAATTAAAATAATACCGATAATGGGAATATAATAACACTGAACAAAAAAATGTAAGAAAAAAAGTATTAAAATATTGTATGGCATATGCAAAGAAAACAAGAAATCGCTATTCTTAAAGGAATGTGTCTCAGTATATAGGTATCTATACAATTCATTGGAATAATATGACTATAATTTGACTACATATGATTATATATTACTTTGTTTTTTGGAAGACCTTAAGGGTCCGAAGTGGTGTATATTGACTTATAAGCGAGAGGAGGAAGAGAGGGGTCCTGGATTGGAAAATTATGAAAATGTATATAAATGTTTCTAACTATACTGTTTAAGTTGTTAAATATTGACTGGATACGTAACTAGAACCAAGGTTGGAGAGGAAGGGGATAAGAGAATAGGTGGGGGGTGTTGGCAAGGGGAAGGGAAGGTGAAGGGGAAAAGGAAGAACGTGGACATAGGGCTGTAGGGGCTTATCACATCAGATTATTGACCTCTATTTTCTCATTGAGGCCACTGGACATGAGGGAGTCCAAAGTGTATATTCAGTACTTTTCCCTCTGGCAGAGACACCTGAAGCACTTGGCCAGCGGGAACGTACCCAGAATGGACTCTATGACCCACACCCGGAGGCCTGTGGAAGATGAGCCATGGTGTTTTAGAAAATGTCGGGGCACACTGTGTTTGTCATCGCCTCCCTCTACAAAGTGGCGATGTTCATCAAACCTCTTCCTCAGTGTGCGTATGGTCCTTCTAACATAGTGAAGTCCACATGGGCAGATAAGATAGTAAAACGACAAACTCCGTAGAGCAGTTGAAAAAATTTAAAAATTTTTTTTTTAACAAACAGGTTTTCTTTATTGAGAGGGTAAATTGCAGAATGATAAAAAAAATGAACAAAGATACTTAGGGCTAAACAGCCAACTGACATGACAATACAGGTGACACTTAAATTAAATTGACATTGATCGACAGAATGTAACATAAAATACATTAAAAGCATATAATGGTACATCGCAGGGAGGACCTAGGAAAGCTTGGTATCAAACCTAGGTACCCTCTATGGGAAGTCAGGCACGGAGGGGGAGGGAGGGAGAGTCAAGGTCCGAGTCCAAGTAGCATCGAGGCAAGAAGCAGAGGAGAGGGCTCCCTCTTATGTCGATGTCCACAGCTGCCATACCTTATCAAATTTCCAAGGGCATCCTCGGCTAATGTATGTCAATTTGTAAAGTGGCAATGCGGCGTCAATCATCAGCTAGCCAGGAGGTCACAGTAAGCGGATTAGGAGAAGACCACTTGCAAATAATCACCTTTTTTACATAGAACAGTAAGCATGAAATAAGCAATTTATTATAATTATCATCATCAGGAATCCCCAGAAGGGACAGCTCTGGCGACAAGGGATCAACAATTCTATTCTGTTTGACATTGATCAGCTCAAACACTTCCCTCCAAAAGGCCTGTATCTTGAGACAATCCCAAATAATTCGAAGGAGAGTACCCAACTGAACTAGGCAACGTGAGCAATGGGGTTTTTTGTCTGGGACAATTTTGTGTTGCCTAACTAGCGTGTGATATACCCTATGGAGCAGTTTTATTTGTATTAACTTATCCCTTAATGAGATAACAACTTGGGGCATTTCTTCAGAGAGTCCAATCCTCCCGATCTAGGGAAGGTATATCAGACTTCCATTGATCCCAAAGTTTTTCAATTTTGGGGGAGTCAGTCCTAAGCTGGGTTCCATACAGTACAGAGAGTGGCTTCTGAAGATCTACCTCTGATAAAACTGTATCAACAGGGTCTAGTTGAAGCAAGGGCCTAGAGGGAATCTGAGCCCTAGCAGCATGTCAGAGATGGAGGTATCTGAAGAACATCCATCCCGGAAGGAGAAAGGCACGGTAGAGCTGTGCATATGTCAACAGCTTTACGTCCAGCATTACGTCACGTAAAGTTTTCATTCCAAACCTGGCCCAGAACTGAGAATCGGAATCTAAATAAAGTGGGCCAGATTCGGGTTCCCCTAGAGAGGCTGTACCGGGGACCACCTATTCTTCTGGGGGAAATGCCTCCTAGCTGCCACCCAGACAGTGGGGAACGGCATTGTCTTGTTGTCATCGTTATGCAGTAATCTTTCTCTGTCAGCTTACCTCTCCTCCATGTGTTCACCTTTAGAGGCCAGCCACCCTCACCTGACCACTTATATAATCTTCCCTCAGCATAGCTCCACCTCAGCCTCTAATTAGGAACACTATATTAACCTCTGCATTGCAAGCCAACCTGGCTGATCAACCATTGTGTGTTTGGCTTCCTTTTTCCTGCTTGCCATGTGCTCTACATTTGTCTCTGTGGCCGACCTTAGCGTGCTCTCGACTATTCCCATCTGCTTGTGACCCTGACCTTTTAGCATGTTCCCAAATATCCCTGTTTGCCTGTGACTCTGAACCTTTGGGGTGTACTCTGTTGTCCTTTTCTGCTACTAGCCCCGACCTTGGCTTATTCCCTTACTAACCCTATCCTCCTGTTGCCTACTGTGGGTGTGAGCTAGGGGACACTGGGGGTCGACACCTGGAGCCAGTTTCAGCCCAGTCCATCCTCCCCACTGGAGGGTCTGGTGAACACCTGCTGGCTCTTATACTCTGCGCCCTAGGGAATCTTACGCTCTAACCCCAGTGGGAGCCGTATTGGTGATCCAGCGGCCCTGCCTTCCTTTACCATCCTGACTCCCATCCGCAGCAGTCAGTCTTAGGGTCCACTAATTTGCGGTGCACTCCTGATCCCAACAGTGTGCATCTGTCACCTGGACTCAGGCGGCCTGACGCTTGTATTTCCTGGCTCCCCTATATACTAGGTTACGCAAATCCATCAGCGAGCCTAGAAAGGCTGCCTCCAGGCATACTGCTGCGTTGGTGCGAGCTCCCTTAAACCACCAGTATGTCGAAACCAAGACAGCGACCCAATAATATACTTGATGGTTGGGTAGAGCAAGTCCCCCAAGCAATGTAGGAAGTTGAAGGGTGGACCTAGCCAACCTCAGGACGGCTCCATTCCAGATAAATGCACTGATGCACATATCCACCTCTTTAAAAAAGGAGACTGGGACCCATGTCGAGCTGTTTCGAAACAAATAATTGAATTTCGGGAGCAGGACCATTTTGAAAATATTAATGCGTCCGCGGAGATTTAAAGGGAGCCCGACAACACCGAGCACTTCTCTTTAAGAAGGGTTAGTAATGGGAGGATATTACAGGAGAAATACTGTGTTATGTCCCTCGTCACCACCATCCCATGATATTTAAACTCAGATACCCAACGTAATGGGGATGGGCTGGCCTAAGCAGAAGCCTGGTCGTCTAGTGGAAAAATTACTGATTTGGACCAGTTGATTCTAACTCCCAAAAACTTTCCAAAGACCTCAAATGTTTCAAGGGCAGCCAAGAGCGAGGGCCCCGCATCGTTCAGATATAACAGGGCATCATCGGCGTACAGGGATATTTTCTCTTCCAGCTTCCCCACCACTAACCGACGGATCGCCTGAGACTCCCTGACCGAAATCGCCAGGTGCCAGAGAAAAGAGACTGGGAGAGAGGGCACACCCCCCGAGTCCCCCTGAACAGCGGAAAAGGTTCAGATACCCAACCATTGGTAGGGACCCACGCCCTAGGCCTCCCATACAACATCCAAACCCAATGTATGAATTTAGGACCAAAGCCAAGTCTACGCAGGACCTCCCACAGATAGTCCTATTCAACAGAATCAAATGCCTTTTTGGCATCCAGGAAGGCCACTAAGTGAGACCCGGTATGGTCATGAGTCAAAGATAAGTTCAGGAAAAGCCATCAAATATTGATGTGAGTGGAGAGCTTAGCACTTCTCAGTGGAGATACTGTCAAGTAAGCAGCAGTACACAGTCACCTGTAACATCCAGGGGCACATACTTGAGAACATAACTCAGTAGGATAGAGCAGTCCACCGGGCCCGGATAGTCAGTTGAGAGCAAGTGAGTCAGGTAACAAGTGCCATGCACTAACAGTATCTTGCTAATCCTACCAGGTGTAAGACAGCTGCATGTACCATGATCACAGTGAATACAGCAACCATGGCCTGCAGTGGGTAAATTCAGGAATGTAATGACAAATCTGAACAGATGAATAAAGTCATCAGCAGCACTTGATGGTGACTATGTGGCATTTTAGAGTACTTACAGAGGAGACCCCCGATCATCCCCGTGGTGGCAGATTCTCCAGCCATGCTGCGGCCTCTTTGGGTGAAGTAAAAAAGCATATTGACTCACCATCCTGCACCCAGAATTGAGCGGGGAACAGCACACTGTAGCATATAGCCCGGGCTCTGAGCACAGCCTTCACCTGATCGAATGAGCGACAAAACTTTTGCATCTCCACTGAGTAATTGGGAAAAAACAGCTTAGTGTTCTGGTACTTCAGCTCAGCAAGGCCTCTTGCTGCATACAACACCTCATCTCTGTCCCTAAAATTTAGTGGCCGGAATATCAGGGTACGAGGAGGGGAGCCCACGGGATTAGGGGTGGGTGGAATCCTGTGTGCCCTCTCCACAGCATAATGTGGGGAGAATTGTACAACAGGTAGGATAGAGCGGAGCAAGTCTTCCACGAAAGTGGTGGGATTTTTACCTGACATCCCTTCAGGCAGTCCCACCACCTGCAAATTATTCCTTTGGTTTCTATTTTCGGTATCGTCCATCTTGTATTCCAGCACCCGTACCTTATAGCACAGTGTTTGTAGAGCGGCAGCATGCTCCGTCATGGTGTATTCTGTTTGACTGACCCGCTGCTCCACCTCAGTCACCTGGGAGCAGATCTTATCCAGATCTTGTCTGGTCAGCCCCACATCAGGCTGGACTTCCTCAATCTTCCCAGTCAGTGTGGCCTGACACGAGGTGATAGCAGCCATAACCTCCTGAAAGCCGAGCTGTGAGGAGGCAGCAGACTCCTCCATCTCCGTCTGAGAGGCCATGTTAGATTTAGCACGAGGGGGATCCGCCATGTGGGGATCCGGGGCAGAGGAAACCTGAACTTTTTCCCCTTGCAGTGCAATCTGGTAGATCTTTCGGTCATTAAGATGCAATCCGGTCAACAGGGCAGCAGAATAGAGTACTCCAAATAGCCAATAAAAGAACAAAGGCTCCTGTCAGTGCGACCTGTATCAGCACCATCTTGGACACGCCCCTGAAAAAATTGGAAGTTTGATAGGTTTTACCTTTGGTACTGAATTCTTTTTGACCATGATTCACATGCTTACAAGTAAGACACAGTGCCTTACGGCACTGGTACATGCCGACCAGCAGGATAAGGCACAAGGCCTGTGTGGAGGACAAGGGCTGGTGCTTGTATTTGTTGGGGTTTGGATGGGATGGTGGGTTTCAAGTGTGGGTCCTCTAATAGGATGGACCCATGTTTATTCGGTATTTGTTCCATCTCTTTGTGTTTAGTGTGAAATTGAGTGACAAACCTGATTGGTTGACCTAAGGGCTGGTTGGGATCTTGGGACATAGTGATCGGGCAAGAAAAAATTGTAAGCTTCATCCACAAGTGATGGTGGGAAGGCTTTTTCAATATAATCAGTTTCCATAGTGCAATTCCTATGGAACTGGCTCTTAGGGATGTTATTAATCCACGTGGGGTGGTGGCAGCTTTTGTGATGTAGAACTGAATTGCCAGCTGTAGGCTTGGTGTAATTTTTGGAAGGGATTTTTCCCTCATGATGTTGTAATGTCAGATCCAAGAATGGTCATTTTTGAGAGTCATGTTCTGAAGTAGAAGCAAGACTGTACGTTGTTGCTGTTACAATTTTCTATGAATTCAAGGGCAGCACTGCCCCCATAGCTGTGTCCATCATCTGTAGATAAAAATCCTCATCAAATTTCAAATAATTGTGCATCAGGCAGAGTTCTGTGGCCTCCAAAATGAATTCTGCCTGTCTTGGATTAAGCAGGGGATCTGAAGAAAGGGAACTAGCCATGGCTCTGAGGCCTATGGATGTAGTATTGAAGTATGTAATGAATTTACATCAAGGGATGCCCACATGTAAGTGGGTTCCCAAGTGTAATGTGCCAATTGCTCTAGAAGATGGACTCCATCACAAATGTAGGATGGAAGATTTTGCGCTAGGGGGTTGTAGGAATGTATCAATATATAGAGAGATGGGGATGGTTATACTGTCCATGGCTGCAACTATGGGCCTGCCCGGTGGATTTGTAATGCTTTTGTGAATTTTAGTTATGTGGTAAAAGTACGGTGTTGAGTAAAAATTCTTATTGAAGAAAGCATATTCTTGTTTGTTGATTGTTCCATCTTAGTTAGCCTTATTGATCAGTGTGATCAATTCGGCAGTGAAACCTGGTAAGGGATCACAACAAAGTTTTTTATATGGAACAGTATCCGACAACAGGCGGCGGGCTTCCATCAAGTAATCATTTCTGTCTTGAACCACTATCCCGCCAACCTTGTCGACTGTTTTAATAATTAGATTGTGATAGTGGGTTAGTTCTGTGAGTGCTTTTTTTTCTTTAGTGATAAGATTGGGATGATTGGAATGACTGGTGTGTGTCTGTTGGCATACATTTTGAGTATACAACTTGATAGAAAGTTTGAAAGTATGGTCCTTTGGCATGTAGTGGATTGAATATTGAGTCGGGCTTAAATTTAATGTGTTGAATCGGAGGGGGTGTGAAGGGATGTTGTGTGAAGAGGGCCAAATTCTCATCATCCTCAGTATCAGTGTTGTTATACTACTATTAAGATCTACTGGATTGAGGGCTTCGATACTGGTGATTGGAACATAAATGGGAGAAAAAGAACATACTGTATCTTTAAGAGATTTGATATGATAGTACCACTTTAGGGTAAGAGTAAGGAGATAAACTATGGGATAAAAGGTTGAAAATCTTTACAGTTTGTCGGATTTGGCTTATGCCTGCATCTTCCCCCTCGCTTTCCTTGTCTTCTAATTTTCATTTTCCAGTCGAGTGACTGTGGGATTGCGAGGGGGACTGATCTAAAAAATCCAAAGGATCTGAAGGAGTAAGTGCGCTAAGGGCTAAGACCAGTGTCTGGAATCCTTGGTGAAGTGGGTTGTGAGGGAGTGAGGCTCGTTAGTCTCATGACTCCCCACCGGAGCCACTGTGCTCTCTATCAGGAGAAGGGCAGGTCCACGAAACATAGGAATCCTCCCAGCCGAGCCACCCATCCTCTACTCCCTCGGAAAGTGTATCTCAAGCAGAGGATCTAAGAATAGGCTTTGAATATGCCTTGGTTCCCTCTCTGGTGAAAGCTGTAAGAGAAGCCTTGACTTGGGAAGACCCTGCAACTTCTCCAAAACAGAGAACATTTTTCAAACAGCTCAATAAGAAGCAAAAATATTTCCCTTTCTCTCTGAACTAGGTGACATCTCTGATAAGTGGGGCAAGATGGACAAAAACAGTTCCATGCAGTCAAAAATCCTGAAGCTGTATCCTTTCAGGGAGGAAGAGGTTAAACATCTTGAGTCAGCTCCTTTGGTGGACACAGCTCTGATGAGACTAGTCAGATATATAACTCTTCCTTTGGAAGACATCATTTCCTTTAAAGATCCCTTGGAGAGACGGATCAACTCTGATTTGAAGAGGATCTACCTGACAGTGGGAATGGCCTGCAAACCGGTCCTTGCTGTAGCTGCAGTATATAAAGCCATGGATACCTGGGCAGACAGCGTTGATGAGACCCTAAGAGGCATCTTCAGTGATGTGGCCAGAGGTTCTCTTATTCAGGAGATTAGGCTGGCTTCTGTCTTTCTGGGGAAGCTTCCATTGATGTCATCCATCTGGTGGCCCAAGTTATGTTGGTAGCTGTCTCGGCACGCCGTGCCTTATGGCTCCGTCTGTGGTTGGCGGATCCGGCTTCCAAGCAAGCTTGGTGCTTTATTTCCTTTTGAGGGAACATCTCTTTTTGGCAACAAGCTTGACAGCGCCATAACTCGAACCCCGGGTGGTAAGTCCGGGTTCCTCCCTCAGGATCAGCGCTTAAAAAAGCCAGAGACGCACCTTTCCGAGAAGACAGAATACTGACCGAGCCAGTGAGGCACGCAGTTATAGGCCTGGCCGGAAGTTTTCAAGATCCTGGAAAGCCAGGCAGTCCTCATTTAAGAAATCAACAAAAAGTTATTCTTCCTGGAACCAAGATTCCACTAAGTCCTTTTGAGATTGGGGCCGCTCAGGCATACCAGTTGGGGGCTCGTCTTCTCCACTTTCGTCATGTCTGGACGACCGCAATCCAAGACTTCTGGACCATCAAAACAGTCTCTTCAGGCCACATCTTGGTTTTCAACAGTTTCCAAAACTCAGATTCATTCCTACATTTCTGCCATGTTCAGAGGAAAAAAAAGCAGATCCTATTAGCCTACGTAAACTGTTTATTGGAGCAAGGCGCAGCCATTCCTGTTCTGGACAGCGAGCGAGGCAAGGGCATGTATTCTCCCCTGTTCATGGTGCAGAAAAAGAACGGCACTTGGAGGCCAGTCATAAACTTGACCCATCTCAACCACTTCATCCGGAGAGAAAAATTCAAGATGGAGTCCTTAATTACAATTCAGCAGTCGGTTAATCCAGGAGACTGGTTGGTGTCAATCGATCTGAAAGACGCCTACTTCCATGTCCCGGTAGGTTTGCGGTAGGTGAACAGCACTTACAGTTCACCTGTCTCCCCTTCGGTCAAACTACGTCACCTAATGTCTTCTCCAAGGTTTTGTTGGCTGTTGTTGCTCTGCTTCGAGTCAAAGGTGTTCCCCTTCATCACTACCTACACTATCTACTTCTCTGTCAGAAACCATGAACCAGACCGAGACAGAAGAATAATTAAATCATACCTGTTTAATAATAAAAAAATAAAAAGGTAATTAGAGTGAGCGTAGTCAAAGCATAGCCAGAGTCCAGTAACCGTATCGAGTAGTCAGCCAGTCCAGAGTTCAATAACCAGATCAGGTAATCAGCCAGGCCAGAAGTCAGGGATCCAAGTGGAGCAACAGCAAGTAGGATAAGGAGCCAGAAGGGATGTCAGCAAGCCAGTCTTTAAACAGACCCAAAGGAGATGGTTTCTTGTGATGTGACCAAGGCAAAAGCAGAGATGAAGTGAGCTGGACAGCTTTAAGTGGAGAGAGATGAGAGCTGGCAATTAGCCGACAGCTGAGCAGCCAGCCCTGACAGTACCCCCTCCTCAATGACCCCTCTCCCTCGGAGGACCACTGGGCTTGAGGGGAAAACATCTATGGAACTCACGGAGGAGAACAGGGGCATGTATGTCTGAGGATGAAACCCAGGAGCGTTCCTCTGGACTGTACCCCTTCCAATGTACCAGGTACTGTATGCGCCCACAGAACCTATGGGAGTCAACGATGGATTATACCTCATACTCATGGTTTTCAACCTGAATAGGGTGAGGATGTGGCACCGGGTGGTAAATCAGTTGCAGACCAACAGTTTCACCAAGGAGACATGAAACACATTTGAGATGCGCATACTAGGAGGAAGGTCCAACGTGTAAGCCACTGGGTTAATCCTGCGAAGGATACAGAAAGGCCCAATAAACTGAGGTGCAAACTTCAGTGAGGGAACACGAAACCGGAGGTTGCTAGATGACAGCCAGACCCTTTCCCCAACCTGGTAGGAAGGCGCAGGCAGGCGTCTGCGGTCAGCATGGAGTCTGTACCTATCATTAGCATGAGCAAAGCCTCCTGGACTTGTACCCAAGTGGAACGAAGACCACGGAGATGCTCCTCTAACACAGGAATATTCTGCGGAACCATGAGTCAGGCAACATGGAAGGTTGGAAACCATAATGCACTATAAATGGAGACAATCGGGAGGCAGAATTCAAGGCACTGTTGTGAGCAAACTCTGCCCCTGGTAATAGGTCTGACCAGTTGTTATGGTGGTCAGAAATATAGCAACGTAGGAATAGCTCCAAGCACTGATTGGCTCACTCTGCAGCCCTATTAGACTGCGGGTGATACGCAGCAGAGAAAGCAGGCGGGATTCCCAACTGTGCACAAAAGGCTCGCCAGAACCCGGGAGACAAACTGACTGCCCCTGTCCAAGACAATCACCTTGGGTAGCCCATGTAAGCAAAAGATCTCCCAAGCAAAAATGGAAGCCAGTACCTTAGAGGAGGGCAACTTCTTAAGTGGAATACAATGACACATCTTTGAGAACCGGTCAACCACCATAAGGATATCAGTGTTGCCTTGGGAGTTGGGCAACTCCACAATGAAATCCATTGACAGGTGGGTCCAGGGACTCTCGCCTTTGGGTATGGGTTGTAGGAGGCCCACTGGAAGGTGTCGTGGAGTCTTACTCTGAGCACACACGGGCAGCTACACAGGCAGTAACATCAGCCCACAGACTAGGCCACCAGAATTGTTGGGAAATGGCCCAAATGAGTTGATTCTTCCCAGGATGGCCAGCTCCCAGGATGGCCATATGGCAGTCTGGAGACACTCTGGGACAAAGCAGCGGTCACAGAGTTTCTCAGGAGGAGCATGGACCTGAGCAGCAAGAATTTTGTCACCCAGAGAAGTAAGACTGGTGCGAACCATAGCCAAGATAAGATCAGGAGGAATCACAGGAACCGAAACTGACTCCAACTTGGAAGCGGAGGAAAATTGTCGTGACAAGGCATCAGCCCTTACATTCTTAGTACCGCGTAAGAATGAGACAATGTAATTAAAACTCAACAAGAAAAGAGCCCATTGCACCCTTCTGGGAGAGAGGCACTTAGCCTCAGAAAAGAATGTAAGATTCTTATGGTCAGTAAGAATAAGAACAGGTACAGTGGTACCTTCAAGAAGATGTCATTCTTTCAGGGTTAAAATGATCGCCAACAGCTCTCGGTCACCAATCTCATAATTGCACTCAGCAGATGACAATTTCTTGTAAAAGTAGCTCTCAGAGTTAGGACGTTGAGACAGAAGGGCACCAACTCCAGTCTCAGAAGCATCAACTTCTAGCATAAAAAGGCAACGTAAGATCAGGATGGGCCAACACAGGAGCAGAAACAAAGGCAGCCTTGAGAGTCTGAAAGGCCTTAATGGACTCCGGAGACCAACTCTGTGGGTTACCGTCCTTTCTGGTCATATCAGTCAGGGGCTTGACCAGAGACAAGAAGTTACAAATAAACTTCCGATAGTAGTTGGCAAAGCCCAGGAAACGATGCAGAGGACATAAACACGCAGGTCGAGGCCACTGTAGGACTGCCGAAAGTTTCTCTGGGTCCATCGGAAAACCGGCAGTGGAAATGAAATAGCCCAGGAATGTAACTTGTTCACGATGGAACTCACACTTCTCCAGTTTACTATAGAGATTGTTCTCAGTTTCTGAAGCACACGACAGACATCTGTGTGGTGGCTCTCCAGGGACTTGGAAAATATGAGGATATCATCGAGATAAATCACCACACATAACTGCAACAAATCTCGGAGGACATTGTTAATACATTTCTGGAAAACTGCTGGGGCGTTACAAAGGCCAAAAGGCATTACGAGGTACTCATAATGGCCTGCTCTGGTATTAAACGCAGTTTTCCACTCGTCGCCCTCCTTAATGCGCACAAGATTGTATGCCCCTCTCAAGTCAAGCTTCATGAAAACCGTTGCTCCCTTGAGGCAGTCAAATAACTCTGTAATCAATGGAATCGGGTAGGCATTCTTAATCATGACACGATTGAGACCCCTATAATCTATACAAGGTCTCAGTTCACCGCTCTTCTTCTTCACAAAACCAGCACCAGCAGGAGGCGAGGATTTTCTGATGAAACCTCGAGAAAGTGTGTCTGCAACATACTCCTCCATGGCCTTATCCTCCAAGACTGACAAAGGGTAAACCCGGCCATGAGGTGGTATGGCACCAGGTTTAAGGTCAATTGCGCAATCATAAGACTGGTATGGAGGCAAACTACTGGCTTGACCCTTGTCAAAGACATTGCTAAAATCGCAGTACTCCTCCGGAAGGGAGGAGAGTGAAGAGGTGCACAGGACCTTGGATATCTTCAGGAAGCATGTCTCACTGCATTGTGGTGACCAGGAGAGAACCTCAGCACAGAGACAATCAAAAGAGGGGCTGTGCCTCTGTAACCAAGGATAACCAATAACCAGTGGAAATCTTGGTGAGGAAATAACTTGGAATTGGATTATCTCATGGTGAAGAGCCCCTACGACCATAGACAATGGAACCGTCTCATGAGCCACATGGGCAGGCTGTAAAGGTCTCCCGTCAAGAGCCTCAATGGCAAGTGGAGTGTCACGCAGCTGCAGTGGAATCGAGTGCTGCAAAACAAATGCAGCATCAATGAACAGGCCTGCAGCCCCAGAGTCGATTAGAGCCTGTATCTCGAAGGACGACTCAGCCCATGAAAGGGTGACCAAAACCAGGGGCTTCTCCTCCTGGATAACTGGGGACAAAACAACGCCACCTAAGGTCTGTCCATGACAGGACCTCAAAGTTCAGGCGTTCCCTGGACGGGTAGGACAAGACTTCAAAAAGTGACCCTCCTGGCCACAATAAAGGCACAATCTCTCCCTCCTCCTAAAGGCTCTCTAATCCGCAGAGAGAGACGCGTGAAACCCAGGTGCATGGGTTCATCCTCACTGACCGACTTGGTACCAGGAGGCATGGGAGTGAGGGAGGCACGGGTGAGACTGCAAAGCTCAGAGGCAAACATACAGGAGGCTTCCGCAAGGGCTCCTTAAAAGAAAGTCTTTCTCTGAGACTGGAGTCAATGAGGATGGCAAACGAGATCAAGCTCTCCAGCTCAGTGGGTATGTCTCGGGCTGCTATCTCATCCTTGATGGAATCCGAGAGACCATGAGAAAAAGCAGCCACGAGGGCCTCATTGTTCCAAGCAACCTCTGCTGCCAGTTTGAGGAATTCAATGGCGTAGTCAGCAACAGTTCTCGTACTCTGATGGACATGAGGCACTTGGCAGCAGAAGCTGAGCATCCATGAACGTCAAATACCCTTTTAAAAGGAGGCCACAAACTCAGGGTAACTCAAGACAACAGCTTTTTGCATCTCACATAGAGGGTTAGCCCAGGCTAAGGCTCTCTCAGAAAGCAAAGATATCACAAAACCTACTTTGCTTCTGTCCATGGGAAATGCCTGTGGCAGCATCTCAAAGTATATATCAATAACCAGATCGGGTAATCAGCCAGGCCAGAAGTCAAGGATCCAAGTGGAGCAACAGCAAGCTGGATAAGGAGCCAGAAGGGATGTCAGCAAGCCAGTCTTATGCAGGAGATGGTTTCTTGTGATGTGACCAAGCTGAAGGCAGAGATGAAGTGAGCTGGACAGCTTTAAGTTGGCAGGTCAGACAAGCAGGATCAGGGACAGCTGGGTAACTGTGGAGAGAGATGAGAGCTGGCAATTATCCGACAGCTGGGCACCCAGCCCAGAGAAGGAAGGGCTAAGCCAGCACTGACATTCTCTTAGCTCAAGACAAGGGTCAACTTTTAGAACACAGGAGTCTGGTCATCTCCACCCTTCAAGAGTTTGGGTGGCTCCTGAATCTGTAGAAGAGCCACCTGGAACCAGCACAGTCCCTTGTGTTTCTCGGTGCTCTCTTCAATTGTGGTAGTTTGAAACAGAATTCGCTCAACCCTTGCTTTGTCTCACCTCTCCGCTCTCCAGTGTCTGAAGGTGATTTGCACTATGGCGGCCACCATTCCCATCATGAAGTGGGCACAATGGCAAACACGGGCCTTAGAAAAAGGCTTTTCTTCAGCAATGGAATTCCTACAGCAAAAGCCAGAGCATCCACCTTGCTCCAGCCATGAGAGTGTCTCTCCTTTGGTGGCGCCAAGGGAAAAATCTCCGTAATTGCCACTCGATCGCTTCCATATCTTGGGTCATGATAACCTCAGATGCCAGCAACCGAGGCTGGGGTGCTCATTGCCGGAAGTGGCTCAAGCCAGATGGAACTCCCCTTCTCTTGGGATTGTGTCCAACATCCTGGAACTGTGAGCTGCTTTTCAGGCACTTTTTTCTTTCTGCCATCTAACAGAGAACTCTTCAGTAATGCTCCGGATGGACAATATAACCATGATGGCCTACATAAGGAAGCAAGGTGGAACTCACAGCATGGTCCCTGCTACAGGAGGTGGAACCAATCATGTATTGGGCTCAAAGGTATGTATGTTCAAAACCTCAGCGGTCTACATTCCTGGGATCCAGAATGTACAAGCGTACTTCCTTTCTAGCATTCAAATGAACAACGTGGTCTCTCCACAAAGAGGTGATTCATTAGCTCTTGACTCTGGGAGTGTCTCCAGAAGTAGACTTCTTTGCATCCTCATGCAACTATAAGCTGACCAAGTACTATTCAAGGTTCTGAGATCCCCAAGCGTATGGGATAGATGCTCTCAGGGAGCAGTGGAGGTTCTACAAGGCCTACGCCTTTCCTCCAGTACCGGTGATACTCCAGTTCCTTCGGAGGCTTGGAACATAGATGGTGGAAGTCATAGCGGTGATTCCTTTCTGGCCCAACAGGGCTTGGTTTCCCCTTATGAAACTCCTCAGTTATCAAGACCCAGTTCCCCTGCCTGTCAGGCCAGATCTTCGGGCTCAAGGCCCAATCCTGCACCCCTGTCCTTCTCATCTGCACCTCAGGGCTTGGTTCCTGAGAGGGGAAGGCTCGAGGCTCTAGGTTGTCCAGAAGAAGCTATTCCAACCCTTCTTAATGCCAGAAGAAAAAGCACCAGCAGGGTCTAAGAATGGATATGTTCTAGGTTCACAGATCACATGGCTTCCTTGCTTAATCCTTGTAAGTCTCCGACAGTCCATAACATCCTTCATTTTCTACAAACAGGCCTTGACCTGTCCCTAGCAGTTAGTTCGCTTCGGGTGCAAGTATCAGCGATCTCTGCATTCACGGGTGTTTCTTGGGCGAATCATTCCCTTGTTCACCAGTTTTTAAAAGGTGCTATCATGCTTAGTTCTCAGAGAAAACCAAAGTTCCCCAAAATGGGATCTCCCTCTTGTTCTGGATTTCCTTTCCAATCTGAACTGAATTCCTCAAGTGGGCTGCAGACACTGCATGGAACGACGCTGCCTTGCGCCATCGGTTTTGCTTGATCTTGTCCGAGCCCCTCAAAGACGAATTAGCAAGAGTGGGGCTCCCTGATACATTGAAACCTACAATTCAGTTGGCTATCCAGCTTGATCGCAGACTCAGGCCGCGTACACACGGGCGGACTGTTCGCCCAACTTTGTCCGCTGAACAGTGTTTGGGCGGACAGTCTGCTCGTTTGTGGGCTTTCAGCGGACAGTTTCAGCGGTCAGTTTGACGAACAAGGTTTTACGGAATTTCCGAAAAACTGTCCGCTGAAACCTTGTTTCAGCGAACAGTCCGCCCGTGTGTAGGCTTGTTCGTCAAACTAAGTTCCGCGCATGCTCAGAAAGGATTTACACGCCGAAAGTTATAATGCAGTGTATAGGACGTCGTATTTTTCGTCCCGTCGTACGTGCCGTTCACGTCATCGCGCACGGTTTCAGCAAACTGTTCGTTCGTCGTGTGTGGCCATGTCCGTCCATGCTAATTTTGAGCGGACTGTTTGCCGAAACTGTTTGACGGACAGAGTTGGGCGAACAGTCCGCGCGTGTGTACGCGGCCTCAGAGAACGTTTCAGGGAATTATCCGGTTTGCTCCCACGAGTACCCATTGCTCCACACCTGAGAACCCCCGAGACCCATGCATCAACCCCAATTCATGACGCAGAACTGATGCAACTCTGCTTAGTTTATGCACCCCTCACACCCAAACAGCGACAACACCGTCACCTGAACAATCTGTGCCTGTATTGTGGTGGAGCGGGTCACTTTCTTAAGGGAATGCTCATTAGGCCGAGTGAGTGGATTGAACCCTCATCTGTTTCTATGTACGTTGTTAAATCCTCACATCTCACTCTCTGCCTCTCTTTGCAGATACGGGGAAGGATAATCCGAGTAGAAGCCATTATTGACTCTGGGGCTTGCAGCTGCTTTATTGACATCCACTTCTCCTAAAAGTATGGAATCCAACTATGCAAGAAGCCCCAGTCGTTTACCGTTCATCTGGCAGATGGCTCCACAACAACCTCGGGTCCCATAACCCATGAGACCACTCTCATATTGGCCACCACCAAAGTAGACTATCGGGAATAAGTTCGGCTGGACATGATTTCTGCCCCCATTTTTCTGGGTTATTTTGGGGCTACCATGGCTTCGACAGCACCAGCCACAGATTGATTGGTCCACTGAAGTTGTATCTTTCAGCTCACCATATTGCTTACAGCACTGTTTTTCACAACAAGCCTGTTTGACGGTTCAACCCCTTTCCACAGATGACAACACTCTTATCTCCCAGGTTTACCGGCTGTATGATTGCCCCATTGAGCTTCTTCCTGGTTCTGCAATACCATTTGGGAGGATCTTCCCACTCTCTGAACCTGAATTAGAAGTCCTCCGAAAATACATTGATGACAATCTTAGGAAAGGGTTCATCTGGCCCTCTACCTCTCCTGCTGGCACTGGACTCTTCTTTGTGGAAAACAAGGACCATTCTTTAAGACCATGTATCAACTACAGAGAATTTAACAGTATCACAATCAAGAATCAATACCTGTTACCTCAAGTCCCCTGAGCTATAGATAAGAGAGGGAGATGAATGGAAAACGGCATTTCGTACTAGGTTTGGCCTTTTTGAGTCATGCCATTTTGGTCATGCCATTTGGGCTGTGTAATGCCCCAGCAACTTTCCAACACTTGGTGAATAACATTTTTGGGGATTTTCTTGACCTCTTTATGATAGTGTACTTAGATGACATCCTTGTTTTTTCACCTTCCCTCAGGGCACATCACATCCACATGCGAAAAGTATTTTCTCGCCTCCGAGCCCATAAACTCTACGCCAAGCTTGAAAATTGTGAGTTTGAGAAAGATACCATACAATTCCTTGGCCTCATTTCGAATTCTGGCATCTCCATGGACCCCCAGAAGGTAACTGCAGTTCTTGAATGGCCAGTACCCTCGGACCGTAAAAGTGTTCAGAGGTTCGTGGGATTCGCCAATTTTTATAGAAGATTCATCAAAGGCTTCTCATTAATAATTTCACCTATCACACAACTCACCAAGCAACACAGCCATTTTCTGTGGTCCCCCTCAGCACAAACGGCTTTCAACAAACTCAAGAAGCAATTCACCTCTGCCCCGGTCCTCCGTCATCACGACCCAGTCCTGCCTTACAAGTTGGAGGTCAATGCTTCAGAGATTGCGGATGGGGCAGTCCTTTCTCAGTGCCACAAATCAGACATCTTGCATCCCGTTTCCTTCTTTTCCAGGAAATTGTCCCCAGCCAAAAAGAATTATGATGTAGGGAACCGGGAACTCCTTGCTATTAAACTGGCCCTATAAGAATGGCAGAAGAAGCCTTGCATGCTATACTTGTCTACACTGATCATAGGAATTTTGAATACCTCCGTACAGCTAAACGTCTCAGACCTAGACAAGGCAGATGGACTCTCTTCTTCGCCTGATTTCAAATGCCAATCACGTACCGTCCGGGATCCAAGAACTGTAAACCTGATGCTCTATCCCGCATGTATCCCATATAAGATAACTCGCCAATGATGGATGCGATACTCCCTGCCTATAATTTCTTCCTGAAAAAAGTGAAGTAGGTCTGGCACTGTTCATTAGATTCAATCTAAAATAAATATTCCTGGTATGTTGTACATTCATTTCTTAACGTGACTCAATTAAGTGAAATACTTGTGCCAGATGTGTTCTCATACTTCTGTGATTAACTGCTTGCCGCCCGCCATCCTGATGGCACGGCTCTCGTTCTGGGAGGGCGTCATATTACGTCCCTCCCTATAAACAGGGAATGTGTGCGATAGTGTTCGCGCATCCCTGTTCCTTCGGTGGCGGCATGTCACGGAGACACTGCCCACCACCGAGGGGTATGAACAGCCATTGGTCATGGCTGTTTACTGTGTGATTGGGCGTGATGAAGTCAAGGCCCAATCACAGATGGTTCTGCCTCACTGTGCACGGCACATGCGCACAATCGCAGGTGCTCTGCGCGTGCACGTCAGTGGTGGCATGTTCCCGGGAACACTGCTCATCACTGACGCAGGTAAACAGCTATTGGCCAGCGGCTGTTTAACACGTGATCAGCTGTGATCCTTTCACAGCTGATCACTAAATGTCAACAAACTGTGCTAATGAGATGTTGCCGGTTCTCCTCCTCACACACCGATCGCATGTGAGAAGAAGGAGATTGTGGTAAAACCTCCTTACCACCTAAAGTGTACACCAACACATACTGATTGCCCCCCCAATAAAGTTTTGTCATCACCATTCATAGTACCTGTCACAGTTCGTCTGAGTACCCAAGTACCTGTCACAATCCATCAGAGTACCCGAGTACCTGTCACAATCCAGAGTACCCAAGTACCTGTCACAATCCATCAGAGTACCCAAGTACCTGTCACAATCCATCAAAGTACCCAAGTACCTGTCACAGTCCATCTGAGTACCCGAGTACTTGTCACAGTCCATCAGAGTGCCTGAGTACCTGTCACAATCCATCAGAGTACCCAAGTACCTGTCACAGACCATACGAGTACCCAAGTACCTGTCACAGTCCATCTGAGTACCCAAGTACCTGAGTACCTCTCACAGTCCATATGAGTCCCTAAGTACCTGTCACAGTTCATCCGAGTACCTGTAACAGTCCATCTGAGTACCTGTCACAGCCCATATGAGTACCTGTCACAACCCATATGAGTACCGAGTACCCGTCAGGGAACCCGAATACCAGTCACCAGGCCATCAGAGTACCGAGTACCTATCTGCAGCCCATCAGAGTACCCGAATACCTGTCACTAGCCCATCAGAGTACCCGAGTACCTATTTGCGGCCCATGCCTCTTAGAATATATGTTGGGGTGTTTGCTTTCCAAAATGGGGTCATTTTGTGGGCAATGCCACTGTCCTTGTGCTCCTTGACCTTCAAAAGTGTGATAGGTAGGAATGAAATCAGATGTATAATTTATGCTCCTAGAACGTCTGAAGGTTGTACTTTAATGTTGGGCCTCTGTATGTAGCCAGGCTGTGTAAAAGTCTCACACATGTGGTATCACCATACTTGGGAAGAGTAGCAGAATGCATTTTGGGGTGTAATTTGTTGTATGCATATGCTGTGTGCGAGAAAGAACCTGATAATATGACAATTTTGTAAAAAAAATTAAAAAAATCTTCATTTTGCAAAAAATTGTGGGAAAAAATTATAACTTAAAAAACTCACCATGCTACTTACTTAATACCTTGGAATGTCTACTTTCTAAAAAGGGGTAATTTGGGGGGTATTTGTACTGTCCTGACTTCGTGTCTAGAGAAATGAGATACCCCTGATGTACTGAAGGCCTGATCAGATGTGATCAATTTTCAGTGATTGGCACCATAGATTGTAGAATCTATAACTTTCACAAAGACCAAATAACATCCATTAATTTGGGTTATTTTTTAGCAAAGATATGTAGCGGTATAAATTTTGGACAAAATTTATGAAGAAAAATGACTAATTAGCAAAATTTTATGACAGAGACAAAGAAAAAGGCCTTTTTTTCACAAAATTTTAGTTTTTTTAATTTATAGCACAAAAAATAAAAAACTCACTAGTGATTAACCAGTTGCCGACCGCCGCACGATGATGTACGTCGACAGAATGGCACGGGCAGGCATATGGGCGTACATGTACGTCCCTACCTTCCCGCGGGTGGGGGGCCGATCGGGCCCCCCCCCCCGGTGCCAGCGGAGGTCGGAATCCGTTCAGGAGCGATCTGGGATGAGGGGGCGGCCATTCGTTCATGGCCACCCCCTCGCAATCGCTCCTGACGAATGGAAGTGCAGCGTGACATCACTTCCTCTCCTGTAATGTAAACACAGGCAGAGGAAGTGATGTAATCTCTCCTCCGTGTCGGTATTTTTCGTTCCAGCACCGGAGGAGAGAGGATCGGTGAGTTGCACCAACACTACACAATACAGTAGAACATGCCAGGCACACTCTCACCCCCCCCCCCTTCACCCCCCGATCACCCCCCCCCAATCACCCCTGCACCCGCCGTCACAGTGACACCAATTGCATTTTTTATTTTTTTTTGCATTGGTGTCATTTGTGACTGTAATAACTGTTAGGGCAGTTAGGGTTAGCTCCCTTTAGTTCTAGGGTACCCCCCTAACCCCCCCAATAAAGGTTTAACCCCGTGATCACCCCCCCGTCACCAGTGTCACTAAGGCTGGGTTCACATTGCAGTGGTTTATGAGAACGGATGTGATTCGCACCACACTGCAGTGCAAATCACATCCGATCTCTGTGCGATTCAAATTCAGCCATACAGATAGTATGGCTGAATTCGCATCGCACCAGCCGCACCCACCGCAAACTCGCACGGGACCCTTTTTTTGGTCCGCAGCAGAATTGGGTCGCATGGGTGTTCACACCATGCGATCCGATTCCTGTCCGAGTTTGCAGATCGCACTGCGATATGCGAACTGATCTGGGGGTGTCATTAACATTTCACTGACACTCCCAGCAGTTCACATAGGGCAGTGTGATGCGGGAACCCGCCGTGGATTCGTGGCGTTCCCGCATCGCTCCAGTGTGAACCCAGCCTAATAAGCGATCGTTTTTCTGATCGCTGTATTAGTGTCACAGGTGACGCTAGTTAGGCAGGTAGGTAGGTATTTAGGTTCGCCGCAGCTTTTTATAGCGCCAGGGACCCCCATATACTACCGCATAAAGCCCCCTGATTGCCCCCTAGTTAACCCTTTCACCAGTGATCACCATATAACTGTTACAGGTGACGCTGGTTGGTTAGTTATTTTTTTATAGTTTCAGGGCACCCGCCATTTATTACCTAATAAAGGTTTAACCCCCTGATCACCCGGCGGGTGATATAAGTTTGAGGGTCAGATAAGGTCTGCGTCGCCCCAGGCAGCGTCAGGTTAGTGCCAGTACCGCTAACACCCACGCACAAAGCATACACCTCCCTTAGTAATATAGTATGTGATCAGATCTATATTAGCGTCGCCAGCAGTTTAGGTTTCCCAAAACGCATTGTTAGCGGGATCAGCCCAGATACCTGCTAGCACCTGCGTTTAGCCCCTCCGCCAAGCCCAGCCCAGCCCACCCAAGTGCAGTATTGATCGATCACTGTCACTTACAAAACACAACACACATAACTGCAGCGTTCGCAGAGTCAGGCCTGATCCCTGCGATCGCTAACAGTTTTTTTTGTAGCGTTTTGATACAGTCGCTGACAGCCTAGGTGCTTTTTTACCTGCGAGTCTCACTAGTGTACCCCTAAATTTAGGGGTGTCTACTTTCCAAAATGGGGTCATTGGCGGGGGGGGGGGGGTTTGTGCCATCTTGGCATTTTATGGCCTTCAAAACTGCGATAGGTAGTGAGGAGTAAAATCAAAAATTTACACCCTTAGAAATCCTGAAGGCAGTGCTTGGTTTTCGGGGCCCCGTACGCGGCTAGGCTCCCAAAAAATCCCACACATGTGGTATCCCCGTACTCAGGAGAAGTAGCAGAATTTATTTTGGGGTGTCATTTCATATATGCCCATGGCATGTGTGAGCAATATATCATTTAGTGACAACTTTGTGAAAAAAAAAAAAAAAAGTTTGTAATATTCCCGCAACTTGTGGCAAAATATAAAATATTCCATGGACTCAACATGCCTCTCAGCAAATAGCTTGGGGTGTCTACTTTCTAAAATGGGGACATTTGTGGGGGTTTTGTGCCATCTTGGCATTTTATGGCCTTCAAAACTGTAATAGGTAGTGAGGAGTGAAGTCAAAAATTTACGCCCTTAGAAAGCCTGAAGGCGGTGCTTGGTTTTCGGGGCCCCGTACGCGGCTAGGCTCCCAAAAAGTCCCACATATGTGGTATCCTCGTACTCAGGAGAAGCAGTAGAATTTATTTTGGGGTGTCATTTCACATATGCTCATAGCATGTGTGAGCAATATATCATTTAGTGACAACTTTGTGAAAAAAAAAAAAAAAAAAGTTTGTAATTTTCCCGCAACTTGTGGCAAAATATAAAATATTCCATGGACTCAACATGCTTCTTAGCAAATAGCTTGGGGTGTCTACTTTCTAAAATGGGGTAATTTGTGGGTGTTTTGTGCCATCTTGGCATTTTATGGCCTTCAAAACTGTGATAGGTAGTGAGGAGTGAAATTACAAATGTATGCCCTTAGAAATCCTAAAGGCGGTGCTTGGTTTTCGGGGCCCCGTACGCGGCTAGGCTTCCAAAAAGTCGACCACATGTGGTATCCCCGTACTCAGGAGAAGCAGCAAAATGTATTTTGGGGTACAATTCCACATATAACCATGGCATGTGTGAGCAATATATAATTTAGTGACAACTTTGTGTAAAAAAAAATAAATTTTTTTTTTGTCATTATTCAATCGCTTGAGGCAAAAAAATAAAATATTCAATGGGCTCAACATGCCTCTTATCAATTTCCTTAGGGTGTCTACTTTCCAAAATGGGGTCATTTGGGGGGGGGGGGTTTGTACTGCCCTGCCATTTTAGCACCTCAAGAAATGAGATAGGCAGTCATAAACTAAAAGCTGCGTAAATTCCAGAAAACGTACCTTAGTTTGTAGATGTGACAACTTTTGCGCAAACCAATAAATATACTGTTATTGACTTTTTTTTTACCAAAGACATGTGGCTGAATACATTTTGGCCTAAATTTATGACTAAAATTGAGTTTATTGGATTTTTCTAATAACAAAAAGTAGAAAATATCATTTTTTTTCAAAATTTGCGGTCTTTTTACGTTTATATCGCAAAAAATAAAAATCGCAGAGTCAGTCAAATACCTTTAAAAGAAAGCTCTATTTGTGGGAAAAAAAGGACACAAATTTTGTTTGGGTACAACATTGCATGACCGCGCAATTACCAGTTAAAGCAGCGCAGTGCCAAATTGTAAAAAGACCTCTGGTCATTGACCAGCAAAATGGTCTGGTCTGAAAGTGGTTAAATACCACAAAAAAAAAAGCTCTATTTGTGTGAAAAAAAGGACGCAAGTTTCATATTGGTACAGTGTTGCATGACTGAGTATTTTTTATTCAAACTGTGAGAGCGCTGAAAGCTGAAAGTCTGTGCAGGAAGGGGGTGTAAGTGCACTGTATTGAGGTGGTTAAATATAAAACAACTTTATTATTATTGAAAAGATAAACCACCGCTCCAGAGTAATCCTCGAGAACTGAAGCTCTGTCTCCTATTGATGAGCCCGAGGTGCTGGCCGTTACACAAAACCATGAGCAAGCAAGCAGGACAAAACTGTGGATAGCCACACACTGGAAAAAGACTTGAAATCCTATCTTTAATATCAGTGCTTACTCATAGCTTATGAGTAAGCACTGATCATGGTGCAAAACGCGTCAGTTTTCCTGTACCCTGTCATTCTTTTGCTGTGGATTATTTGATCTTGTTTTGAAGTGACCCACGTTGTTTCAATTAAAGATGGGATTTCAAGTCTTTTTTCCAGTGTGCGGCTATCCAGAGTTTTGTCCTGCTTGCTAACTTTATTATTATGGTGATAATTATAAAATATATCCTAATCCAAACAACTTGTTAAATAATCATAGGCGAATAAAACACAAAGTATAAAAAGGTGAACATAAGTCCCAATAAAAAAAAATGTTTTATATATATATATATATATATATATATATATATATATATATATATATATATATATATATATATATATATATATATATATATATATATATAATTAATAAATAAATGAAAAAAATCCAATGAAAAACTATAGTCCCATTGATTAAAATGATTAGTGTTCAATAAAGTTCTTGGTGCTGGTGAAAAAATGCGCTGATCTAATTCCCTTTTCAGAAGGTGATCACAGCATATGTGACTTATCCGTGCATTCACAGTATATGCCACCGTGTAGCACTCTAAAGCCTGGCCGATCTGAGATGTTTTGGTAGTCCTCCACTCATATATCATATAAAATGAGAGAAGGATCCCAATAGTGTAATACTATTAAAACTTCTTTATTAATTCAAAAAATGTGTGGAAATATACTCACATTTTGCATAAAACAATAAGGTATATAATGCTGACACTAACGCCGACGACCAGAAGTGATGCAAGAACATGTGTTGACTCCACCCTACGTGCTTCATCACTCTGACGTCATCTGGAGCGTACATCTGTGCTTGCTTCACCTCCTATTTATAGTGCACTATGACCTGCATGATTACGGCGGGCATTTTTGATGTGATATTGCAGATCAAAGTCCAAAATTGCTTTCCTATGTACAGCTACGGTGGCCATTTTCAGTTGTTATTCAGACCGAAGTCCATTATAATCTGTTTATTTAGCTGCTGCGCCATATTTGGTAGGATTTTGGAGACCGGAGACCACAAGGTATTACTTAAATGTATGTAATTACCATAAAATCGGGGAAAATAAATAAAAATGAATAAGATCCCACTTGAAACATGAACTAATTAAATTATGCACAAGACGATCAATCCATTATTCCCAGCCATATCATTAATTATATATTATTGAGGTTTAATGGTCACGCTGCACTATATACTTTTTAAAGGTACTATAAAATATATATAATATACAACGTTTAAAAACACCACACTATAACATTTACATTCAAAACCTTATCCGAATTCAGACACTATCAGACCCAGGAAAATATTCTAAATCTAATACCTTAATTATGAAAAATTTATACCAATAAACTAGATTAGACCCACCTCCAGTGGTTACAAAAGCCTAGATTTGTATTGCAGTATTGAATCAGGCAGACGTTAATAGAATAATGTGTCTTTAAGATTTTATATATATATATATATATATATATATATATATATATATATATATATATATATATATATATTTATTGTAAGGGATCTTCCCGGGGTAGGGTGTGTTTGGACACAGTTCACAGCAGACTTGGAATTTATAAAGCAGATCTTGGCGTTTATTCGTGGTACAAACAGTCCAGCAAACAAAATATACAGCAACACCGTGCTTTCTAAGTACAACAAAAATAAAAGTCCTAGCCCGGCTGGGCGCTTACTAACAGGTTCTGCTCACCTATCTGACACTTACAAACACAGCGTCTTTCGCCTGGATATCGCAGGGTGAGTTTTAGCTCCAGCAGTGGCTGTGCTTACAGCTTCCTTCAACACACAGATTGTTCATTCCCTGGCTGAGAGCAATCACCTGCAGACCCTGCAGAGCCTTTAGCTTCCCAGGCTAATTAGGATCAAAGCTCACCTGATCCCAAACCCAGAACTGGATCGGGGGATGTGGAATGACAGGTCCCTCTACCAAACCTACCTGCCATTCCATATAAACCCAGGCCCGGCAAAATTAAATAACAACTCAGCAGCATATCGCTGCTGAGAAACTGATCCATCCTGGATTTACCATCTCACACTGTGTAGCAACCTAGGTGAGATGTACACCCCCTCGATCACTTCTCCAGTGACATGTCTACATATCCCCCCCCTCTTTTTCAGACCGGAGGGCTGAGCCTTTTGTCCCCACAGACAACTTACCCTTGACAATGCGTCAGCATTTGCCTGTAATTTCCCTGGCCTGTGTTCCACAGTGAAATTAAAGTTTTGTAGGGAGAGAAACCATCTAGTCACTCTTGCATTTCTCTCCTTGTTTAACTTCATCCATGTTAGGGGGGCATGGTCTGTCACCAACTTGAATTTCCTGCCTAGCAAGTAATACTTTAACGATTCTAGGGCCCACTTTACTGCCAAACATTCTCGCTCCACAATGGCATAATTTTTCTCGGCCGGGGTTAATTTTCTACTCAAGTACGTCACCGGATGCTCCTCACCATTCACTACTTGTGAGAGTACTGCACCTAAGCCTGTGTTAGAGGCATCTGTCTGGACCAGAAATTCTCGCCTGA
This sequence comes from Lithobates pipiens, assembly GCF_037356315.1. Classification (NCBI taxonomy): domain Eukaryota; kingdom Metazoa; phylum Chordata; class Amphibia; order Anura; family Ranidae; genus Lithobates; species Lithobates pipiens. Next base: position 84,347,201 of record NW_027507686.1, on the reverse strand, counting down.
AATCGGGGGTAACTAAGACAGGTGGTTGGCACAAGGCAGACTTAAGGCTTTGGAAAGCCTTCTCGGCCTCTGGGGTCCACGTGACCATTGCTGTCTTTCCGCCCTTTGTCAAGCCAGTTAGTGGAGCAGCAACTGAGGCAAAGTTCGGCACAAATCTACGGTAATACCCCGTAATACCCAGGAAAGCTCTAACCTGTTTCCTTGTCAGGGGTCTAGGCCAATTCTGTATTGCCTCAATTTTATTTAGCTGTGGCTTAATCAACCCTCTCCCAATAATGTAGCCCAGATATTTGGCCTCTTCTAGGGCTAGAGCACACTTCTCGGCATTTATGGTCAACCCCGCATCACTTATGGCATCCAACACGGCCTGTACCTTACAGAGGTGACTTTCCCAATCAGAGCTAAAAATGACCACATCATCGAGGTAGGCAGCTGAGTAATCACGATGTGGTCGCAGAATCAAGTCCATCAACCTCTGGAAAGTTGCAGGCGCTCCATGTAACCCGAATGGCATCACTACATACTGGAATAGCCCATCAGGGGTGGAGAATGCAGTTTTCTCTTTAGCCTCACCAGAAAGTGGAATCTGCCAGTAGCCCTTTGTGAGATCGAGGGTGGTTATGTACCTGGCGTTACCCAACTTCTCAATCAACTCATCTACCCTGGGCATAGGATACGCATCGAACTTGGAGATCTCATTCAACTTTCTGAAATCGTTACAGAACCTCCAAGTTCCATTGGGCTTTGGGATTAGCACAATTGGGCTGGACCATTCACTCTGTGACACCTCAATTACCCCCAGAGCAAGCATACGTTTTACCTCGGCAGATACGGCTTCCCTACGTGCCTCCGGTATCCTATAGGGCTTAAGGTTTACTCTGCTTCTAGGCTCAGTTTCAATGTGATGATGGATGAGGTGGGTACGCCCTGGGAGGTCAGAGAACTTGTTTTTGTTTTTCTGTAAAAATTCCTGAGCCTCCTGTTTCTGTGACACTGATAGAGTATCACCTACCTTGACTGGAGGGATTGGTTGTGACAAATTATTAACAGTATTTGTCGCCCCCAAGGATTCCCTGTCTTTCCAGGGCTTGATCAAGTTTATGTGATAAACTTGGAAAGGCTTCCTTCTACCTGGTTGGTGCACCTTGTAGTTCACCTCACTGATCTTTTCAACAATTTCATAAGGACCTTGCCACTTCGCCAAGAATTTACTCTCAACAGTGGGGACTAGTACAAGAACCCTATCGCCTGGGTTGAATGTCCTGATTCTTGCGGACCGGTTGTAAATTCTACTTTGGGCCTCTTGAGCTCTCTGGAGGTGTTCCCTTACCAGGGGCATTACAGTGGCTATACGGTCCTGCATTTGTGCTACATGCTCAATAACACTCTTGTATGGGGTGGACTCACTCTCCCATGTTTCTTTTGCAATGTCCAGTAGACCCCTAGGGTGACGACCATAGACCAACTCGAATGGTGAGAACCCTGTGGACGCTTGGGGCACTTCCCTAATAGCAAACATGAGGTAGGGTAATAAATGATCCCAGTCACGACCATCTTTTGCCACCACTTTCTTCAACATATGTTTCAAAGTTTTATTAAATCTCTCCACCAATCCGTCCGTCTGGGGGTGGTATACAGAGGTACGGATGTGTGAGATTTTAAATAGTCTGCATAATTCCTTCATTACTTTCGACATAAATGGCGTACCTTGGTCAGTTAGGATTTCTTTGGGGATCCCAGTCCTAGAGAACATATAAAACAACTCACGTGCAATTGTTTTAGATGCAGTGTTTCTTAAGGGTACAGCCTCAGGATAGCGGGTCGCATAATCCAGGACCACCAAAATATACTGGTGTCCTCTAGCTGACTTTACAATGGGACCCACTAAATCCATGGCAATACGCTCAAAAGGCACCTCTATAATAGGGAGCGAAACCAAAGGACTGCGAAAATGTGACACTGGGGCACTAACCTGACATGTGGGGCACGACTCGCAGTATTTTTTAATGTCATCATATATCGCCGGCCAAAAAAACCTCTGGAGAACCCTCTCTCGCGTTTTGTCAGTCCCCAAGTGTCCCCCAAGAACATGGTTATGTGCCATGTCAAGCACCTGACGCCGGTACGGCTTAGGTACCAGAAGCTGTTCCACAATCTCATCCTTAATCTTATTGACTCTATAGAAAAGATCATTAGTCACCGAAAAATGTGGAAATCTTTTTTCAGCATCTGGTTCCTGAGGTACCCCATTCATTACAGCAACCTGCTCTCTCGCATTTTTGAGAGTGGGGTCCTGTAATTGTGCAGCCCCAAAACTATCCCTAGACACCTCTAAGTCTAGTATATTTTGCTCAGTGGGAGGAGCCTCCTCCTCCCCAGCCAGGACCTGCAAAGGAAAACAATCATTTTCATCCTGCATACTTTTATCATTCACAGTGGACAAGGCAACCCCCTTAGAGGTATCCTCACTCCTTTTGGGGATTTTTCTTTTTTCCCAGAGAGCCCAGAATAATGGAAAATCACGCCCCAATATTACATTATGCATGAGGTTTTTAACCACACCCACTTCATATTGTACGGTGCCTTGTTCAGTCCCGACTTTAGCCAGCACTATAGGGTACACTTTTGTATCACCATGTATGCACACAACACTCATATGCTTTTTAGACTCTAAGTCCCCAGCCACCAGGCTAGCATGCACCAAGGTTACGAGGCTTCCCGAGTCCATTAACGCCTTAACAGGAAAGTCATTGATTGTAATATCGCAGATTTGCGGTTCAGTCTCTAGTCCAGGAACTGCAGCACAAGATGGTTCCGCAAATAGCGACTGACGCCGGCTAGCGTCACATTCCATGGGTTCAGAGGTAAGAGGGCAATGGGCCGACACGTGTCCCGCCTCATGGCATCTCCAACACTGGATAGGGCCTGGTCTCTTTGGCAAGGAGTCCTTTTCAGAGCCCCTTAGCCACCCGGGACCATCACCAGTCTTTTGTCCCTGAGACACCACTTGAGCCCTTTTCCCTCCATCAGCACCCCTCCACACTCCCCCAATAGATGGAAGTCTCTTACCAGCTGACGGCACAGATCTGGCGCTCCGGGGAGGTGAAGATGCTGCAGGAACATCACGGAGGTAGTCCTCAGTCGCCTGGAACCTCTCCACAAGGTTGACAAGTTCATTTGCATTCTTAGGATCACCTTGTCCCACCCAGCGTTGCAAGTCAGTAGGAAGGGCTCGGAGGTAGCGATCCATCACGACCTTCTCTAGGATTTGTGCAGGAGTAGAAGTGTCTGGCTCCAACCACTTTCTTGCCAAATGGATTAGGTCATACATCTGGGACCTCGCTGATTTGTCCAGACTGTAGCTCCAGTTGCGTACCCTCCGGGCACGGACTGCAGTAGTAACTCCTAGTCGGGCAAGCATCTCCTCTTTTAGCCGAGTATAGTCCTTAACCTCTTGCTCACTGAGGTCATAGTAGGCTTTTTGAGGTTCACCTGTTAAATAGGGCGCAATTACCTCTGCCCACTCAGCGGCTGGTAACTTCTCTCGCTCAGCCACGCGCTCAAATACTGTTAGATAGGCCTCAACATCGTCCTCAGCAGTCATCTTTTGCAGCGCTTTCTGCACAGTCCTTCTCCCAGAAAAAATCTCTGGAGCGGCTCCCATCACCACAGGCGCCTCTCGATTTGCTATCAGGTGCTCGATAAGTTGTTGTTGTGCAGCCATGGACTGTTCATGTCGTCTATTGACCTCTGTCTGAGCCTGCTGTTGTGCAGCCATGGACTGTTCATGTCGTCTATTGGCCTCTATCTGAGCCTGCTGTTGTGCAGCCATGGACTGTTCATGTCGTTGCTGTTGTTGCAAACTCACTTGCATAAACTGCTTCAGCATCTCCTCCATGTTGCTGGACTGTTCTTGGAGTGTCGTTGCAGCTTTCACCCAAGACATAAGCAGCTGTAGCCAAGTCTGTCCACACCGTTGCCCCTAGCAACCGACTTTGCCCGCATTCGAACACCAATTGTAAGGGATCTTCCCGGGGTAGGGTGTGTTTGGACACAGTTCACAGCAGACTTGGAATTTATAAAGCAGATCTTGGCGTTTATTCGTGGTACAAACAGTCCAGCAAACAAAATATACAGCAACACCGTGCTTTCTAAGTACAACAAAAATAAAAGTCCTAGCCCGGCTGGGCGCTTACTAACAGGTTCTGCTCACCTATCTGACACTTACAAACACAGCGTCTTTCGCCTGGATATCGCAGGGTGAGTTTTAGCTCCAGCAGTGGCTGTGCTTACAGCTTCCTTCAACACACAGATTGTTCATTCCCTGGCTGAGAGCAATCACCTGCAGACCCTGCAGAGCCTTTAGCTTCCCAGGCTAATTAGGATCAAAGCTCACCTGATCCCAAACCCAGAACTGGATCGGGGGATGTGGAATGACAGGTCCCTCTACCAAACCTACCTGCCATTCCATATAAACCCAGGCCCGGCAAAATTAAATAACAACTCAGCAGCATATCGCTGCTGAGAAACTGATCCATCCTGGATTTACCATCTCACACTGTGTAGCAACCTAGGTGAGATGTACACCCCCTCGATCACTTCTCCAGTGACATGTCTACAATATATATATATATATATATATATATATATATATACACACACACACACACACATTTAAAATTATGCACATATAAAAATATTATTAAATAAAAAATATAATCATGTGAAAGTTTGGGAATATGAAATCATAAAATGTTAAAAGTAAAATATAAGGAGATAAAAAGAAACGGCTGTAATTATCTTCTTTTGGTGGAATGATTAAATAATTTAAATACAAAATGTATTCTTTCTAGGAAATTGAAAACTGATAATGTAACTCAATGAAAGTGAATATAGGAAATTGACAACTAATGCCGAATACACATGATCAGACTATCCGCCGGACTTGCAGCAGAGGCCCGCCGGACTTTCCGAAGGAGCGGACTTGCCCACACATGCCCACACACGACCGGATTTTTCCGGCAGACAATCCACCAGACTTTTAGCGAAGGTCCGCTGGACTTTTCAAATGAACGGACTTACCCACACACGGAGTAAAGCCTGTTCATTTTGAACGTGACTCCAGGTAGACGGGACTAGCGAAGGAAGTCAATATTGCCGCCTCCATCGGTATGGATTTAAAGGGGAACCGAAAAAACGGCGTGGGGGTCCCCCCAAAGTCCATACCAGACCCTTAACCGAGCACACAGCCTGGCCGGTCAGGAAAGGGGATGGGGATGAGCACCTTGTCCCCATGTTGATGAGGACAAGGGCCTCTTCCCGACAACCCTTGTCGTTGCGTGTCGGAGTCTGCGGGCGGGGCTTATCAGAATTTGGGAGCCCCCTTTAATAAGGGGGCCCCAGATCCCAGCCCCCTACCCTATGTGAATGAGTATGGGGTACATGATACCCCTACTCATTCATCTGAGGGAAAAAGTGTTATTTAAAAAAAAAAAACACAACACAGGTTTTTAAAGTAGTTTATTAGACAGCTCCGGGAGTCTTCTCGCTGGCTCCTCCACCATCTTCTGCTCTTTTACTAGCGGAGGAGCCCGGCTTTCTCCTTAGTCGCCGCCACCCGGGGGTCTTCTTCCGACGTTGGGGGTCTTCTGTTCTTCTGCTATCTGCTTCCAGCTCTTTTACTAGTGTTGGCCCGGTCTTCTCGTTCGACGCTGTCACCGCCGCCTTCTTCTTCTTCTCTTCTTCCGATGTTGACATGACGCTCTCTCCAGCTGTAATGCTAGGGACGCACTGCATGGCGACTTATATAGGCATAAGGGGTGGGATCACCATGTGACATCACCTGGTGACCCGCCCCTTATGCCTATATAAGTCGTCGCGATGAACAAGAAGACCGGGCCAACGCTACTAAAAGAGCTGGAAGAAGATAGCGGAGGGCCCCGGGAGAAAAACAGAAGACCCCCGAAGTCAGAAGAAGACCCCTGGATGGAGGCGACAAACGAGAAAGTCGGGGTCCTCCGCTAGTAAAAGAGCAGTAAAAAGCAGAAGATAGCGGAGCAGCCTGGCGAGAAAACCCCTGAAGTCAGAAGAAGACCCCCGGAGCTGTCTAATAAACTACTTTAAAAACCTGTGTTGTGTTTTTTTTATTAACACATTTTCCCTCAGGTGAATGGGTAGGGGTACCATGTACCCCATACTCATCCACATAGGGTGGGGGGCCAGGATCTGGGGGCCCCCTTATTAAATGGGGCTCCTGGATTCCGATAAGCCCCGACAAGCAACGGCCAGGGTTGTCGGCCCTTGTCCTTTCCCCTGGTATGGTTCAGGAGGGGGGCACTCGCTCATCCCCACCCCCTTTCCTGACCGGCCAGGCTGCGTGCTCGGATAAGGGCCTGGTATGGACTTTGGGGGGACTCCCATGCCGTTTTTTCAGCATAGGGGTTCGACTTTAAATTCATACCATGGTGACGGGGCTAGCAAGGTGTCAATTTTGCAGATGGAGTCAGCGGCATTGACTTCCTTCGCTAGTCCCGTCTACCTGGAGTCACATTCAAAATGAACAGACTTTACTCTGTGTGTGTGCAAGTTTGTTCATTTGAAAAGTCCGGCAGACTAGCACACAGACGGGCGGATTGTCCACCAGACTGCCGAGTCCGGCGGACAATTTGGAGTCAAGACTTCTTTCTAAGTCTGCCCACACACGGTGAATTTTCCAGCGGACTCTGGTCCGCCGGATAGTCCGACCATGTGTACACGGCTTAAGAAGCTGGAAAAACTGGTCACATCTTGGAGTTTTTTGCTCCACTAAATTGGTGGTGTACTAACCTCTTTGGTGTTATTTGTCAGTCATATCCCTCTAGTTTATTATATATATTTTTATAAAGAATATTATTTTAGTATATTAGTATTAGTATAAACTATTACAATACTTTTTATCTCATGATCTTTTATCCAGATTTTTACCAAGACCTCAGTGCATCTATTCTCTGTTACAATGTTGTTGATTGCAATTTTTTCTTTCCTCCTTTATCCCAAGCAGCTTATATTATTTATAGTTTATATTTTGTATCCACTAAAATGTTTCAACCTTATCTCCCTTTTCTGGTAGACCAGGGAAACTTTCCTCTTTTATATATCTTTTTTATGTATTATATACACATATTTACATTACTTTTATATATTTATTTAAAGTGATTGTAAAGGCATTTTTTAAAATAAAGATGATGCCATACTTATGGCTTCCGCTGCTGTCTGTCTCCTGTAAAGCCCTGTACACACAATAGGATTTTCCGACAACAAAATCCATGTTTTTTTTTTACGACGGTTGTTGGCTCAAACTTGTCTTGCATACACACAGTCACACAAAGTTGGTCGCAAATTCCAAACATCAATAACGCAGTGACATACAACACGTACGATGAGCCAAGAAAAATTAATTTCAATAGCTAGTGCTGCTCTTCTGCTTGATTCCGAGCATACGTGGCACTTTGTGCCTCGAAATTGTGTACACATGATCGGAATTTCCAACAACGGATTTTGTTGTCTGAAAATTTGAGATCCAGATCTCAAATTTTGTGTGACAGAAATTCCCATGGAAAATGTGTGATGGAGCCTACACACGGTCGGAATTTCCAACAAGCTCCTATCACACATTTTCCATTGGAAATCCTATCGTGTGTACGGGGCATTAGATTAGCAAGTGAAGGGAGAAAAGCTGCATCTGGGACAGAGCTGGATTGTGAGCATAGGTAGGTAAGTGTTTAGGGATGGGTGGGGAAGGAACAAATGGGGAGCTTTTTTACCTTTATGCAAATAATAAGGATGAGCTCAATGTTCGAGTCGAATGTAAGTTCGACTTGAACATCGAGTGTTCACCCATTCGCCAAACACCGAATATTATGCGGCATTCGTGGGAAATTCGAGCGCCGTGGAACTCGCAGTGCATTGCTGAACGGTTGATTGGCCAAAGCATGTACCTGACCTGCATGCTTTGGCTAATCACAGCGTGCACGCTGAGGGAGACATAATTGGCCAAAGACTGGGTGCCTTTGGCCAATCATGGCTCAGGGGGACTACCAGGCCCCACACTATATAAGGCTGCTTACATAGTGGCCGTGTAGTGTGTGGACGGAGATAGATTGAGCTAGATTATATATATATATATATATATATATATATATATATATATATATATATATATATATATATATATATATATATATATATATATATATATACACACACACACACACACATACATATACACATACACATACACACACACACACACACACATATATATATATACACACACACACACACACACACACACACACACACACACACTCTCTAGTATATATACAGTGGGGACAAAAAGTATTCAGACCCCCTTAAATTGTTCACTCTGTTATATTGCAGACATTTGCTAAAATCATTTAAGTAAATTTTTTTCCTCATTAATGTACACACAGCACCCCATATTGACAGAAAAACACAGAATTCTTGACATTTTTGCAAATTTATTATAAAAGAATAACTGAAATATCACAGAAAATATTCAGACCCTTTGCTCAGTATTTAGTAGAAGCACCCTTTTGATCGAATACAGCCATGAGTCTTTTTGGGAAAGATGCAGCAAGTTTTTCACACCTGGATTTGGGGATCCTCTGCCATTCCTCCTTGCAGATCCTCTCAGTTCTGTCAGGTTGGATGGTAAACGTTGGCAGACAGCCATTTTTAGGTCTCTCCAGAGATGCTCAGTTGGGTTTAAGTCAGGACTCTGGCTGGGCCATTCAAGAACAGTCACGGAGTTGTTGTGAAGCCACTCCATTATTTTAGCTGTGTGCTTAGGGTCATTGTCTTGTTGGAAGGTAAACCTGCGGCCCAATCTGAGGTCCTGAGCACTCTGGAGAAGGTTTTCATCCAGGATATCCCTGTACTTGGCCACATTCATCTTTCCCTCTATGGCAACCAGTCGTCCTGTCCCTGCAGCTAAAAAACACCCCCACAGCATGATGCTGCGACCACCATGCTTCACTGTTGGGACTGTATTGGACAGGTGATGAGTAGCGCCTGGTTTTCTCCACACATACCTCTTAGAATTAAGGTCATAAAGTTCTATCTTGGTCTCATCAGACTAGAGAATCTTATTTCTCACCATCTTGGAGTCCTTCAGGTGTTTTTTTAGCAAACTTCATGCGGGCTTTCGTGTGTCTTGCACTGAGTAGAGGCTTCCTTCGGGACACTCTGCCATAAAGCCCTCACTGGTGGAGGGCTGCAATGATGGTTGACTTTCTACAACTTTCTCCCATCTCCCGACTGCATCTCTGGAGCTCAATCACAGTGATCTTTGGGTTCTTCTTTACCTCTCTCACCAAGGCTCTTCTCCCCCGATAGCTCAGTTTGGCCAGGCGGCCAGCTCTAGGAAGGGTTCTGGTCATCCCAAACGTCTTCCATTTAAGGATTATGGAGGCCACTGTGCTCTTAGAAACCTTAAGTGCAGCAGAATTTTTTTGGTAACCTTGACCAGATCTGTGCCTTGCCACAGTTCTGTCTCTGAGCTCTCCAGGCAGTTCCTTTGACCTCATGATTCTCATTTGCTCTGACATGCACTGTGAGCTGTAAGGTCTTATATAGACAGGTGTGTGGTTTTCCTAATCAAGTCCAATCAGTAAAATCAAACACAGCTGGACTCAAATGAAGGTGTAGAACCATCTCAAGGATGATCAGAAGAAATGGACAGCACCCGAGTTAAATATGTGTCACAGCAAAGGGTCTGAAACATATGATTATTTAAGTTTTTAATTTTTTTAATAAATCTTCAAAAATGTCAACAATTCTGTGTTTTTCTGTCAATATGGGGTGCTGTGTGTACATTAATGAGAAAAAAAAATGAACTTAAATGATTTTAGCAAATGGCCGCAATATAACAAAGAGTGAAAAATTTAAGGGGGTCTGAATACTTTCCGTCCCCACTGTACAGTGTGTGTGTGTGTGTGTGTGTGTGTGTGTGTGTATATATATATATATACTCTGCATTTAGTGTAGACTAGATATTCAATGTAGACTCTATATTCCATCAGTGCAGGCAGTGTAGTTTATATAACACAGTGTATTGAAGTGGGGAACCCTGCACCAAGTTTTTTTTAAATGACGTGGGGGTCCCCCCAAAATCCATACTAGGCCCTTCAGGTCTGGTATGGATTTTTAAGGGAACCCCACAGCAATTTTTTGTTTAAATGGCGTGCCCCCCCCAATACCATACCAGGCCCTTCAGGTCTGGTATGAATATTAAGGGGAACCCCACACCAAAATAAAAAAAATGGTGTGGGGGTCCTCCCAAAATCCATACCAGACCCTTACCCGAGCATGCCACCTGGCAGGCTGCAGGCAAAGGGGGTCCTCCTCAAGGGCCTCATCCCCACAATACTTGCCCGGTGGTTGTGGTGGTCTGCAGCTGGGGGGGCTTATCGGGAATCTGGAAGTTCCCTTTAACAAGGGGGCCCCCAGATACCACCTCCCCATGTGACTGGGTATCAGGTACAAAAAGTAAAAACAGGAGACAGTTTTTGACCATTCCTTTATTTAAAAAAAAAAAAACAACAAGTGTTCTTTCCTGCGGCCTGCCAGGTTGCATGCTCGAAAAAGAGTCTGGTATGGTCTTTGGGGGGACCCCCACGTAATTTTTTTCAATGATTAGTCATGTATATTGCCAGGATGTGGCAATACATTACAGCCGCAAGCAATTTTAAATGACATTTTTTACTTTAGAAATGTCATTTTGCTGTGATACGGTTATAAACATGGAAAAGATGCGCTACTTTACAGGTAGTCTAAGGGGACCCCAGGCACGATATTTAAAGGAATATTTCATTTTTATTGTTTCACTTCAAGCATTTTTTTAAATCACTGCTCCTGAAAAAAATGGCCATTTTAAAAACTTTTCTTTGCATTGATACATGTCCCATGGGGCAGTACCCGAGTCCATATACACTTTTTATGGCAATAACTTGCATATAAGCCTTTAAAATTAACACTTTTGATTTTTCACGTTCGTTTCCCATAGACTTTAAGGGTGTTTGCATGTTCGAACAAATTTTTTGTCTAGCGAACCGAACCTGGGGGTGTTCGGCTCATCCCTAGCAGAGAATACATAATACATAACAAAATCACTTTAAAAGGATAAGTTCACCTTTGGGAAGATGTTACATATTCCACAAATTTTTAGCGTGGAACATGAAACATATTACCAGTGCTGCAGTCTCTCCCAGCTGCCTGCTATCCCTGTGACAGCAGTACAGGGAGAAGTTCCCCATACTAGCGGTCACTTTTTGAAAACAGCTCTGCCCACACGGCCACGTCATTCGTTCACAGAGTTCTGTGACTGAATGAACTATAAGTCCCGAACATCATTTGTGGCTGTGGGCTTGCAATTCTCAGTACACTACCATGGCGCTGTTGAGCACTATGGTAGTTGGCTTAGTCTTCCTGTCAGTGTGGGACTGTCTGACTGTACGGGCAGACAGCTAACACTGACGGTCTGCAAGAGACCTGCATGACATTGGCGATCTGTCGATCACTGGTGCAATGCTTTCCAGGCTTCTAAGAAAAAAAATAGTAAATGCACAATTGTTTTATTTACAACAAAAAAATGTGCATGTATTCTTTTTTTTTTTTTTAAGTGAACTTATCCTTTTAATATGTCTGCATCATACAGTCAAATGAATTAAAAACCATCCTGTGCTCTGTCCAGGGAAGTTCTCAAAATTGCTATGGCAAGCAATGATTTCCTCGATGCAGCCTTCCTCAGACCGGGAGATCAATGCACTGTAAAAACACATACAAGAGGGCACAAACGTATAGTGCATTACCACCATAACCATTCATTAAAAACACAACAATATTATACTCGCAAACATATATACAATCAAACTTTTCAAACACACAGCTCCAACAGAAACAGGAACAGAGCTCTAAGGCTAGGTTCACATTGCTGCGATGCGGGAACGCCGCGAATCCGCGGCGTTTTCCCGCATCGCATACCTCCCGCCGGCAGTTCACACTGCCCTATGCGGACGGCTGGGGGTGTCAATGTTATGTTAATGACACCCCCAGATCCGTCGGCATATCGCAGTGCGATCTGCCGACTCGCACAGGAATCGGATCGCATGGTGTGAACCCCCATGCGATCCGATTCCGTTGCGGACCCAAAAAAGGGTCCCGTGCGAGTTTGCTGCGGGACCGCTGCGAGTTCAGCCATACTATCTGTATGGCTGAACTCGCAGCGCTACGGAGATCGGATGTGATTTGCTGTGCGAATCACATCCGGTTCTCCCCCCGCAGCGGTGTGAACCCAGCCTAAGGAAGGGGGCCTGTCCTCCAAAACGCAAAAGCTTCCTCACTGTGACATTAGATGAGGATAAAAGTGTTTAATGTTTTATAGATAATCGGAGCCTCTACACTCTGCAGGTCCCTCAATCATGTCATTTACTGCTCATGTGTTTGACTTCCTGCATCTCTTACTGCAATAATGACTCAGATCATGGGATTGTAGCAGGCGACTTTCCCAGAAGGCAAAGAAAAAGTAAAAGAAAATCAGTATGACTTTCAGATAAACAGCAGGGGGCAGAAGTTCACAATGAAGTTTGCTATATTCTTTGCAGTTTTTATACCTGACTCCAAGAAGTCAGGTATATACACAATAGTAACACACACAAGAGAACTATATACCGGTACAGGAATATCAGCAGAGCTCACGGGTGCTTGATCCCAGTCATTTGTCTGTGAGCAGCAACCCATTAAGATGATCCGCACAGCCAGTTGTTGCTCTTCACATTCTTTTGAAAAGAAAAAGCATCAATAAATGCCATATACTCCACCTATCAATTGCCTTAATTGATTACAAATGGTCAGTAAGAAAAAAAACACAGCTTTAACAGCTGCAGGGTGGATTTAGGTATATGTTACCAAGCTTTGCAGACAAAATGATACAATAATATATAAACATGTGTAATAAAAAGAAACAAATTAATTAAATAGTGTCTGCCAAGGAGGGCAAAACATACGTGTATCTACAAACATCACAAATATACATAATAGTGCAATTACACATCAAATAGTGTGTACCAAACATTGCTTGCAGTACAACAAATTGAAAATTGAAATACAATATTATACCATACACTCAGTGGCTGTTGGTGCTGTATATATATATATTTTTTGGGGGGGGGGTGGAGTGGCAAACAAGACACCCATCGCTAACACCACCCATTCCCCTGTCGCTTGCTTGTCTGTCCCCCCAGCAGTCCATACGTACCCCATCTAGCAGCTTCGGCTCCTTCTTCTCGGCCAACTGGGTGTCTTAAGAGCCATTTCCTGATTGGCCAGGAGGAGAATCAGGAAGACAATTGCAAATATTAATTTGCTATTGTTACACAACTGGGTGGGCTCAGGGTGCAGTGCTCTGCTCCCCGAGCCCACCCTTTTTTGAAGCCAATTAGAGCCTAAGGCTCTAATCATGTGCTTCAGAAAAAAAAAAAAAAACATTGAAATCCATGTGTCTGGTGCACTGCATGTATATTAGGGGCCGGACGCATGGATTAGGGGGGTGGCGCCCCTGCACCCCTAATAGACGGGCTACTGCATACACTGCACTAAATACACCTTGGATTACATTTCCTGTTATACTAGTCACAGCCCTTATTGTTCAATAAAATCCAGTGAGTAAAAATTAATCACCTACTAACTACAGTAAATGATGCAACAAGCAGTCTAATCAGTAAATACTATAGTGTGTCAGTGAGCACTGAGATGTTCTGTTGTAGAGCAAATCGTGGCACTGTTTGCTTTATGGTTCTTACCCTCTTGAGAGTGTGTTCCACGCATAGAAGACAGGTAGGTCTTTTAACACATGCCACATGATCTAAGATCAGAGCCAAACATAATTTCCACTCGGTAATCATCAAAACATGCTGAATCTACACAAAAGCATCATTACTTCTGTGTAATCTTTATCTAACCAAACCACTTCCGTCTCTTAAACTCTGCAGACTCCTACAAGGATGCACCTAGAAAGTCATCCACCAGCAAATCTGGAAACATATAAATGTAGCACCCTGGTGTTTAGGCAGGGTTGCTCCTAAATTTATCTGCCAGGTATAGCTGCCTTGGCTAATTGTTGAGGATCAATTGATTTCACTCTAAGTTTGTAATTGCTGCACTTCTCTCTTTTGATGCTAGGTGGCTGTGTACTTGGTGGCATTAGATATGAGTGGGCAATGCAAGGTCAGATTATGGGTATATGGGGTATCCCAGCTAATGAGCAGGGATTTTTTTTTTTTTTACTCTTTATTTTTTCATTTTGATTTTCATCAATACAAATGAAGCATATTGTAATAATTATAGCTGTCAAACTTTACAGACATTAAAGCGGGGTTCCACCCTAAAGTGGAACTTCCGCTGATCGGAACCCTCCCCCCCTCCGGTGTCACAATTGCCACCTTTCAGGGGGGAGGGGGGTGGAGATACCTGTCAAAGACAGGTATTTACACCCACTTCCGGGCATAGACTCCCGTGGGAGTCTATGCCTCTTCCTGTCCTGCCGCGCTGTCTGCTGGGACACACACGGGTCCCAGAGACAGCGCGGACAATTCCTATTGCGCTGCGCGACTCGCACATGCGCAGTAGGGAACCGGGAAGTGAAGCCGATTCGCTTCACTTCCTGATTCCCTCACCTAGAATGGTGGCGGCAGCAGCCGAGAGCCGAGCGATCGATCGGCCTCTGCATCGCTGGAACCCGGGACAGGTGAGTGTCCATTTATTAAAAGTCAGCAGCTGTAGTATTTATAGCTGCTGGATTTTAATATTTTTTTTGTAGGTGGAATCCCTCTTTAAAGTATTCAAATATACCTCTAAGCCCTTGTACACACGGTCTGAGATTCCGACAACCAAATCCGTCGGATTTTGCCCGTCGGATCTTGTCCGAAACTGTTGCATACACACGGTCGGACAAAGTTGTTGGAAAATCCGATCTTTCAGAACATGATGATGTAATTTCGTTACGATGGGACTACGTTCAGGCTAGTAGCCAATAGCTTTGATGTAGGAATTTGATCTGAGCATGCGTGGCACTTTGTCTGATCGGAATTCTCTACAGATGATCGATGTCCGATCGGAGCAGTTTGTCGGAAAATATTTCCAGCAAGTTGGAAAATTTGGTCCGACGGATATTCCGACGGAAACAGTCTGATGCATACCACACACAGTCGGAAAATATGCGACAAAACGGTCCGATAGGACACATTCCAACGGAATCTCCGACCGTGTGTACAAGGGCTAACATGAAGAAAGAAATAGATTGCATACACTAACAATATTCATCTTCTCATACACAAAAAAACAGATCGACAGCTGCCTTCTGCCTTGACAGCTAAGAATGGGTTAAAAAGAATACATATTGAAATATACTCATATTATGTTCCAGAGGAAAAAACCAAGCAGATTATAATGAACCCTTGAATATACAGTATATATTCTGGTTTGATCAGAAACATTTCAAAGGCCCAAAGAGCCCCTTGGCTTCCCTGAGTTGTACTATCGAGAATATCTAAACAAAAAAATAAGTGTCCTCTGAAACCAAAATGAGGTAGAGTTTGAAATAACCACTTCCAATGGTTCTTGACTTTGGAAAAAAATCCACCAATCTATAGTTTTCAGGTACAGTAATTATCTTCCCCACATTAATCATCGTTTATCTACCAACCCCAAAACCTGCCTGGTCAGGGCCTATCAATTGAGGAAGAGGTGTTGACAGCTGGTCAACTGTTATTTTACTTCTTTTTTTTTTAAGCAATAAGCTTTGGGTGTAGTCAGGTGATCAAGGTTCTGTGCCACCCACAGTGGCGTAACTAGAACCTTCAGGGCCCCGATGCAGGAAACCATGGCGCCCCCCCCCCCCCCCCGACCTCCGGACAGGGCTCTTTTCTCCGAGCCCGATGGTGGAACACCAGGGCCCAGTCCCAAGTGGGTGGTTGCATATAAAGGAACCGATTTAAAAAACATCAATTACAGCCACTGTGCCCATCAAATGCCACCACTGTACCTTCTAATGCCACCACTGTACCATCAAATGTCACTACTGTGCCCATCAAACTCTACCGCTGTGCCCAAATGCCACTACTGTGCCCATCAAATGCCACCGCTGTGCCCATCAAATGCCGCCACTGTGCCCATCAAATGCTACCACTGTGCCCATCAAATGCTGCTACTGTGCCCATCAAATGCTGCTACTGTGCCCATCAAATGCTGCTACTGTGCCCATCAAATGCTGCCACTGTGAATCCTCACTGCCCGCTCACTGTCTGCCTGCCACTTACCCTGTCTTGGTGGGGCAGCGGGTAATGGCCATGAGCGGGGTCCTCCATGCAGCTACTGCCATCCTCATCTCCCGTCCTTTCCTCCTGATGGGCGTCCAATAGCTGTGTCTATCGTTTCAGCCAATCAAGTGATGGGTAAAAGACCCGCACACCTGATTGGTGGAGAGGCGGTTCAGTGTTAGGAAAGTGAATATTAATTCACTTTTCTAACACACCTGGCTGGGTAGACTGTGAGCGTTAAGCATGGCGCTCGCAGTTCACCTATTTTGAAGCCTATTATAGCCCATGGCTCTAATCAGGCGCTACAAAAACACCCCCGCCGCTGTAATTCAGGCACCCGGCACCCCAAAAGGAACCAGACACCTAAATATGGGGGTGGCAGCGGTGGCCATGGATAGATTCATGCTATGCTATGCATGAATCTATCCATTGGTCATAGAGGGGGTGGAACCTGTACACCCTTTTGGATGCACCGCCACTGATAAACACATGCACACACACATGCATACATACACATACATATATGAACACACACACACATACATACATGCATGCTCTCACACACACATACAAGCATGTTCACACACACACACACATATAAGCATGCTCACACACACTCACAAACATACAAGCATGCTCACACACACGCACACACACACACACAAGCATGCTCACACACACATACATTAATGCTCACACACACACATACATACATGCTCACACACACACACATACATACAAGCATGCTCACGCACACAGATATAAGCATGCACGCACACAGATACAAGCATGCTCGCACACACACACATACATGCATGCTCACACACACATACATGCATGCTCACACACACACACATACATGCATGCTCACACACACATACATGCTCACACACACACACGCATGCTCACACACACATACAAGCATGCTCACACACACACACACATACAAGCATGCTCACACACAAGCATGCTCACGCACACACAAGCATGCTCACACACATGCACATACAAGCATGCTCACACACACATACAAGCATGCTCACACACATACATACAAGCATGCTCACACACACGCACATACGAGCATGCTCACACACACACATACATAAAAGCATGCTCACACACACACACACATAAAAGCATGTTCACTCATACAAGCATGCTTACACACACACAAGCATGTTCACTCATACAAGCATGCTCACACACACACATAAAAGCATGTTCACTCATACAAGCATGCTCACACACACACATACAAGCATGTTCACTCATACAAGCATGCTCACACACACACATACAAGCATGTTCACTCATACAAGCATGCTCACACACACACATACAAGCATGTTCACTCATACAAGCATGCTCACACACACACATACAAGCATGTTCACTCATACAAGCATGCTCACACACACACATACAAGCATGTTCACTCATACAAGTATGCTCACACACACACATACAAGCATGTTCACTCATACAAGCATCCTCACAGACACACATACAATCACAAATACAGTAGATAGGCTTATTAAAAAAAAAACAGCAGACATTTACCTCTTCCTGGCGGGTACTGCACTCTAGGGGGAGACAAAGAGCACACACTGCTTTCACTAAGCCTAATGTGAGGAGCTGCCGCACAGTGCCGATTTCAGTTCGGCTGATGATTGTGAGCTCCTCTCAGCCTTCCCTCCTATCGCAGAAGTACAGGGGGCCCTCGGGCCCCCTGCAGCAAGGGGCCCGGTCGCCATGGCGATCTTGGCGACCCCTATTATTCCGCCACTGGCCACCCATATGGCTGTCTAGGTGGACATGTGTTGTCAGTGGCGTAACTAGAACCTTCAGGGCCCCGATGCAGGAAACCATGGCGGGCCCCCCTCCCCCCCCCCGACCTCCAGACAGGGCTCTTTTCTCAGAGCCCGATGGTGGAACACCAGGGCCCAGTCCCAAGTGGGTGGCTGCATATAAAGGAACCGATTTAAAAAACATCAATTACAGCCACTGTGCCCATCAAACGCCACCACTGTACCATCTAATGCCACCACTGTACCATCAAATGTCACTACTGTGCCCATCAAACTCTGCCGCTGTGCCCATCAAATGCCACCGCTGTGCCCATCAAATGCCACCGCTGTGCCCATCAAATGCTGCCAGTGTACCCATCAAATGCTGCTACTGTGCACATCAAATGCTGTTGGTGTGCCCATCAAATGCTGCCACTGTGAATCCCCACCGCCTGCTCACTGTCTGCCCGCCACTTACCCTGTCTTGGTGGGGCAGTGGGTAACGGCCATGAGCGGGGTCCTCTAAGCAGCTACTGCCATCCTCATCTCCCGTCCTCTCCTCCTGATGGGTGTCCAATAGCTGTGTCTATCGTTTCAGCCAATCAAGTGATGGGTAAAAGACCCGCACACCTGATTGGTGGAGAGGCGGTTCAGTGTTAGGAAAGTGAATATTAATTCACTTTTCTAACACACCTGGGTAGACTGTGAGCGTCAAGCATTGCGCTCGCAGTTCACCTATTTTGAAGCCTATTATAGCCCATGGCTCTAATCAGGTGCTGCAAAAACACCCCCCTCCGCTGTAATTCAGCCACCCGGCACCCCAAAAGGGACCAGACACCTAAATATGGGGGTGGCAGCGGTGGCCATGGATAGCTTCATGCTATGCTATGCATGAATCTATCCATTGGTCATAGAGGGGGTGGAACCTGTGCACCCTTTTGGATGCACCGCCACTGATAAACACATGCACACACACACATGCATACACATACATATATGAACACACACACACACATACATACATGCATGCTCTCTCACACACACATACATACATGCATGCATGCTCTCTCACACACACACACACACACACATACAAGCATGCTCACACACACACACACACATACAAGCATGCTCACACACACAAGCATGCTCACACGCACACACACACACATGCTCTCTCACACACACACACATGCTCACACACACACACACATACATTAATGCTCACGCACACACATACATGCATGCTCACACACACACACACATACAAGCATGCTCACACACACACACATACATGCATGCTCACACACACACATAAATGCATGCTCACACAC
The DNA here is from genome assembly GCF_037356315.1 of Lithobates pipiens. NCBI lineage: Eukaryota > Metazoa > Chordata > Amphibia > Anura > Ranidae > Lithobates > Lithobates pipiens. The sequence continues at coordinate 84,327,704 of NW_027507686.1, read as the reverse complement.
ACACATGCTCACACACAAACACACACACATACAAGCATGCTCACACACATACAAGCATGCTCGCGCACATACAAGCATGCTCACACACACAAGCATGCTCACACGCACATACAAGCATGCTCTCACACACACACACACACACACACGCATGCTCACACACACACACACAAATACATGCATGCTCACACACACACGCACACACAAGCATGCTCACACACACGAGCATGCTCACACACAAACACATACGAGCATGCTCACACACATGCACATACGAGCATGCTCACACACATGCACATACGAGCATGCTCACACACACACACACATGCTCACACACAAACACACACATACAAGCATGCTCACACACACACACATACAAGCATGCTCACGCACATACAAGCATGCTCACACACACAAGCATGCTCACACGCACATACAAGCATGCTCTCACACACACAAATACATGCATGCTCACACACACACGCACATACAAGCATGCTCACACACACACGCACACACAAGCATGCTCACACATACATACGAGCATTCTCACACACAAACACATACGAGCATGCTCACACACATGCACATACGAGCATGCTCACACACATGCACATACGAGCATGCTCACACACACACACACATGCTCACACACAAACACACACATACAAGCATTCTCACACACACACACACACATACAAGCATGCTCACGCACATACAAGCATGCTCACACACACAAGCATGCTCACACGCACAAGCATGCTCACACGCACATACAAGCATGCTCTTACACACACACAAACACACACACAAGCATGCTCACACACACACAAATACATGCATGCTCACACACACACGCACATACAAGCATGCTCACACACACACACACGAGCATGCTCACACACACAAGCATGCTCACACACACACACACGAGCATGCTCACACACAAACACATACGAGCATGCTCACACACATGCACATACGAGCATGCTCACACACATGCACATACGAGCATGCTCACACACATGCACATACGAGCATGCTCACACACATGCACATACAAGCATGCTCACACACACATACAAGCATGCTGACACACACACACACAGACATACAAGCATGTTCACACACACACACACACATACAAGCATGTTCACTCATACAAGCATGCTCACACACACACATAAACACAAATACAGTAGATAGGCTTATTAAAAAAACAGCAGACATTTACCTTGGCTCTTCCTGCCGGGTACTGCACTCTAGGGGGAGACAAAGAGCACACACTGCTTTCACTAAGCCTAATGTGAGGAGCTCCCTGCACAGTGCCGATTTCAGTTCGGCTGATGATCGTGAGCTCCTCTCAGCCTTCCCTCCTATCGAAGAGTACAGGGGGCCCTCGGGCCCGGTCGCCATGGCGATCTTGGCGACCCCTATAATTCTGCCACTGTGTGTTGTATTGCCTGGGTTGCTAGGCTGGAGCTTGGGTCTATCCCAGGCACATCCGGCTGCTAAGCTGTCTGAGGGCCTATCCAGAAGCAAGAGAGTAGGGTTGGGGGTTGCAGTTCAACCAGAAGTGATGATTCTGCCAGCCAAAGAACCCTTCGTGGTCGGAGGTAGAGGAGAAGCTGTCGCCACTCAGGGACGAACCGCTTTATTACCAGGAACCACAGTGTGTAGCTGAAGTAAGTACAGGAGCAGCATTCTCACCAACTGGGGATGGTGAAGAATCTGGAAACTTCAGTGGGTATCAAGCCAGGGATCCAGCCAGATCCAGCCAGGTGACGCTTGCAGAGCAGCCTTGTGCGTCGAGCCAGGGACCGAGCCGGCCAGTGGGATTAAGCATGAAAAGTATCTTGTGTGCCAAGATAGGGACCCAGCAGAGAGGCGGAGGTGATGTTTGAAGATACTACTGTGAAGATTGGAGGAGCTCAAGGGATTCAGCGGCAATGAATCAACTAGTCTAGTGAGAGACTGGGAGCTCGGTGAGCTGAAGAACTACAAGAAATGATTGTAGTGGAAGTGAAGGAATTGTTACACTTTGTGTTAGGAACTGTTAAAGACTGTTGCATAGGAGACAGCACTTATACACATGCAGATATGGCATCTTGCTGGATGCGTTTCCCTGCATGGCTGTCCTCCTGTTGAAGTCTCGGAGTCTGCCAATTAATCTTGCAACTTCCTAAGGGTGTCCTGGCCCTAACCCTCTCTCCCAAAGTTCTGTTAAAGCGGGAGTCCACCGGGACTCCGCGTTTTTTTTTTTTTTTTTAAAAGCCAGCAGCTACAAATACTGCAGCTGCTGACTTTTAAATAGTGACACTTACCTGTCCAGCGCGCCCGCGATGTCGGCACCCGAAGCCGATCGCTCGCTCGGCTGCTGGGTCCCGCCGCCATCTTGGGTATGGGAATCAGGAAATGGAGCCTTTCGGCTTCATTTCCCGGTTCCCTACTGCGCATGCGCGAGCCGCGCGGCGCAATCCGGACGGTCCCCGCTGCCTCTGGAAGCTGTGTGTTTCCCAGCAGGCAGCGGGGCACTTGCTGAAGGGGGCGGGCGCTTGCGGAACGGAGGCGTAACCTACGCTCGTTCCGCAGAGCGCTAGCCCGGAAGTGGGTGCAGTTACCTGGATTATCCAGGTAACTGCACCCCCCTCCCCCCTGAAAGGTGCCGATTGTGGCGCCGGAGGGGGGGGGATTCCGATGAGCGGAGGTCCATTTTAGGGTGGACCTCCGCTTTAAGAGAAATAAAATCTCTTTTGCATTCAAGAAGTGTCTGGCGCCCAATCAATCTACCTTGCATTACACCCACTATGCCATGCAACCCACTATATACAGAAGAATGTAAGCTATCTCTGGCCCTGGAGGTCATTATTGGACTGAAGGAGGCCTGGGATCTTACTACATTAAAAAGAGCCTAATGGTATAGATCCAAAAGTGTAATGTTTACTGTCATCAGCGTTACAAAAGTCTTGAACTACATTACACCTATTTTACCTGCCACTGGAAATTTGGACGTCCAGCAAACATGAAGGCTAGAAGTGGTGATCTCACTTGCTGCATACTTGTTCTTAGACAGATCCTCTGTTTTGAACATTTTTTGAGTATCAGTATGACAGCCATGCAACAAAATTTCCCTTGGGATAGGGCAGTGACCAGTGCCAGGCTTTGTAGAGAAAGAAAGTGAATGCAAAGTGTTCTCTGATTGGATGAGGTGGAGAGGCGGGTAAAGGGTTGCAGTCTTGAGCAGGGAGTGGTCACATTTAGTGGTGGTAGCAATGACTTTCTGCAGCTACTAAATATTTGCTTTGGCAGGTGGACAAACAGGCTATTTAGTTTGCTTGTTCGCCAAACGGAGAACAGCCAGTACCTCCAACAGGGGTTATAATGCTTCCCACTTTATATAAAACTAAAGGAAAAGTTCTGTTTCATACTGTCAGGATCACTTAGGTGCTCCTGCTCCTCATTCCAACATCCTGGTTTGCAAGGTGATTGTTATGGTCAGTCACCTGTTATAAGCAAGCCAAGCACTCTGTCCCTTGCTGGTGATAGAGACAGTGATACCTGCGTTGTTCCTGATCAAGCCCCCCCCATTTGTCTTCCCTGTTTTGCTAGTTTAGATTTCCCTGTGTATGACATGGATCGGATATTGGACTTTTCCCTAAACTCAGCCTGATTTTTACCTGGACTGTCATAGAACCATGCTATGTGTCTGCTAACTGCTAGTAGTCTGTTTGTTTGCTTAGTTTGCATCTGCCCTGGCGTTGTGGCCAGGCACTATAGCATTGTGTATAAGTCCTGGGGGCAACCAATTACCAGTAGGCCTGCTTGCCTATAGTGTCTGACCACCTACGTTGGGGTAAACGTGACATTATCACAAGCCTATAACAAGAACATTTCTGTCAAGATGGACTCTACACAGGCTCACTTACTTGCTAAGGAAATTTGCAAACTGACACACCAAGCCCAGGAACTGTCTGTGCATGTAAACGCACCTCCAGCAGTAAAACAGGAGTGAAACACACCTCCAGCAGTGAAACAGGAGCCAGAGCCCAAAGTTAAAGCGGGAGTCCGCCGGGACTCCTTTTTTTTTTTTTTTTTTTTAAAGCCAGCAGCTACAAATACTGCAGCTGCTGACTTTTAAAATAGTGACACTTACCTGTCCAGCGCGCCCGCGATGTCGGCACCCGAAGCCGATCTCTAGATCGTCACTCGGGTGCTGCCGCCGCCATCTTGGGTATGGGAATCAGGAAATGGAGCCTTTCGGCTTCATTTCCCGGTTCCCTACTGCGCATGCGCGAGTCGCGCTGCGCAATAAGGACGGTCCCCGCTGCCTCTGGGATCTGTGCGTTTCCCAGCAGGCAGCGGGGCACTTGCGGAAGGGGGCGGGCACTTGCGGAAAGGGGCGTAATCTACGCCACTTTCCGCAGAGAGCTATCCCGGAAGTGGGTGCAGTTACCTGGATTATCCAGGTAACTGCACCCCCCTCCCCCCTGAAAGGTGCCAATTGTGGCGCCGGAGGGGGGGAGGATTCCGATGAGCGGAAGGTCCATTTTAGGGTGGACCTCCGCTTTAACCCACCTGATCATTTTTCTGGTGACCCCCATGTGTTTTCCAACTTTAAAAATAGTTGTATGCTATACTTTAAGCTTAAAGTGGATGTAAACCTGAATTTTTTTTTTTTTTTTTATGTCATAATCTAGAGGATACGATTTCCTATAATTTGAGCCCAGTCTTGCCACAAAGAGTTAATCCAGCTCTGAGCAATCCTCTTTAAGGCTCGATTCATACAGGGGCAACACAACTTCAACGAGACTTTGCACCGCAACTAGGCTTGTGCAATTTGTTTGCATCTTTCGGACATTCGGATGCATCTGAATGTCCGAATAAAAAAATAATGAATAACAACGAATACGAAAGAAATATAACGAATCAATTCAACATGATTCGGTAATTCTTTAAAGATCTAATGAAACAAAAGGTCAGCTCAAAGTAAATCTTATAGTTCAATCAGCTAATTAATTTTGTGTCGGAAGATGTATTAATGGTAAAGTGCATTCCTGAGAACTGAGTGAGAAGAATGTTGTATTGTATTTGAACCGAGGAGAAGAGACGTTGTCATTGAGTGTGTTAAAAGATTCAATAAACAAATGACTTTCCAAACTACGAATCATTATCACGAATGTCTATACATACATAAATAGCGAATTTCAACGAATACGAACGAATGAATTTGACACTCTACGTATAATAACGAATTATCCAAAAAGGTATTGATGTAATATATCAGAACAAAATTATGTATTTTACAAATGACAACGAACTGAAACTAAATGAAATTTTCCATTGTGCACAAGTCTAACTGCAACTTCGAGGCGACTTCGACCGACTTACAACACAAAGTCGCCCCCATGACAGGCGACTTTGCCTGTGGCCAATCACAGCTAATCAGCCCTTGTGACATAATTGTTCTTCCTGTTCTCTTCCTGGTTGCAAGTTCCCTGTGTCCTGTCACCATAATGTTGTCTATGCATTATTTAATGACAGCTGTCATTACAGCCAGTTTAGCAGTTTTGATGGAAGAGGAAGAGAGGAAGCGGAGGATTAGGATGAGAAGAAGACGTCGCTACTGGATACATCCAATCATTGTAAATAGAGATACCAGAGGCCAGTTCTGGGCCATGTATGAAAATGTGCGTGTTTATGACAAGTTCTTCAACTATACCCGGATGTCTATCGCAAGGTAAGTAAATATGCTATATGTGTATATGCATATATTAAAAAAAACACGTTTCATAGTTTACATTTTTCAAACGAGTAATTTTTCTCCTTTATTGAAATTCGCTGATGAGGCTGCACTGATGGGCACAGATAGGGCGGCACTGATGCTTGGCACTAGCCGATGGCACTGATGGGCAATGATAGGTGGCTGGCACTAGGGAATAATAATAATAGGGGTTAATAGGGATTAATGTGTGTGTTTGAATATAGCAAATTACCTGCCTTTTTCTTTCCAGTTTTGACAAATTGCTAGGTCTGGTTTCCATCCATTTGCACCGACAGAACACATCATTTCGAAGGAGTATCTCACCTACCAAAAGACTGATTATTACACTAAGGTAATCTATATTTTATTGGGTGCACACCATTAGCCACAACAGTAGCTGTGCTTCTCCAATGGGTCACAGGAGTGCAATTCTTTTGCACTCCTGTGACCCCTTTTCAGCATACAGTGGTCAGTAGTCCGCTCTGCGCTGACATCACTAAGATCAGGTGAGGTAGCGCATCATCCTGACTTCCAAAATGCAATATCCACCAGCTGCGTGGACTCCTCTTAGCAAGCCCTCCATGCTCCTCCACAGCTCAGTGCTCCAATGAGTGTAGAGGAGCAGAGCAGGAGACCTGCTGACTGAAAGTCAGCAGAGAACTGAGCCATCGACTGAGCCAATGTTGTTTGACTCAGTTCTGTGTGAAGAAGTGGCAGTGGATAGATGCAACATCAGTGCGATGCTGCATCCAACTAGGCAAGTATCATTCTTCCAAAAAACAAAAAAGTAACGTGGAAGATATGTAGAATTTAGCACACAAACACCCATATAATTACGGTAAACTTCATACTTTTATTAATACACATCATCCATAACAAACAACAAAAATTAAACAAGTACCTTTTTTTTTTCCAAGATATTAACGAACAATAACCAAAGAAGAATTATTTATTATAATTGTTGGTACGTGGGCTGGTACTCCGAATGGGGGTTTGCAGTGCTGGTGAAGGGGCTTTGGGATGGTGCTTGAAAAGAAGGAGCAGCAATGGTGGAGGGAATCTGGGATGGTGACGAAAATGAGATGGGTGGATTTGAGGATTGGAGCATATTGCCATACTCATCCGAGATACTCATACTCATTCCCTGGCAGATCTCTAGCCAGGCACCATCCCTTTTGACTTGATATTTATAATGATAATCTTCTTTATATAGAGACATAGGCGCTGTCTCACAAGACGAATGAGTGTTTCATTCTCGATTGGCTCTATGAATTACCTTCCTGGTTCTAGTAGACATTTTTGAAAAAAAAATTTTTCTATAGGTGAGCCAAAATGAATACAGGGAGTGAGGGAGGGAGGGAATGAGGGAGGGGCAGCATGTGTGGTGGTGAACCTTTTTTTTTCTATTTCCTGTAAAGTCGCTTCTCTGTAGATGGAGATCCGACTTGTAGGCGACTTACATTGAATTCTATGGGTACAGGTCGCCTACAAGTCGGACTGAAGTCGTACAGGAACCTTTTCTGAAGTCGGAGCGCCTTCAGTAGTGTATATTAAGACGCCTCTCATGGAAAGTAATGGAATTTAGAATGTCAAGTGACTTCGGATGACTTGAGGGCTGACAAGTCGCCCCCCCAAGTCGTTGTAATGTGAACCGACCCTTATTGTTCAGTGAGATAAATCTTAGCAAACAGAGAAAAACTTTGCAAAATCCTCCCCCTTGCTGTGAGTGACAGGTGATTTACATATCTCGTGCACTAGCCTAAGAGACAGGCATTATTTTTGAATTCCCTCCCACTCTATATCTTCTGATGCTCCACACCTCAGTATAATTGGGCATGCTGAAGTCATGTGGTTACTTTCCTGTCTTTTCACTGGATGTTAGTGACCATAGCAGAAGTTCAGTGTAAGAAATACACAGGAAAAAAAATGCATATTGACAAGGGGAGTGTAGAGGTGGGCAGGGAGTCTACTGACATCACGACTCCACCCACCGAACTCCAGACAACAGACCCACCCACAGAATCTGAAGTTTTTCGGTTCTCATAACAGAGGAGAGACAGGTAAGGATACATGCAGGAGGCATGTATATCCTTATAGATAACCCTTATGGCAGTCGTTTAGAAATGATGACATTTAGTTTACATCCACTTTAAGCCACACACTGGTTCTGAAGCACAGCGGATCAGCCTGATTATTACATGGTTGCAGGGGGACGCCCAGTCTTGAGCGTTTAGTCTCCCCGCAGATGACCCAGCTAGAGGGTCAGTTGAAGCTTTTTTCAAGGCCTTAGGTTTACTGTATGATGATCCTGATGTGCCCATTCAGCTGAAGCTAGCCTTAGTTCATTACGTCAGGATAAAGGCTCCACTGAACAATACTGTTCTGATTTCCACCGCTGGGCACCTGACTGGGTGGAATGACCCAGCTCTAATAAGACAGTTCAGGTTACGCCCCATACACACTATCAGATTTTATGCTGATTTTTGTCTTCAGATTTACCAAAACCATGTAGTAGAAGGGCCTGCCTGATAGCATACACATTGAAACTCCTAAGGTTTGACCACATATTATATGATTTTGGTAAATCCGAAGGAAAAAAACAGCAGAAAATCTGATAGAGTGTATGGGGCTTTTGGCATATCGGACTCCATCAAAGACTCCTTAGTACACTACCCTGAACCAAAGTGATGGAATGAAGCCATGCGCACAGACAGGTGTTTTTTTACGGGAAAGGCATACAGAGAGGTTTGTTTCTTTACCCACTAGTACGCTGGCAACCTTTTCTTAATTTCTTGAGCCCTCTCAACTTCTCCAGGAGGATAAGCCCATGCAAATTGGCGCTACCCATTTATCCCCTGGGGAAAAGGCTAGAAGGAGATCTCAGGGACTCTAGAACACTGTTTACAGATTCCAGTAACAGTGCACAGACCCTTCTCAGTCTTAGCCATTGATAACTTTCCCTTGTCCATTTGCCTGGTGAGCTTGTGCACTGTACCTATTACCCTGACCATTGGGGAATTTCATAAGGAGACAATTATCTTCTACTTGATCTCATCTCCCGCCCATCCCCTTATCTTAGGCTATCCATGGTTTAAACTTCACAACCCGCACATAGACTGGGCTACAGAGGAGATTTGGTCCTGGTCCCAGACCTGCATCCAGAATTGCAATAAAACTGCTGACCAGTTGCCCATTTATAACTCTTGTGTGGCCAGTACCAGTCACGTGCCTTTATTACCATCCTATTCAGATCCTGATCATGACAATGTTTCCAAATGTGACACCAGTTTACATAACCATGTGCCTTTATATGACTCTGTTATAGCAAAAGACGCTGATAAGTCTATTGAATTCTCTAAATGTCACCTCTACAGTCAATTGCCACAGCCTGAATCCTCTCCTCCTAGAAGCCAAATGTATCAGTTGTTTCGCAGCCTTGAGCCCTGTTTGGAAACTTCCTCTAAGGCCTCAGAAGCAAGCCCCCTGGATTAACCCTACCTTTGCCTGTGGCAAAACTCCCTTGGACGCACAGCAAGGCTAACTTGTCTGCAAGCTGCACAGTCGCTATACCTGGCGATGCGATTCAGGCAGTCGCTACACCCGGTGATGCTATTCAAGCAGTCGGTTGACCTGGTGATGCAATTCAGGCAGTCGCTACGCCTGGCGATACGATTCAGACAGTTGCTACACCTTAAGAGATGGGGTTACCACCACTCCAAGTAGGTCTGCTGAAACAAAAAGGTTTTTCCTCCAGGAAATGAAGAGCCCCAGGTGCCAGCTAATGCATATAGCAAATCTCGTGCCTTTATTAGAACATCAGGATCACACTGTACATGTCACAGCAAAGTAATACAGAACCAAAACCAGCTGATGCGTGTCACACTAAAAGTAGTGCTTACTCATAGCTATTGATCACTAAAAATGCTAACAAATATATACTATTTGTGATAAAACATGTGACTGCATGGTTGCTTAATTAATTGACTGGCTAACTCACTGGCTGAAAAAAATCAGTCCTGCCAGATGACACCAATCTTGTGAGGTCTCAGCACATGTTGCAGAACCATCAATCCCAAACTAAACCAAATTGTGATCATACAATATGTAAGCACAAAGATATAGTATCTGTGCACAAATAAATAGTGAAAAGATATATAAACAGTGAATAAGAATGAAAAAAGCGAAGTAAAAAACTGAAGTAATAAAAAATATATGTATACAAATGAATGGTGCGTAATAGTAAAAAAACATCTGTGAATACGTGAAAGTAAACATTCAACTAATGACCATAGAAAAATGGTGATAATGTATAATGTGAAAATTACCACAAAAGAGTAAATTAATAATAATATCATCTATAATAAAGATGTTAAAGTGGTTGTAAACCCTTACAACACACTTTGACCTACAGGTGAGCCTAGATTAAGGCTTACCTGTAGGTCCAAGAAATATCTCCTAGACCTACACGGTTTAGGGCAGTGATGGCGAACCTTGGCACCCCAGATGTTTTGAAACTACATTTTCCTTGATACTCATGCATTCTGCAGTGTAGCTGAGCATCATGGGAAATGTAGTTCCAAAACATCTGGGGTGCCAAGGTTCGACATCACTGGTTTAGGAGATATTTGCCGAAAGACAGGCACTGCTGTCTACGGCGCATGCGCCGTAGACAACGGCGCGCAGGCACACTGGGCGCGGCACCGTCAACGACGAAGATGCCGCATGTGGCGGCTCCCGTGCGCATGCGCGGGAGTGACATCACCGTGGCTTCGCAGAATGACTGCGGCGGAGCAGCGAGACCCACCGAGAAGATGGATGCACCGGACTACAGGGGACAGCGGTGACTTCGCTGGCTCCTGTGTCAGGTAAGTGACACATAATGGACTACTATGCGATGCATAGTAGTCCATTATGCTTTGCCTTTGCAGGGAATAAAAGAGGAAGTAAACTCATCAGGGTTTACTTCCTCTTTAATGAAATCATGTTAAGAGCATGTAAATAAATTAATAGATACATCCGTTAACCAAAATGGTTGCACATGCAAATAATACCGTAAAATGTACTGATCATGAATAATGCAAAATTACATATTTTAATGAAATGATGGCTCGTGAAACTAACTTTGTGAATGCATGTAAATCCTCAATATCGTAGACATATTGGGAGACCTAGTAAAATCAGTGGAAATGCACGACTCAATGTCTACATATGCAAGCAGGCTCGAGCAAATCTCTGTGTAATGGTGCTTAAAAAGCCTACAAACAGACAGAGGGATGCAGTTCACCATGCATTTACTGATGTGTACAATGAATGTACATGTTAGTGTATACACAGATCAATCCATGTATACTTGTAAAGTGTGAATGCAGACAGACATCGTGCCATGCAATTCGCCATGCATTTTATCAATGTGCACAATGGATGCAAGGGGAAAAAAAAAAAAAAAGGGAGGAGGGGGAGGCAGGGGGGAATGAAAGAAGGGAAGGAAAGGAGGAAAGGAGGAAGGGAGAAGGGAAGGGGAAGGAAGAGGAAGGAAGAAAAAAAAGGGAGAAGAAACGAGGAGAAACAATGCAATACTTTTGAAACAAGACTATCTTGCAACATGTGCTGATGTCCAAACATTTAAATGTCAATAAGCACATATCCCAACATAAATACAAATAAACATAGTTCACTCTACTGTAGCTTTTGCGTTATAGTTTTACTCAAAGTATAAATTATCATCTTAAAACCAATAAATGTACAAAAATTGTACATACATATCAAATGCAAAATATAACATAATAATAATAATATATATATATATAAAAAAATATATAGTTTGCAAGAAATGTACAACTTATATATATATGCATAAACACGTGCATATCTGCACATAACTATATGCGGTGCCTACTGGGCAGTCCTGCTCTCTAATACCTAAACATTTATTGTTCTTATGTAAATTGATCATTTAATCCAGGGGTGTCCAAACTTTTTTCATAGAGGGCCAGATTTCATGAAGTGAACATGCATGAGGGCCGACCATTTTGTCTGACATTCTTTGAACCATTAAAATTTGGTCTGTGTGTTAGTTTGAGCACTTCCACGCTGCCCAACAAAAATGATCCTGCCTTTGTGGCTGTGTGTGAGTAAAGAGATGATCTTGGGCGTGTTATTTGTATTTGTATTTGTATTCAGAGTCTTCATTCGGAAATGTGATGACCCTAACTATCAAGGCCTGAGGTGTGCCTTGGCCTGGCTGGACAGTATGCCTAAAAGAGGGCAAAAAATACACAAAGTAGGTGTGATGTGAAAGCTACAAAGAAGGTCCGCAACAACCGTTTAGTCTGGAAAATGCGAATGCCCGGCTGACTACAGAAAAGGGGGGTTACGTATGTGGCTGCTAACATGGAGGATCTCCAGCGCCCCATGAACCTGATGTAAAGAAAAGACCCCCTGCGGGACCTACAAAAAATAGCCCAGGAACCCGATGAATATCACAAAAGGGGTGAGGATACCAGGCTGGTTTGGCAAGTAACCTGGACGTGAGAACAAACTGTTTGTAGTGAGAGGATGGAGAAAGCGCAGACCCAAAGAATGATGCAGAAGGCCAACTTACTTTACCCGACACCAAGGCTAAGGTATAGAAATATAACCACAAACCCCTAGCTTACCCATCTATACCAGTGAAGGGGAAGTTGTAAGCGGTAAGAGAGAAACTGCCTAGAGCACTAACTGGGAACTGCCAAGGGAAGGAGATAGGAAGTCTGAAACACCACGTAAACCTGGCCGGTAATTGGTAGCCGCGCCAAAGAGAACATCCCCGACTTCCCTCCCTTGACGGATCGAGAGGGTAAGCCACAAAAATGGACAGATTGACAGGAGTTTGTAAGTCCTGAAAACTGGTCACCTGATACTTCATGGAATTGGCAGATGAGGCCAAATTGCCGATGCAATACCCAGCAAAAGCCATAAACATAAACCGATGAGACCATCCCGCCTTGTGAGAAGGTATGGTGAACGTATGACGTATGACATGGTATACGGGCGAAAAGATTGTGGGACGACAATCGATTAAAAACAAAACCTCACCCCGTATGGGTCCGTAGATGTGACAGACCCTCTATGGGAGCCCTAGCTAACAGAAATGCTACGACAGGAATGCTACTAACAACATGGAACAACAGAGACAGGTAACAAAACACGGGAAAAACGCTACGACAGGAAAAAACTGACAGAATACTGCGACACAGGAAAAAGCTCTGACAAGAAAATCACTGCAACAGGAAAATTGCTACTACTGCAAGCTACACAGGAAAAGCTATGAATGAAGATATACATGAATCGATACAACGGGTAAGTTGCTATGATGGGAAAAGCGCTATGAAACAAACACAGGAAAACGCTACGAACGAAATGTTATAAATGAAACTTACACGGGAAAGCTATGACAGGACAGCTACATGGGAAAATGCTGCTCCAGGAAAAACGCTCTGACAGAAATGCTACGACAGGAAAACCAATACGAACGAAAGCTACACAGGGAAATGCTACGACAATAATGGCTAAGACAGGAAAATCACTGCAAATGAAACTACCCAGGAAATGTTACGACAGGAAAACGCTATTACTGAAACCTACAGGGGAAAGCAATAACAGGAAAACGCAACACATGAAAGCTACACAGAAAATGTAACAACAGGAAATTACTATGACAGGAAAAAAATCGCAACAGTAAAAACGCTGCAAATGGAAGCTACACAGGAAAATGCTACAACAGAAAAAACTATTATGAAAATACATGGGGAAAAGCTATGACAAGAAAAATGCTGTGACAACAGGTTTACTTTTTTTGTGCTCCAGTGTGTTTGAAGGCCCAAAGAAGAAAACGGTAGCACATACAACATACGTTTTGATTAGCTGGTAACAGATACTAATGACAGGAAAAAAGCTATTGACAAATTACCCAAGAAACTGTTGCGACAAGAAACGCACCAAATGAAGATACACAGGAAAAAAGCTGCGACAGGAAAAAACGCTAGGACAAAAAGCTACGACTAAAAGCTATGAATAAAAATGCCGTGACCAGTGACTATGTCTTACCAGACATGACAAAGAGACTAGAGTATGGTTTTAAAAAGGAAATACTTTATTAATGACTAACAATAATATATTTAGAGAACAGTTTTTAGAGTAGTGCATGCAGACATACCGCTCATACGAAAGGGTTTGCAGACCTACCTTGAAACACTAGTTACTCTGCTGCATACAACATGCATTAGCTGAAGCTCTGGATACTGTACTGCAGTGTAAAAGAGGTGCTGCACACCCCCAATAGACCACATTTTACATAAAAATGGAGTATGGCATACATATACAGGAATCAATCCTCATAAAATCATAATAGATGGAAATGACAACCTACAAGTCTGAGAGACTGCATCGTAGATGACAAATGCATGGCTATATATAAAACTGTGAAATCTAAGCGTTTAGCACCATGTTCCTGTACATGCGAACCAAACACAGTGGGAATGAAACGTTCCCCCAACTGTGCAGATATTCTTACATGAAACTAGAACTTACCAATCCCCCTCACCCCATGGCTATTGTGGTCTGAAGCACCGACAGGCTGTAGCAAAGTCAATGCAAGGAGAGAGGAGCAGGCGGCCTAACCACCCCCCCCCCCCCCTGCGTTAACACCGGTAGAACCAGGCGGCGGCCCCTACGTGGAGCCCGCAGTGCATGGGAGAGGAGCAGCCGATCAACCCACCCCCCTCCTGACGCGAGTACAGAGCGAAGCGGTCCCCTGTGAGCCCGCAGTACATGGGAAGGAGAGGAACAGGCTGGTGGCTGAACATTCTCTCCCCCCTCCCCCCACGCGGGCAGCGGGCGAAGTGTGTGCAAATACACACATTGTCAGGAATGCAGCTCCCATCATTGTCAGGAATGCAGCTTCCAGCAGCTTCCATCATTGTCAGGAATGCAGACTCACCATTGCAATCAGTACAGCCTGACTGATGCCCAACCGTTTGCAGCCTCAGAGGGGACAGGGAGAGGGTAGGAGGAGTGCCAAAAGATTAGATACAGGAGAAACTCCTGTTTTCTCAGTGGCCTCTTTAATTGAAAGTCCCACCTCCTTTGATGGGCAGAACAGTCATCCAATGGCAGCACCGGAGACGTGACTTCCTATTACAGAGGCTGCCGTGTAAACCGCCGTGTAAACAGGAAATACCTCTTTGTGCACGGCACTGGTTCCGTCTCCTCGCTGTCCCATCCAAGGCATCTGGACATATATATCTTTTGTGGCCCCGGCGCAGGGAGATCGCTGGGGGCCACAAAAGATATATATATATATATATCCAGATATCCAGACTGGCCGTTCAAAACCGAAACGTGGGCCGTGACGTTGGACATGCTTGATTTAATCTATTGAATAAGATCTACTGAATGTTAGGTATAACGAACTCAAGGGAAACCAATAAAAACTCTCACTCTTGCCAGTACAGGAACCACAAAGGCAGAAAGTCAAACAAAAAGTGTGTATATATTTCAGTATGCGTGTCTAAATATTATACTTGAAAAGCGTATACATATATAAACACGCAGATAGAATGAGTGACTTATGTGACTGAGTAAGGAATGGACAGACAGAGGATTACACAATGTATTTAAACGAATACACACAGCGATCCAAATTGGTACGTCTATTATCCCGATATTAATCGGGTAACTAAAATAGTATACATGATGGAATTGGGCCGTTCCAAAGTCATCCCATGCAAATGTGCCAAGGGTGGGAAAGGACAATCAAAAGAGAATATTAATCATGGTAAAAATAAAGAAATAGAAATACAATAGAAAAGTGTTTAACTGAATAAAGGTTAGCAGCTAAACAGCTGATCTAGTGTCTAAGATAAATATACAGTAAAGATGGTAATCATGAGGAAGTGTAACCGTTATGCAAAGGCATCCTGTACAAATATACAGAGAGGGAGAACAGTCAGAGGATTATGTTAATTATAATACTGAGACACATCCCACTCGAAGTTTAGTCCCAGCGGGATTCTAGTGTCTAAAGAAAATATCCAGTACACTTCGCACTTGCAAAGTATCTGGAATTTGTTACCTCCTCTTTTAGGAGTGACAATTGTCTCTATGCCTCGTATAGAAAGACTGGTGGTATCTTTGTGATGTTTATGGTTCTAATGTCTAGCAACGTTAGATCTGTTCTTTTCAATATTATACAGATGATCGTATAATCGACGTATAGTACACATACTGAATGTGGCAACTCTCACAGGTAATGACATACACCAAAAATTGAGTATTGCAGTTAATAAAAGAGGAGATAGCAAAGATATTTCCATTTACACAAGATTGAACGCATTTACCTTTTTTGATCTGTTTACAATAGTCACATCCTCTTTTGCTGCATTTGAAGTTCCCTCTGAAGTGCAACCAATTCAATCCTGACTGTTCAGAGGAGAACAGGCTAGGTAAAAGGGAGCCACCCAATGTGGGTGCCCTGTGGAACACTGACTTGATGCCCCCAGAGAGAACCTCATTGTAGATGGGGTCACTGTACAAAATGGGAAGATATTTCCTGACAATGTTCTTAACCTTAGTAATTTCTAGACTATAAGGTGTCGAGAAGACCAGAACTTTATTCGAGGAAGGCAAAGAATATTGTTGTTTTAAATTTGTTCATCTTGTTTTCCTGAAGTAATGTATCTCTAGTGATAGTAGCTGCAGTAATTTACTATTTACTATTTTATCCGGATATCCTTTATCCTTAAACCTCTGAACCATATCACTGGCCTCTATCTGGAACGTTTCAGGTGAACTGCACAGACGTCTCAATTTAAGAAGTTGTCCATACGGTACACCTCTGATTGTGTGGCTAGGATGGGCAGAGTCTGCTCTCAAAAGAGCATTACTCGCAGTGGGCTTCCTGTACAAACTGGTGTTAACTATCCCAATGATTCCTGTTAATCGCACATCTAGTAAGTCGATGGTATTCACACAGAGATTGCCTGTGAACTTTAAGTTTAAACTGTCATTAAAGTATGAAAGTCATGTATCTAAATCCACCTTGACATCAGATGTGACAAATAGGAGGTTATCAAAAAAAACATGGTGTCCAGGAGACGGGGGCTATTATGTCCAAAGATGCGGGACCTCTCCCACCAACCCATGTATAGGTTGGCTAGTGAGGGCGAAAATTTTGCTCCCATGGAGGCCCCGCATCTTTGGAGGTAATAACCCCCGTCAAAAGTGAAAAAAATTGCGTGTTAACAAATACTCCAGAGATTGTAGAATAAATTCCTGGAGTAATAATGAAAATTTACCCGACTCCTTCAAAAAGAAGGCGACTGCCTGTAAACCCAAATGATGTGGGATACTGGAGTATAGACTGACCACATCGCAGCGCACCCACGTATAGTTGTCACACCACTGGAAATCATTTAGTTTATTAAGCAAATGCTTAGTGTCTCTAAAGCCGCGTACACACGTAGCCGTCTGTCCGACGTACTTAGTCTGGCGGACTTCCCACCAGACTGTCCGTTGGACTTTCCGAACGGGCTACTTGCCCACACACGGCACTTTTTCAGCGGACTAATACGGCGTACTAAGTTCGCCGTACTATCTGCCCTACTTTTGAAATGAACGGACTCGCCCACACACGCGGAGGAAAGTCCGCTCATTTCGAGCGCGTCTCCAGGTAGGCGGGGCCCGCGAAGGATACGTTGCTGGCCCCGCTGCCTGGTATGGACTTAAAGGGGAACCCCAATGCCGAAAAAAATCGGCATGGGGGTCCCCCCAGGTCCACATCAGACCCTTGTCCGAGCACGCTACCCGGCCGGCCAGGAAAGGGGGGGCGAGCGAGCGTCCCCCCTCCTGAGCCGTACCAGGCCGCCCCCCACCCCAAAGCACCTTGTCCCCATGTTGATGAGGATAAGGGCCTCTTCCCGACAACCCTGGCCGTTGGTTGTCGGGGTCTGCGGGCGGGGGGCTTATCAGAATCCGGGAGCCCCCTTTAATAAGGGGGCCCCCGGATACCGGCCTCCCACCCTATGTGAATGAGTATGGGGTACAATGTACCCCTACCCATTCACCTGTAAAATAAAGTACAAAAAAAAACACAACACACTTGTAGCTCTTTTACTAGCGGAGGAGCCCGGCTTTCTTCCTCGCCGCCGCCCTTCTTCCGACTTCGGGGGTCTTGTCCCCCTCTTCGGTTCTTCTGTCGGGCCACCGCGCCTTCTTCTAGCTCTTTTACAGGCGGTGGCCCGGTCTTCTGCCACCGCCGCCGCCTTCCGTTCTTCTGTCCTTCTCTTCTTCTTCTTCTTCAGATGTTGCCTCGCCGAGTCCTCCGCTCACAATGACGGGGACCGGGCACGCGGCGACTTATATAGGGACAAGGGGCGGGGCCCTTGCGGTGTCACAGTCCCGGAGAATGCTGGGACTGTCACCATGTGACATCAACCCATGTGACATCAACCCATGTGACATCAAACGAAGACCCAGCCCCTTGTCCCTATATAAGTCGCCGCGTGCCTGGTCCCCGTCATTGTGAGCGGAGGACTCGGCGAGGCAACATCTGAAGAAGAAGAAGAAGAAGAGAAGAACGGGCCACCGCCTGTAAAAGAGCTAGAAGAAGGCGCGGTGGCCCGGCAGAAGAACCGAAGAGGGGGACAAGACCCCCGAAGTCGGAAGAAGGGTGGCGGCGAGGAAGAAAGCCGGGCTCCTCCGCTAGTAAAAGAGCTACAAGAAGATAGCGAAGGAGTCCGGCGGGAAGACCCCCAAAGACGGAAGACCCCCGGAGCTGTGCAATAAACTATTTTAACCCTTGTGTGTTGTGTTTTTTTTTGTACTTTATTTTACAGGTGAATGGGTAGGGGTACATTGTACCCCATACTCATTCACATAGGGTGGGGGGCCAGTATCCGGGGGCCCCCTTATTAAAGGGGGCTCCCGGATTCCGATAAGCTCCCCACCCGCAGACCCCGACAACCAACGGCCAGGGTTGTCGGGAAGAGGCCCTTGTCCTCATAAACATGGGGTCAAGGTGCTTTGGGGTGGGGGGGCCGCGCGGCCGCCCCCCTTCCCCAAGGCACCCCCCATGTTGAGGGCACGCGGCCTGGTACGGCTCAGGAGGGGGGGCGCTCGCTCGCCCCCCCTTTCCTGGCCGGCCGGGTAGCGTGCTCGGACAAGGGTCTGATGTGGACCTGGGGGGACCCCCACGCCAATTTTTGTTCGGCGTTGGGGTTCCCCTTTAAGTACATACCAGGCGGCGGGGCCAGCGACGTCTCCTTCACGGGCCCCGCCTACCTGGAGACGTGCTCAAAATGAGCGGACTTTCCTCCGCGTGTGTGGGCGAGTCCGTTCATGTCAAAAGTAGGGCGGATAGTACGGCGAACTTAGTACGCCGTATTAGTCCGCTGAAAAAGTGCCGTGTGTGGGCAAGTAGCCCGTTCGGAAAGTCAGACGGACAGTCTGGCGGGAAGTCCGCCAGACTAAGTACGTCGGACAGACGGCTACGTGTGTACGCGGCTTAAAACTACTTTCTAAGTCCGCCGTACTTTCGGGTCAAAAAAGTATGCCGGAGGCTACACACGGGGGATTGTCCAGCGGACTTGAGTTTGCCGGACTTTTCCACCCGCTTCTTTAATCGTGTGTACGCGGCATAAGGTATCCAGGGAGATTCAAGACTAAAGGTTGTAGTTGACTGTCCATCCATTCACCCAAATCCTCATTGAGTGAACCTATGCCAGCAACAATAGGTCTACCTACCAGGTGGGTTAACCCCTTGTGAATTTTAGGTAGATGAAGGAACACTGGCATAATAGGACAGTCAGGGATAAGCAACTACTTTTCTCTTTCTGAGAAAAGAGGCCAGCATGAACTGCACCATCCAAGAGAGTAGACAAAGCTTTTCTAAAGGGAATTGTGGGATCAGATCTAAGTGGTTGGTATGTATATGTGTCTTATAATTGGCGTGAAGCCTCGTTCTTATATGTCTCTGAATCCAACACTACTACAGAACCTCCCTTGTCTGCATTCCTAATAACAATGCTATTGTCTGCTGTCAGTGTTTTTAAAACTAATCTCTCTGCATGGCTCATGTTCTGGGTGATTTGTCTCTTGCGGCAACTATGAGCTAGGTGAGTCAAGTCACCCTCCACCATTCATTTGTATAGATATATTTTTTATTACTTTTTTCATTCTTATTCACTGTTTATATATATATATATATATAAAATCTTTTCACTATTTATTTGTGCACAGATACTATATCTTTGTGCTTACATATTGTATGATCACAATTTGGTTTAGTTTGGGATTGATGGTTCTGCAACATGTGCTGAGACCTCACAATATTGGTGTCATCTGCCAGGACTGATTTTCACATGTTTTATCACAAATAGTATATATTTGTTAGCATTTTTAGTGATCATTAGCTATGAGTAAGCACTACCTTTAGTGTGAAACCCGTTAGCTGTTTTTAGTTGCTACATCTAACGATGCGGCCCAGTCGGCCACTGCATCAGTTATGCTAGCCCATGGCCTTTGAGCTTCCTGCTTTTTCTTATTCAGGACTTTCTGTAACCTGGCCTCACTCTACTTCTACTACACCCTAACCGGTCTGCAGTTCAATCCATCATTTGGATAAACTGCCTCATTTGTACAGGTGGGGCTTTCAACCTTTTTTTCAAGGCTCTCTGCATTCTGCTCATGTTTCAGCAAGCCTGCTTGTCTGATGGTCCTGTGCTGGATGTCCAGCTTGTCTTTAAGGGTCCAGAGGCCCCTCCTTGGGGGGGTAATGTCAGGATCACTTAAGTGCTAATCCCGTTAATGATTAAGCGCACCTGAAGTGTGTGAAACGCCTCTACCAGCACTCTGTTCCTGTAAGCATTTGGGATGTTCCAATAAAGAATTTTTATCAATTTGTGGAGTGCAGCCATTTCTTCTATTTTGAACACTTAAGGGCTCCTGCTTCTCATTCCAGCATCAGGGTTTTGGCTATTGCATTCTCCCAGTCTGTGTCCATCTGCAAGGTAATTGATATGGTCAGTCACCTGTTATAAGCATGCCAAATGCTCTGTCCCTTGCTTGTGATAGAGAAAGTGATACCTGCGTTGTTCCTGATTGAGCCCCCCATTTGTCTTCCCTGTTTTGCTAGTTTGGATTTCCCTGTGTATAACCTGGATTGGATATTGTACTTTTCCCTGGACTGTTATATAACCCCACTATCTGTCTGCTAACTGCAAGTAGTCTGTTTGCTTAGTTTGCATCTGCCCTGGCATGGTGGCCAGGCACTATAGCAGTGTGCATAAGTTCTGGGGACATCCAAGTATCGGTAGGCCTGCTTGCCTTAAGGGAAAGGAGGCTGCTATAGGTGAAGCACACAGTAGCTAGCTATAGTGTCTGACATCCTGAATTTGGGTAGACGCGACACATACCTGTTGACTTACTATATGCATTCATTCAACAAATAAAACATTAACAAACATGACAAATGTTTCCCAAAGCACAGGCCAGTTCTTGGTTAAGTTTGCCTCAGACTTCAGAATTAGGAATTGAATGAGAGATAAGTCACTGCAGAGTCATTTCAGCCATGCATAAATTTTACCTTGAGCTATTGAGGCCAGTAGCCAACATGTTTTTTTTTCTTCAAAAGGCTGTAAATATATTTGGAAAAAGTGAAAAGGAGCAATTAAAAAGCTTTATCATTGCTCAGTTATACACCTCTTATATTGCTGCCTCCTTTCTTCTGCACACGTATGACTCTTTTTTTGTATCTGCACCTGTGGCAACTCCTGCACCTTCATCCAATGTTCCCACGCCCAGAAAATAAACCAAATTTTTACACCTACTTCCTTCTTTCTCTGGAAGAGTCCTTTGCGGTTACTTGGGGAGTTTTAGTTAACATTATAAAGAAAATGTATTTTGTGTGACATTAAAGCACACTACAGATTTGAAAACCAGATATGTGCAAAAGAATATACATTTAGCAAAAAGGTAGAAAGATCTAATTTAGTAATATTGTTGCTGTGGCGGTTTAATTCTCTTTCTACTCACATAATGCTTGACATTTGATTGTATCGCTTCATGTACACAGCCGTGCAGGGTCCATACAGCATGTGTAGCCTGAGTATATACTCTCTTTGGACCCCAAGCCACCCATTGAGATGAATTAGATTAGATGTGGCTGTATGCAACTGTGCTCCAGGGATTGCATAAAGCACCTGCACCCGCACAGACATACAGTATGCTCTGGAGGCCACCATCTTTGAGTATTTTACATGTGGGCAGATGTACATCAGGTCTCTGCCTGGTTTTTAGGACCTGGCAGAGACCTACAGCACATCTGCACACCTGCAGTGCATTTCCACACGTGTGTGCACATTTGCACACATGCAATTTGTGCAATTTGCGGGGCTTTTTGAGCATGTCTGGAAATTCCCCGTGCATGCACAGATGTGCCACAGGTCTCTGCCATATCCTAAAGACCTAATGTACATCTGCACATGCACAAAATTAAGCACTCAGCCGTAAAATTGTGGGGCATCTTAGGAGGCATCGGGGAATTTCACTTAGGGATAAAAAAGTATTCTAAATCTGAATAACAAAATTCTGGCATAGGCTTCAAAGCAGTTAAAAAAAGGTGGAAAACATTTTTGTTCAAAATGGAACAACATCCAATCATTTAAGAGGGGGGTAAGGAAAGCTAAAGTTCACCTTTAAACAGTAAACATTGTTAGAAACAAAAAAATGCATTGCCAGCTGAATTCCTTGCACGCCCTGAATGCCTTGCTAATCCTCGTAATAATGCTTTTTCTTTTGTTTTATTTACTCCCTTTAAAAACACGTGAAAGGGTGCAGGTACATATCTTGACTGTGGAACAATCTCTCTTTATTTTTAGTTTTTGTTTTAGTTTGATTCAGTGGGAAGGAGGTCCCTGGGATGGGCCAAAGCTTTATATATAAAAAAAACTAAGGAAGTAGTGACTGAGCAACTGATGAAGCAGACAAACAACTCGTACAACTAGTACTCACACTCGTACAACAAAATGTAAGTAGCAAACATGATTATTCTTTACAGACATAACTGTTTACCAAATCAAAGGAGATGGGAATAATCCAATAGACAGACAGTATCTACTCTGTTATGCAAAAAAGAGGGGAAAAGGGATTGGCACTCTGCATGAAGCACATGGGTATAAAGAATTAAGATTATTATATAAATGAACATACAAACAATGAGTAAGTGTATATCCAATACAATTATAACTGGTACAATTCATAAAAAAAAAAGAAAATCTATATATATATATATATATATACACACACACAATATAGACGGGTTGCCACATGATTACAACCGATTAATATAAAAAATTATGCATACTGACAGGTGTATGTCTTTTTTGACATATAAATCAGGATTGAGGCAATTGACCTTACCATGTCACCGTCTCATATAAAGTCCCAACTGTTCTCCTTTTTCTTCTCTACTCTGTTATTCACATATAGTTCATAGGATCTCTGTTTTCACCTTTGACTTCCACTACTTCATACAAAACACGAAAAAAGTGAAAGCATTTATTCATTAAAATGATTGACAATGGGTGAATAAGAAACAGCATGTACTATTAATAACATGCTAATCTTCATAGAGAA
This sequence comes from Lithobates pipiens, assembly GCF_037356315.1. NCBI lineage: Eukaryota > Metazoa > Chordata > Amphibia > Anura > Ranidae > Lithobates > Lithobates pipiens. The sequence goes on along the minus strand of NW_027507686.1, from coordinate 84,304,276 downwards.
AAAGAGAGTCTGAGAAATAAATTACAGCATATAGTATAGTATAGTAATGAATAAGCGCAGCGTTGCTGTGTGAAATGCTTCTACCTTTACCTGTTTGCCTGTCCTGTGGTGTTATTCATGTTACCAGAGCTGTCTTAATGAGTGGGCACTGCCCAGGACCCCCAACTGCATGGGGGAGCCCTGCACTTTCCCCAAAGCAGCTGGTCCTTGAGCCCACCCTGCCCCGAAATTGAGGGCCCCATGATGGCACTAAGAGTGATGGATACACAGGGGAGGCAGGCTGGCAGTGGTGCGCCACGCTGTGCAGAATGATACCTATTATTTCACAGGCAGCAGGGAAGGGAAGGGCTGGAGCGCCAATGATGCTCTGATCCTGCCCCATGAAGCTTGAATGCTCGGGACTCAGAGGCTGTGGGGTAGGAGCTGGAGTGGGAGCTGCTGAGTCGGCAGCACTGAGAGTCCACCTGTGGAAGTAGCATTGTGGATGGTGTCATAGTGAGCCCAGCTGTCCAGCACTGTTTGTACTGAAGGGCTTGGAATGCCCAGAGGGATGCTCCCTCCTCCGCCCCTCCTTCTGCCTGCTTGATTGGTATAAGTGAGCCCAGTGCTGGAGGTGGACACATAGCCAAAAGTTTACATGCACTGTATCTCCACTGGAAAAGGGAGTACTAGATGGATAATGCTGGGGGGATATCAAGGGTGTATGGGGGTAAAAATGCTTGGGGTAGCTTGGGTGGCTATATTGCTAGAGGTATCAGGGATGTAGAGGCCATAGTGGGGTATCAGCGATGTAGTGAGGTCACAATCACAGTAGAGGGATCAGAATGCTGGGGGTATATCTGGGGTGTAGAGGGGTCAGAGTCCTGGGGGGATATCTGGGGTGTAGAGGGGTCAGAGTGCTGGGAGTATATCTGGGGTGTAGAGTGGTCAGAGTGCTGGGGTGATATCTGGGGTGTAGAGGGGTCAGAGTGCTGGGAGTATATCTTGGGTGTAGAGGGGTCAGAATGCTGGGGGGATATCTGGGGTGTAGAGTGGTCAGAGTTCTGGGGGTATATCTGGGATGTAGAGGGGTCAGAGTTCTGGGGGGATATCTGGGGTGAAGAGGGGTCATAGTGCTGGGGGGATATCTGGGGTGTAGCGGGGTCAGAGTGCTGGGGTGATATCTGGGGTGGAGAGTGGTCAGAGTGCTGGGGGTATATTTGGGGTTTAGAGGGGTTGGTGTCCTGGGGGATATAGGGGCCATAGTGCTGGGGAGGCATCAATCTAGAAAATATATTATATGCACAGGACAGCTTTGTTACTTTATGTATGTAGTATTTTCCCACTGTTTCTTTGCTGTACACAATGATTGCTCATGTAGTTAAAGTGGAGCTCCACCCAAAAGCGGAAGCTCCACTTCTCTGCCTCCTACCTACTTGATGTCTGTATACCTGCGCTGTCTCCATTGTAGGGGCCCCAGAGCATTACTTTGCTCAGGGGCCCATGATGCTATTAAGACGGCCCTGCATGTTTCAGATTTTACAATAAAGAGATTCATCACTACCTCGGTGTGCAGCCATCCATTCCTTTTATCCAAATTGCACGGCCGGTGAGCCGAGGCTAGCACCCCTGGGAGGAGTCCATTCCCCAGCCTACCTGGTTCCATCACTCACCTGGAGCGGCATTTTCTTTTCCTATTGCTAGTATAGAGGTGCTACTGGACTTGACAGTGACATCAGAAGGATTAATAATAAACACATTGGAGGTTTTATATCACGCTCTAGTTCTTGTGATCCTATTCAGCCCTGAAGAAAGGGGACCTTGGTAACCTTTGAAATGCACTAGTTTCAGTTGGCGATTACATAAAGGCTTATTCTTTATGCCATTATGCAATTTATTATTTGTTTCCCTAGGGACCATTCACAAATGTCTTAGGAAGAATAGAGCTGCCAGTCTACTACAACTTCAATTTCATTAATTTATAAATAGGCGTGGTTTTACAGGAGACATATCATTATCCTAATGTAATCTATGTCACTTTAATGAAACATACTGTATATAAGAGAGCTGTAGTCATGAGACTAAAGAAATTCAAAAGTAAACTTTTGCTACTGGGCACTTAAACCCCTCTCCTGCCCAGACCAATTTTCAGCTTTCAGTGCTCTCACACTTTGAATCAGTGGCGTAACTAGAACCTTCAGGGCCCCGATGCAAGAAACCATGAAGGGCCCCCCTGAACCCCAGCCAGGGCCCTTCCCTCCAAGTTCGGCGGTGGACCTCCAGGGCGTGGTCACAGCTATGACTACTGGCATCAGTAGTTTTTTTTTTTTTTTTTTACTTTTAGGTGCCCCATTGGGGGACTGTCCCTAGGCAGGATGGGGTCCCTGTCCCCAGAAGAGATGAGGTCCTTTTCTCCAGGGCAGATGAAGTTACTACCCCCAGGTGAGAAGGGGTCCCTGTCCCCAGGGGAGATGGAGGTCCCTGTCCCCACGTGAGAAGGGGCCCCTGTCCCCAGGGGGAGATGGAGGGAGTATGTAATGGTGTGTGGGGGATGGGGTCCTCTCACTCACCATGATCAAGCTGCAGGCCGTGCACTAATCCATGTTGGCCTGGGCTCCATCCAGTGTGCTGGATGGGTGATCAGCATATCTCCCAGAAAGACCTTTCATCATCTGTGTATGACGGGGGAGGAGGGGGGCTGGCAGACAAGCCTGCAGTGTCCTCTGGGGGGCTCTCATAGGGCTGCACTGCATCTGTGTGCTTAAAGTTTGTTTACTCGGGAGAAGTATGCAGTGCAGTGTGGGCCGGACTCGAAGGGGGGGGCGGACTCTGGCTGGGGAGAACAGACATCGGACTGAGCGGCAATGCATGGAGCAGGAGAGGGGTACTCTCAGGAGCCAGCCGAGGACACAGGTCATGCGGGTAATGCACAACTAAAGAGCAGCCAGTGCGATAGTCGAGCATGGAGCTCTGCTAGTCACCCTCCACTTCCAGCCACCCGTGTGCATGGTGCACTGGTACCCCTAGCTGCCTATGCTGCTGCCGGCCATATGTAGAGGGGGCTGCATGGGCCCCCTGCAGCACAGGGCCCAGTTGCGGTTGCGACTGCTGCACCCCCTATAGTTACGCCCCTGCTTTGAATGACAATTACTCAGTCATGCAATACTGTACCCAAATTATTTTTTTGTCCTTTTTTTCATAGAAATAGAGCTTTCTTTTGGTGGTATTTGATCACCTCTGGGTTTTTATTTTTTGCGCTTTAAATGAAAAAACACTGGAGATTTGAAAAAAAAAAAAATTCTTAGTTTCTGTGATAAAATTTTGTGAATTATTATTTTTTCTTCATAAATTTTGCCCACAATTTATATTGCTACATATCTTTGGTAAAAATAACCCAAATTAGTGGATATTATTGGGTCTTTGTGAAAGTTAGAGTCTACAAGCTGTGGTGCAAATCATAAAAAAATTGATCACATCTGATGTACTGGTGGCCTATCTTATTTCTTGCAAACCGAACAAGCCAGGAAATTACAAATACCCCCCACATGACCCCTTTTTTGAAAGCAGACATTCCAAGGTATTTAGTAAGATTCACGGTGAGGTTTTTGATGTTGTAATTTTTTCCCACAATTCTTTGCAATATGAAGATTTTTTTTCCCACAAAATTGTCATTGTAATAGGTTATTTCTCTCACATGGCATGAGTATACTACAAATGATGCCCCAAAATACATTCTGCTACTTCTTCTAAGTATGGCGATACCACGTGTGGGACTTTTTTACAGCCTAGCCACATAGAGAGTCCCAACATGCAGGGAGCACCATCAGGTGTTCTAGGAGCATAAATTACACATCTAACTTGTTGACTACCTATTACACTTTTGAAGCCACTGGAGCACCAGGACAATGACATGTGACACTGATGTGGCACTGGTGACAGAGGGCACTGATATGTGGCACTGATGACACGTGACACTGATGTGGCACTGATGATCAGTGTTGGGCAACTTACATTAAAAAAGTAATTAGTTAAGTTACAACTTACTTCTCCCAAGGATTAATTGCATTAGTAACTCGGTAACTACATTGGAAAAGTAATAGTTACTCAGCAAAGTAACTGTGACAGGGGTGGCAGCGGTGGTACTTGAGTGGTGGCAGCGGTGGCACTTGGGGGGGGTGGCAGTGGTGGTGGTGTACCTGAGGGGGTGGCAGTGGTGGTGGTGCACAGTACTTGGGGGGGTGGCAGCGGTGGTACTTGGGGGGGGGTGGCAGGCAGCAATGTTACTTGGGGGGGTGGCAGTGGTGGTGGTGTACAGTACTTGGGGGGGTGGCATCGGTGGTGGTGCCATCGTCTCCCACCACCACATCTGCCTCTTACTGATCCCATCCTCCACCACCACTGATCTCATCCCTATCATATCCCCCCCCATCACCTCTGTTGTAGAAGTGATGGTGGGTGGGTAGGGATGGGATCAGTAAGAAGCAGAGGTGGTGGAGAACTTGGGATGGATCGATTGCACTGCAATTTGAATCATCAGATAGTCACTTACTTGAATGCCTCCAGGGATGCCTTTCCTCATGGGGAGAGAGAGACCCTCCCCTTCACTCAATTGGTGTCAGCTGGTCAGCTGACTTCATTTTTCAGTGTCCACCCGCCTCCCTACATCCTCTCTCTGGATAGGCGGGGCGGGATGGGGTGGTCTAGACAGTCTCTCTGAGTCTCAGCCTCTTCTCAGCTCAGTGGGCGAAAGCCCCCCTCCCCATGGCGAAACGAACGGCCAGGCAGCGCGGCCATGGCGGTAGATGTAGTTGAGGTAACGCTGCCCAAGTAATGGGAACTGAGTTACCATGAGGCGAAGAGTAATCAGTTTGATTTCTCGTTACCCTCTAAATTAACTGCGTTAAGTAACTCCGTTTATTTTAACTGAGTTACTTACATCACTGCTGATGATAGATGGCACCAATAAATGGCACTGATGGCACATGACACTGATCTGGCACTGATGAAAGATGGCACTAATACGTGGCCCTGATGACACGTGACACTGATATGGCACTGTTGACAGATGGCACTGATACGTGGCACTGATGGCACGTGACACTGATGTGGCATTGATGACAGGTGGCACTAATTAATGGCACTGATGACACGTGACACTGATAACAGATGACACGTGACACTGACAGGTGGCACTGGGGACAGGTGGCACTGTCAGGTACTGTGGGCACTGTGTTTTATTTAGTGTTCACTCAAGTTGCAGCACAGATGCTCTCCCTCCTCACATGCGGTCTCTGTGTGAGGAGGGAGAGCCGGCAATGAGAGACGATTTCATGCTTACATATGAGATCCACTGTGATTGGCCATTTAACACGATCTGTGATTGGCCAAGGGACACGGCCAACACAGATTTTCCCTGTTGCACGACTGCGGTGGCGAGTGTGGAACAAGTAAACAGGAGTACATCCAGGGACACCCTCCCGGCAATTAAGCGCCGCGCTGTAGCCATCTTTCGAGTGGTTAAGGTGACATCTATGTGAACAATTATTCTGCACAGTACAGAAATGGTGGAAGAACACAACATATAAAAACATTAGGTGATGAAATTGTCCCATACAATATATTACGTGTTTACGCACCTTTTAAGCTTGTACACGCTTATGTGCCTTTTTGCTCCAATATGCAAATATACACAAGGTCTTTTGAAAACATTTTATTCAGGATCTTTTTGTCAACAAGATCTTGAGTAAGAACATCAGTATGTCCCTGTGCAACAGACCTATATACAGTTATAAAAATAATTTAAAAAAAAATTATAAAAAAATAAGTATATGTAAAAAATGTAAACAATTATGCATGATTAATAAAAACATGATTAATAAAAACATAGTACCACCATCATTAAATGAAAAAAAAAGAGGAAATGATTTCACGCATTAAAAGACATACAAAAAATCATGGAGTCTAAAGCTGAAATCCATTAAAAGTCAGTTATGAATATTTCTATGTATTAATATGAATGTGCATAAGTGAATAATAAATAAAAACATGCATAAATAAATGTCCTAATGGGAACTGTATGGAAAATGCATTACAATATATCAAATAAAATCTAAGAAAATTCCAAGCTCAACTTACCGACCAGCCTGCAACCAACCGAATTATCCTGGCTAACAGTATGCATTAAAAACAGGGGTCTGGTTCGCACACATTTGCAAATACATGTGTAAGCTGCAGAACCACTTCACAGCACCCCAGTATTATCTGCAGTCCTAACTCTATTTGAGAGCCTTCACAGTGGAAGCATATGCATTATAATGGATATAGAGGGCAGGTGAGCCTAGAGGGAGCCCAACCCTCCTTAAAGGTACAGGAGTGCAATGGACACCCAGCATATAGCACAATGGCAGCAAAGGTGTCCAATGCATCTCCTCACCAGTATTCCAATAGTACAAACAAATGGCTACTGCCCCCCCCCCCCCATAACTGGCCTTTGCAGCAAGGAGCACATGAAAGGGCGATGCATGTCAAACAAAACCAAGAAAAAACCCCAACTCCACTTTCCAACCTGCAACCAACCAAATTGTCCTGTCTTAGCCCTTCTACACACGGTCGGACATTCCAACGGAAAATGTCCGATCGGACCGTGTTATTGGATAATCCGTGTGTGGGCTCCATCAGACTGTTTCGGTCGGAATATCCGACCGACAAAGTTTTAGAGCTGGGCTATAAAATTTTCCAACAACACTTTGTCCTATCGTTTGTAGAGAATTCTGATCGGACAAAGTGCCACACATGGTCTGATCAAATTCCTAGACCAAAGCTATTGGCTACTAGCCTGAACATAGTCCCGTCGTAACTAAATAACGGCACCACGTTCTGAACGATCGGATTTTTCGACAACTTTGTCCGACCGTGTGTATGCAACACAAGTTTCGCACAATATCTGATGGATTTTGTTGTCGGAATATCCGACCGTGTGTACAAGGGCTAACAGTATGCATTGAACATATTTGCAAATACTTGCGTAAGCTGCAGAGCCACTTCACGGAAACCTGGTATTATCTGCAATCCTAACTATTTGAGAGCCTCCATAGTGGAAGCACATGCATTATTATGGATGGATAGAGGGCAGGTGAGTATACTATATTATACTCTTAGTGCACTATACATTTGTTCGCTGCCAGGTCCCTATGTAGTATGAACCTGACAGCGGTGGGTTCACATATAATCCTATGTCTGCAACCAAAGCACATTAAATCCCCCCCCAAAACATTTTGAGGCTCCCCCCCCACCCCCACGTATATGCACGTAGGAACGTAAACGCTTGTGTCGATTGCACGTATGCCCGAGTGACAGAAATAATTCTAGCACAAGACCTCATTCGGAACACTAAACTGATGAACTATAGGGGGCTTTTGAAGCATAGCCTCTAGAAAATATAGGGTACTGAAGTTTGTCACCATTTCCCTGGCCCACACAAATTTAAGGTTTGCCATGTTGGGTATCTATTTAATTGGTGCAACCTCCTCTTTTATATTTTAGCAAAAAATTGGGTAATTTAGTAGTTTGTTTGCTCTAAAATTCACTAATGCCGTGTACATCATACATGCTAGGGGGAGTACAACTGGGGAAATCCATAGTGGAGAAGGATCTGGGGGTTTTGGTAGATCATAAGCTCAATAACAACATGCAATGCCAAGCTGCTGTTTCCAAAGCGAGCAAAGTATTTTCTTGTATTAAGAGAGGTATGGACTCCAGATAGAGAGATATAATTTTGCCCCTGTTCAAATCATTAGTCATCATCAGTAATCATTAGACCTCACCTGGAATATGCAGTTAAGTTTTGGGCATCAGTTCTCAAGTTCTCAAAAAGGATATCGGGGAACTGGAGAAAGTGCAGAGAAGGGCAACCAAACTGATAAGAGGCATGAAGGAGCTCAGCTATGAGGAAAGATTAGAGGAACTAAATTTATTCACTCTTGAGAAGAGGAGAATAAGGGGGGATATGATCAACATGTTCAAATATATAAGGGGTCCATATAGTGAACTTGGTGTTGAGTTATTCTCTGTACGGTCCACCCAGAGGACACGGGGGCACTCTTTACGTCTAGAGGAAAAGAGATTTCATCTTCAAATCCGAAAAGGCTTCTTCACAGTAAGGCCGCGTACACACGGGCGGACTGTCTGCCCAACTTAGTCCGCTGAACAGTGTTTCAGCGGACAATCCGCTCGTGTGTGGGCTTCAGCGGACTTTTTCAGCGGACAGTCTGACGAACAAAGTCTTACGGAATTTCCGTAAGACAGTCCGTTCAAACTTGGTTTTGTCCGTCCAAACTTGGTTTCAGCGGACAGTCCGCTCGTGAGTAGGCAAGTTGGACGGACTAAGTATGGCGCATGCTCAGAAAGGGTTTACACGGCCGAAGGTTGCATTGCAGTGTATAGGACGTCGTTTTTCTAGTCCCGTCGTACGTGCTGTACACGTCATCACGCACGCTTTCAGCGGACTGTCTGCTCATCGTGTGTGGTCAAGTCCGTTCATGCTAATTTTGAACGGACTGTCTGTCGGATTGTCTGCCGAACTTAGTTGGGCAGACAATCCGCCCGTGTGTACGCGGCCTAAGAGCTCTGAAAATGTGGAATAGACTCCTGCCAGAGTTGGTTCTGGCAAGCTCAGTAGATTGCTTTAAGAAAGGCCTGGATACTTTCCTGAATGTACATAATATAACTGGGTACTAACATTTATAGGTAAAGTTGATCCAGGGAAAATCCGATTGCCTCTTGGGGGATCAGGAAGGAATTTTTTTCCCCTGCTGTAGCAAATTGGAGCATGCTCTGCTGGGGGTTTTTTTTGCCTTCCTCTGGATCAATTGTGGGCATAGATTTTGGGTATATTGGATTGTACAATTATTTTTTATTTTATTTATTTGTTTTTAAGGTTGAACTGGATGGACTTGTGTCTTTTTTAACCCTGACTAACTATGTAACTATGTACACACGGCCGGACTTTTTGACAGCAAAGGTCAGACAGAACGAATCCGTCGGGCAATTCGACCATGTGTGGGCTTCATCGGACCTTTGGTTTCGAAAAATCAGACGGACTTTAGATTTAGAACATATTCCGGTCGAAAAATCAGTTCTTCTGTATGCTAGTCCGATGGACGAAAACCGACGCTAGGGCAGCTTTTGGCTATGAACTTCCTTATTCTAGTCCAGTTGTATGTCATCATGGTCGAATCCATCTGACTTTGGTGTGATTGTGTGTAGGCGTGAAGTCCATGTTGGCAAAACTCAGTTGGAACTCTGTCGAAAAGTCCTTTGGAGTTCAGTCCGATGAAAAGTCCGGCCATGTGTACACGGCATAAGTGTATTGTTTGTGGTAATATTGTGTGACATAAAAAATTGGAACTACCACTATTTTATTCTGTAAAGTGTCTGCTTTCATAAAGTGTATAATATTTGGGGGATTTGTGTAATCTTCAGGCCTAAAATGATTTTTTTTTAAACCTTTTTTTTAACAAATTTGTAACCTCTTCCCATATAGTCAAATGACAGCCGCAAGGTGGCTCTCTTATCCTGTCATATGACATCCTCAGCTTCCCGGCCGCTACGGGGCACGTGCGTGTGGGGCCCACTGCACAGCAAGTCCCTCCCCCAGACAGTCCCACAGATCACACCGCACGCCGGCAGGACTCCACCACCACTTCACTTGAGTGGGCGATGCCACACTGGCTAGATCTACATCTCTCTCTACACAGAACACAGGAGGGACTGGAGCTAAGAGGCTGAGCCGAGGCCCAGTCCATCCCATCGGGGCTGAGGGAGGGAGGGACTCAGTATGTCAGAGAGCAGCAGGTTCAGAAAAAAGTCTGTGGTGGCCACAGCGGACCCTGCAAGGACCGGTCACAAACACCATTGTCTACGTGTGGACACCTTGTCGATCCCATACGCAGCCCAGTGGCGATCAAGGAACGCCGCCGGCATGGGGATTGTACCCTCAGTTCAAAATTCTATTTACCTTGCTGCTTCAACACATGTACACCAGAGCTTTTTGGGTTAATAAAATAAACAAAAACATTTTTTTTTATCTAACATTGTCTCTCATTGCTGCTTTAAAACCCCAAGGAGAATCTATTGTATATTTTGTATAATTCTATTTGGGGTGTGCAGCCAGCTCAAAATTTGTATTCTTTATGCACTCCCTTTTTTACATTTAAGGAATTATCTTGATGTTCCTGCTAAGTTTATACAATAGTTGGACATTTTCATTTTTAATAGGTACTTAGACCTCAAAATCACTCCTAGAGATTTGCACATCCTCAAACATGTGTTTTTTTTAGAGGATGATCTGACCAAAGATTGGGACGAATTAGCTGAGTTTTGTATCAATAAATTTATTAAACTCATTATTCAACATTGTGAAGACAATTCATTTCTTATCTTAGCAATGTTTCCTATTTGATTGCTGCACTTTGAAAGAATAGAACTGCTAAATATGAGCATTATATCAAAGGAAAGTTAGGAAAATATAAATGAGATGTGGAGTTCTTCCAAACAATATCCACCTCCTCCTATGACAGTGATTCCCAACTAGGGTTCCTCCAGAGGTTGCTAGGGGTTCCTTCAATATTGGGCCTTTTCTGCCTCTCGGATAAGTTCCCACTGACACCATTGATCTTTTTAGCTATCTGTAAGGAGGTAATTCTTACCAATGACCATAGGCAGAGGCGGCTCTTTAATTAGGCAAATTAGGCGATCGCTTAAGGCCTCGCGCTCACAGGGGCCTCGCGACCGCACAATTTGCCTACTGAAGAAAGGGGAGCACTGCCGTAACTTGGGCAGCTGGTGGACCCGTGCTGTCCCTGGGTCTGATGCCACAGCCGGCTGCGGGAGTCGGGACACTACTAGCAGCGCTGCCTGCCTGCACTGAGGGGGAATCGCTGCAGCGGTGAATAATTACAGGAACCATGCCCTTCATCTGTGTCCGTCCAGCAGATGAAAGCTTTAAAGATCCGCCCCCCACCCTTCCGCGCAGGACGGACACTGATACAAGGCACCATGGTCCCTGAATTGCTCCCCTGCAGCCTCATCTCGGCCAAAGCCTCGTGTCAGGCAAAGCTTTCTTCTCTGCCCGACACATCACATCATACTGCTGATGCAGACAGCAGGACCTGCGGGCAGCGGTAGCGGGACTCGGGAGCCCTGGAAGAAGTACACACACAGTGAGTAGAGGGCTGTGTGTGATAGAGGTGGAGGCTGGGCGGGACTATGGGACTACAATCACCAGCATGTCTACGAAGGAGGAGCACTTATTGTGGGGCTGGGGGTGAAAGCATGGTATATAAGTCCCATTTGAAGTGTAGGTGAGAGCACATGTGTCTGGATGGCAGGAGGAGGAGCTCAGAACACCCTGATTTTTATCTGCAAACAGTGGTGGCTGGTGTTTTCTTTGGGGGGGGGGGCTGGCAAACAATCCACCCCCCGCCAGCCCCCTGTCAGGTCGCAGATGGCACAGTGGGTCCCCCCAAGTTCAGGGGCGGCACCCACCGCCCCCGTTAGTCAGGTTAGTCAGTCAGGGCTTGCACTTACCCCATATAGCGAGCTTCTCTTCCCCCCTGTTCCCCAGTGTCTCCTCCCTCCTCCTCCTGTCGGCCGATCGGATCTCATCTTCATTCGGCCAATCGAGTGACGGGTCTCATGGCCTGCTTCCTGATTGCCCGGGAGGACAACTGGGTGGGCTTGGAGCGCAATGCTCTGCACCCCAACATCACCTTTTTTTTAAGCCTATTAGAGCCTCCAGCTCTAATCATGGGAATCCATTCTTTCAGCGCCCTGTATGTGGATCAGGGGGCCGGGCACATAGATAGGGAGGGCGGCACCCATGAGCGCAGAGACAGTCTTCCACTGTCTACGATCCTACAGTACAACACTGCCCACCTATCCTAATTATCACGTCAGCCCCTCCCCCTCTTCTCCTTCTACCTACCCTCCCCTCTATCCCCCCTCCCTGTGCCCTCTAACCCTCCTATCCCCCCTTCCCCCCCATTATTTCCATCACCCCTCACTTTCTCTTCTCTTCTCTCCTTCCTCCCCCCTCCTCTCTCTCCCCCTCCCTCTCTTTATCATTCCCCCTATGTCTTCTCTCCTCCCTCCCCATTTTCTTTCCCTCTGTCCTTTCTGCCTCCCTCCCCCTGTCCACTCTCTCCTTTCCTCTCCCCCTCCCTCTCTTATCTCCCCCCTCCCTCTCTCCGCTCTCCTCTCCCCCTCTCCTCCCCCCCCCCCCTCCCCCCCTCCTCTCTCTCTATCTATACCCTCCCCCTCCCCTCCATCTGTCCACACTCTCCTCTACCCCCTCCTTCCTCTCTCCCTTCCCTCCCTCTCTTTGTCCCCCCCATTCTCTCTCTGCCCTTTCTCACTCCCTCCCCCTCTCTTTCCTTCCCCTTTGTCCTCCCCCACCTTCTCTCTATCCTCTCGCCCTCCCTCTGTCCGCTCTCTTCTCCCCCCTCTCTCTATCCTGTCCCCCCTCTCTCTCTCTCTCTCTCTCTCTCTCTCCTCTCCCCCTTCCCTCTCTGTCCTCTCTCCCTCCCTTCCCTGCCCCCCCGCTCTCCCCCCGTCCTTTCTCCCCATCCCCTCACTATGTTCTCTCTCCCCCTCCTTTTGTCTTCTTTTCCCTACCCATATCCTCTCTACACCCCTTCCTCTGTCCTCTCCCCCCTCCCTCCTCCTCCTCCTCCTCCAGGGTCATGTACTGTGTAAAGACCACTGCCCTCTACACCAGAAGCCTGGGGTCTCATGGGCACTATGAACAGTGAGATCCAGAGGGGTGGCCAGGATACTTAGAGTTAGTTCAGCTTTTAATTTTTTGGGAAAAGGTGAACTTTAAGCCATCCAAACTATCTCAGGGCATAAAAAAGGCCCTATAGGTGTTGCATTCCTGTTACCTACCTGGGGGAACATTCAGGAGACCTGAGCCCCCAAAAACTCTATCATATACAGATCTAGACTAGCCAGAGGAAGTGGTAAGGCTCCAAAGGTTGTTATTGGCTTATCACTTTGATGGATGGCCTCCTTTACCAGTAGGGTGGAGAGGGCAGGCCCAAGCATTCTACAACAGTGGCTGGTAAAGATTTGCATAACGTCACCACTCCAGGCTTTACCATCCATTGCCAAGCGCTCTCTCCTCTCCCCTGCAGCCACTAATGACTGACACGGGGGATCATGTGACCAGACCAGAGCTAAAAGTCCATGGGTTAGGGGGGCGTAAATTACTTGCCTTGCCCCAGGCGCTGACAACCCATGCTATGCCACTGGTGGAGAGAGCCCAGCATTGGGAAGAAGGATGGCGCTGCCACCTTGAGCTGTCAATATTATCTTTGTGCCACTCACAAATGGTGGTCTGCTGACAAGACACACCCAGCTGAGAGCAGAGCACAGCCTGGGAAAGGGAAGGATGGTCTGGGTGAGCTCGCCGGTGAGATATGATCCAATACCATACTGGAATCCTTGAGGACTGGCCATGGATGGGTTGCCATCAGTTAATTTTATACTGTACATTGCAATGTAGTATTACATTTTTATTGCTTTAATTATTCTTCCCTTTATGGACGTGAGTGGGGCCTCATGTCTAATTTTTGCCTAAGGCCTCACAAAGCCTAGAGCCGCCTCTGACCATAGGTATAAGGACCATTCTTCCCACTGACCATCACACTACTGTATCATGGGTTGTAGGTTTATAAATGTTAGCAGGGGTTCCCCCAAGACTGGAGAACTATATCAAGGGTTCCTCTGGGATGAAAAGGTTGAGAAAGACTGTCTTATAAGCTTGAACCCTGAAACCCCATACAAACTATCAGTTTTTCTGCTGATTTTTTTCCTTCAGATTTACCAAAACCATATAATATGAGTTCAAACCTTAGGAGTTTCAATTTGTATGAATCAGGCAGGCCCTTGCACTACATGGTTTTGGTAAATCTGGAGGAAAAATCAGCAGAAAATCTGATAGTGTGTATGGGGCTTAAACCTAACTTCAGTATAGGCAATATGACAAAATTTAAGCTATAACCATTATCAGGTTGTGGACAGTTAGCTTATCCACCATTTTCACGTTCATGCCCAGACCTTCAAAGAAGATCCCAAGATATTATGATGTCCACAGGAGGGGTCTCCCATCCTGGTCGGGCATCATATGATGTCCTGGGCTTCCTGCCTATTTAGGGGGCGTGTGCTAGTAATAGAGCTAGGATGTGGATCGGTGTTTTTAAACACACAAATCCACATCCAGTGAGGCCCGGAGTGCATGACTGCAAGGAAACTAACGGAGGGCCGGGCATGACAGGGATGTATAAGGGCAGCAGGGGGTTAATTGGGAGGTAGGCAGAGGCCAGTAGGAGGAGCTGGGAGAGTCTGCTGTATGGAGGGGGCGGAGCCGTATAAAAGGTGGAGGGGGCGGAGCTGAATTCAGCCCGACGGAGGAGAACCAGAGAGGAGGCAGTTGTTTCGCTGCTCCTCTGAAGATGTCTGAAGTGGATCGGCTGTTGGCGGACCTGCGGCGTCAGGCGGAGGAGCGTGGACCGGACTGGCTGCGGGCTCGGATCGGTGGACTGGCGGGATCGGTCGGATCGGACGGAGCAGACGTTCGGAGGGGTGAGGTGCTGCCGCGCGCGCAGAGGTCTAGGCCTCCGGCGCGTTTTTCTCCCGGGCCTCGTTTAGTACGCAGCCCTGGGGAGGATCGTTCCCTCCCACCGGCGAAGAGGTCCCAGGGGACTTTGGGGGGTGCTGAGCGGTCTTCACGCCGCGTACCCGGGGGGGGAGGGGCGGGGGGGCCGGCCTCGTGGACGGCGGGCGGCCATCTTGCCTGCGGGGGGGGTGATGTTGTTATTGCTGCTGGACGCTCTGCTGTGGGGGGGAGGGCGGCTCGGGATGGCTCTGCTGTGGCTTCAGATGCTCGGGACAGGGGGGGTTGCCGGGCCCGGGCAGGTACGAGGATCGCCTGCGGGCTGCTCTTCTCATCTTGGATCAGGGAGCGCCCGGGGGTCTGCTGCTCAGGGGGCTGGCAGGGCTGGTCCGCATCGCCATGCTGCCGTGGATGGATCGGCCGTGAGTGAGGCTGCTCCCCTGCGGGCTACTACGTCGGCCTCTGGGGTCTCTTCCCCCGGGGGGCTTACACCCCCGCCTACGTGGGGACCGGATGATCGCTCGGAAGGGGAGGTCTCGGACGAGGACGAACTGCCGGGTCCTAGCGGTGCTGTCGCCGGTCCGGCTGTGAGGAACGCCCCTGGGCCGCCAGGTGAGTCCCCTGATGCGTTGTCCTTGTCGAATGCATTGCAGGGCTTGTTGGGGGTGGTACAGGCGGGCACGGGGGGGCCAGTGCCGCCGGTGGGGGGGGAGCCGGGGGGGCGGGCGTCTCGGGAGGGAGGGTGCCGGGGGGGGGACTCTGCCGGGACTTTGCGGGAACTGATGGATGGTCTGCGGGCGTTGGTTGGTCGCTTCGACCGGGGGCAGGCCGTGCCGCCAGTGGCGTCGGTGGTGGTGGCGGCTGCGGACGGAGGGAAGAAGGATGCGGTTGTGCGGGAGGACATCGTGCGGTTGGCCGACGCGGCGCGGTGCGAGGTTTACGTGTGTTTTGAGGGCCCGCTGGGGGCCCATTTGAAACAGGAGGTCCGGGATAGATTTGGAAGGGGGAGTTTGTGGAGATTTTCTCGCTTCTCCCGTTGGAGAAGTTCAACTTGGATAGGGTCAAGCCCGACGATTCCAAGAAGGAGGATGAGGAGAAGCGGCGGTATCGGCTGATTGCGCGCACGTTCTCCAGCTGGCTCCAGGCGTTTGCCATCTTGGCGAGTGTCATCGGCGAGAAAAACCCCGAGCATTGCTCGGCGCTTTTCTGTTACATGGATGCGATCGGTGAAGCCCATCGGGCGTACGGGGGGGGGGTGGCGTGGCTCCGGTACGACGAGCAGTTTCGGCAGCGCAAGGCGGTGCGGCCGGAGCGGCGTTGGGACCATAAGGACATCAGCCTTTGGATGAGGCTGATGTCTTCGGCGAGGGCTGCGCCTCAGTTTTTTCAGGGGGGGGCCGGGAATGCGCCTACCTCGGGACTGTCGGCCGGAAAAAAGTGGGGGGTTTGCTGGCAATACAACGAGGGTGCCTGCAAGTTCGGGGGCAAGTGCAAGTTTAAGCACGAGTGTTCAGGTTGCGGTGGGGCCCACGCGTTGTCCCGCTGTTTCCGTAAGGGGAAGCGGGCCGGGGATGCCGCTCAGAAGAGGGAGGACGCCGGTGATGCTGGCAAGGATGCTCCCTTTTCTAAGTAGGTATCCGGATAGGGCGGCAGCTCGGTTGTTGGAGGCGGGGTTTCGGGATGGCTTTCCGATTCCGTGCTCGTTGCCGGGGGTGCCAAGAATTTGAAGTCGGCGTTGGAGCGTCCGGGGGTGGTGGACGAGAAGCTGCGGAAGGAGGTGGCGCTGGGGCGCATGGGGGGGCCGTTTGCGGACAAACCATGGCCCGACTTGGTGGTTTCCCCGTTGAGGGTGGTCCCCAAGAAGGAGCCGGGGAAGTTTCGGCTCATTCATCACCTGTCCTTTCCGAAGGGGGGTTTGGTGAATGATTTCATCGACCCTGAGGTGTGCACTGTTTCTTACACGTCGTTTGACGCCGCTGTTCGGTGGGTGCGGCGGTATGGGCGTGGGGCACTGATGGCCAAGGCCGATGTGGAGTCGGCTTTTCGGCTGCTTCCGGTTCATCCTGATAGCTTTCGGCTGTTGGGGTGCTGCTGGCGCGACGAGTATTTTGTCGACATGTGCCTGCCGATGGGTTGTTCGATCTCCTGTGCGTACTTCGAGACGTTTAGCTCCTTTTTGGAATGGGTGGTGCGGGATGCGGCGGGTCTGGAGTCGGTCATTCATTATTTGGATGATTTTCTCTGCGGGGGCCCCCCTGCCTCCGCTGTGTGTGCGATTTTGTTGTCCACGTTGCAGCACATCGCGGGCAGGTTTGGGGTTCCCCTGGCGGCTGATAAGACGGAGGGTCCGACGTCTGAGCTGAGTTTCCTGGGGATAGTGATTGATTCCCAGGCTATGGAGTGCCGGCTGCCAGAGGCCAAGCTGTTGGATTTGCAGCGGGAGATTCGGGAGATTCAGGCTCGGCGTAAGGTCCAGTTGCGGACCTTGCAGTCGCTTTTGGGTAAACTGAATTTCGCCTGCAGAATCATTCCCATGGGGCGGATTTTTTGCCGGCGGCTGTCGGCGGCGACGGCGGGTGTCAGCGTTCCCACTCACTTCGTACGGCTGGGGGGTGAGCACCGTGTGGATTTACGGGTCTGGAACGAGTTTTTGGCTTCTTACAATGGCCGGGCCATGTGGATGGCGGGCCCGGTCAGTAATTTTGATTTGGATTTGGTTATGGACGCGGCGGGTTCCTCGGGTTACGGGGCGTTTTTCCAGGGACGGTGGAGTGCGGAGCCTTGGCCAGAGGCTTGGCGGGCGGCGGGGTTCCTGGGCAACCTGGTCCTGTTGGAACTGTTTCCGATCGTGATGGCTATGGAGCTGTGGGGTGAGGAGTGTCGGAATCTGAAGTTGCGCATTAATTGCGACAACATGGGGGTGGTGCAGGGGGTGGTGCAGGTGGTGAACCGGGTGTCGGCTTCTTCCCCTCCTGTTATTCGTTTGATGCGGCAGTTGATCCTGCGTTGTTTGCAGCTTAATGTCTTTATTTACGCTGTTCATATCCCGGGCGTGGAAAACGGGTTGGCTGACTCCTTGTCTCGTTTTCAGTGGGACCGTTTCCGGGAGCTTGCGCCGGGCGCGGAGGCGGACAGGGCGCCTTGCCCGGAGTGGATCTGGAAGCTGCCCTTGGAGTCGCTGCCGGATGGTTTCGGCGGTCAGTGAGTGGGCCCACCTGGTTGGCCTATTCCAAGGTTTGGTCGGAATGGTCTGGTCTGGTTCGGGAAGCGGGGGTGGTTGATCGGGGCTCTGATTGGCGGTTGCTGGTGATCTATTTTGTGGCTCGGAATATGGAGTGTGGGGCGTCGGTGTCTGCGATTGGTCGGAAGTTGGCGGGTTTGACGTTTCTGTTTAAGCTGTTGCGGGTAGAAGACTGGACGAAGGATTTTTGGGTGCGTCAGGCGTTGAAGGGTTATCGCAGGCGCTGCAGGGCTCAGGATACGAGGAGGCCTGTGACGTTTGCTACGTTGCAGTGCTCAGTTGGGAGGGGTGTGTGCTTCGGATTATGAGGTGCGTTTGTTTAGGGCGGCTTTTTCCTTGGCGTTCTATGGGGCTTTTCGCGTTGGGGAGTTGGTTAGCCTGTCCAAGCGCGTGGCCGGAGGGTTGTTTGACGGGGAGGTTCGCTTGGGGGCGGACAGGGTTGGCCTCTGGCTGCTCAGGTCCAAAATGGATCAGCTGGGGAAAGGGGTGCTGGTGTCGCTGTTTGCTTTACCGGGATCCGGGGTGTGCCCGGTGTCGGCGGTGAGGGACTTTCACGCTGTCCGTTGTGGGGGGGAGGGTCCATTCCTGTGTCACGCAGAGGGGTCCTTCTTGTCAAGATACCAGCTTGTTTCAGTTTTCCGTAAGTGTTTGCGGGCGGTGGGGTTGGATGGGAGAGAATTTGCGTCCCATTCGTTCCGGATCGGGGCGGCCACGGAGGCGGCCCGGTGCGGTCTGGATGAGGCGGCGGTTCGCAGGATTGGGAGGTGGGAGTCGCGGCGTTTCCGTTCTTACGTCAGGCCGCACTTGGTATTACTTTAATTGTAGCGTTATGGGCTCTTTCAAAAAAAAAAAAAAAAAAAGAAAACAACACGCAAACCGCCATGGGAGATGCTAAGCGCTCTGTTGGTAATTTTACTGCGATCCCTGTCCTGGGGTTGCAGGCGTTGTTCTGTTTTCCTATGTGTCTGTTAATGTGTGGGGTTTTTGTTCTGCTCGCTGTGTTCGTTCCTTCCCCGGGGGGTTTCTCTTTGTGGGTTGTTTGGGGTGGTTGAGGTGGTGTCGATTTCGCTGGGGTGACGCTGTTCCTGGGGTTGGGGTGCTTTTTACGCTGTTGGTTTTTCTTTCAGATGGAGGTCCGGCTCGCCTCGTCTGGATCGTGGGCCACTCCTACGTGTGTTGGGGGGCCAGGAGAGGAGATCAGCGTCCGGAGGGCAGGCAACTGGGGATTTCTTGGGGGGAGGCGTGTTTGCGGTGGTTGGGTGTCCCTGGGCTGCGCTGGGGTAGTTTGGTGGAGGAGGTGGAGAGACATGTGTCTCGGGGGGGGGGGGGGGTCCCCCGGCGGTGCTGGTGGTTCACGCGGGGGGGAATGACCTGGGGGTCAGGAAGATCCGGGACTTGCTTGCGGACATCAAGTCTGACTTTCTGCGGCTGAGTTTCCGCTTTCCGGGTACGGTACTGGTGTGGTCGGACATCGTGGCGCGGACGGCATGGCGTTGGGCCCGTTCGGTGTCAAGCATTCAGAAGACCCGTATTAGGGTTAACAAGGTTATTGGGCGATTCGTGGCCAATCAGGGCAGGATTGTGGTTCGCCACCGGAAACTGGAGTGCAATGTGGGCATGTACCTTAGGCGGGATGGGGTGCATTTGTCCGATGTGGGGATTGATTTGTGGTCCTTGGGTTTACAGGAGGGCATCCGAAGGGCGTTGCGGGTGTGAGGTGGCCCGCAAGGGTAAGGTAGTCACCCTTTTGGGCTGTGGCGGTGTGTGTCTGGTGGTCATTGACGGTTGGCGGTAAAATCAGAAGTCATCTGCTATGGGGTGGGGGGCCCATTGCTAAGATGGGTCCCTCCGGTGTATTCCTGAACGTTGGAGGGAATACCGGTATGGTTGTCACTGCGAAGGTTGTCTCCGAGCAGTCACAGCTGGAGGCCTGGAGAAGTGGGAAGTGGGTACCGCAGTGACTTGTTGGGTTGGTAAAGTTATGGGTCACCGTCAGAGATCACCAGACCGGGCATGTTAGCTATATGTTATTTCGTTACCAGATTTGTGTTATTGGTTATATGTTTATGTTTATTAAGTATATTTTATATTGTACATTCTTTCGGTTATATATATATTTATGGAGATATATATTTATATATTTTTGGTTGGAGTATTTGAGGTTTGTAATAAAGGCTGTTATGGCCATTTTACTCCAAAGCAAGGTGTGGTCTCTTACTTATGGGTAAAACATGGGGGGTAGAGGTTGGAGTGGAATGGGTAACAGGTTATAGTGGGGGCCTTTAGACTACCCTGGTCAAGTGAGGCCCGGAGTGCATGACTGCAAGGAAACTAACGGAGGGCCGGGCATGACAGGGATGTATAAGGGCAGCAGGGGGTTAATTGGGAGGTAGGCAGAGGCCGGTAGGAGGAGCTGGGAGAGTCTGCTGTATGGAGGGGGCGGAGCCGTATAAAAGGTGGAGGGGGTGGAGCTTAATTCAGTCCGACGGAGGAGAACCAGAGAGGAGGCAGTTGTCCCACCCACCCTCCCTATTTTTCTGAGTTTGCGGTGTTTGGTTGTTGTTGTGTTTTTCTTCCAGGTGCCGTGGATCGGATGTCATGACAGCTGTGCAGTCGGAGTTGGACGTTGGCGGTGTGTGTCTGGTGGTCTTTGACGGTTGGCGGTAAAATCAGAAGTCATCTGCTATGGGGTGGGGGGCCAATTGCTAAGATGGGTCCCTCCGGTGTATTCCTGAACGTTGGAGGGAATACCGGTATGGTTGTCACTGCGGAGGTTGTCTCCGAGCAGTCACAGCTGGAGGCCTGGAGAAGTGGGAAGTGGGTACCGCAGTGACTTGTTGGGTTGGTAAAGTTATGGGTCACCGTCAGAGATCACCAGACCGGGCATGTTAGCTATATGTTATTTCGTTACCAGATTTGTGTTATTGGTTATATGTTTATGTTTATTAAGTATATTTTATATTGTACATTCTTTCGGTTGTATATATATATTTATGGAGATATATATTTATATATTTTTGGTTGGAGTATTTGAGGTTTGTAATAAAGGCTGTTATGGCCATTTTACTCCAAAGCAAGGTGTGGTCTCTTACTTATGGGTAAAACATGGGGGGTAGAGGTTGGAGTGGAATGGGTAACAGGTTATAGTGGGGGCCTTTAGACTACCCTGGTCATGTCAGGGGAGAGGAGAAAGATTGTGTCTTCCCAGTACAAAGGAATACCCCTTGTGAGAAGCACCCTTGTGAGACCCCTCATCCTACAGTTAGAATCACTCCCTAGGTAACATATTTAACCCCTTGATTGCCCCCTAGTGTTAACCCCTTCCCGCCGAGCGTATGCAGATCGGCTTTCGGGGGTATACCGGGATGATGTCCGCATCTGCAGGCATCATCCCGGTACCGTTTTTTTCAGCGGGCGATTGGCTATCCAGCCATAACAACCGATGCAGCTAAAAGCCGCCCGGCTGTTATGCCGGAGGAGCAGGAGGGGACGTCCCCCCCTCCCGCTGCCTCCCGTCACTGTTAGGGCCGGTTCACACTGCGACGCGAGGCGAGGCGACACGGCTCGCCTCGCCTCGCTCCCGCAAGTCGCCCCCATTCAGTACTATGGAACCGTTCTGAGAGGAGCGACTCGAGTCGCTCCGACTCAGAAAAAAGGTTCCTGTACTACTTCGGGGCGACTTCGGGGGCGACTTGCATTGACTTCTATGCAGAAGTCCTCTGCAAGTCGCCGCTGAGCTCCCCGCAAGTCGCGGCGAGGTAAGTCGGAGACGCCTCGCCGCGGCTCGCTGTGTGAACCGGCCCTTACCGGTGCTCCCGCTCGATCGGGAGCACCGATTCAACGTCCGCTGCCTCCGGCTGCTGGGGAGGAACTGGAACAAAGCCGTAATCGGCTTCGCTCCAGTATCCTAATAGTAAACACGGAAGCGACGTCATGACGTCACTTCCCGTTTACTCAGCTGCCAATGGCGCCGGTTTTAAAAATATATACGGTATTCAGAATCGCCATTTTCGGCGATCTGAATACATTGAAGTGTAAAGAGTACCTGTCACCACCTATTACTGTCACAAGGGATGTTTACATTTCTTGTGACAGCAATAAAAGTGATACATTTTTTTTTTTAAAACAATTTAGTCATTTTTAAATAAATAAAATAAATAAAAAAAAAAAAAAATTTTTTTTTAAGCACCCGCCGTCCCCGCGAGCTCGTGAAGCAAAGAAAATGCATACGGAAGTCGCGCCCGTATATGTAAACGGTGTTCAAATCACACATGTGAGGTATCACCGCGATCGTCAGAGCGAGAGCAATCATTCTAGCACTAGACCTCCTCTGTAACGCTAACCTGGTAACCGTAAAAAAAATTTAAAGAGTCGCCTATTGAGATTTTTAGGTACCGTACTTTGTCGTCAATCCACGAGTGTGTGCAATTATAAAGTGTGACATCTTTGGTATCTATTTACTCGGCGTAACATTATGTTTCACATTATGCAAAAAAATTGGGCTAATTTTACTGTTTTTTCATGAAAGTGTTCCTTTTCCCAAAAAGTTGCGTTTAAAACACCGCTGCGCAAATACCGTGTGACATAAAATATTGCAACAATCTCCGTTTTATTCTCTAGAGTCTCTGCTAAAAAATATATATATATAATGTTTGGGGGTTCCAAGTAATTTTCTAAAAAAAATATGGATTTTAACTTGTAAACACCAAATGCCAAAAAGAGGCTTAGTCATGAAAGGGTTAAGCCCTTCCCTGCCAGTGACATTTATACAGTAATCAGTGCATTCGAATGGTCCCAAAATAGTGTCAGATGTGTCCGCTGCAATGTCACAGTCATGATAAAAATTGCAGATCGCCGCTATTACTAGTAAGGCCGCGTACACACGGGCGGACTGTTCGCCCAACCTTGTCCGCTGAACAGTGTTTGGGCGGACAGTCCGCTCGTGTGTGGGGCTTCAGCGGACAGTTTCAGCGGACAGTTGGACGAACAAGGTCTTACGGAAATTCCGAAAAACTGTCCGCTGAAACAAGGTTTCAGCGGACTGTTCGCTCGTGTGTAGGCTTGTTCGGCCAACTAAGTCTCGCGCATGCTCAGAAAGGATTTTCACGCCGAAAGCTATAATGCAGTGTATAGGACGTCGTATTTTTCGTCCCGTCGTACGTGCCGTTCACGTCATCGCGCACGGTTTCAGCAAACTGTTCGTCCGTCGTGTGTGGCCATGTCCGTCCATGCTAAGTTTGAGCGGACTGTTTGCCGAAACTGTTGGACGGACAAAGTTGGGCGAACAGTCCGCGCGTGTGTACGCGGCCTAAGAAAAAAATAATAATAAAAATGCCATAAATATATTCCCTATTTTGTAGACGCTATAACTTTTGCGCAAACCAATCAATGTATGCTTATTGCGATTTTGTTTTTGACCAAAAATTTATAGAATACATATCGACCTAAACTGAGGAAATTAAAAAAAAATTTTTTCATATTGGGATATTTATTATAGCAAAAAGTAAAAAATGTTCTTCTAAATTGTCACTCTTCTTTTGTTTATAGCGCAAAAAATAAAAACCGCAGAGGTGATCAAATACAACCAAAAGAAAGCTCTATTTGTGGGGAAAAAAAGGATTTAGGTACAGTGTTGCATGACCGCACAATTGTCATTCAAAATGCGACAGCGCTGAGAATTGTGAAAAGTATGCAGTAATCCGAGGTAAAGCTGTCCACATAGACCGTACTCCTCACCGCCATCTACCACGCTGCGCTTCACAAGCGGTTCATTCGCTCTACTGCAGGTTAGTCTTCCCTGTCACAATTGTAGACTGACAGCAGTGAGAGCCGGTGGTGTGGAGGACGCTCTATGTGGACAGCTTTACCCCAGATGCCTGCATACATAGATGTGCCTCTTTTAACCACTTGACCACTGGGCACTTAAACACCCTTAATAACCAGACCAATTTTCAGCTTTCGGTGCTCTCGCATTTTGAATGACAATTACTCAGTCATGCAACACTGGACCTATATGAAATTTTTGTCCTTTTTTTCACACAAATAGAGCTTTCTTTTGGTGGTATTTAATCACCGCTGGGTTTTTTTTTTTTTGTGCTATAAAAGAAAAAATACCGAAAATTCTGTAAAAAAACGAATTTTTCTTTGTTTCTGTTAGAAAATTTAGCAGATTAGTAATTTTTTCTTCATAAATTTTGGCCAAAATTTATACTACTACATATCTTTGGTAAAAATAAGTACAAATTGGTGGATATTATTTGGTCTTTGTGAAAGTTATTGAGTCCACAAGCTATGGTGCCAATATCTGAAAATTGATCACACCTGAAGGACTGACGGCCTATTTCAATTCTTGAGACCCTAACATGCCAGAAAAGTACAAATACCCCCCAAATGACCCCTTTTTGGAAAGAAGACATTCCAAGGTATTTAGTAAGAGGCATGATGAGTTTTTTGAAGTTGTCATTTTTTCCCACAATTCTTTGCAAAATCAAGATTCTTTTTACTTTTTTTTTTTTTTTCACAAAATTGTCATATTATCAGGTTATTTCTCACACACAGCATATGCATACCACAAATTACACCCCAAAACACATTCTGCTATTACTCCCGAGTATGGTGATACCACATGTGTGAGACTTTTACACAGCGTGGCCACATACAGAGGCCCAACATGCATGGAGCGCCATCAGGTGTTCTGGAGCACCCAGGACAATTCTGACATTTCTCTCCTACATGTAAAAATCATAATTTATTTGCTAGAAAATTACATAGAACTCCAAAACATTATATATGTTTTTTTAGCAAACACCCTGGAGAATACAATGGTGGTCTTTGCAACTTTTTATCTCGCACGGTATTTGCGCAGTAATTTTTCGAATGCTTTTTTTTGGAAAAAAAACTGTTTTGTGCTTAAAAAAAAAAAAACACAGTAAAGTTAGCCCAATTTTTGCATAATGTGAAAGATGAAGTTACGCTGAGTAAATAGATACCTAATATGTCACTCTTCAAAATTGCACACGCTCGTGGAATGGCGGCAAACGTCGCTACTTAAAAATCCCCATAGGCGACGATTTACATTTTTTTTACTGGTTATATGTTTTGAGTTACAGAGGAGGTCTAGGGCTAGAATTATTTCTCTCGCTCTAACGTTCGCAGCGATACCTCACATGTGTGGTTTGAACACCGTTTTCATATGTGGGTGGGACTTACGCATGCGTTCGCTTCTGCATGCGAGCACATGGGGACAGGGGCGCTTTAAAAAAAACTTTTTTTTTTATTGTTCATTTTACTTTATTTATTTTAGTTTGACATTTTTTTCCCCAAAAATAATTTTTTTGATCACTTTTATTCCTATTACAAGGAATGTAAACATCCCTTGTAATAGGAATATGGCATGACAGGTCCTCTTTACAGTGAGATGTGGGGTCAATAAGACCCCACATCTCACCTCTAAGCTGGGAAGCCTGAAAAAAAAAAAGATTCTGGCTTTGATCGTATTAGCGATTCGGTAGAAGCACCGGAGGGCGGAGGGCGGCGGGAGATGTCTATGGCTGGGTATTGCAGGGTATCACCGACTATGGCTGGGTATCTCAGAGCATGGTGTTGCAGAGTACTGCATTGCAGAGCATTGCAGGGTATTGGCGGGTGTTGCAGAGCATTGCAGAGTGTTGCAGGGTATTGGCGGGTGTTGCAGAGCATTGCAGAGTGTTGCAGGGTATCGGCGGGGGTTGCAGAGCATTGCAGAGTGTTGCAGGGTATCGGCGGGGGTTGCAGAGCATTGCAGAGTGTTGCAGGGTATCGGCGGGGGTTGCAGAGCATTGCAGGGTATCGGCGGGGGTTGCAGAGCATTGCAGAGTGTTGCAGGGTATTGGCGGGTGTTGCAGGGTATTGCAGGGCATTGCGGAGTGTTGCAGGGCATTGCAGAGTGTTGCAGGGCATTGCGGAGTGTTGCAGGGCATTGCGGAGTGTTGCAGGGCATTGCGGAGTGTTGCAGGGCATTGCGGAGTGTTGCAGGGCAATGCGGAGTGTTGCAGGGCAATGCAGAGTGTTGCAGGGCAATGCAGAGTGTTGCAGGGCATTGCAGAGTATTTGCAGGGAATTGCAGAGTATTTGCAGGGAATTGCAGAGTAATGCAGAGTATTTGCAGGGAATTGCAGAGTAATGCAGAGTATTTGCAGGGAATTGCAGAGTAATGCAGAGTATTTGCAGGGAATTGCAGAGTAATGCAGAGTATTTGCAGGGATTTGAGGGGTTAATTTTCGGTGAGCAGCGATGTGGGCACTGCAGATGCAGCCCACATCGCTGCTGACACCGATCTCTTCCCCCTCCGCTGTACCGATCGGTACAGAGAGGGGGAGGGAGGAACCGGCGTCATAACATGACGCCGGTTTGTTTCCAAGTGATCACTCCGTCATTTGACGGAGCGATCACGTGGTAAACGGCCGCGATGAGCGGCCGTTTACCGTGATTCGTGATGCGCCGGGTCCACTGGACCCAGCGGTCACGGATGCTCTCGTGTGCGCGCCCGAGGGGGCGCGCGAGAGCAGAATTCTGGGAGGCCGTTAATTAACGGCCTCTTAGAGTTAAACAACCGCCCTGATGCCGTTAATCGGCAATGGGCGGTTGTTAAGTGGTTAATCATCAAACATGCTAAATGTTTTACCTTTATTAAATGTAATCAAACTGCTACACTAAGCCCTTGTACACAAGGTCGGAGATTCCAACAACCAAATCCGTCAGATTTTGTCCGACGGATTTTGTCTGACGGATTTTGTCCGAAACTGTTGTATACACACGGTCGGACAAAGTTGTCGGAAAATCCGACGTGATGACGTTATTTCGTTACGATGGGACTATGTTCACGCTAGTAGCCAATAGCTTTGGTGTAGGAATTTGATCTGAGCATGCGTGGCACTTTGTCCAATCAGAATTCTCTACAGGTGATCAGAGTATGTCCGATCGGAGCATTTTGTCAGAAATATATTTCCGGCAAGTTGGAAAAGTTGGTCCGACGGATATTCAGAGGGAAACAGTCCGATGCAGACCACACACAGTCGGAATATCTGACAAAACGCTCCGATCGGACACATTCCGACGGAATCTCCGACCATGTGTACAAGGGCTTAGAGACACCTCTCTTCTCTTTTATGCTCTGTAGCTCCTGCTTCTTAACCTCTTGTGGAGGCTCCCATTTGTGGATGGCCATTTTATGGTTATACAATCTATCACATTGCACATCTTGTTATATGGACTATAAACTGAAGGACCTATGGATAAATGGTTGTGGAATGAATCATTTGAGTTTCCATTATTTCTTATGGGGAAATTTGCTTTGTTATATAAATGCTTTGGATTACAAGCATGTTTCTGGAACGAATTATGCTCACAATCCAAGGTTTAACTGTACACCATATTGTACTTCTGCACTATATACATTATATTGCACATTACAGACTGTTTGCTAAGCAGTCTTTGACTATTTTCGTGAAGTTCATCTCTAAGGTAGGCTCAGACAACGTGTTAGCTCTCTGTCTATTTTAACTGCTACAATACTGGGCACTTTCATCCCCTTCCTTCCAAGACCAATTTTCAGCTTTCAGCGCTCTCACACTTTCAATGACAATTGTTACGCTGTACACAAATTAAATTTTTATCCTTTTGTTCACACAAATAAAGCTTTCTTTGGTGGTTTTTAATCACGACTCTGTTTTTAATTTTTTGCGATATAAGCGAAAAAAGAGCGAAAAATTTTCTTCTTTTTATTTTAAAAGAAATCCAATAAAATCAAATTTTGTCATAAATTTAGGCCAAAATGTATTCTGCTACATGTTTTTGGTAAAAGAAAAATTACATTATTGGGACATATGTGGAGGACAGGTGTTTTTATTATTTGGGGACATGTGTGTTTACACTGTGTGGTGACATGTTGTGTGGTGACACTAGACGGCCTCTGTATGTGGCCAGGCTGTGGAAGTCTCACACATGTGGTATCGCCGTACTCAGGAGGAGTAGGAGAATCTATTTTGGGGTGTCATTTTTGGTATGTACATGCTATGTGTTAGAAATATTGTAAAAATTGACAACTTTGTGTTAAAAAAAAAAAATGCGTTTTAAACACTTCCCACCTGACGGCCGTTATATGACATCCTTGACTTTGTGCGGGGATATCTGAATGATGCCTGCAGCTACAGGCATCATTCAGATATCAGTTTTTTTCAGCGGGCGATTCCCTACATCATAAGAATGATCATATCGGCTATTCCGCTGCTTGATCATTCTTATGGGAGGCGAGAGGGGACTCCATCTTCTACCGACTCACTGGTACGATCGAAGCCAGGATTGTTTTTTTTTTTTTTTTAATTCAGGCTTCTCAGCCTAGAGGCGAGTAATGGGGTCTTATTAAAGAAGACCTGTCATGCTATATTCCTATTACAAGGGATGTTTATATTCTGGTTAATCCCATCCCATTTAGACCTCCCATTTCCTTTATTGCACTTGTGAACTCTGTTTTTCTTTATGGTACCTTTATGAGTGGTGCCTAAAACAAAAGTTTTATTAGTTTTACTATAAAAATAAAGGTGTAATCAGCAGTCAAAAGCACTGTACAGTTGAACAAGTGGTGTGACAAACAAGGCACACTGCAACAATGATTTCAAGGTCACGATAACCCATGCCAGCAAGGCTAAATCTAAAATTCACTACCCAACAGTGTGCTTAAATATCACAGCTGAGAGGATCAGTATGATGCATCTATCAGAGCGTTGCTCTTCGCTGTTAATAATGCAAATATTTTGAACAAAACTTTAATAGTGTAAAGCCAACTTTACACAGATTAGAGCCTTGGGCTAACAAATGCATCTATTACTTAGGCAACTATAGTTGGTCTGAGCACAGCTAAACAAATGAGCTTGATTAATATGCCGAGAATGGACTGGCCATGCAGGTACCAAACAGCAGCTGAAATTTGGAGACACTTACCCTTTGGTTCACATCTTTGGATATTTGGGGCCTGCATTTGCCTGGGCACAGCAGCCCATGCATTTCACACAAAAAAAGGGATGCACCTTTTTCAAAACGCGGCCCTGTGGTTCCTGCACCCACAAATGCACTGCGTTTTTATATATCAAAATCATTGGCAGCCTCAGATGTTCTCACATAGCAGCGTGTTTTCACTGCGTGTGGTTGTGAATGTGAGAATCACTGCAATTCCCACACCTGCAGCCACACACATAGGTGTGAGTCTGCAGAACAGAGGGGGACAGCAGAATGGAGGGGGACAGGGAGGGGGACAGCAGAACGGAGGGGGACATAGAGGAAGAACAGACGGGAACAGCAGAACGACGGGGGACACGAAGGAAGAATGGAGGGGGACAGCAGAACAGAGGGGGACATGGAGGAAAACTGGAGGGTGACAGCAGCAGAATGGAGGGGGACAAAGTGTGAGTGTAAAGCCTCATACACACAATCTGACTTTGTACAAATTTTCCCGTGGATTTTTGTACAAAGGGCGTTGGCCATGAACTAGTTAAGCATACACACGGCAGGACTTTTTCAGCCAACTTTCACCAAATCACGTGGTTTTTCTGCTCTTTACCGCCACCTTTGGTCAACTTCTGTATTGTTGTCTGATCTTTTGCATTGGTTCTGAGCATGCGTGTTTGTACTTTGTACAAAAGTCTGGTATGGTTTTCTGTACACACGATCGGACTTTGCTCCATCGGACTTTTGTTGTCGGAAAGTTTGTCTGTTTGCACAGCCAACAAAAGTCAGATGAAAACCGAAAAAGTTTGTCCGATGGAGCGTACACACGGTCGGATGTTGCCTTAAAACAGCTAATTTGCATGTTTGTTGTCAAAAAGTCCTATCGTGTGTACGGGCCTTAACACAGACAGTACAGTACACCTGTCCTGGTCCTGGAAGAATGTCTGGCACTGACTGCAGGCGGAAAACTTGCGGACCTCGTGGGCAGGAGGAGCCTTGAGAAGGACTCAGTCAGACGAGGCTCAGGCTGGCTGGCTGCAGTGCTCAGGAGGAGAGAAGTTGAACAACTGTGGCTCTGTCTGGTGGTGACGAGTCTGGTCACTGTCACTGGTGTCACTCTGTGCAATGCTGGCTGGCTGGTATGGCTGCTCTCTCTCTCGGACTGGGCGGTGGGCGAGCACGCTGCTCTCAGCCGTAGGATGCGGGCGGGTGCACTGCCCACACTGGCTGCCAGTGCCTACATGTCTGTCAGTCCGCCCCTCAAGCCTCAGTTGATGCCACTGGTTGCTAGACGCGGGGCGGCCCCTAGCCTAGCAACCAGCCTGGCAGCCAGCCAGCCTATGATTTGTCATGTCATGTGTGAGAGTCTGTAATATATGAAATATATGAAATATTATGAAATATTATGATATTTCAAAGTCTTACGTATATGTTGAAATCAATCAATTCTTGTGAGACGAATTTCCATAATTAGATCTGAGTCAGCGTAATTCAAAAATGTGTATTTATTTGTACACATTTAAATACAAAAGGATGCTTACAAAAATAGTACAATGTTAATCATTTGTATCTTAAAAAATTGTCTTAGAAAGATTTAAGGTTATGCCATGTAGCATTTAAAATGGCCGAATAACCCTTTGTATGCTGGAAGGCTGTGTGCAAGACATGTGTCTTTCTTCTAGCTTGCTTGATCTTAAAAAGCACATCTGCCTCGTTGTGTGAGCAGAATCCAACAGGAAGTCTCCCTGCCAGTATTACCATTATATATTAACCTACATTCCTGAGTTCCGGCCGAAAGATAACTCCTCCTTACAAAAGTGTAGACTGAGTGATTGATTACTATAACAGAGCTAACATGTGTTAACACTTAAATCACAACTCCACAGTCTAATGACAGGATGTGAGGGAGAAGGAATATTTTAGACTTAGAGTCTAGAAAAACATTGTCTCAACTTACATAAGCCTTCTCACTTACACATAAAATGACTTTCTAAAAACATATATATAATGAACTAGATAAGTTTACATAAACAATATCACTTTACATAGCCCTTGAAAGTATATATAAAATATACAATATTCATCAAAATCCTGACAGGTTTTAAATATTTACTTTTCCAGCTATGCAAGCCATAACACAGAATTAATTGATTCAAGGTTTTGCATTCACACAGTATGATGGGAATATTATTATCCTGAATAAAGTATAATAAAGCCAATTAAAATTTAGATATTAAGAATATAACATTCCCCTCTGAAATATGAATACTAATCATATTTTTCAGATTAAAATTCATCCATCATCATTCATGTCACATTCAAACAAACTTTGATTCAATAATTCCAAATGCTTTGTCCTGCACAATTGGATTCATACCTTCAAAACCCAATTTTCCTCTTTAATTTACTTTGTAACAAATCATCTCCTTTCTTAATATCACTTCTAATTCGATTATATAATTTTTTCATTCTAAACATTAAACATAACTGGAATATAAGGAATAACATGATAATAATAAAAATAATTACAATAGGATGTGATAAAATATTTCCTGCTGCTGAAGTTATCGAAGTTTTTCCCCACATGGATACACTATTACTAAATCTTTTCCACCAATTACTTCCTGAAAATTCTGACCATTGATGTGATATTTCTTGCAAATTACCTTGTTCATGTTTAAACAATACTTCTGCATTCTGCAATTCCTTAGCCAAAGCTATTAATAAACCTTGATCCTTTTGAATTATATTTGCCCATTTTTCCCATGGAAATTCATCTATTTGGGAAATATTATACTGTGTAGGTAGAGCGCTAATATTTTTCATAAACATATTTGTTAAATTTGTTCTCAACCCATTAATACTTATTGCAACAATATCTCCTTCTATACAATACAACCCTTGATTTAGGTTTTCTGTATTTGTACAAGAAGAGAAAAAAGTTTTAACCCTTTCTGTATCTGACATAATTTGAAAACAGACCTTCTTTTTATCTACACGAGTAACTAATTCAGAATTAATTTTATTTTCAATTCTTGCTGAACATAATGTATGATTATGATAACAAGAATGAAATATGCTTTTATCTTGATTAGGTAAACATATAATTTTAGACTGGAATTGTAAACATGATGACAAATCTAATTGTTCTAATTCAGAATTTTCATTGTTAAATACAAAATCTGTATACTGTAATTTATAGTATAATAATTGTGTATTACTGACAGGTAATCCCAAAACAGTGATTGGAACCAAAATTTGTTCTTTTCCGGTTATTGGAATCATAGAAGAACTATAACATATGTCCTGCTTGCATCCTATCCATTTATTTACCCATAAATCTGTATGATTTATCGCATATAAATATTCTTTGGGCAAATACTGTAAAATGCCAAGAGGAGTTATTCCACTCTGAAATGCTTGCGCAATTATTTTAAAATTAGTGGAATATTCCGTTTGAATTTCTAAACATGCTCTGGCTATATGAGAATGTTGTTCACTTCTCATCAGATCAAGAGTAATATTTTGAAGATGTAAAATAGATGGACCCATTATATTAGCAGTTTTAATTACCATATTTTCTAAAATCTGATTTAAATGTCTTTGTATTTTAATACCATTACTTCCCACTAAACCAGCAGTTTCTAGATCAGACTTTAAAGTACTAATATCCATACTATTTGTTATACTCCCGATTGTGCCAATCCCTCCTAAAATACCTTCAACAATACCACGCTTATTTCTGTTATAATTTCTATTATTAATTCCAAACCATCTCTCAATACCCAATTCCATATTAACCAGATGTCCTTGACATTGTGGAAACCTTGTAGAAATTTTCCATTCTGAAACATTAAAGTTCCACAAAACAATGACAAACTTTCCCTCTCTCAAAAGAGTTCTGGATTGGAAATGGTTAATCTGAAAAGGGCTTGCAGAGAAACTTTTCTTATTGACACATGGAGTTTTCCTTGGAGACATAACAACAACACTTGCCTTTGCACATTTCACCGGATAATTTTCTATTGATATGCAACATTTATATATACCAGTATCATTCAAAGATACTCTCATTTGTTGATAAACAAATGTATTATTAATCCAATTCACATTACCAAAAATTCCTTTATGAATTATGACAGTAGAACTATAAAAAAAACTACCCAAAAACTCATCATTCCTTTTCCAAGTCAACAATGAATTTTGAGGTAAAGATATCTTTGTATCACATATCAAATGCAAATTATCTTTATCTTCCATAATTTTCAAAGATTGTGGGAAAATATTAATTTCTGGAACAATCTTATCAACTATAAAGATATCGATTTTGACCCTTATTTCAGTAAATTTTCTTATAACTTTAAAATCCCATGTTCTTACAACATCTCCTTTTTCATCTCCAATGATGTTTAAATATTTTGGATTTAATATCTTTACAAAACTTTGAAAAAGATAATAAAATTGATCAAAGGAATAAAGTATTTTCCCAGATCTTGTCATAATATTAGTAACATCTCCAGACCAAATTGTTGACTCATTACCCTTTAAAAATATAGACCAGAAACTCCTCAACAATATGTTACACTCAAAAGTTCCGGTTTTGTTATTTAGTCTATAAGATCCCTGCATCTTAACAAACTTTGTTTTGGATTCTATTTTAACTTTGATGTCAATATCATTGCTGTGAATGAAATACAATTGTAAACAACAACGATATCCATCACCAATACATAAAAATCCATACAAATCTTCTGCTGTATTAATATCAACATCTCTAAAATTATGATTTTTATCATATGCACTAATATCAATAACTCTATAATTTTTGTCCTTTGTAATGATATCAATGTTCTTATTTTTCAGTTCATCTGCATTGATATCAATGTCTACATCTCTCTTATTTCTGAATAACATATGATCTTTGTTGTGTAATTCTTCATTCCTGTTAGTCTTTATATAACTTGAGCAGTTCTTGATATATCTTATCACAAATAAAATTGTCACTAGGGAAAAGATGCATCCTGTAGTGATGATACACTTCCTCTCTTTAAAACTTTTCATTTGTTGTGCTGACATCTTTTTCTTTTGGAATACGCACTTTCTTCAGGTTCGATTTTTATTTTTAATTCCTGAAAAAATAAAGGCAGCATCATTATCTTGGAATATAAAATGTGTTATACCCACATTTTTCTTTCTGCATACTTGTTTCACTGAACTAAGAAAGTATTTGTACCCCTTGAACATCCCAAAATGTCCATGGACTTTCCCAATTACTTTTCCATGTTTCAACTCCTGAAACTCTGTGACGTGTCACCATCTCTTTTATCTTTTCTTGTCTTAGACTTGTGTCAACAATATCTAATTTTATCTTAGATAAACCTTTCTGTTCCTGGTCTACTTAATAGACCGCTTATCTTATATAAAAGATAATTTTGTTTTAACAACAAAATAACAAAATGTTACAAAAAACAATATCAATTGTAAAATATCAAAAAATAGATTATTCTGAAGATTAAATCCGATATGTGCTTGGATTTAATAACAATCCTTCATGATATATATATGTCTTGTGTGTGCTGGAGAAAAAATCTCCCTGGAATGTGTGCCCTCCAGTAATTGACTGTCTCCTCTCCTATTACACAATTCTACTCCTAAACACCAACTCCCACCTTTTTCCTTTTTAAGACTAGCTTAAAAGTTCCGCTGAGCTATATTGTTCCACAGAATGAGTATTTTCCCTCCCACCTTTCTAAAACAATGGGTGTCTCATTCTAAATTCCTAAGGGTTGCTATGAATAACCCTTTGTAAAAAAACATTTTAAACATACACAAACCTTTTTACCTTATCAATATATATATACAAATTATTTCTTATTCTCTTAATCAAGAAACATTGTAATATAAAAACTTATATTTCTAACTAACAAAGACACTTTTTATCATGAATTAACTTTCTTTTTCAAACTTAGAAATATGAGGAGGAACCATTTTGTATACCTTCTTACTCCACGAGGCAACACAAACTCCATTTTATTTTCTCAACTGAAAATTTTTAGAGAAACCATTTTGTATCTCTTCTTCAATCAATTTTGACTCCACGATGCAACACAAACTCCATTTTACTTTCTCTTTTAAACTCAAAAAGGAGAATACTTTGTAGCATCAGAAATTGTGCTTCTTACATCCATTAAAAATAACTGTAACAACATCAACCCAAATATTTCCTTTGTCCAACAACCTTTATCAATCCTAGATTTAATTATCCGATACATCCTCACAATAATACCTACAAACTGCGAATGTTATCATACATG
This sequence comes from Lithobates pipiens, assembly GCF_037356315.1. Lineage (NCBI taxonomy): Eukaryota > Metazoa > Chordata > Amphibia > Anura > Ranidae > Lithobates > Lithobates pipiens. Next base: position 84,269,091 of record NW_027507686.1, on the reverse strand, counting down.
AAATCTCTATTCTATTCCCTGATATTACACATTCTCTGTCACAACTGAAGTTTGCTGATATATCCCAAACTAGAAAAACATGATTATTCAACCTCTAAACAATAATTAAAGCATCATCATTAGTGAATCCCACCTGTAGGTGCTGTGAACTATAAATACACAATAATCCTTTTTCGTCATGACACAAACTTATGGTCTAATGACCCAAATAATAACTTCGTGGCAACCTATGAGGACTGAAAAAAGCGTTATAACCTTTTTTTCCTCTGAAATTAAAGGAATATGTGTGTCCACTTTCTTCACAGCATTAATTTATACCATATCAGGTTGGACTACTAACTCTCCATGCAAAAGCTGTTTCCTTTGCCAATAAATCTGCTGTTCTGTTACCTACAGATAACTCACTTTCATCTTTTTATGTGCTGGAATTTTTACAATAGCATATGCAAGAGGATTACTCTCTGCAAGGTCAAAAACTACTTCTAATGTCTCTTTCTGCACAAGAGTCTTATTGGATGAATCCACAAAACCTCTACATAGATAACGTACAACATATGAACTATCACTATAAATCACTAATGAACCTTTCTTCTCTTCCTTGTCAATACTATCTCAATATCTTTAAACAAACCTGTATCCATTTTGGTCTGACTCCAAAGACTTTTATGTGCTCTAACTGATTGTTCCAATTCGAGATTGGTTCCTGTGTGTGACCAATTAAAATCTGAAGACATGTCAGCGACTGCTGTACAAATACTTACAACGTTACTGTACTTTGAGGAATCTATTAACATAGATTTGGGCCTAGATGAATCTTTCCATATAGTAGAATTACTTAAATCAATAATCCAATCTAATTTACTAATCACATCCATGCCTAAAATATTCTCTGTATTTTGGCAACACCATATGTCTATATTTGTTTTTAAAATTCCGGGAATTTCGAGAGTCACATCAGAAACTTTAACTGCAACTGTATTTTCTTTTCATTGAAATCAATTAAATTACATTTTGGAAAATCAATATTCACAGATAATTTGTTTTTAGTTAAACTGAGTTCAGATCCTAAATCTATTAACCATTTAGTATTCTTACCATTTAATAAACCATGTAACCATGGCCTTCCACTTTCATCTATTAAAAGTGAAGTCACATATTTTAATGTTGGAGGTGACTCAGAACCCTTTTCCCTAAATCCTGATAACATTTCCTGTCTGTTCTGAAGCTTTAGCTCCGCCTATGGCATGTATCTCATCATCTCTGTCTCTCTGAGTACCATGCTGACTGAATACAACCCTTTCAATGTTCAGCTTGAACAAAACAAAAATAAAAACTTAATACTCATGACAATAACACATAGATAAAAATATTAAAATTATATCAAAGTCCTCAATAATATTCCAAATGTCAAAACCAAATCTTTTTAAACTCATATCAATCCTTATTCATAGCCATTAAACGTCAACCAGAAATTTCTTACCATATCTGCAGTTAATTTAAGGACTGCTGACTGTTTTCAGAGTATTATATGCTACATAATTAAACCTTTCCTGTCTCAATGGACTATTTTCAGTTTGCAATCTTTGTCTTTGGTTCTTAGAAGAAAAATGAATTTGCTTATTATGACCTCTATACCTCAGATTACTGTGCCAACGTACAGAATAAACCTCTTGACGCCTGGGCAAAATTTTCGGATAATACAACCTCTTTTGTGTATTATTATTATTCAACTTTTTATAGACTTTCCTCTGAGCATATGGCGATGAAAATCTACATTTCTGCTTACTATCAGTATTATTTAAGTCAACTGACTTCCCACTCTCATTGTCTGAGGAAATATTAACATTTGACTCATTACAGGATATGACGTTGACGGCTGCCTTCATCATATGTTCATCATCCTCCATCCTTGAGCACTGAACATGTGCAAAAACCTCAGCTTGCAGTAATTGGGTCTTAAGTATATTTAGAATATTTTCATGTTCAAATTTTTCCTGGGTCAAGAAAACAATTTGATTTTCATTTTCTTTCAGAGATTGCAATAATGCATCAATTTTATGTTCCAATTCAATTTTTTCAGTCAATAATTGTTCAGTATATTTCTTCTCCTGCTCTGCTGCAATTTCTATTGCATTCTCTAAATTTTCAATATATGTACAAAAAGTCTCACAACTTGAACAACTAGATTCAAAAAGTACATTTTCAGTTACACTTTGACTTTGTTTTCCTGGCATATCAAACACCATATCATTATAACTTTTAACAAGTTTCATTATATTACGTACTTTTTTCTTTGTTTTAACTAATGAGAATCTATCCTTCTCAATGTCAGCATTTGCCTGAAAGCATTGATCATACATTAATTTCCATAAAACAGCATCAGAGACCTGTTTCGATAAACCTTTAAATTCTAATGTACTTTCATCAGCTAAAACAGCTACAAATTCCATATTACGTTTCTACTCACCAAATAAAAACTCGTCAGTTTTTTTCCGCTGGAAATTCTCCGGTCTTTCACAATCAATCGATCGATTTTTCTTCTAGGTTCTTTTTCAATCTTTGCGAAGTTTAATCTCTGTTCATCACTTCCCCTCTGATCACAAGGATTGAAGTTGAAAAAAAAACTTCCGACTTATGATTGAACTGGTTGTAGCTCGCCAATTGTAATATATGAAATATATGAAATATTATGAAATATTATGATATTTCAAAGTCTTACGTATATGTTGAAATCAATCAATTCTTGTGAGACGAATTTCCATAATTAGATCTGAGTCAGCGTAATTCAAAAATGTGTATTTATTTGTACACATTTAAATACAAAAGGATGCTTACAAAAATAGTACAATGTTAATCATTTGTATCTTAAAAAATTGTCTTAGAAAGATTTAAGGTTATGCCATGTAGCATTTAAAATGGCCGAATAACCCTTTGTATGCTGGAAGGCTGTGTGCAAGACATGTGTCTTTCTTCTAGCTTGCTTGATCTTAAAAGCACATCTGCCTCGTTGTGTGAGCAGAATCCAACAGGAAGTCTCCCTGCCAGTATTACCATTATATATTAACCTACATTCCTGAGTTCCGGCCGAAAGATAACTCCTCCTTACAAAAGTGTAGACTGAGTGATTGATTACTATAACAGAGCTAACATGTGTTAACACTTAAATCACAACTCCACAGTCTAATGACAGGATGTGAGGGAGAAGGAATATTTTAGACTTAGAGTCTAGAAAAACATTGTCTCAACTTACATAAGCCTTCTCACTTACACATAAAATGACTTTCTAAAAACATATATATAATGAACTAGATAAGTTTACATAAACAATATCACTTTACATAGCCCTTGAAAGTATATATAAAATATACAATATTCATCAAAATCCTGACAGGTTTTAAATATTTACTTTTCCAGCTATGCAAGCCATAACACAGAATTAATTGATTCAAGGTTTTGCATTCACACAGTATGATGGGAATATTATTATCCTGAATAAAGTATAATAAAGCCAATTAAAATTTAGATATTAAGAATATAACAGAGTCTGAGATGTTTTAAACTTTATAAGGGTGGCAGCAGACGGGTGGAGTGAGTCGGAGGAGTGGACTGGTCTGGTCACTGTGTTTTTTTTTTTTCGTTCCGTGACACTGTATTGTCCTGGAATGAAGGTGCCGAGGACACGGGACAAAAATCTCAAATCAGGGACAATCCCGGACAATCCGGGACACGTGGGCATCCTAGTGAGCCATGCCTTATACCTCCTAAATCTGGAAGAAAGCAGGCTGTAGCAAGGTAGGAAAGTGGTACCACATGGTGGTAGAATGACAAGTAGCAGGCAACAGGGTAGATGCATGCTGATTCCCCTAGTGACAACAGTCTCTTTTCTCTCCAGATAATATATAATTTCTTGTTCCATTCAAAAATGTTTTTTGTATTCTGTTAAATCTAAGTGTATCAATACTATTTTCTATTCTGAAGACAGTATAAACTGTTAGGCTGGGTTCACACTAGCTATGGCCACGGCTCACAGCGGGGGGGTCCAGTGCGTCCCTGTTCCTGTTTGCCGTTTCAGGTGTGAATCAGGTCTGAATTTTTTGCTAAATTCATACCTAAAACAAACCAGAAGACGCACAGGACCCTTCTGCAATTCGGACCGCAGCCGCCATGCACATACCTCCCAAATTTTTGAGATGGGAATGAGGAACACCTATCAGCAAAAGTATGCAGGCATAGGACACTCCCCTGGCCACGTCAGGGGAGTGTCAAAAAACAAGATTGGTTAAACCCACAAATGCTTTTTTTTTTCACCACTACTGTTCCTTTATATTGGCTTTTGAAAATTACAAGTGCAGCAGTTTAGAAATCAGATGAAAGGCTTAGTACTGAAAAAAAACTTTTTGATAGATAAAAAGTGCATTTTATATACAGCTATATAAATCAGACCAATATGAGGGACAAATGAGGAGGAACGAGGGACAGAGGGACATTGCTCCAAATCAGGGACAGTTGGGAGCTATGGCCAAGCTGCTGTGTGAACCAGCTCCATAGAGAGCCGGTCACAGTCTCCTGTCATTCAAATTGGATGCAGGGAAAACCCACATCTAATTAGCATCAACATGAACCCAGCCTTAACCACCTCGCGCCCGCCCTATAGCCGAACGACGGCCGTAGAGCAGGCGCATTCGTCCGGGTGGTCGTCCCTGGACGTCCTGATGTTTACTTCCGCAATGCGCGCCGCGGGCGCGCATCTCGGAAATTCTGTGTTCGCCGTGTCCCCCGGGGACAGGCAAACACAGATCGCTGTAAACAGCCAATCACAGCGGCCGTTTACAGCGTGATCGGCGTGTCCAATGGGAGATGATCTCATATGTAAACATATGAGATCATATCTCAGCGCCGCTCTCCCTCCTCACACAGACAGTGTGAGAGGGGAGAGATGAACGGCTGCAGCGGCAGCCGTTCTGCCTCGAGTAAAAAAAAAAAAAAAGTGCCATCCTCCCTCAGCAGTGCCATCCTCCCCCAGCAGTGCCATCCGCCCCAGTGCCATCCACCCCAGTGCCATCCACCCCAGTGCTACCTGCCCCCAGTGCCATCCACCCCAGTGCTACCTGCCCCCAGTGCCATCCACCCCAGTGCTACCTGCCCCCAGTGCTACCTGCCCCCAGTGCCACCTGTTGTCAGTGCCATTTGTCCCCAGTGCCATCTGTCATCAGTGCCACGTATAAGTGCCATCTGTCATCAGTGCCACGTGTCATCAGTGCCACATAGTGCCATCTGTCATCAGTGCCACGTATTAGTGCTATCTGTCATCAGTGCCACGTATCAGTGCCATTTGTCATCAGTGCCACCTGTCAGTGTCACGTGCCATCTGTTGTCAGTGTCACGTGTCATCAATGCCACTTATCAGTGCCATCTGTCATCAGTGTCACGCGTCATCGGTGCCATGTATTAGTGCCATCTGTCATCGGTGGCACGTATTAGTGCCACATATTAGTGCCATCTGTCATCAGTGCCACGTATTAGTGCCACATGTCATCAGTGCCACGTATAAGTGCCACGTGTCATCAGTGCAACATATTAGTGCCATCTGTCATCAGTGCCACATATTAGTGCCATCTGTCATCAGTGCCACGTGTCATCAGTGCCACGTATAAGTGTCATCATTGCCACGTATCAGTGCCATCTGTCATCAGTGTCACGTGTCATTGTCCTGGTGCTTCAAAAGTGTAATAAATAGTCAACAAGTTAGATGTGTAATTTATGTTCCTAGAACACATGATGGCGCTACCTGCATGTTGGGCCTCTCTATGTGGCCAGGCTGTGAAAAAGTCCCACACATGTGGTATTGTAATACTCAGGAGGAGTAGCAGAATTTTTTGGGGGGTGTCATTTGTGGTATACACATGCCACGTGAGAGAAATAACCTATTACAATGACAATTTTGTGAAGAAAAAAAAAATGAAAAATCTTAATTTTGCAAAGAATTGTGGGAAAAAAATGACAACATCAAAAAGCTCACTATGCCTCTTACTAAATACCTTGGAATGTCTACTTTCCAAAAAGGGGTCATTTGGGGGGTGTATGTACTTTCCTGACTTGTTCGGGTCACAAGAAGCGAGATAGGCCACCAGTACATCAGATGTGATCAATTTTGTGCGATTCGCACCACAGCTTGTAGACTCTCTAACTTTCACAAAGACCAAATAATATCCACTAATTTGGGTTATTTTTACCAAAGATATGTAGCAGTATAAATTGTGGCCAAAATTTATGAAGAAAAATTAACAATTTGCATAATTCTGTCACAGAAACAAATATGCGTTTTTTTTCAAAATTTTCAGTCTTTTTTCATTTATAGCGCAAAAAATAAAAACCCCAGAGGTGATCAAATACCACCAAAAGAAAGCTCTATTTGTGGGAAAGAAAGGACAAAAAATTCATTTGGGTACAGTGTTGCATGACTGAGTAATTGTCATTCAAATTGTGAGAGCACCGAAAGCTGAAAATTGGTCTGGGCAGGAAGGGTGTTTAAGTGCCCAGTAAGCAAGTGGTTAAAATATAGCTAAAGGCAAATCTTTTTCTATGTTTTTGCTACCTTTACTCATGTTAGGGAGATACAACCCTTCTATTTGTCCTGTTTACCATCATCATTGAAAGTGAAACAAAAAGAAAATCCCACATTTTGAGTTGTCCCCGGAAAAGTAATAGCGGGAATATCTTCCAGTGAGGATACTAGTTCTGGTGACCTGGGGGCCCCAAGAGATTTCCTTTGCAGGTTTCCTGTTTTGGCTATGGGACAGGAAATGAAGGGAAATCTCACCAATCAGACACAGATGAAAAAAAAAAACTGACAGGGGTTATAACACTCCCTTACTTTATCCAAAATGGAATAAAAAAAAGTGTTTCCTATAGATTTACTTTAAAGTATAACATACAGTATGACTATTTTATTTTATCATACATATTATTTTTTTCAGAAACACTCTCACTATGTCTGATTCTTCATCTGATAATAATAATAAAACCTCCACAGGTAAGTAATTCTGACATATTAATTGATTTGTTAATAGAATCTGACAAATAGAAAACATTGCAGCACATCCTAGGCTGTGACACATTTAGGGGGTGTAGTCCACACCATGTCCTGGCACTCTGGGGTGCCAGTCAGTGTTTTTTGTGTTTAACCATGTACGGCAATGCAGTGCCTATGATAATAGTACTGCAGTGGTGCTTCTGCTGACAGCTGCAGTTCAGGGCCCACTCGGCTCTGGTCACATGACACAGATGAGTAGCAGACTTCCCCTCTTTCTGAACTGCCACTGCATGTGTAAGTTGGGAGAGCAGACCTCTACTGAAGGGGGGTCTGCACTAAGGGGCTTGACTGGGAGGGGTTGTCTGTACTGAGGAGGTCTATACTAAGGGGTTAGGCTGGGTGAGTCTGTACTGAGAGAGGCCTGTACTGAGAGGAGTCAAGTAGCAAAGGGGTCTGTAATGGGTGTCTTTATTTAGGGGGCTGGGATGGGGGGGGGGGGTATACTGGAGGGTCTGTATTGAAGAGTTAAAGTGTTAATAAAACCAGGAGCCTGCTTCACTATATCTGGTCTCCCACAGTACAGAGAACATGGAAATGCAATTATTTTAGTAAATATAAACTGCTAAATACTATATGTCCCATCAGGATGCAGGACCCCTGACCCTTTGCCTGGACAGTGATGATTGGCCCTGTGCTGATCACATGCACTCGCCCAAGAAAAAAACACAAAAAACTCTCTAGCAATACACACCAAACTGAGCATGTGCAGCCTGTTTAAAGTAATTCTGCCTTATCCGGACATGTTTTGGAAACTGCCTTTTTACACATTGCAGAGGATTAACCCTTTAGATTTCACAGTGAGTATTACAAGAATGCTTTACTGCATATACAGACTGAGTTTACTGTTGTGGGTTTAGTAACACTTTAAGCTGGGAGGAAGCATTTGTACTGGGGTGGGGGGGGGGGGGGGGGTCTGTACTAAGGCATTAGGCTAGGAGAGAGGGTCTGTACTGGTGGGGTCTGTACTGAGGGGTTTGACTGGGAGGGCGGGTCTGTGCTGGGGGGATGATCTGTAATGAGGGGTTAGGTTGCGAGGGGGCCTCTGTACTGGGGAGGGTCTGTACTGATGATTTTTTATGGAGGGGTTAGGCTAGGAGGGAAGGTCTGTACTGGGGGGATTTGTACTGAGGGGTTAGGCTGAAAGAGAGAGTCTATACTAGGGGTAATTTATACTGAGGTGCTAGGTTGCATGGGTGCATTTTTACTAGGTAGAATCCGTACTGGCAGGTTTGTATGGAGGAGTTATACTAAGAGGGAGGGTCTGTACTGCAGAAGGTACTGGGGGGGGGGGGGGTCTCTACTGAGAGGTTAGGCTGGGAATGAGGGACTGTACTGGGGATCTGTATTGAGGGGTTAGGCTGGGAAGGGAGTATCTGTACTGGTGGGGTCTGGCTGAGGGGATTGGCTGGGAGCAAGATTTTGTACTGGGGGGATCTATACTGAGGGGCTAAGTTAGGAGGGGGCATTTGTACTGGGGAGGGTCTGCATTGGTGGATTTGTATGTAGGGTTAGGCTAGGAGGGAACATCTGTGTTGCGAAAGGTCTGTACTGGGGGGCGTTGCCAAGTGGCAAAAAACAGGGGCTTCAGCCCGAAGTCCGAGCCCAGCACTGGGGGGGGGGGGGGTGTTACCCCTGCCTGACGTGCACTGACCCACGCTGACCATTACACTCACCTACCTGACATACACTAACCATTACACTCACCTACCTGACATACACTTACCATTACACTCACCTACCTGACATACACTTACCATTACACTCACCTACCTGACATACACTAACCATTACACTCACCTACCTGACATACACTAACCATTACACTCACCTACCTGACATACACTTACCATTACACTCACCTACCTGACATACACTGACATATACTGACCATTACACTCACCTACCTGACATACACTGACTTACACTCACCTACCTGACATACACTGACATATACTGACCATTACACTCACCTACCTGATATACACTGATCATTACACTCACCTACATGACATACACTGACCTACCTGAACCACACTGGCATGATACACTGACCTACCTGACTTCAGGTGACCTACTCCTCCTGCATCTCAGCCATAGTGTGCAGCGTGCCCGTAGAGTAGACAGCAAGGTCAGGCACTCCAAGCAGCCAGAGCCATGACACACAAGAGGAGAGGAGACCCACGCTGACCTACCTGACCCACGCTGACCTACCTGACCCACACTGACCTACCTGACATACACTGACCATTACACTCACCTACCTGACATACACTCACCTACCTGACATACACTGACCATTACACTCACCTACCTGACATACACTCACCTACCTGACCCACACTGACATGATACCTACCTGATTTCAGGTGACGTGACCTCCTCCTCCTGCAGCTCAGCTCGTAGAGTAGAAAGCAGGGCCAGGCACTCCAGGCAGCCAGAGCCATGACACATGAGAGCAGAGATGACCCACACTGACCTACGTGACATACACTAACCTACCTGACACACACTGACCTACCTGACCCACACTAACATACACTGACCCATACTGACCTACCTGACATACATGGACCCACACTGAAATACACTGACCCACACTGACATACACTGACCCACACTGACATGATACACTGACCTACCTGACTTCAGGTGACGTGACCACCTCCTCCTGCAGCTCAGCCATAGTGTGCAGCATGCCTGTAGAGTGGACAGCAGGGCCAGGCACTCCAGGCAGCAAGAGCCATGGCACACAAGAGAAGAGCAGAGGAGAGGAGAGGAGACCCACACTGACCTACCTGACCCACATTGACATACACTGTCCCACACTGACCTATACTGACCCATGTTGACCTACCTGACCCACACTGACCTACCCGATCCACACTGACATGATACACTGACCTCCCTGACTTCAGGTGATGTGACCTCCTCCTCCTGCAGCTCAGCCATAGTGTGCGGCGCGCCCATAGAGTAGACAGCAGGGCCAGGCTGGGATGGGGGGGGGGTATACTGGAGGGTCTGTATTGAAGAGTTAAAGTGTTAATAAAACCAGGAGCCTGCTTCACTATATCTGGTCTCCCACAGTACAGAGAACATGGAAATGCAATTATTTTAGTAAATATAAACTGCTAAATACTATATGTCCCATCAGGATGCAGGACCCCTGACCCTTTGCCTGGACAGTGATGATTGGCCCTGTGCTGATCACATGCACTCGCCCAAGAAAAAAACACAAAAAACTCTCTAGCAATACACACCAAACTGAGCATGTGCAGCCTGTTTAAAGTAATTCTGCCTTATCCGGACATGTTTTGGAAACTGCCTTTTTACACATTGCAGAGGATTAACCCTTTAGATTTCACAGTGAGTATTACAAGAATGCTTTACTGCATATACAGACTGAGTTTACTGTTGTGGGTTTAGTAACACTTTAAGCTGGGAGGAAGCATTTGTACTGGGGTGGGGGGGGGGGGGGGGGGTCTGTACTAAGGCATTAGGCTAGGAGAGAGGGTCTGTACTGGTGGGGTCTGTACTGAGGAGTTTGACTGGGAGGGCGGGTCTGTGCTGGGGGGATGATCTGTAATGAGGGGTTAGGTTGCGAGGGGGCCTCTGTACTGGGGAGGGTCTGTACTGATGATTTTTTATGGAGGGGTTAGGCTAGGAGGGAAGGTCTGTACTGGGGGGATTTGTACTGAGGGGTTAGGCTGAAAGAGAGAGTCTATACTAGGGGTAATTTATACTGAGGTGCTAGGTTGCATGGGTGCATTTTTACTAGGTAGAATCCGTACTGGCAGGTTTGTATGGAGGAGTTATACTAAGAGGGAGGGTCTGTACTGCAGAAGGTACTGGGGGGGGGGGGGGGGGTCTCTACTGAGAGGTTAGGCTGGGAATGAGGGACTGTACTGGGGATCTGTATTGAGGGGTTAGGCTGGGAAGGGAGTATCTGTACTGGTGGGGTCTGGCTGAGGGGATTGGCTGGGAGCAAGATTTTGTACTGGGGGGATCTATACTGAGGGGCTAAGTTAGGAGGGGGCATTTGTACTGGGGAGGGTCTGCATTGGTGGATTTGTATGTAGGGTTAGGCTAGGAGGGAACATCTGTGTTGCGAAAGGTCTGTACTGGGGGGCGTTGCCAAGTGGCAAAAAACAGGGGCTTCAGCCCGAAGTCCGAGCCCAGCACTGGGGGGGGGGGGGGGGGGTGTTACCCCTGCCTGACGTGCACTGACCCACGCTGACCATTACACTCACCTACCTGACATACACTAACCATTACACTCACCTACCTGACATACACTTACCATTACACTCACCTACCTGACATACACTTACCATTACACTCACCTACCTGACATACACTAACCATTACACTCACCTACCTGACATACACTTACCATTACACTCACCTACCTGACATACACTGACATATACTGACCATTACACTCACCTACCTGACATACACTGACTTACACTCACCTACCTGACATACACTGACATATACTGACCATTACACTCACCTACCTGATATACACTGATCATTACACTCACCTACATGACATACACTGACCTACCTGAACCACACTGGCATGATACACTGACCTACCTGACTTCAGGTGACCTACTCCTCCTGCATCTCAGCCATAGTGTGCAGCGTGCCCGTAGAGTAGACAGCAAGGTCAGGCACTCCAAGCAGCCAGAGCCATGACACACAAGAGGAGAGGAGACCCACGCTGACCTACCTGACCCACACTGACCTACCTGACATACACTGACCATTACACTCACCTACCTGACATACACTCACCTACCTGACATACACTGACCATTACACTCACCTACCTGACATACACTCACCTACCTGACCCACACTGACATGATACCTACCTGATTTCAGGTGACGTGACCTCCTCCTCCTGCAGCTCAGCTCGTAGAGTAGAAAGCAGGGCCAGGCACTCCAGGCAGCCAGAGCCATGACACATGAGAGCAGAGATGACCCACACTGACCTACGTGACATACACTAACCTACCTGACACACACTGACCTACCTGACCCACACTAACATACACTGACCCATACTGACCTACCTGACATACATGGACCCACACTGAAATACACTGACCCACACTGACATACACTGACCCACACTGACATGATACACTGACCTACCTGACTTCAGGTGACGTGACCACCTCCTCCTGCAGCTCAGCCATAGTGTGCAGCATGCCTGTAGAGTGGACAGCAGGGCCAGGCACTCCAGGCAGCAAGAGCCATGGCACACAAGAGAAGAGCAGAGGAGAGGAGAGGAGACCCACACTGAACTACCTGACCCACATTGACATACACTGTCCCACACTGACCTATACTGACCCATGTTGACCTACCTGACCCACACTGACCTACCCGATCCACACTGACATGATACACTGACCTCCCTGACTTCAGGTGACGTGACCTCCTCCTCCTGCAGCTCAGCCATAGTGTGCGGCGCGCCCATAGAGTAGACAGCAGGGCCAGGCACTCCAGGCAGCCAGAGCCATGACACATGAGAGGAGAGGAGAGCCACCCGAGCGCCAAGTGGGGATCTTCTCACAGGGGTGCTGCGGCTGCGATGTAATTCCCGCCCTCTGGAGCCTGCAGCGCCTATGATGGACGCATTGGACCTGTGGGGCGTCCATTATAGGCGCTGCAGGCTCCAAAAGGCGGGACCTGCTATGTCACTCGGGTCAGATTGGTCCCCTTCTTGGCGGCGGCTCTCAGGCTAATAATAGAACCGTGCATGCCTGAGACCCGGGGCTTTTTAGAGACCCACTTGGGGCTCCAGTCACCGTCAGCCACTGACTGGGAGGTTCTGTTCAGAGGAGTTTTCGGTGAGAGGGAGGGTCTGCATTGGGGGGAATCTGTACTAGGGTTAAGATAGGAGGGGGCATTTGTACTAGGGGAGGGTCTGTACTGATGGGTTTGCATGGGGGGGTTAGGCTGGGAGGGAAGGTCTGTATTGTGGAAGGTCTGTACTGAGGGGTTTGGCTGGGTAAGCGGGTCTGTACTGGGGAACTGTACTGAGGGGTTAGGTTGAGAGAAGGCATCTATAAATGATCAAAATTCCCTGTCACCAGTTTTAGTAGCTTTTCTGAAATGTGCAGCAAATTATATTAAAAAAGAATAACCTCCAGAATTAAACTGAAGGTCAGTAAGACCCACTCTAACACCAATATAAGTGCTACTTGTGATTGACAGCAGGCAGTGGGATAATCCTATAAATTCCCAATTCTTGCCAATAAGAGGTTGTTTATTGCCTAAGTATGACAGCTGCAGTGGCAGATTACTTCACAAACTGAAACATAATAAACGCGGTTTACTATGCTTTACAGATGAATGGACACAGTGTTCATTTAGTAAAAGAAGGGACAGGGACATAGTTCTCAAGTGGTTTGCGAGTGCACATAGTTCTGCGAGGGATCTGCGAGTGCACGTATTTCTTGCGAGTGATCTGTGAGTGCATGTAGTTCTGCAAGTTGTCTGCGAGTGCACGTAGTTCTGCGAGTGGTCTTCGAGTGCACATAGTTCTGCGAGTGATCTGCGAGTGCACGTAGTTCTGCGAGTGGTCTGTGAGTGCATGTAGTTCTGCGAGTGGTCTTCGAGTGCACATAGTTCTGCGAGTGATCTGCGAGTGCACGTAGTTCTGCAAGTGGTCTGTGAGTGCATGTAGTTCTGCGAGTGGTCTTCGAGTGCACATAGTTCTGCGAGTGATCTGCGAGTGCACGTAGTTCTGCGAGTGGTCTGTGAGTGCACATAGTTCTGCGAGTGGTCTGCGAGTGCATGTAGTTCTGCGAGTGGTCTGTGAGTGCACGTAGTTCTGCGAGTGCATGTAGTTCTGCGAGTGCATGTAGTTCTGCGAGTGAACGTAGGTCTGCGGGTGCACGTAGGTCTGCACGTAGGTCTGCAAATGCACATAGTTCTGCGATTGGTCTGCGAGTGCACGTAGGTCTGCGAGGGCATGTAGGTCTGCAGGAAGCTAGTTGTTAGGTAATTTGGACAGGGTATAATCCCCAATCCTCATTAAAGCGGTTGTATACACGCTAATGTTTTTTTTTTTGCCACCTGCAAAGGAAAAGGCATAATGAGCTAGTATGCACCGCATACTAGCTCATTATGAAATACTTACCTTAGAACCCCGACATCTGGCTCGATCCATGCCGAAGGAGCTGATATGCTCCCTCTGCGTTTCTTCCGGGTATCGCGGCTCCGGCGCTGTGAGTGGCCGGAGCTGCGATATCGTCACTCCCGCGCATGCGCATGGGAGATTTCATCACGGCAGGGTCCGGCGACTGCCGGGCTTTCAGCCGAGAATCCCCTTGTGCGCATGAGCCGCTGCAGTCAGCGGCGCATACCGAGGGGAATATCTCCTAAACTGTACAGGTTTAGGAGATTTTTTTTACCTACAGGTAAGCCTTATTATAGGCTTTCCTGTAGGTAAAAGTAAAAAAAATGACTATACAACCACTTTAAATTTAATAGGTAGGATGCCCGGCGGGTGTGGAGAGGCGACTTGTTGTACATCTTGCGGCATGTATGCGTTCCTTGACCATCCGATCGAGGGTGAATACTGCTGTGCAAAATGTAAGCGCATTGTTTCCTTGGAAGCCCAGGTTCTGAATCTGGGGAAGCAACTGTCATCACTGAGAAGTCCCTCCATACTAAAGGAGAGCCAGGAACGTACACGGCCGGGGGTGCTAGGGGCCAGCACAGAGGCGGGTGGAGACAAAGAGGTGCAGGCACTAGCACAGAGTAGATGGGTGACAGTCAGGAAGGGTAGAGTGGGAAGTGCCAGGGAGGCTGATCCAGGGCTGGAGCATCCCAATAAGTACGCTCCATTAAGTCACGTTGGTGAAACCAGTCAGGGACCAGCACTGCTGGAGCTGAGTGACTCTCCTAGCTGCCGGGGGAAGAACTCCTCCAGTGAGAGTGTGGTGGGGGGGGCGAAGGGAAAGGAAAGACAGATTCTGGTAGTAGGGGACTCAATTCTTAGAAGGACTGAGACCTGGTTCAACAGCTCTCATGATTGGCTGGCAAACATTCAAGGGTATACCCTTTATCACAAGGATAGAAAGGGTAAAAATGGGGGAGGGGTATGCCTATATATCAAGAATAATGTACAAGTGAATGTGAGAGATGACATCACTAAGGGAGCTAGGGAGGAGGTAGAATCCTTATGGGTAGAGTTCCAAAGGGATGTAGCTAAGGGGAAAATAATACTGGGAGATTGCTATAAACTCCCTAACCTGAGGGAGGAAGGGGAGACAGATCTCCTATCACAATTTGGATTAGCAGCAAGGATGGGAGGTGTTATCATAATGGGGGATTTTAAGTATCCAGACATAGACTGGGCGGAGGGATTCATCTAAGGCTCGCCAGTTCCTAAATGTCTTGCAGGACAATTTTATGGGCCAGATGGTAGACGCACCAACTAGAAATAAAGCGTTACTGGATCTACTGATTACCAACAATACAGACCTGATCACGAGTGTGGAAATACGGGGCAATTTAGGGAACAGCGATCACAGGTCAATTGGCTTCCGTATAAATCACACAAATAGGAAACATAAGGGGAATACAAAGACACTGAATTTCAAAAGAGCCAACTTCCCTAAACTACGAACCTTACTAGAAGGCATAAATTGGAATAAAATCTTAAGCCGCGTACACACTGGCGGACTGTCTGGCCAACTTAGTCCGTCAGACAATCCGATGGACAGTCCGTCATACTTTCGAATGAACGGACTTGACCACACACACCACTTTTTGAGCGGACTAATACGGCGTACTAAGTCCGCCATACTATCCGCCCTACTTTTGAAATGAACGGACTCGCCCACACACGCGGAGGAAAGTCCGCTCATTTCGAGCGCGTCTCCAGGTAGGCGGGGCCCACGAAGGAGACGTCGCTGGCCCCGCCGCCTGGTATGGACTTAAAGGGGAACCCCAACGTCGAAAAAAATCGGCGTGGGGGTCCCCCCCAAGTCCACAACAGACCCTTGTCCGAGCACGCTACCCGGCTGGCCAGGAAAGGGGGGCGAGCGAGCGCCGCCCCCTCCTAAACCGTACCAGGCCGCGTGCCCTCAAGAAGAAGAAGAAGAAGAACGGAAGGCGGCGGCGGCGGCGACAGAAGACCGGGCCACCGCCTGTAAAAGAGCTATAAGAAGGCGCGTTGGCCCGGCAGAAGAACTGAAGAGGGGGACAAGACCCCCGAAGTCGGGAGAAGAGGCCGGCGGCGAGGAAGAAAGCCGGACTCCTTCGCTAGCAAAAGAGCTACAAGAAGATAGCGGAGGAGTCCGGGGAGAAGACCCCCGAAGACGGAAGACCCCCGGAGCTGTGCAATAAAGTATTTTATCTCGTGTGTTGTGTTTTTTTTGTACTTTTATTTTACAGGTGAATGGGTAGGGGTACATTGTACCCCATACTCATTCACATAGGGTGGGGGGCCGGTATCCGGGGGCCCCCTTATTAAAGGGGGCTCCCGGATTCCGATAAGCCCCCCACCCGCAGACCCCGACAACCAACGGCCAGGGTTGTCGGGAAGAGGCCCTTTTTCTCATCAACATGGGGACAAGGTGCTTTGGGGTGGGGGGGCCGCGCGGCCCCCCCTTCCCCAAGGCACCTCCCCATGTTGAGGGCACGCGGCCTGGTACGGTTTAGGAGGGGGCGCTCGCTCGCCCCCCTTTCCTGGCCGGCCGGGTAGCGTGCTCGGACAAGGGTCTGTTGTGGACTTGGGGGGACCCCACGCCGATTTTTTTCGGCGTTGGGGTTCCCCTTTAAGTCCATACCAGGCGGTGGGGCCAGCGACGTCTCCTTCGCGGGCCCCGCCTACCTGGATACCCGCTCGAAATGAGCGGACTTTTCTCCGGGCGGGAAAAGTCTGCTCATTTCAAAAGTACGGCGGACTGGCATACATACGGGCGGATTGTCCGCCGAAATGCGAGTCCGACGGACAGTATTACGGAAATTCCGAAATACTTAGTCCGCCAGACTGCACGCTGAAAAAGTCCGCTGAAGCCCACACACGAGCGGACTGTCCGCTGAAATGTGTTTCGGCGGACTAAGTTGGCCAGACAGTCCGCCCGTGTGTACGCGGCTTTAGGAACAAAGAACGCGGAGGAGAGATGGGTTTGCTTTACGAGCATATTAAATAAGGGCATTAGCCAGTGCATCCCATTGGGTAATAAATTTAAAAGAGCAAACAAAAGTCCTGGATGGCTTAACTCCAATGTAAAAATGCATATAAAAGCAAAGGAGAAGGCCTTCAAAAAATACAAGGTTGAGAGATCATCATCAGCATTCAGACTTTATAAAGAATGCAACAAGAAATGTAAGGGTGCAATAAGGATGGCTAAGATAGAACATGAAAGACACATAGCAGAGGAGAGCAAAAAAAATCCCAAATCCCAAATCCCAAATTCTTTAAGTATATAAACAGTGAAAAAAGGGAGGACAGACCATATTGGCCCATAAAGAATGAGGAAGGACATCTGGTTACAAAGGATGGGGAGATGGCGAAGGTATTGAATTTATTCTTCTCGAGGGAATCAGGGGGGGCTTCAGTAACCAAAACTGCAGTGTTTATCCTCATGACACATCACAGGAAGGACCTCCATGGTGAACAGAGGACAGAATTAAAATTAGACTTGGGAAACTTAACATTAATAAATCACCGGGACCAGATGGCTTGCACCCAAGGGTACTTAGGGAACTCGGCCAAGTAATTGCCAGACCATTGTTCCTAATTTTTACTGACAGTCTACTGACTGGAATGGTACAGTACCAGCTGATTGGCGAAAAGCCAATGTAGCACCAATAGGGTGACCACATTTCCAAACTGCCATTCAGGGACACCCCTCAGCACGCAACGGTCCGTGACATCACAAGGGGGCAGTGCCACCATGTGACATCCACGGGTGACCCTGCCCCTTACCTATTTAAGCATTTTGTTTCATGTATGTTAGCCCAACATTGTAAGAACAATTACACTCTGTGACTCTAATTGTTCTTACAATGTTGGGCTAATATACTTGAAACAAATGCTTTTTATATCCAAGGCACTAAAGTTGTATAAAAAACCCTGTACTTTATACTCCAAAGGGAATACAAATAACCAGAGGGATCTGGAGTAAAAACTGGACATACACTGACCTACCTGATCCCTACACTGACCTACCGGATATCACATCCTCAGCTCTGTGGGGCTCATGCTGAGACCTGTAGTCCTTCAATAGGAGAATGAGGTCAGTGGCAGTGGTGAGGGTGGGAGGAGAGAGGGAGTTGGTGAGGGGGGGTGGGTGAGGGTGAGAGAGATGGGTTGAGGGGGGGAGAGGGGTGGGGGGAGAGAGCAGGGATGGGAGAGAGAGAGGGGGTGGGTGAAAGTGACCCCCTATCCCCTGCCTGCAGTCCCTCCTGTGCCCCCCTGTCCCAGCCCCTGTCTGTGGGTAGGTGTGTGTGTGAGATGCACCTACCTCGTGCCCATCCTCGTCCTCTGGGCCCTTGGTCAGCCTGTCTTCCTTCTTGTTGATGACAGTGACAGCTAGGAGAGGAGGCTGGAGAAAGTGTGAAGGCCCTGGGAGTTTTCCGGGGATGCTGCACCCACTGCTGCTTAAGTCAGGGTGGCCGGCGGTGAGGTCTTCTCCCACTCCCTCCTGCGCTGTTGGTTCTAGCCAGGCCCCGTGCTGCTTACCGGAGCTGCTGATCACTGTTTCAAAATGCTGCTGTTGCTGCTGTCGGCTCCGCTTCCCCTGCCCTGCACCCCGCTAGACCAGCGGGACTTTCACTCTCCAGACCCATAGCATGACAAGGGGGTGGCGGCAGGGTTCATTTCAAAGGGCAGCTGCTTTGGGCCCCAGGAGCACTAGCACGGAGGAGGAGGAAGTGGGAGTACAGACCCCCCCCCCCCCCCTCTATTAGTACTGACCTCCCCACAAACCACTCCCTCCATTGGTACAGACCCCCCTCAGGACAAACCAGCCACCATTAGTAGAGACCCCCCCTGGACAAAACCACCCCCTCCATTAATACAGACCCCCCCAGGACAAACCACCACCCCTCCATTAATACAGACCCCCCACAAACCACCCCCCTCCATTAGTACAAACCCCCTCAGGACAAACAACCCCCCCATTAGTAGAGACCCCCCCAGACAAACCACCCCCTCCATTAGTACAGACCCCCCACAAACCACAACCTTCCATTAGTAAAGACCCCCTCAGGACAAAACATCCCCCTCCATTAGTAGAGACCCCCCCGGACAAACCACCCCCTCCATTAGTACAGACCCCCCTTCTGTACTAATGGAGGAGGGTGGTTTGTCCTGAAGGGGGGTCTGTACTAATGGAGGGGGTGGTTTGTCCGGGGGGGTCTCTACTAATGGAGGGGGGATGGTTTGTCCTAAGGGGGGTCTTTACTAATGGAGGGTTGTGGTTTGTGGGGGGTCTGTACTAATGTGGGGTGGTTTGTGGTGGTCTGTACTAATGGAGGGGGGTGGTTTGTCCTGAACACCCAGGACAAACCACCCCCCTCCATTAGTACAGACCACCACAAACCACCCCACATTAGTACAGACCCCCCCACAAACACCCCCCATTAGTACAGACCCCCACCCACAAACCACCCCCTCATGAGTACAGACCCCCCACAAACCACCCCCCATTAGTACAGACCCCCCACAAACCACCCCTCCATTAGTACAGACCCCCCTCCATTAGTAGAAACCCCCCCGGACAAACCACCCCCTCCATTAGTACAGACCCCCCTTCAGGACAAACCCCCCCCCCCCCATTAGTACAGACCCCCCTTCAGGACAAACCACCCCCCTCCATTAGTACAGACCCCCCGTCAGGACAAACCACCCCCCTCCATTAGTACAGACCCCCCTTCAGGACAAACCACCCCCCTCCATTAGTACAGACCCCCCTTCAGGACAAACCACCCCCCTCCATTAGTACAGACCCCCCTTCAGGACAAACCACCCCCCTCCATTAGTACAGACCACCACAAACCACCCCCCATTAGTACAGACCCCCACAAACCACCCCCCCATTAGTACAGACCCCCACAAACCACCCCCCCATTAGTACAGACTCCCCCACAAACACCCCCCATTAGTACAGACTCCCCCACAAACCACCCCTCCATTAGTACAGACTCCCCCGCAAACCACCCCTCCATTAGTACAGACTCCCCCGCAAACCACCCCTCCATAAGTACAGACTCCCCCGCAAACCACCCCTCCATTAGTACAGACTCCCCAGCAAACCACCCCTCCATTAGTACAGACTCCCCCGCAAACCACCCCTCCATTAGTACAGACTCCCCCGCAAACCACCCCTCCATTAGTACAGACTCCCCCACAAACCACCCCTCCATTAGTACAGACTCCCCCACAAACACCCCCCATTAGTACAGACTCCCCCACAAACCACCCCTCCATTAGTACAGACCCCCCTCAGGACAAACCAGCCGCCATTAGTAGAGACCCCCCTGGACAAAACCACCCCCTCCATTAATACAGACCCCCCAGGACAAACCACCACCCCTCCATTAATACAGACCCCCCACAAACCACCCCCCTCCATTAGTACAGACCCCCTCAGGACAAACCACCCCCCCATTAGTAGAGACCCCCCCCAGACAAACCACCCCCTCCATTAGTACAGACCCCCCACAAACCACAACCTTCCATTAGTAAAGACCCCCTCAGGACAAACCATCCCCCTCCATTAGTAGAGACCCCCCTTCAGGACAAACCACCCCCCTCCATTAGTACAGACCCCCCTTCAGGACAAACCACCCCCCTCCATTAGTACAGACCCCCCTTCAGGACAAACCACCCCCCTCCATTAGTACAGACCACCACAAACCACCCCCCATTAGTACAGACCCCCACAAACCACCCCCCCATTAGTACAGACCCCCACAAACCACCCCCCCATTAGTACAGACTCCCCCACAAACACCCCCCATTAGTACAGACTCCCCCACAAACCACCCCTCCATTAGTACAGACTCCCCCGCAAACCACCCCTCCATTAGTACAGACTCCCCCGCAAACCACCCCTCCATTAGTACAGACTCCCCCGCAAACCACCCCTCCATTAGTACAGACTCCCCCGCAAACCACCCCTCCATTAGTACAGACTCCCCCACAAACCACCCCTCCATTAGTACAGACTCCCCCACAAACCACCCCCCCATTAGTACAGACTCCCCCACAAACACCCCCCATTAGTACAGACCCCCCACAAACACCCCCCATTAGTACAGACCCCCCACAAACCACCCCTCCATTAGTACAGACTCCCCCACAAACCACCCCTCCATTAGTACAGACTCCCCCACAAACCACCCCTCCATTAGTACAGACCCCCCACAAACCACCCATCCATTAGTACAGACCCCCCACAAACCACCCCCCTCCATTAGTAAAGACCCCCCTCAGGACAAACCATCCCCCCTCCATTAGTAGAGACCCCCCCGGACAAACCACCCCCTCCATTAGTACAGACCCCCCTTCAGGACAAACCACCCCCCTCCATTAGTACAGACCCCCACAAACCACCCCCCATTAGTACAGACCACCCCCACATTAGTACAGACCCCCCACAAACCACCCCACATTAGTACAGACTCCCCCACAAACACCCCCCATTAGTACAGACCCCCCACAAACCACCCCTCCATTAGTACAGACCCCGCACAAACCACCCCTCCATTAGTACAGACCCCCCACAAACCACCCCCCTCCATTAGTACAGACCCCCCACAAACCACCCCCCTCCATTAGTACAGACCCCCCTCAGGACAAACCATCCCCCCTCCATTAGTAGAGACCCCCCCGGACAAACCACCCCCTCCATTAGTACAGACCCCCCTTCAGGACAAACCACCCTCCTCCATTAGTACAGACCCCCCCCACATTAGTACAGACCCCCCACAAACCACCCCACATTAGTACAGACTCCCCCACAAACACCCCCCATTAGTACAGACCCCCCATAAACCACCCCCATCCATTAGTATCGACCCCTCCAGAAACCACCCCCCATTAGTACAGACTCCCCCAGAAACCACCCCCTCCATTAGTACAGACCCCCCACAAACCACCCTTCATTAGTACAGACCCCCTCAGCCAGGGCAGGACTTAGGATGGTGGGGGCCCCTGGGCTTGAGTCACTTTCAGGCCCTACCTTCTATACATTACCATATTTATCGGCACATAACACGCGCCGGCGTATAACACGCACCCCAAGTTTAGGAGGGAAGTTTAAGGAAAAAACGTTTTAAATGCCCATCAATGCAGCCTGATCAGTGTCCATCTGCAGCCTTGCCCATCATTTCAGCCTTGTCCAGCGTCATTGCAGCCTTGTCAGTGTCATTTGTAGCCTTGTCATTGTAGTCTTGAAGTTTAAAAATGGTGCCGCCAAGATACAGAGTCCTGTGTATCTCGGTGGCTCTCGGTGGCTCTCGGGGGCTCTCGGGCCCAAGAGTAGCCGAGTGTACTTGGCTCGGCTCACAGTCACGCCCAGCCCCTGTGTTATGTCCACCATAGGGCGGGACTGAGCGTGACTGTGAGCAGAGCGGAGCCGAGTACACTCGGCTATGTATCTCGGTGGGGCCCCCTATTGGGCGGGGCCCATGGGCTTGAGCCCAGTCAAGCCCAATGGTAAGTCCAGCCCTGCCCTCAGCACAAACCCCACCCGGGCGGCAGCTGGAGAGGAGGTGGATCTCCTCTGAGGAGAGGAGGATGGAAGGGGGACGGACTTCAGCAGGAAATACAGCGATGGTGGTGAACAGCGGAGAGACCGGCCTCTGAACACCGTCATGACAAGGAAAGGAGGAGGAGGGAGGGGAGCACTCTGGCGCTTGACCGTCCCCACCTCTGTGGCGCCCGGGTGAACTGCACCCGCCTAATATCGGCCCTGGTTCCCAGTGTCAGTTTCATTCCGGGACATTGTATTGTCCCGGAATGAAGGTGCCCGGGACGGGGGACAAAAATGTAAATTACGGGATAATCCCGGGCAATCCGGGACATGTGGGCACCCTAAGCACCAATATTTAAAAAGGGCCCAAAATACACCCCTAGGTATTGCAGACCAGTTAGCCTAACACCAATAGTATGTAAACTCTTGGAGGGGGTGATAAGGGACTATATACAAGATTTTAGAACGGTATCATTAGCAGTAATCAGCATGGATTCATGAAGAATCGTACTTGCCAAACCAATCTACTAACCTTCTATGAGGAGGTGAGTTGCCAGTTAGATAAAGGTAGGCCCGTAGACGTGGCAATAACTTCCCCCGCAGGATGTGGAAACCTTGCAAAAAGATCTGAACAAATTAATGGGGTGGCCAACTACATGGCAAATGAGGTTCAATGTAGAAAAATATAAAAGAATGCATTTGGGTGGCAAAAATATGAATGCAATCTATACACTGGGGGGAGAACCTCTGGGGGAATCTATGATGGAAAAGGACCTGGGGGTCCTATTAGATGATAGGGTCAGTAATGGCATGCAATCCCAAGCTGCTGCTAACAAAGCAAACAGAATATTGGCATGCATTAAAAAGGGGAACAACTCCAGATATAATACGATAATACTCTCGCTCTACAAGAAGACTCTAGTCCAGCTGCACCTGGAGTATGCTGTCCAGTTCTGGGCACCAATCCTCAGGAAGGATGTACTAAAAAAGGGGGCATGTACAAAGAAGGGAAACAAAGCTAATAAAGGGTCTGGAGGATATCAGTTATGAGGAAAGGTTGTGAGCACTGATATTATTCTCTCTGGAGAAGAGACGCTTGAGAGGGGATATGATTTCAACATACAAATACCATACTGGTGACCCCACAATAGGGATAAAACTTTTTCACAAAAGAGAGTTTAACAAGACTTGTGGCCACTCATTAAAATTAGAAGAAAATAGGCTTAACCTTAAACTACGTAGAGGGTTCTTTACTGTAAGAGCGGCAAGGATGTGGAATTCCCTTCCACAGGTGGTGGTCTTAGTGGGGGGGCATTGATAGTTTCAAGAAACTATTAGATAAGCACCTCAACGACCGCAACATACAGGGATATACGATGTAATACTGACATATAATCACACACATAGGTTGGACTTGATGGACTTGTGTCTTTTTTTTTTTAACCTCATCTACTATGTAACTATATGGGTACACAACATATTTACCTTCCCCTTTCCCTGCTCTCCATTGTAAAACATGCCGCTGTGTGCCCACAGCAGCTGTCGGTGGGAGAGGAAATGAAGGAAGCCATCAGCGATGCAGCAGAAAGGGGCTCACAGGGGTCCTGGACAGCAGGGGGATGGGGGTGCAGATGCTCGAACTGATCCCCCTGCAGAGCAGCTGGAAGGAGAAAAAAGGAGGAGAAACATGTAGTACTGCAGAGGTGAGAGGAACAAAAGGATCTGTGTCTGTCATACAGCAGTACAGCTGGTCCTCCTGGGGGGAGCAGGATCTGGGGGCCCCCTTGTTAAAGGGGGCTTTCAGATTCCAATTAGCTCCCCATTCAGACTCAAACAACCACCGGCCAGGATTGTGGGGAAGAGGCCGCTCGCTCATCTGCCCTTTTCTGGCCTGGTATGGATTTTGGGGGACCCCACGCAGTTTTCTTTCAGAATTTTTCATTGCCGGCATTCTTTTGTTTATATTTCCCCACTGAGAGCAGAGTCATTGGTTGGTAAGGAAGTGGCTGCCGGCTTCCCGGCCCGGTCCTTAACAACTGGCTAATCTTCACTAAACAAAACTTTTTTTTCCTTTTTGCATATGTCTTTTTTTCAATACAGAGTAGAAGGGGGCACTCTCTACCTCCTGGAGGAAAAGGGATTTAACCTCCACACATGGAAAGCTTCTTCACAGTAATGCCCCGTACACAGGGCTGGACTTACCATTGGGCTTGACTGGGCTCAAGCCCATGGGCCCCGCTCAATAGGGGGCCCCGCAGGCCCCCCGAGATACACAGCTGAGTGTACTCGGCTTGACTCCGCTCACAGTCGCACCCAGTCCCGCCCTATGATGGGCATAACACAGGGCCTGAGCATGACTGTGAGCCGAGTCGAGTAGACTTGGCTACTCTCGGCTCCGCTCAGGACTGTGAGAGGACCCAAGAGCCGCCGAGAGGACCTGAGAGCGGCCGAGATACACAGAACTCTGTATCTCAGCGGGGCCATTTTTAAACTTCAAGACTACAATGACAAGGCTGCAAATAACAAGGCTACAAATGACACTGACAAGGCTGCAGATGGACACTGACAAGGCTGCATTGATGGGCATTTAAATGTACGTTTTTATCCTTAAATTCCCTCTAAACTTGGGGTGCGTGTTATACGCCAATAAATACGGTAATGTATAGAAGGTAGGGCCCGAAAGTGACTCAAGCCCAGGGGCCCCCACCACCCTAAGTCCTGCCCTGCCCGTACACACGGTCGGATTTTCAGACGGAAAATATTCAATGGGAGCTTTTTGTCAGAAATTCCAACCGTGTGTAGGCTCCATCGGACATTTTCCATCGGAATTTCTGTCACACAAAATTTGAGATCTGAATTTCAAATTTTACGGCAACAAAATGTTGTCGGAAATTCCGATCGTGTGTACATAATTCCGACGCACAAAGTTCCACCCATGCTTGGAATCAAGTAGAAGAGCCGCACTGACTATTGAACATGTACGTCACCGCGTTCTTGACATTCACAATTTCCGAACAACTTTGTGTGACCGTGTGTATGCAAGACAAGTTTGAGCCAACATCCGTCGGAAAAAATCCATGGATTTTGTTGTCGGTATGTCCAATCAATAGCCAATCGTGTGTACGTACGGGGCATATGAGCTGTGAAAATGTAAAGTGTTTTAATACTCCTTTTAGAATTAATTCTGGCCAGCTCAGTAGATTATTTTAGAAAATAACTGGATGTATTCCTAAATGCACAAAATATAAATGGATAGTAAGATTTCTAGGTAATAACACCAGGGGTAGTTGATCCACGGAACCTCTATTGGTCTCCAGGGGGTCGGGAAGGATTTATTTACCCACCATTGGAGCAAATTAGATTATGCTTTATTATTTTTTCTTTGTCTGGATCATGGCCAGATCTAAAAGGGTGCTGGGGTTGCACCCCCCAGATTTTATTTGTGCCCCCTTAAGCTCCATAACTACCCCCCTGAACCCTGAATGCCAGTAGCTGAGCTCCTTTTACATCCCAGAACAGCACACAGCTCCTCCTACCCACACTACACACAGCTGAGATCACATTTCTTTACACACCGTCACGATCTACACAGTGTTTAGCTGGCTGCAGCAGCTACACTGCCCTTATGACCAGGGAGTCTCACCGGTCAAAACTGCAACAAAGCAGCCAACTACACCCTGTTATTCCTATCCTCTGCCTCTCTAGCTATGGTTCCTGCCAACGATGACCCCATTCTCTGCCCTGCCAGTAGTGGCCCCTGTCCTTGGCTCTGATGACCCTAGTGATCTGCCCTTCTGATCCCCTGTACACTGCCCTGCTGCCCCCTGTCCTGCTGACCCCTGTACACTGCCCTAAAAAACAATAGCCCCTGTATACTGCCCTACCCTATCCTCTACCCTACCGACTCTCTGTACACTGCCCTGCTGACCTCCTATCCTCTGCCCCCCCCCAAAATATTTTACTGCACCCCACATTAGACAGGCTAAATCCGACCCTGCTCTGTATCAACTGTGGGTATAGGATTGTGTATAAAGAGGTTTTCTGTTTTTTATTCAAATGGATAAACTAGAGGGACTATAGTGTCATTCTTTGTAAATATATTCAGCAGAATGTTTTTAAAACAATAACTTATTTTCTTGGATGCATTTTTGAAGCAATTGTATAGCAACCCTAGGACAAAGAAAAAGGGATGCATACACATTAACAATAACTAGTTCTTTTTTTTTGGTCTTTCTTATTTGTTTTTCTTGTGCCTGCCCTACCTTTTTTGTTTCCTCAGTTATTAACACATTATGGATTAAATGGATATAAAGTCTAAGCCCCTGTACACACGGTCGGAGATTCTGCCAACCAAATCCGTCGGATTTTGTCCGTCAGATTTAGTCTGACGGATTGTGTCCGAAACTGTTGCATACACACGGTTGGACTAAGTTGTCGAAAAATCCGATCTTTCAGAACGTGATGACGTAATTTCGTTACGATGGGACTAGATTCAGGCTAGTAGCCAATAGCTTTGATGTAGGAATTTGATCTGAGCATGCGTGGCACTTGGTCCGATCAAACTTCTCTACACATGTTTGGATTACGTCCGACCGGCCCAGTTGGTCGGGAAATATTTCCAACATGTTGGAAAATTGGGTCCGACGGAGATTCGGATGGAATCAGTCCGATGCATACCACACACAGTCAGATTATCTGACGACACGGTCCGATAAGACGCATTCCGACGGATTCTCCGACCGTGTGTACGCGGCATAAGTTTACCTTTGTTTACCTACTTAAGGACCAAGCCTATTTTTTAGATGTGTTGTTTATAAGTTAAAAACATTATACATTTTTTTCTAACGCTCTGGAGAATAAAATGGCGGTCATTGCAATACTATCTGTCACACTGTCTTACAAGCGCAGTTTTTTTGGAAAAAATACACTTTTTTGAATTAAAAAAGGTCTAGGGCTAGAATTATTGCTCTCACTCTACCTCACATGTGTGGTTTGAACACCGCTTTCATATGCGTGTGCTACTCACATATGCGTTCGCTTCTGTGCGCAGGTTTAAAAAAAATAATAATTTTTTATTTTTAAACTGTTTTTTTTTTTTTGTTTTTTTTAATTGTGTCACTTTTATTCCTATTACAAGGAATGTAATCATCCCTTGTAATAGAACAAAAAAGCATGATAGGACCTCTTAAATATGATATCTGGTGTCAAAAAGGCCTCAGATCTCATGTTTACACTAAAATTAGTTAAAAAATTTTTTTTTTAAATTGGTCATTTAAAAAAAGAATTTAAAACAAAATGGCCCTTTAAGAGCTATGGGCGGAAGGGACATTTTGATGTCACTTCGGCCCTGCAATGTCATGGATACAGGTGGGGGACCTTCCCTTCACTCGTCTCCATGCCAAGCAAGACAAGGCATCTGATTGCCTCAGCCGCTGCTGATGGCTCCGGTAAGCGGTGGTGGCTAAAAGTGATCTCGCTGCAAATCCGCTGCAGAGACCACTTTTATCTTGAAGCGGACCTCCAGCCAAACACGAGGATACCAGGGTTATGGCAGCTAGCTGCTGCCATAACAACAATATCCTCCGTCAAAATCAGGACGTATATCGGCGTGTGGCGGTCTGGAAGTGGTTAAAAAACAATAAATGCACAAGTTTTGCAATTTTTTTTTTTTTAAATGTGCATTTTTCTCAAGAGCCTGCAAAGCATTGCACCCAAGATCAATGGATCATGGGTACAATGTTAGGCTCCTGCAGACATTTCCTGCAGCTTTACTTCTGTATGGGCTGTCAGTTTCAGAGCTGTGTTGAAATGCCAATGGACTATGAGGGTGTTGATCAGTGCACTCAGAGTTCATTGAGAACTCCAAGCTGTTTATTATGGTGGCAGATGGGACATGTAGTTAATTTATTCACAGATCGCTGTGAATGAATGATGTTGCTGTGTGAGATTTTAAATGCAACAGCAGCTGTGGGGAAAGAGGAATTCCCACCCACTATCACAAGATGAGAACTCTGGGGGTGGGAATGGGGGGGTTTGTAGCAAAATATTACACCCTAAATATACAGTGGTGTGAAAAAGTGTTTGCCCCCTTCCTAATTTCCTGTTCCTTTGCATGTTTGTCACACTTAAGTGTTTCGGAACATCAAACCAATTTAAACAATAGTCAAGGACAACACAAGTAAACACAAAATGCAATTTGTAAATGAAGGTGTTTATTATTAAAGGTGAAAAAAAATCCAAACTATCATGGCCCTGTGTGAAAAAGTGATTGCCCCCTAAACCTAATAACTGGTTGGGCCACCCTTAGCAGCAACAACTGCAACCAAGCAATTTTGGCCCACTCATCTTTGCAGAATTGTCCTAATTTAGTTACATTAGAGGGTTTTCGAGCATGAACGGCCTTTTTAAGGTCATACCACAACATCTCAATAGGATTCAGGTCAGGACTTTGGCTAGGCCACTCCAAAGTCTTCATTTTGTTTTTCTTCAGCCATTCGGTGGTGGACTTGCTGGTGTGTTTAGGATCATTGTCCTGCTGCAGAACCCAAGTTCGTTTCAGCTTGAGTACACGAACAGATGGTCGGACATTCTCCTTCAGGATCTCTTGGTAGACAGCAGAATTCATAGTTCCTTTTATCACGGCAAGTCTTCCAGGTCCTGAAGCAGCAAAACAGCCCCAGACCATCACACTACCACCACCATATTTTACTGTTGGTATAATGTTCTTTTTATGAAATGCAGTGTTCCTTCTACGCCAGATATACTTGGACACACACCTTCCAAAGAGTTCCACTTTTGTCTCATCGGTCCACAGAATGTTGTCCCAAAAGTCTTGGGGATCATCAAGATGTGTTGTGGAGAAATTGAGACGAGCTTTGATGTTCTTTTTGCTCAGCAGTGGTTTTCTCCTTGGAACTCTGCCATGCAGGCCATTTTTGCCCAGTCTTTTCCTGATGGTGGAGGCATGAATGCTGACCTTAACTGAGGCAAGTGAGGCCTGCAGTTCCTTGGACGTTGTTGTGGGGTCTTTTGTGACCTCTTGGATGAGTCATCGCTGCGCTCTTGGGGTAATTTTGGGCGGCCGGCCACTCCTGGGAAGGTTCACCACTGTTCCATGTCTTCGCCATTTGTGGATAATGGCTCTCACTGTGGTTCGCTGGATTCCCAAAGCTTTGGAAATGGCTTTATAACCCTTTCCAGACTGATAGATCTCAATTACTTTCTTTCTCAATTGTTCCTGAATTTCTTTGGCTCTCGGCATGATGTGTAGCTTTAAGGATCTTCTGGTGGACCTTACTGTGTCAAGCAGCTCCTATTTAAGTGATGCCTTGATTGTGAACAGGTGTGGCAATAATCAGGCCTGGGTGTGGCTAGAGAAATTGAACTCAGGTGTGGACAACCACAGTTATAGTATGTTTTAACAAGGGGGGCAATCACTTTTTCACACAGGGCCATGATGGTTTGGATTTTTTTTCACCTTTAATAATAAACACCTTCATTTACAAATTGCATTTTGTGTTTACTTGTGTTGTCCTTGACTATTGTTTAAATTGGTTTGATGTTCCGAAACACTTAAGTGTGACAAACATGCAAAGGAACAGGAAATGAGGAAGGGGGCAAACACTTTTTCACACCACTGTAGGTGTAACATGTTGCTAAAGGTGAACATAGCCTTTAAACAGATTTTCACTATTTGTATGAACGCCTTCTTTAGGTGTGAATTTTTCAAAAGATAAGGTCACGCTTGACAGTTGCATGTTACATGAGTCTCTGTCATTATGGTTGCTGCATTCCAGACATTGTGTTCATTATTGAAAAGCATTTGTGGATTTA
The DNA here is from genome assembly GCF_037356315.1 of Lithobates pipiens. Taxonomy (NCBI): domain Eukaryota; kingdom Metazoa; phylum Chordata; class Amphibia; order Anura; family Ranidae; genus Lithobates; species Lithobates pipiens. Next base: position 84,238,428 of record NW_027507686.1, on the reverse strand, counting down.
AATATAGTATTTTAAGTAAGTTTGCAATGGACTAAGGCAGCCCATACATTAGTCATTTTTTTTGTTCAACCAATAGATTGAATGAAAAAACATTGCCCTGTTCCCCCATGCACATGTATTGCTACCCCCGAAGGAGCCGCTTGCTAATTTGGGTTCTCTGATCTGTGCCTCTACTTCAAGAACAACTTCAATGACTTCAAGGGCAACCACTTAATATAAGTAATAATAAATAATTATTATATTATTAATAATAATAATAACAAAAGTATAGATACCTTTAACTCAGCTGTGAATTAGTATCGGAAAATAGACACAAGATCGTTTAGTGGTAAATTAATTCAATGTATTGGTATGAGTTACAATAAATGGTGGTTTGAGCATAAATGAACACGCAGAAAGTAGGTTCAAACACATTCTAATAGACAATATAATAACTATGCCAAAGTAACTTAGAATAGAGTTCCGTAACAACTAGACTGGAAATAACTCATGTATCAACAAAGTCAGCAATAAACAGTACATACAATCATTAAGTACAATGTGAATAATTGTGCTATAACTAGTCTAGAGTGCATTCTAGGAGAATGGCTAGGATATGGTACAATGTCCCGTGATGCCACGTACACACGATCAGACTATCCGGCGGACAATCCGCCGGACTTTCTGAACATGCGGACTTGCCCACACACGACCAGACTTTTCCGATGGACAATCTGCCAGACATTTGGTGGAGGTCCGCCAGAATTTTCAAATGAACGGACTTGCCCACACACGGAGTAAAGTCCATTCATTTTGAACGTGACTTGAGGTACGATGGGACTAGCGAAGGAAGTCAATGTCACCTCTAGACCCGTATCCGAGCACACAGCCCGGCCAGTCAGGAAAGGGGGTGGGGACGAGTGAGCACCTCCCCTCCTCAACCGTGCCCTCAACAGGGGGGGTGGGTGCCTTGGGGAAGGTGAACGCTCTTCGGGCCCCCCCCTCCCCAAAGCACCTTGTCCCCATGTTGATGAGGACAAGGGCCAGGGTTGTCGGGGTCTCTTATCAGAATCCAAGAGCCCCCTTTAATAAGGGGGCCCCCAGATCCTGGCCCCCCACCCTATGTGAATGAGTATGGGGTACGATGTTTCACCTGGGGGAAAAAGTGTCAATTAAAACAACACAACACAGGTTTTTAAAGTAATTTATTAGACAGCTCTGGGGGGTCTTCTTACGACTTCGGGGGTCCTCTCGCTGGGCTCCTCCTCTATCTTCTGCTCTTCTGCCGCTCTTTTGCTAGTGGAGGAGACCGGCCTTCTCCTTCGTCACCGCCACCGTCCGGGGGTCTTCTTCCAACTTCGGGGGTGTTGTCCCGCTCTTCGGTTCTTCTGCCTGGCCTCCGCTATCTTCTTCCAGCTCTTTTACTAGCGTTGGCCCGGTCTTCTCGTTCGTCGATGTCGCTGTCGCTGCCACCTTCTTCTTCTTCTAGGGTTTCGCCTTAAAATCCATACAAGGCGACGGGGCTCTCGAGGTGTCAATCTCGCTGATATGGGAGAGGTTGCAGTGTCGTGTCACCAACAACCAGTGCCTAAGGCCCAATTCTTCAGCCCCTGTTTAACAGGGGCATGTAATTACAATCCTTGATATAATCGTTCACAACAGGGTGCTCCAGCGCCCACCAAGAGTCACTTTGAGGGCTTACTGTATTGTGGCAACACCAACACCTTAGGCCCCCATTTCTGCAGAGCATATAAGGCAGGCCTCTACTTTCAAACATCCAACTTACAAACGTCTCCTATTTGCAAACGGAAGGAGACAACAGGAAGTGAGATGAAAAAAGACGGACGGCAAAAAAATTATATAGAGGGGTGATAACCATTCCCATGTTTTCCAAAAAGCTTAAAAAATGATTTTTTGACTGAAGCTACACATTCAAGATGTACCAGTTCAAAATTACAAACAGGTTCTACTTAACACAACAAACCTACACAGTCCCTGTCTTGTTTGCACTGCCTGTATACTGCTGTTCTGAGTATATAGGGCCTGGGGGCCACACGCATTTCCTTTTTTTAATTTGGGTACGGGGTTCCCCTTAATATCCATACAAGACCCAAAGGGGCTGGTAATGGGCAGGGGGGGGCTACCCATGCCATTTTTATCAATGATTTTCATCCATATTGCCGGAACCAGATATTACATTAAAACCGCAAGCAGTTTTAAATGACTTTTTTTCTGTTAAATGTAATTTTGTGCAGGGACTGTTCTAAACACGGGAAACATGTGCCACTTCACAGGCATACTATAGACACCCCCCAGGCACAATATTTAAAGGAATATTTCACTTTTTTTTTTCACTTTAATCATCATTAAAATCAGTGCTCCCGAAAAAACTTAATTTTTTAAAAACATTGACCCATGTCCCCTGGGGCAGGAGTCAGGTCCCCAAACCCTTTTTAGGACAATATCTTGCATATTAGCCATTAAAATTAGCACTTTTTATTTTGAACGTTCGAATCCCATACACTTCAATGGGGTTCTAAAGTTCGCACAAATATTCGGTCTGTTCGAAAGTTCTGGTGCAAACCGAACCGGGGTGTTCGGCTCATCCCTACTCAGCACTCTGAATTCTTCTAAAGCCATTGTTATGCAGCACTGGTGGTTCACACTGTACAACTATGTGCACTCTCTGGGCTCCTTCATGGCAAGAGGAAGCTGTATCCTGTATAACCTGAGAAGATGTTCTTTCCTCTCCTCCTGGCAATCTCTCTCTGGGATATGCAGTTCATAAGCTCTTGATTATAGTTGAGTGTCTCTCCTCTGGACTACAGTTCCCACAGTGCAGTGTTGCCTAACTATCTATTGAACACTTTGTCCTCAGCTGCTTGCTCCTCTTGCAGCCAGTGTTTTCACATAAAAACAATATAATACCGAATTTTGGTAAAATAAACAAGATAATGTTATTCCGAGTAAATAGATACCTAACATGTAATGCTTTAAAATTGTGCACGCTTGCGGAATGGTGCCAAACGACAGTATTAATAATCTCCATAGACATCACTTTAAAAGCCTTTACAGGTTACTAGTGGAAAGAGGAGGTCTGGTGTTAGAACATTTGCTCTCACACTGACATTCGACGTTCACATGTGTGGTTCTATCACCATTTACGTATGCCTGCGGGACCAGCGTGTGCATCACTTTTATTGCTGTCACAAGGAATTTAAACTTCATTGGTGACAGCAATAGGCAGTGACAGGTATTCTTTATGGAGAGATCTGGGGTCTGTTAAACCCCAGATGTCTTCTTTGCCCTTAAAAGCATCCAATCACACCAAGATCAGTGTGATCAAATGCTTTCAAGATTTAAAAACGGTGCTGTTTACATCCAAGGAAACAGGAAATTACGACAGTACTCGTCGCTTCTGGATTCCTATACCAGAGAGCTCATCGGAGACCTTCTGGTCCTCCAATGGTGGGATGAAGATTCACGAAGAGGAACCAGTGGAAGAGCAGGGAGAGTGGGGGTGGGGCACAACCCCAACTGTCTAATAAAGCAAACCAGTGGCTAATTAGCCACTCGGATGGATTTTACATAAAAGCTGATCATCTCCTGTAAAAAACAATAGCTGGACGCAGATACCACCATTGTAACTACCAGTTAATCCACCATAACTGCCATTCCACCAGGGAACCATACCTTAGATGGGTCCCAAGAATCTAATCACAGCAGGTTGTTTTAAAATGCCTGCAAAAACCCTACTGCCACAGCACAAAGTGTGAAACCTCACACCTTTGTGCCCCACCAAAATGCAATGCCCTCTGTACCCTATCTTGCAAACCCAGGGACCACAGATATGTGCCCACCACATTCAGATGAACCCCGTCACTGCGGAGATATCGCCACGTATCCACCTCCAGTTCCCGGTGCCATACTATGAAACCACCATTTCGTGCTATTAACCTCCCAACCTCCTTGTTAACTTTTACTCTGGCCCTGTTTAATTTTGCCACAGACCTGGCAAAATGCCAAGTTGTGCGACCGACCATGTCAGCCCAAACCACCACAGTATGAGGAAAGGCCAACTGCAGCCAGAGCACATCAAACTTGATGTCTCAAATGAGGTGTTGGCTGGACCCGACCCCCAGATCATTGCCTCCAGCGTGCAAGACCAGAATGGCGGGGGCCTATCCCACCTTGAGACCCTATGAACCTCCGGGACCACCCTGCTCCATAACAACCCCTGGAATGCCTATCCACCTAATGCTGACCTGAGGAAGCCTAGCTGACAGCCATTAGGCCAGACATCAGCCCTCTTGGCCCCCAATGAACAAAGGAGTGTCCCAAAATCCACACCTGCAGATACATTTCACAACCGCATTATCCAATCCCTACTGGGCAGCCTCAGTGGAAGAATGAGAAGAATAGCTACTTGTCTCCAGACTGGCAGCCATGAGACAGCAAAGGGGAACCGAACAAACTGAAAATTAGACAAAGCCGAACCATCCGAATGAATAAGAAAGGAACCAGTTACCACGGGGTGAAGCTGTAACTACTCCACCATCGCGTAAACAGGGCAGATGGGCGAACCAGGAATCCTCAGCAACTGAACATGGGCCCCTCTTGCCGCTTGATCCGCCTTAGATTGGCGGATAAAAAGTACCACAGAAGAGCCATCGCAGCAGACATCTGCCACTGACAAGCCACCCTGGGCAGCCTTGGACAGACTGACCAACTCGCCCACCTTGAGGGCTCCATAAAAAGCCAAAGCAAAGGCCGCCAGGAATAACAAAACTTCAAAACTGGATGAACACACCGCAGTCATCTGCATAAACAAGGATTGTAGGATGTCAAAAGTGATAGGCCAGCGGCCATCCGGCCACCGAGTACCCTCTCGATAACCTCTCAGAGCCTGTTTTACCAGAAAATCTTTGGTAAAATCGGGATGGCCCACAATTTGACTTCCAGTTCATAGCAGAAATGGACACGCTGGCAGTGAACCACAGACAAACAAAATAAATTAAAAGATGTCTGACCTCAGAACTGATCATATCAACCCCCGCCCATAGTAGCTCCCCCTATTCCCTCTAGACCTTAGTGTAAGACCACGTCATCTCACTCAAGGAGCTTTAAATCAAACCAGAGGAGATTCCAACGCAACACAGCCGAAGAGGACAACTGAAAGTGAGAGTGCGCGCGAGCCAACGTATTTTCCACTTCTGGAATATGCACAGCATACAGAAACACATTTTGCTGAAGACAACACAAAACCAGATATTGTAAAAGACGTATAACCGGGGGGAGGACCCAGACAGAGAGTTAATAGCCTGCACCACACCCAGGTTGTCACAGTGGAGACAAACCTTTTTGTTATGAAACGATTCCTCACAAAGTGATATGGCGACCACAAAAAAAGTTCCAGAAGCACTAAACTCTTTAAGAATCCTGCCTCCCACCATTTAGCGGGCCAGCTCTCAGCATTCCACAAAAATGCTCCATAGCACATGGAGCCAGAGGCTTTAACACCTCCTTAGCGAGTTTTTCAGAAACCACTTTAGAGTGTCAGCCGCGGGGGGGGGGGGGGGGGGGGGTGGGTTGGCTGGCGATCTGAGAATGGAGGCAAACAATCAAAAAGCCCTCCATTAAACTCGCCTGCAAAAACCGAGCTGCAGGCCAATATGGATATCTACTTAGAAAGTGTCAGGGATGGGCTCAGCCCTTCCTTCTCAAAGCTGGCCGCTCAGCTGTCAGCTAATGGCTAGCTCCTTTCTCTCCACAGTGACTCACCTGTTGATGATATTCTGCTCGTCAGTCCTGCCTACTTAAGCCGTCCAGCCCAGATGATCTCTTCCTTCGCCTTTGTCACATCTCTAGAGATGCTCTCCTGTGTTACTGTTAAAGACTTGCTTGGCTGACATTCCTTCTGGCTCCAGATTCTGCTTGCTGTTCTACTACGCTCATCTCTGGCTCCCTGACGTTTTTGCTTGTCTGACTATCCGTTCTGGTTCCTGAACTCTATGTTTTGACTATGTTTACTCTGTTTACCTTATTATTATTATTAAACAAGTGTGATTTAACTGTACTTCTGTTTCAGTCTGATTCATGGTTTCTGACAGTAGGCGAAGGCCATGAATTCAGAAGATGCAGTCAATCCACTAGTTGGTAATATTTTTTCCCAGATTGGATGAGCAGGATCACCACATGGATCAGTTTGTCATGGCGTTACAAATGCTCCTGAGTCACATGGTTCATCTGGAATCTCCCACTGTGGCTGCTCCAGTACAACCCGTGTTACAGGCCATCCCTGCTGCTGCTCCAGTCTCAGTACAGGCGCCCTCCTCGAGTATTACCTCTATAAGAGGTATGTCTGGTTCCGTTCCTCTTCCCCAGCAATTTGGGGGCGATCCAGTCCAATACAGAGGGTTTCTCAACCAGGTTGACATATACTTTGAGATGCTGCCCCAGACGTTTCCCATGGACAGAAGCAAAGTAGGTTTCGTGATATCTTTGCTTTCTGAGAGAGCCTTGGCCTGGGCAAACCCTCTATGAGAGACGCAACAACCTGTTGTCATGAGTTACCCTGAGTTTGTTGCTTCTTTTAAAAGGGTATTTGACATTGCCGCATGCTCTGCTTCTGCTGCCAAGTGCCTCATGTCCATCAGAGTACGAGAACTGTTGCCAGTTACACCATTGAATTCCGTACTCTGGCAACAGAGGTTGCTTGGAACAATGAGGCCCTTGTGGCTTTTTTTTTTCTCATGGTCTCTCGGATACCATCAAGGATGAGATAGCAGCCCGAGATATACCCAATGAGCTAGAGAAGTTGATCACGTTTGTCATCCTCATTGACTCCAGACTTTCTTTTAAGGAGCAATTGAGGAAGCCTCCTGTACATTTGTCTCCGAAATTTGCAGTCCCACCCTTGCCTCCCTCGCCTCCCACCCTCGCCTCCCTCACCTCCCACCCTCGCCTCCCTCACCTCCCATGCCTCCTGGTACCTAGTCGGTCTGTGAAGATGAACCCATGCACTCGGGCTTCACACGTCTCTCTGCAGATGAGAGAAGCCCTAGGAGGAGGGAGAGATTGTGCCTTTATTGTGTCCAGGCAGGTCACTTTTTGAGGACTTGTCCTACCTGTCCAGGGAATGCCCGAACCTTGAGGTCCTGTCATGGACAGACCTTAGATGGCGTTGTTTCGTCCCCAGTTATCCAAAAGGATAAGCCCCTGGTTTTGGTTACCCTTTATTGGGCTGAGTTGTCTGTAGAGATACAGGCTCTAATCAACTCTGTGTCGGGGCTGGCTTAGCCCTTCCTTCTATGAAATGGATATTTTATAGATAGGCAACTCCTATCCTCATATTGATTAGTGGTTCCAAATTAATAACTACTGCAGTAGGGAACAGACACAAAAGATACGCCCAGCATCTTTCCAAAGGGGCGTTACATAGGCAGGCTAATTCTAATCAGGACTTGAAAGAATGCAAAACATGTATTGAAAACATTATTAGTGCCATGTGCACAGTGAGGGCATTGTGCAACACATACAAAATAGAATACAATTATATACAGAACTTACAAATTTCCATTACAGTCTCCTCTCTTTTGATCAATATTTTGATCACTAACCATACCTGCTAACACCTTTAACTTGGAACCTCCACGCGCTTAGGTGGAGGTAGTCCTGGCCAAAGAGGCAAAAACTCCATTGTGGAGAAAATAATAGCTGAGCAGCTTTTTTCATTACAAAATGACTTTTCACTGTGAAAAACAAATGATTGCTAAGACATATTTACCGAGTACTGGCTGTACACTCCTGTGGCCAGAATGGCCTTCTAGCTTAATTGTTGGTATGCTGACTTATCAGCAAATGTAAACACAGACAATTCTACATAAAATGGAAGAGATACAAAAGACAAATATGACTTCAACATGGCTAAACTACTTTTCAAATATATATATCCCTTACAATTAAAGTAATTGAATCAAAAAGTACCCTAGACTGTGATCGCAAAAGGGTAACAAGTCAAACACAGAGATTTCTTTAATTTAGACATTTTTGCAGTGTCTGGTGTGGATCCAGGGGACTTTTCCTTCAAGTTTTGTAAAACTGTACATGAAATAGATGCTGTATTGAGTCTCCAAACATTTCCTTATATATAAATGTCTCTTAACATTCCACAAGTCACCTGGCTTTAGTTTTAGATCCTTCCAAACTTTTAGGATCTGGAATTGGGGAGAAAACACATAAATGAGTTTGTCAAAAACCTTAAAAGATCAGCAACATTCTCTGTGAGATCCGAATGGAGGACTTTAGCTGCTGAGACAAAATATAAGCAAGTGAGCCAGTGGCGTAACTAGAACCTTCAGGGCCCTGATGCAAGAAACCATGAAGGGCCCCCCCTGAACCCCAGCCAGGGCCCTTCCCTCCGAGTCCGGTGGTGGAACTCCAGGGCATGGTCACAGGTATGACCTCTGTGAGCCCTGTAGTTCCACCACTGGTGTCAGTAGTTCTTTTTTATTAATTTTTTTACATTTTTAGGTGCCCTATTGGGGGACTGTCCCTAGGCTGGATGGGGTCCCCGTCCCCAGAAGAGATAAGGTCCTTTTCTCCAGGGCAGATGAAGTTACAGCCCCCAGGTGAGAAGGGGTCCCTGTCCCCAGGGGAGGTGGGGGGTCCCTGTCCCCAGGGGGAGATGGAGGGGGTATGTAATAGTGTATGGGGGATGGGGTCCTCTCACTCACCATGACCAAGCTGTAGGCCGTGCACTCATCCATGTTGGCCTGGACTCCATACAGTGTGCTGGACGGGCGATCAGCATAACTCCCAGAAAGACCTTTCATCATCTGTGTATGACGGGGAGGAGGGGGGCTGGCAGACAAGCCTGCAATGTCCTCCGGGGTGCTCTCATAGGGCTGCACTGCATCTGTGTGCTTAAAGTTTGTTTACCCAGGAGAAGTATGCAGTGCAGTGTGGGCAGGACTCGGAGGGGGCGGGACTCTGGCTGGGCAGAACAGACATCAGACTGAGCGGCAATGCATGGAGCAGGAGAGGGGTACGCTGAAGAGCCGGCCGAGGAAACAAGTCATGTGGGGTATGCACAACTAAAGAGCAGCCAGTGCAATTGTCGAGCATGGAGCTCTGCTAGTCACCCTCCACCTCCAGCCACCCGTGTGCATGGTGCACTGGTACCCCTAGTTGCCTATGCTGCTGCCGGCCATATGTAGAGGGGGCTGCATGGGCCCCCTGCAGCACAGGGCCCAGTTGCGGTGGCGACTGCTGCACCCCCTATAGTTATGCCCCTGAAGTGAGCAACACACTCCCAAACCAATTCCCATAGGGAGAGAGTCCAACATCCACTTAGGGGCTTGATAAAATATAATAAAACATTCAGGGAAAAGTTTTCTAGTTTCTTACTCTACTTTGTCCGCTACATTGTAGACAGTAGGGGGTGTAAAAATAAAACCTCAAAACTTCTAGTAAGGACTCTTCCTATAAAAATGATTTCCTCTGTTACTCTCTGTAGATTCTGCACTCTGTACTTAAAAACTACTTCTGATAACACTTTTTTACTGTGACCTTTGCAGTAGCATTTGCCACTGGACATCCAGAAAACATGTGCATACAAACAAAATACATACTCGTAAGATCCTGACTTGGGCATCTGGATATATCTTTTTGTTATCTCTGGAAGGGATGTTCAGCTTTTGGTAACACCTTTGGTAACAGGTAAAACAAGAAGTGGTTATAGAAACAAACTGTGGTGAACCCTGGCTCTATCCCTTGCTCATTTACTAAGGCAGCCATAACTGCTTGTGACTGATGACACGGTCCATGTGTCAAACTGAAGGGAAAAGAGTCGCTGGCAGACATAAATGATCACCTTTTCCAAACTCGTAAGAAGTTGCCCTCTGTGGACCACTTCTTCTCGTTCTGGGGTCCTAAAAGTTGAATTATTAATCCCAGCTATACTGGGCCAGAACTGGGGTGGAATCTGTGAGTTGCACAGACCCAGCAAGTGTCCAGGGCTGTAAATGAAGCATCCTTAGAGTCGCCTGATCTGCTTCCATATTTGCATAGCATACTAGCTCATTATGAATAACTTACCTGAAAATTAAGCCCCCGAAGCGGTCCTCCGTCTTCCTCTTCCCCGCCGCCATGTATCCAGGAGCGACTTCCGGGTCTGACGTTATCGCGGCTCCGGCGAATCACAGTGTCGGAGCCGCGATAACGTCACTCCCGTGCATGCGCACGGGAGCCAACACTCGAGGCATATCGCCGCGATCTGCGGCCTGCCCAGTGCGCCTGCGGTGGCTGTCTTTAGGTAAATATCTCTTAAACCATATAGGTTTAGGAGATATTTCTTGGACCTACAGGTAAGCCTTAATCTAGGCTTACCTGTAGGTCAAAGTTGGTTGTAAGGGCTTACAACCACTTTAATAAACAAGTGTGATTTAATTGTACTTCTGTCTCGGTCTGATATCTTTTGCTTTCTGAGAGAGCCTTGGCCTGGGCTAACCCTCTATGGGAGACGCAAAAACCTGTTGTCTTGAGTTACCCTGAGTTTGTGGCCTCCTTTAAAAGGGTATTTGACGTTGCCACATGCTCCGCTTCTGCTGCCATGTCCTCATGCCATTGAATTCCGTACTCTGGCAGCAGAGGTTGCTTGGAACAATGAGGCCCTTGTGGCTGCTTTTTCTCATGGTCTCTCGGATTCCATCAAGGATGAGATAGCAGCTCGAGATATACCCACTGAGCTGGAGAACTTGAACTCGCGAATTATGGTTTCCAACCTTCCATGTTGCCTGACTCGTTTGTTCCGCAGAGTATTCCTGCATTAGAAGAGCATCTCTGTGGTCTTCGTTCCACTTGGGTACAAGTCCAGGAGGCTTTGCGTCATGCTAATTATAGGTGCAGACTCCATGCTGACCGCAAACGCCTGCCTGCGCCTTCCTACCAGGTTGGGGACAGGGTCTGGCTGTCATCTCACAACCTCCCGCTTCTTGTTCCCTCACTGAAGTTTGCACCTCGGTTTATTGGGCCTTTCCGTATCAGGATTAACCCAGTGGCTTTCACGTTGGACCTTCCTCCTAGTATGCGCATCTCAAATGTGTTTCATGTCTCCTTATTGAAACTGTTGGTCTGCAGCCGATTTACCACCTCTGTGCCACGTCCTCACCCTATTTAAGTTGAGAGCCATGAGGAGTATGAGGTATAATCCATTGTTGACTCCCGTAGGTTCCATGGGCGCATACAGTGCCTGGCGCATTGGAAGGGGTACGGTTCGGAGGAACGCTCCTGGGTTTCATCCTCAGGCGTACATGCCCCTGTCCTCCACCGCGAGTTCCATAGACATTTTCCCCTCAAGCCCGGTGGCCCTCCGAGGGAGAAGGGTCATTGAGGAGGTGGGTACTGTCAGGGCTGGCTTAGCCCTTCCTTCTATGGGCTGGCTGCTCAGCTGTCAGCTAATTGCCAGCTCCCATCTCTCTCCACAGTTACCAGCTGTTCCTTATCCAGCTCGTCTAACCTGCCTACTTAAAGCTGTCCAGCTCACTTCATATCTGCCTTCGTCTTGGTCACATCACAAGAAACCATCTCCTGCGGTTCTGTTCAAAGACTGGATTGCTGACATCCCTTCTGGCTCCTTACCCTGCTTGCTGTTGCTCTACTTGGATCCCTGACTTCTGGCCTGGCTGATTACCTGATCTGGTTATTGAACTCTGGACTGGCTGACTACTCGATCCGGTTACTGGACTCTGGCTGTGCTTTTACTACGCTTTCTCTATTTACCTTTTTATTTTTATTTAATAAACAAGTGTGATTTAATTGTACTTCTGTCTCAGTCTGATTCATGGTTTCTGACACTCTGGGGCTTCAGGCCTGTTCATTGATGCTGCCTTTGTATCGAAGCACTCGATTCCGCTGCAGCTGCGTGACACTCCACTTGCCATTGAGGCTCTTGACGGAAGACCTCTACAACCTGCCCATGTGACTCGTGAGACTGTTCCATTGTCCATGACCGTAGAGGCTCTTCACCATGAGATAATCCAATTCCAAGTTATTTCCTCACCTAAGTTTTGGCTGGTTATTGGTTATCCTTGGTTACAGAGGCACAACCCCTCTTTTGATTGGCTCAGTGCTGCGGTACTCTCCTGGTCACCACAATGCAGTAAGTCACGCTTCCAAAAGGTAGCCAAGGTCCCATGCACCTCTTCAATCTCCTCCCTGCCAGAGGAGTACTGCGATTTTAGCGATGTCTTTGACAAAGATCAAGCCGGTAGTTTGACCTTCAACCAGGTGCCATACCCCCTCGTGGCTGGGTTTAAACCTTTGTCCTTGGAAGATAGGGCCACGGAGGAGCATTTTGCAAATGCACTTTGTTGAGCTTTCATCTGCAAATTCTTGTCTCCTGCTGGTGCTGGTTTCTTCTCTGTGAAGTAGATTGGTGAACTGAGACGTTGTATTGATTATAGGGGTCTCAATCATTTCACAATTAAGAATGCCTTTCCAATTTCGCTTATTACTGAGTTATTTGACCTCAGGGGAGCAACGGTTATCGCAAAGCTTGATTTGAGAAGGGCCTACAATCTCATGAGGATTAAGGAGGGCGACGAGTGGAAAACGTTGTTTAACCACTTGCCGAACGCCGCACGACGATATACGTCGGCAGAATGGCACGGGCAGGCATATGGGCGTATATGTAAGTCCCTGCCTTCCCGCGGGTGGGGGGCCCGATCGGGCCCCCCCGGTGCCTGCGGCGGTCGGCATTCGTTCGGGAGCGATCCGGGATGAGGGGGCAGCCATTCATTCATGGCCACCCCCTCGCGATCGCTCCCGACGAATAGAAATGCTCCACGACATCACTTCCTCTCCTCACAGGAGAGGAAGTGATGTAATCTCTCCTCCGTGTCGGTATTTTTCGTTCCGGCACCGAGGAGAGAGGATCGGTGAGTTGCACAAACACTACACAATACAGTAGAGCATGCCAGGCACACTCACACCCCCCCTTTACCCCCCGATCACCCCCCCAATTACCCCTGCCCCCCCCCCAGTCACAGTGACACCAATTGCATTTTTTTTTTTTTTGCATTGGTGTCATTTGTGACTGTAATAACTGTTAGGGCAGTTAGGGTTAGCCTCCTTTAGTTCTAATGTGCCCCCCTAACCCCCCCCAATAAAGGTTTAACCCCGTGATCACCCCCCGTCGCCAGTGTCACTAAGGCTGGGTTCACATTGCAGCGGTTTATGAGAACGAATGTGATTCGCACCGCACTGCAGTGCAAATCACATCCGATCTCTGTGCGATTCGAGTTCAGCCATACAGATAGTATGGCTGAATTCGCGCCGCACCCGCCGCAAATTCGCACGGGATCCTTTTTTTGGTCCGCAGCAGAATCGGATCGCATGGGTGTTCACACCATGCGATCCGAGTTTGCAGATCGCACTGCGATATGCGAACTGATCTGGGGGTGTCATTAACATTTCACTGACACTCCCAGCAGTTCGCATAGGGCAGTGTGAACTGCCGCCGGGAGGCATGCGATGCGGGAACCCGCTGCGGATTCGTGGCGTTCCCGCATCGCTCCAGTGTGAACCCAGCCTAATAAGCGATCATTTTTCTGATCGCTGTATTAGTGTCACAGGTGACGCTAGTTAGGCAGGTAGGTATTTAGGTTCGCTGCAACTTTTTATAGCGCCAGGGACCCCCATATACTACCGCATAAAGCCCCCTGATTGCCCCCTAGTTAACCCTTTCACCAGTGATCACCATATAACTGTTACAGGTGACGCTGGTTGGTTAGTTATTTTTTTATAGTTTCAGGGCACCCGCCATTTATTACCTAATAATAAAGGTTTAACCCCCTGATCACCCGGCGGTTTATTACCTAGTCTCACTAGTGTACCCCTAAATTTAGGGGTGTCTACTTTCCAAAATGGGGTCATTTGGGGGGGGTTTGTGCCATCTTGGCATTTTATGGCCTTCAAAACTGTAACGCCCTTAGAAAGCCTGAAGGCGGTGCTTGGGTTTCGGGGCCCCGTACGCGGCTAGGCTCCCAAAAAGTTCCACATATGTGGTATCCCCGTACTCAGGAGAAGCAGCAGAATTTATTTTGGGGTGTCATTTCACATATGCCCATGGCATGCGTGAGCAATATATCATTTAGTGACAACTTTGTGAAAAAAAAAAAAAAAGTTTGTAATTTTCCCGCAACTTGTGGCAAAATATAAAATATTCCATGGACTCAACATGCCTCTCAGCAAATAGCTTGGGGTGTCTACTTTCTAAAATGGGGTCATTTGTGGGGATTTTGTGCCATCTTGGCATTTTATGGCCTTCAAAACTGTAATAGGTAGTGAGAAGTGAAATCAAAAATTTACGCCCTTAGAAAGCCTGAAGGCGGTTCTTGGCTTTCGGGGCCCCGTACGCGGCTAGGCTCCCAAAAAGTCCCACATATGTGGTATCCCCGTACTCAGGAGAAGCAGCAGAATTTATTTTGGGGTGTCATTTCACATATGCCCATAGCATGTGTGAGCAATATATCATTTAGTGACAACTTTGTGTAAAAAAAAAAAAAAAAAATTTTGTCATTATTCAATCGCTTGAGGCAAAAAAATAAAATATTCAATGGGCTCAACATGCCACTTATCAATTTCCTTAGGGGGTCTACTTTCCAAAATGGGGTCATTTGGGGGGGTTTTGTACTGCCCTGCCATTTTAGCACCTCAAGAAATGAGATAGGCAGTCGTAAACTAAAAGCTGCGTAAATTCCAGAAAACGTAGCTTAGTTTGTAGATGTGACAACTTTTGCGCAAACCAATAAATATACAGTTATTGACTTTTTTTTTACCAAAGACATGTGGCTGAATACATTTTGGCCTAAATGTATGACTAAAATTGAGTTTATTGGATTTTTCTAATAACAAAAAGTAGAAAATATCATTTTTTTTCAAAATTTGCGGTCTTTTTACGTTTATATCGCAAAAAATAAAAATCGCAGAGTCAGTCAAATACCTTTAAAAGAAAGCTCTATTTGTGGGAAGAAAAGGACGCAAATTTCGTTTGGGTACAACATTGCATGACCGCGCAATTACCAGTTAAAGCAGCGCAGTGCCAAAGTGTAAAAAGACCTCTGGTCATTTACCAGCAAAATGGTCCGGTCTGAAAGTGGTTAATACCAGAACAGGCCATTATGAGTACCTTGTAATGCCTTTTGGCCTTTGTAATGTTCCAGCAGTTTTCCAGGAATTTATTAACGATGTCCTCCGAGATTTGTTGCAGTTGTGTGGTGGTTTATCTTGACGATATCCTCATATTTTCCAAGTCCCTGGAGAGCCACCACACAGATGTCTGTCGTGTACTTCAGAAACTAAGAGAGAACAATCTATATTGTATATTGGAAAAGTGCGAATTCCATAGTGAACAGGTTCAATTCCTGGGTTATGTAATTTCTAGGGATGCACCGATACCACTTTTTGACACAGAGTACAAGTACCGATACAAATTACTGATACCTGATTTTGGTCATTTTTTGTGACCATTTTTTAAAAAAAATTATGAAATGACACATTTTCGCCATAATATGAAACACAGTCAAAAGTCATATAGATATATATCGCAAAATAAGCAAGATCAAAAGAAATATACAATTAAATTTACAAAAAAGAAGGGATTGTTGGGGAATTTGTTACGAAGACGAATTTGTTCCCTTTGTTCTTCGTAACAAATTCCCCTACAATCCCTTCTTTTTTGTAAATTTAATTGTATATTTCTTTTGATCTTGCTTATTTTGCGATATATATCTATATGACTGTATAAGTATATGAATAGGTATGAATTTTCTAATGTATATTTTAATTCTCAGATTACCTCCAGACGAAGCGGATAAATTCCGCGAAACTAGTCGAGGAATCTCCAAAATGTACTCCTAGAACGGAACTCGATTATGAGTAACTGTTCACAAGAAATCTGGGATACACTAGCTTTTTAAATATAATATGTTTCGCTGTATCAATATATTGTTTTTTGTTTGTGAAAAAATTCTTTCCTTGTATTAAAATTTGTACTATTTTATTATATATTTTCTGAGTTTTATGTATTGAATTAAGTACCGGTATAGTCCAACATGCTTTTGGTATGATTGAATTTGGAATTGGTATAGGGAGCTCTTTATCACATCTCCCCTACCTTCACAATTTTCAATCTACCTCCTTTCCCCTTGAATTATTACTGGATGATGGTACTTTCTATATGAATAGTTATTATATGGGAGGCTATACTTCATTATTTTTTGGCCATGTACATAAGTTCACAATTTAGAAATGAGAAGCAAGAATAGTACAGCAACTCAGTCAACTCACAACACAAGACATTATAAAATTTAAAAAAACAAAAAATAAATGAAAACACAACATGTGTTTGTTTCCAGTTCAACTTCTTACACATGTGTAAGAGAAACGCATTTCACAGACAAAACATTCCAGGATGGCAAGGAAGGATGTGTGTTAGGTTGGCATGTAGGCTGTAGTAAGGCCTCATGCCAAAGCAGCTGCTTCTACAGGTGTTTAGCTATTTGAGCTTTTTTTCTCTACCTGTTACCTCTTCTCCTCCATGTTAGCTTATGTGTTCATTCATGGCCACTAGCCAAAGAACACTATGCAGTTTCAGAAGTTTAGTGGCAGAGCAGCTTACAGGGCAGGCAGAAAAAAAAATACAAAGAAATAGGAAATGGAAATCTTTGGATTTTTTTTCTGCCTGTAAACTTTCCTGCCACTAGACTCCTGAAACTAGTGTGCAATGGGCTGACATGGAGGGGAAGCGTTAACAGGCAGGAAAAAAAGCTCAAACTCCTTGAGGAGCAGATACTTTTAACTGCATTGTACAGGCAATATGCCTTGAAAATGGAAAGCTCAAATGCCACACAGTACATGAAATATCATCATTGTTGATGACGCCACGTATAAAACAAATATCACAAGTTCACGTCATCACATCAACCAACCCAACTGCAATACAGTTAAATAATGTTAGGCCTAAGGAGGACCAACTGAACAGTACCTCAAACCTAACATTATTTTGTAAACATTTTTTAAATAATAAAAAAAAAGTGCTAGCTTCTAGTTCAACTTCTTATGAAACTCGTGAAAAAACATGTTTCACTGACCAAAATTAGGTTCATTCCAGGATGGAAAGGCCAAGGGACCAAGGACTTAGCAGCAGTAAGGCCATATGCACAATAAAGCTCAAAGTAGCAACTCTACAGGCATTTGAGCTCCCTGTTTTTGAGCCTTTTGTTTGCCTGTAGTGTTAACTCTATGCCGCTCCATATTAGGCTATGTGTCCCCCATGCATTGCATGTTGAATCACCTATAGTGTGCAATGTGCACACCATAGGTGATTCACTTTTTCACTTAAGGAAAAAGTTTGTGGCATGGAGTTAAAAAGGCAAATTTTTTATTTATTTTTTAAAGGCAAACATGCCTTTACACTAAAAAATTCCAGTTGGAGCAGTTGCTTTGAGCTGAAGCGTGCAAATGTGCATGATGCCTTACAGTCGGACAGTAACAGGCGGTAAATTACTTTTCCAATTCAAACGCAAGTGGAAAGTGTTTTAAGAAACAGAATAATCTCTGCATGTTCAGTTAGAAGTCGGTTTCTGGTGTCAGTCAGAATGTGTGACGCTGCACTGAACAATCTCTCACTTTCCACGCTACTGCAAGGAGCTGAAAGATATTTTTGTGCCATTTGGACTAAAGTGGAAAATCACAGTTTGTCTGCCCAAAACTCAAGGTTTGTCCGAACGAGGCACAGTGTCACAGATCAGCTGCGGAGCTGATCTGTGTCTCACCTTTAGTGCAGTGGGTCGGCTGGCATCTGTTGTCCACTGCCTGGTGTTCAGCTCTGTGCACTTTCTAGCTATGGGTGTCGATGCCCTTCACCTGTTGCCGAATATATGATTCCTTCCTACTACTTCCTGTCTAGCCCCTCATGTGCTTCTCTATTTAAATCCCTTTCAAACCAGCCACTGGTTGCTTGAGCAACGTTTGTTCCTGAAGCTCCCCTGTTTTACCTTATTTCTCGTGATCTGATCTTCTGTGTACCGACCCGGCTTGTTCTGATTACGTTGTCTGCAGCCCGCCCTGACCATGGCTCACTACCTGGCTTTCCTTGCTTCATCCATCCATCCTTGTCTACAGTGTCTTCTGGTACTTCCCTAGCGAGCAGGGTGAACCTGGGGGTCAGGACCTGGGGTCAGCACGCAGCTAAGTCCAAACCTTTGTGAGAGGGTCACTGGCGGAACACCGGCTGACTCTTAGATTCCACGCCCTGGGGGATCCCGTGTCACCTGCTCGCCTGAGGGTTCGCTGTAAGTAGTACCGTGACAGTTTGCTCAAGCCGGGAGCGTCTCTGAGAATCAGTCATTGACCGAGGATCCCATGAAACATCTAGTTCAGAGACTTAATTCCCAGCAAGTTAATCAAGAGCAAATAATGCTGGTTCTCCAGGATCTGGCCTCTCGTCTGGATCGTCCTGCTCCCGCTTCAGTTGCTCCGGTCGTACCTGCTGCACCTGGCAATCCCTGCCTGCGTCTACCGCCACCACCTCGGTTCTCCGGTGATCCTAAGGCTTGTCGGGGCTTCATTAATCAGTGTTCCATCCACTTCGAACTTTCCAGCCACCATTTTCCTACTGACCTCACCAAAGTCGCATACATCATCTTTCTCCTCTCTGATGATGCTTTAGCTTGGGCCTCTCCACTCTGGGAAACACACGCTCCTATCACCTCTGACCTCCAGCTCTTTTTGGATGCATTTCAGAAAACTTTTGATGAGTCTGGCAGAGCGTCTTCGTCTGCTGGGGCCCTCCTCCGTCTTCGTCAGCAAGAAATGTTAGTAGCCAATACGCAGTTCGATTCCGTACGCTGGCCGCTGAACTCAAATGGAATAATGAGGCTCTTACTGCTACCTTCTGGCAAGGCCTATCTGACTGTGTCAAGGATGAACTCACTGGACACACCATTCCCACCACATTGGATGACTTAATCACATTGAGCATTCAAATTGACATTCGCTTCCAGGAGCGGGCTCTAGAGAAATCCAGATCCAGTCATCCCCCTGCTGGCCGTCCAACACAGGTAGTCCGAAGATCGGTGCAATCCTCTCCGTCTTCGACCTCTCAGGTGTTGGAGGAACCTATGCAGCTTGGGCGACCCCGCCTCACTCCCAAGGAGCGTGGCTGATGCATGGGACTGCGTTTTTTGCCTTTACTGTGGCGATAAAGGACATCTTTTGAACTCCTGTCCAGTCCGTCCGGGACTCCAGGGTCTAGCTCACTCGGAGGGAGGTGATCTAGACCGATCGGTTAATTTTCCTCGCTTCTCTCGTTTCACCCTTCCCGTGGCTATCCGCTGGGCTCAGAATGCCAACAGAATGCCATCAACTCTCTGCATACGTGGATTTTGGTGCAGCCGGAAATTTCATTGAACAGTCTGTAGCTTCCGAGCTGGGCATTGCCTTTGTTGCCTTGGCTATGAATCTCTCCGTGACCGCAGTAGACGGCTCCTTCTTGCCTATGAGTCCAATCCAGTTTAAAACCTCTCCTATAGAGTTACGCATTGGGGCTTTGCATAGTGAGGAGATCTCTTTCCTAATATTGCCTAAATCCTCCAGTCCCATCATCCTGGGCCTTCCATGGTTGCAGAAACACTCTCCACATCTTGACTGGAATTCTGGACAAATATTGGCTTGGAGCTCTCCATGCCAACAAAGTTGTATTTCCAGGGTGCTACCTCCTCCTTCCATTCCTCTTGCTGAGACCTCCACTACTCCCATGTTGCCTGCCCAATATCAATCCTTCCAAGATGTTTTCTGCAAAAAGGCTGCCGATCTCCTTCCTCCTCATAGAGACTTTGACTGCTCCATTGAGCTTTTACCTGGGACCTCTCCTTCCCGTGGCCGAGTCTACCCTCTATCTATCCCCGAGACACAAGCCATGTCTGAATACATTTGGGAAAACCTGCAAGGGTTTCATCAGGAATTCTAACTCACCTGCTGGAGCCAGGTTCTTCTTTGTAGCGAAAAAAGATGGTTTACTCCGTCCATGCGTCGACTACAGGGGTCTTAACGCCATCACCGTGAAGAACCGATACCCTCTTCCTTTAATTTCCGAACTCTTTGACAGACTGCGAGGTTCTCATATCTTTACTAAATTGGATCTTAGAGGGGCCTACAATTTAATAAGAATCCGTGAAGGACACGAATGGATGACCGCCTTTAACACCAGGGATGGACATTATGAGTATCTCGTGATGCCCTTTGGCTTATGCAATGCTCCAGCGGTCTTCCAAAATTTTGTTAACGAGATCTTTTGTGACCTTCTGTATGTCTGTGTTATTGTATATCTAGATGATATTCTAATTTTCTTGCCAGACTTACCTACCCATCATCTTCATGTAAAAACTGTGCTACAGCGTCTACGAGACAATTGTCTATTTGCTAAATTGGAAAAGTGTCTATTTGAACAAACTCAAGTTCCATTTCTGGGCTATATAATCTCATCACAAGGTCTCCTCATGGACCCAGCCAAACTTCGGGCCATCTCCGAGTGGCTTCAGCCCTCTGGTCTTAAAGCCACCCAACGCTTTTTGGGCTTCACCAATTACTACCGCCAATTCATTCATAACTACTCCACCTTGGTGGCTCCTATTACATCGCTCACCCGCAAAGGTGTAAATGCTCGGCTCTGGTCCCCTGAAGCCATTGAAGCTTTCCTCAAACTCAAGGCAGCCTTCCTCTCCGCCCCTATTCTTCTGCGCCCGGACATTACTAAACCCTTTTCTTTGGAGGTCAATGCCTCTTCTGTAGGAGTCGGTGCCGTCCTACTCCAAGCTCAGCAGGGCAAGTCTCAACCTTGCAGATTCTTTCCCAAGAAGTTTTCTGATGCTGAAAAAAACGATACCATTGGGGACTGTGAGCTACTCGCCATTAAACTAGCTCTTCAAGAATGGCGACATCTTCTACAGGGTTCTCCCCATTGTATTAGCATCTATACTGATCATAAAAATCTGCAGTATTTACAATCCACAAAACGCTTGAACCCACGTCAAGCTCGCTGGGCTCTCTATTTCTCCCGCTTCAATTTTAACAATTCTTTCCATTCCAGGTGCCAAGAACCTTTGAGCCGATGCCTTGTCCAGGTCGTTTGATGTCAATGATTCTGAGAATCACCTAGATCTTGGTCCCATCATTCCTCCTCATCGTATTCTAGCCACCACTTAGCTCCAGTCTACGCAGCCTCCTACTGGTAAAACTTTTGTGGCCCCTGCACTTTGTCCCAAACTCCTTGCTTGGGCACATGACTCCAAGTTCTCTGGACATCCTGGCATACCTCGTACTTGTGACCTTCTTCAGCGTCATTATTGGTGGTCATCTCTTCGTAAGGATGTCAAGGAATACATTCAAGCTTGTACGGTTTGTGTACTTTCCAAATCTTCCACGTCCGCCCCTGCTGGGTTGCTTTTGCCCTTACCAGTGCCCGATGTACCTTGACGTTGTATTGCCATGGACTTTATATCAGATCTGCCCCCCTCAACAGGTTCCACAGTCATCTGGGTAGTGGTGGATCGGTTCTCCAAAATGTGTCACTTGATTCCTCTCCCAGGCCTACCCTCTGCTCCCAGTCTTGCCACAACTTTCATTAAAGAGATCTTTCGTCTTCATGGGATGGCTTCCCATATTGTCTCTGACAGAGGAGTTCAATTTACTGCCCGGTTTTGGAGAACCTTGGCCAGCTCCTTTGGGATTCAATTGGATTTTTCTTCTGCCTTTCATTCCCAGTCCAAATGGGCAAACGGAACCTGTCAATCAAAATGTAGAACGTTTTCTCCGTGCCTTCATTTCAGCCCACCAAGATGACTGGGTGGACCTTTTGCCCTGGGCAGAGTTTGCCTTAAACCATCACGCCAATGCCAGTTCCGGGAAATCGCCTTTTTTCACAGTTTATGGGCCTGATCCATCTGTTCCCTTTCCTGTTCCCATTTCTCCTGTGGTACCAGCAGCAGCTGAGACCCAAAGGTCTTTCAATTCAATCTGGAAAGAAGTCTCTGGGAATCTTCATCTAGCTGCTTCCAGGCATAAAACGGTAGCAGATCGTCATCGCTGTCCAGCTCCTAAGTTCCTGCCTGGTGATAGAGTTTGGCTCTCTACCAAGCACATCCGACTCCGGGTACCCTCAATGAAATTTGCCCCTCGCTTCATTGGTCCATTTCCTATTCTCCGCCAGATCAATCTAGTGGCTTTCAAGCTCCGTCTACCCTCTCATCTCAGGATTACCAACACCTTACATTTCTCCCTGCTCAGGCCACTGGTCCTCAATCGCTTCTCTCGCCCTTCTTCTCACCCTGCTCCTGTGGCTGATACCTCGGATCAGTATGAGATTAAAGTAATATTGGACTCCAAGTACTCCCGGGGAAGCTATTCTATCTAATTGATTGGAAGGGCTATGGTCCAGAGGAGAGGTCTTGGGTCCCTGCCACTGATGTCTAAGTCCCACGTCTGGTGGGGCATATTCCATCAGAAATTTCCCTCCAAGCCAGCCCCCAGACATGTAGGGAGGCCTCGTAAGAGGGGGGGGGGGGGTACTGTCACAGATCAGCTGCGGAGCTAATCTGTGTCTCACCTTTAGTGCAGTGGGTCGGCTGGCATCTGTTGTCCACTGTCTGGTGTTCAGCTCTGTGCACTCTCCAGCTATGGGTGTCGACGCCCTTTACCTGTTGCCTAATATATGATTCCTTCCTGCTACTTCCTGTCTAGCCCCCCATGTGCTTCTCTATTTAAATCCCTTTCAAACCAGCCACTGGTTGCTTGAGCAACGTTTGTTCCTGAAGCTCCCCTGTGTAGCCTGTTTTACCTGACTTCTCGTGATCTGATCTTCTGTGTACCGACCCGGCTTGTTCTGATTACGTTGTCTGCAGCCCGCCCTGACCTTGGCTCACTACCTGGCTTTCCTTGCTTCATCCATCCATCCTTGTCTACAGTGTCTTCTGGTACTTCCCTAGCGAGCAGGGTGAACCTGGGGGTCGGGACCTGGGGTCAGCACACAGCTAAGTCCAAACCTTCGTGAGAGGGTCACTGGCGGAACACCGGCTGACTCTTAGATTCCACGCCCTGGGGGATCCCGTGTCACCTGCTCGTCTGAGGGTTCGCTGTAAGTAGTACCGTGACACACAGTGACCTCTCCAAGATATGCTTCTAGTTGTATGGTAGCAGCTGTGGGAGCACTGTTCATTTTGGTAGTTGGTTTCTCAAGCACCTCAGGTGTAGCTGCCTGTGCTTGTAGTACCTGTACAGAAGATATTTCTTGCATTTCCAGCACAAACATCTCTTTGGCCTGCCTGCCAGCATCTGCATTTGAGAAGAACTGATCTTTATACCTAGAAGAAGAAAAATACAAGACATTAGACAACGTCATGCAAGCAAAGCAACAACTGTGGAAGCTTTCTGTGGGGGCACTGCTAGAAGGAAAGGTGACGACAGGGGACACGGCAAAAAAAGTTGTCTGGCCTGCTCTGTGCAAAACCATTACACAGAGGCAGAGCAGGTAAGTGTATTTGTCCTTATCAATTTTGTTTTGTGTTTTATTTTATGAATGTGAGATTTACAGTATTATCACTTGCATTATAAATGCAAGCAAGTGATAACACTGTAAAATATCACCTTCATCCAAAAAACAAAATCATATCATCAATATTTAAATAAAAACGAGTCTAAATAATTGATTACATTGGATCGAGTAAGGTAGCAATACAGTAAAGTGGATTTTGCTCCATGTCAGAGAACCGTTTCTACAAAGCACCAAGCAATGTGTTCTTCATCGTTTTCACACCGTGGTCCTCATCCACTTTAGATAATAATAGCTGTAGCACAGTCATTGCAGGAATTACATCCGAGGTAAAACTCCAAACTCCAATGGCCCGTTTTTGCTCTATCAGAGACTGCAGCATGTAAAAAGTGCTGTTCCAGCGAATCTGAACATCTTGTTGAAGTCTTTTAATGGGTTGACCAAGCTGGATCTGAATATCTTGCAGCCAAGAATATGCCAGGTTTGAATGTTTAAATTGCTCAACTATTTTGCGCCCAACTCTCACAGCCTCCGTAATGCTGCATTGTGATAAAAGCCCCTCTGAGACAGCCAGCTGCAGTGTATGTGCCACACATGAAAGGCTCTGTAGACCAGCATCTTCTACACCTTTTATCATATTTCTGCCATTATCACGGACTACCACATGGACAGAACTTTTTGGAATCGCAACAAGTGTCAAGCATTTCTTCTAGTGTGCTTCTTATAGCTTGGTCTGTGTGAGAGCCTTGAAATTTCTTTGCGTGCAGCATGACTTGGTGCAGAGTGAAATTGGCATCAATCCACTGTGCAGTTAAGCTAATTACAGACATGGGACTCAGACTACTGCTCCAAATGTCTGTGGTGAAACTGATAGCCTTTATGTCCTCCTGTAGCATGTTGGTAATGTGTTTTTTCACTGGGTTGTGTAATTGTGGCAACATGACATCTGTCACATGACGGCGCCTGGGAATTTCGTACTTTGGCTCCAAAAGATTCATAAGTCTCAGAAAACCCACATTGTCAACTATTGATAGTGGCTGATCATCAAGAACGATAAATTGAGTAACTACTTCAGAATTTTTTTTAGCCCTTGGGTTATCCATGGAAAATTTTTCACATCTGGCAGTGTCAGCTGCTGAGTGCAAGAGCTAGTGACAGCTGTAAATTCGCCATGCTCAGTCTTGTTTCATTTTGAGGTGTTTTATGAGATTACTAAGAACTAACTTTTGAACCTCCTCCTGGATTTTTTGTCAGAACAGAGTATGCAGTCTGCAATACGTTGGTTTGATCAATTTTAAAAAACTTCCAGACAGCTGACATTTTTCTGGCAATGGCATCCGTTTGCATTGCACTTAAAGCCAGAAATAAGTAAGTCTCTCCACCTTACGGGGGGGAAAACATAGGAAAATGGGAAAAATTTTGAGCCCAAATGATTTATTTTCTGCTTTTTTTCACACATGGTGACAGTGACACCTACTATTTTTTATAATAATGAAGCTGCTCTCATCAGTGCTTGTTGTTTGTTCCTGCTGCATCCAGCATCTTGGTATAGCCAAGTAAACCAGTGGCAGTGGGGATGATGAAATACATCTGTTGGATACAAAGGTCATGGTCGGTATCTCTACAATACAAAAAGCAGAGGATGGTCTCAGAAAGGCACATGCAGGAAAATCTTAGGCAAGAGACAATGATGATTTATGTAACAGCAGCAGTCATTTGCCGCCATGATGGACATGTTAGGCAACAGAGACAATATGGGACACTAAGTTATGCAACACAGTTATGCAAACACAGGCCGGCCGCCATGCTGGACAGTGGACATTATGTTAGGCAAGTACAGGCCGGCCGCCATGTTAGGCAAGTGATGTAAGCTAGTAGTACTGTACAGCAATCACCAGCCACGGGACACATAAGTAAGCAAGCAACAGTTAGAAATAGAGAAGAGCACTCACCGGCCGCCATGAGGGGACATAGTGTAAGGAGGATACTCTCCATGTGGGGCAGCCATGTAGCAGACACAGCAGCAGCAAAACACATGTCATGAGGGAAACAGCACTCACCGCCGTGTGGAGAGGCAGCAACCTTATCCGGTTCCTGAGCTCCGCCCAAGCTGACATCTCTTCCGATATCGGTTTCTGGTATCGGTGCAGTGTACCAATACCACAGAAAAAGCCAAGTATCGGTACCGATACCCATACCGGTATCAGTATCGGTGCATCCCTAGTAATTTCCACTGCTGATTTTTCGATGGACCCAGAGAATCTTTCAGCAGTCCTACAGTGGCCCTGACCCATGGGTTTATGTCCCCTGCAGCGTTTTCTTGGCTTTGCCAACTATTATCAGAAGTTTATTCGTAACTTCTCGTCTTTGGTCAAGCCTCTGACTGTTATGACCAGAAAGGACGGTAACCCACAGAGTTGGTTTTTGGGGAGTCCATTAAGGGCTTTGAGAGTCTCAAGGCTGCCTTTGTTTTTGCTCCTGTGTTGGCACATCCTGATCCTACATTACCTTTTATCCTTGAGGTTGATGCTTCTGAGACTGGAGTTGGCGCTCTTCTGTCTCAACGTCCTACCTCTGAGAGCGCTATGCATCCTCGTGGCTACTTTTCCAAGAAATTGTCACCTGCAGAGTGCATCTACGAGATTGGTGACAGAGAGCTGTTAGTGATCATTTTAGCCTTGAAAGAATGGAGACATCTCCTCAAAGGTACCACTGAGCCAGTTCTCATTCTTACTGACCATAAGAATCTCACATTCTTGTCTGATGCTAAACACCTCTCTCCCAGAAGGGTGCAATGGGCTCTTTTCTTGTCTAGTTTCAATTACGTCTCATTCTTACCCGGTACTAAGAATATAAGGACTGACGCTTTGTCACAACAATTTTCCTCCACTTCCAAGATGGAGTCGGTTCCAGTTCTTGTGATTCCTCTTGATCTTATTCTGGCTATGGTTCGCACCAGTCTCACTTCTCCCTTGGGTGACTAAATTCTTGCCGCTCAGGTCCATGCTCCTCCTAAGAAACCTTGTGACCGTGGCTTTGTCCCGGAGAGTCTCCATACTGCTGTGCTGCAGACTTGAAATTCTCCCAAGACTTCTGGCAACCCTGGGAAGAATCAACTCTTTTGGGCCATTTCCCAACAATTCTGGTGGCCTTAGTCTACGTCCTGATGTAACAGCCTTCGTAGCTGCCTATTTTGTGTGTGCTCAGAATAAGACTCCACGACACCTTCCAGTGGGCCTCCTACAACCCATACCCAATGGAAAGAGGCCCTGGACCCACCTGTTTATGGATTTCATTGTGGAGTTACCCAACTGCCAGGGCAACACATTATCCTTATGGTGGTTGACCGGTTTTCAAAAATGTCCCATTGTATTCCACTTAAGAAGTTGCCTACTTCTAAGGAACTGGCTTCCATTTTTGCTCGGGAGATTTTTTGCATGGGCTACCCAAGGTGATTGTCTCGGACAGGGGTAGTCAGTTTGTGTCCCGGTTCTGACAAGCCTTTTGTGCACAGTTGGAAATTCAGCTTGCTTTCACTCCTGCATATCACCCCCAGTCTAATGGGGCCAAAGAATGAGCCAAATAGTCCTTGGAGCAATTCCTACGTTGCTATATTTCTGACCATCATAACAACTGGTCAGACCTTTTATCATGGGTGGAGTTTGATCGCAATCGTGCCTTGAATTCTGCTTCCCAATTGTCCCCGTTTATGGCAAAATATGGTTTCCAACCTTCCATGTTACCTGACTCGTTTGTTCCGAAGAGCATTCCTGCACTAGAAGACCATCTCTGTCTTTGTTCCACAAGTCCAGGAGGCTTTGCGACATGCTAATGATAGGTCCAGACTCCATGCTGACTGCAGGCGCCTGCCTGTGCCTTCCTACCAGGTTGGGGACAGGGTCTGGCTTTCATCTCAACTTTGTGTTCCCTCTCTGAAGTTCACACCTCGGTTTATTGGGTATTCTTTGCAGGATTAACCTAGTGGCTTACACATTAGACCTCCCTTCTAATATACATATCTCAAGTGTATGTCATGTCTCCTTATTAAAACCTTTGGCCTGCAAACGCTTTACCACCTCAGTGCCTCGTCCTCACCCTGTACAGGTTGAGAACTATGAGGAGTGTGAAGTACAGTCCATTGTAGACTCCTGTAATTTCTGTGTGCGCAAAGATCCTGCTTGCTGTTCTACTAGACCATCTCTGGCTCGCTGACGTTTTGGCTTGTCTGACTTTCCGTTCCAGTTCCTGAACTCTAGCTATGTTTTGACTATGTGTACTCTGTTTACCTTTTTATTATTATTATTATTCAACAAGTGTGATTTAACTGTACTTCTGTCTTAGTCTGATTCATGGTTTCAGATAGAAAGGGGGACACCCTGTCCACCCTAACAGGAGTCCTGCCTTTTTCCCGCAGTACCCTGCTGGCCTTAAAACAGCTGGAAAAAAGTAAAAGTAAAGTAAAGTAAAGGCCCGTAGAGAGTTTATACGTTTCATCCATAAACTGTATGATCTCAGTGTAAAGAAGGCCTTATCACCTTACGTTGACAAAACTGTTCACCATACCTCAGCCAAGCCACGCCCCCATAAACCCTCTGGGCCTCACTAATAGAATCCAGATAACAAAAAAGAGGGGAACAATTCTCAGGGGATTTCTCCCCGATGACGCTTGCAAAGATGGCGAAGGCCTGGAGCCATTTGCTAAATGTCCGCTGAATCACATGATAACAATGCTTTTCTTCATCTTATTTTTTGGACTCTTCCGGTTTTACCCTATCCAAGTAAAATGTTTAAAGGGGCAACAACATGAAGATCTCCACATAGTCCCCCAATGCTAAATGTTTTCCCACACCTCAGATTTCAGGTGCGTACCCAAAGAACCTTCAGAACAGACATACACCTTGCATTTGGCCAAATCGGCCAAGCGAACCGGGTTTGTATTTCTACTAGCGTCCCACAGGGGGTCCGCGAAGACAGAGACGCTCGTCCCCAGGGCCGCCGTATCCCCCGACATCACGCTAGCCATCTGCCCTGACAAGGCATAGGCACAGAAATTGATGGAACCTGGGGCGAGTCTGGAACCAAGCCGCCACCAGCGCAGAGCTTGCAGATGAACCCACATCAAAGCGTTGCACCAAAGAACACAGCCCAACCAAAAGGTCATGGACGGCTGTGGAATCTCCCGTCACAACGGGCCCTGGGCCCACTGGCAATGGGTGGAGGAGGGGGAGAGGCCCTTCCCACTAGAAAGGCAGGGATACCAGAACCAGCCCCGGGACCCTGCCCACCCCTAAACACCAGCACAAGGGACACAGAAAGCTGCAAAGAGACAACATTAGAAATGGACTTACCAAGCTGACCAGGACCATATCCCACAGCCGCCATTCCGGAATCCACCGTTGAGCGACCCCATCTTCAATAATAGAAAGCGTGGAGAATCCCGGCGATCGTACGGATTCAGGATTGGCGAAGATGCACCACCCGCAGAAGGCCACAGCAGTTCACCGTCTCTCCTGCACCTCTGCCCTTTAGGACGGGTGTGCCCAGCCCTTGCTGTGTGGCTGCTCTTCAGCCATCTGCTGGTGGTAGGGGCCCTGCTGCTCTGACCTGTACCAGAGCTCTATTGATCCCACCCGGATCTGGGGGTGCAGGGGTCTCCGGCTGCTCTGCCCGACTGGCCATGACCCATAAGGCGACTCCTCCCACGCTGAGCCACCACTCCCGCCACGACCCCTGCCTGCGAGGCAACCGCATGCTCATGATTCTTCCACCTAGCCAGGACCGGGAACAGAGCAGAGCTGAGTCCTCATCCTGCAGAGCTCCGCCCCAACAGGGATTCCTCCCAGCTTCCGCACTGGAGCTAGCCAGAGGAGGCTGAGCCGGCTGGGCTGGCAAGTCAGAGTCCGGGCTCCCTGAGTGGTGCTGAGCTTGTGGGGAAGGTGAAGGGTTAAAACTCTTCTGGGGGCATGCCCGTTAAGCGCATCGCCCCTGTGTACTGGCTGGAGCTGTGGCAAATGTTCCTAGCATCGCTGTGATCTGACCCTGCTGCCAATCATCCCCAGCGGCTCTGCTGGTTCCCGGGAGTCTGCCATGAGAGAGTCACAGAAGAATGCTTCTCCTCCTCAAGTCGTCACCCCAGATGTCTGGTTCCACTTGTCTCCCCACACTCCTAGCTTTGCAGCCACTCCCCCACGCTGGCTGCCCAATCCCCTGCAGCCACAAGTTGCCTGGAAAAATATTAACCCTGACTTGCCGGATTCCCTGTGCTCCTGTTCATGCTAGCCCTACGCTCTTTTTTTTTTTGCTTCGAGCTATACTTTTGTTCAGCTGTCTTAGCAGTGTAAATGTATTGCCCTGCTACAGCTCCTAGCCAGCACTTCTTGACTAAAATAGATAGGACAGTCAAAGACAGATTTGAAAGAAGGTTCTAGAGTAATTTTGTGCAGGAGCAGTAACAATATGTAAAAATATGTATACTGTATTTGCTGGCGTATAAGACTACCTTTTACACTTAAAAAAAATGCCCAAAAATCGGGGGTCGTCTTATACGCCGGGTATACAGGTATACAATGCTGCCCGATGGATGTCAGCCCCCAAATGTCTGCTAATACTGTATGTGGCTTCAGCTACAACAGTATACGCCGTTGAGCCAATCCCGGCGAGCGATGTATTCTATTAATGAATACAGAGCCTGCTTGGATTGGAGTAACAACCTCAGCCAATCCGAGCAGGCTACATAGAGTAGCCTGCTCGGATTGGCTTAGAGAGAGAGAGAGAGAGAAAGGCAAGGGCTGATGATGCTACAGCCTCTGCCAATCCAAGCAGGCGTATTCATTAAAATAATACACCGCTCACCATACTTCCCTGGGTAAATCCATTTACTGATCTCCTACTACTATACATCCTGCTATTTGCCTTTGAGGTCCCAGGCACCCAAGAGGGACAGGCAAATCTGGGACATATGACAGGGGGGGTTTTTAAATGCATTTTGGTGGACAATTCCCATAGAATGTAACCCAAAAGTGGTATAGGTTTGGTTAGTGAAAAATTCTACTTTCCAGAGTTGTAGCATTCAATAGATCTCTGTTTGTGTTATTGTTTGATTTACTTTATGACATAACACAGCATGGCAGATGAGTAGTTGGTATTCTTGCTTTGTGTTTAATGGTTCTAATGTTTTTTTTAAATGGTGTTGCCTCAGAAGGGGGGGTAGTCTTATACCGCGAGTATTGCCCAAAACCTATGTTTTCACTTGAAAAATAGGGGGTCGTCTTATACGCCCAGTCGCCTTATACACCGGCAAATACGGTATATATTTTTTTAACTAAAAAAGGTGGACTGCTAGACCACCTTTTTAGCACTTTCTTCATGTGGCATTAAAAAAGGGATGCTGGGCTTAGAATTTCCGCTGATGAGATATGCTGAAAAGGGCTGGTGAGCGAATGAGTACAGTGGTTGGACAGCAATAAAAATTGTCCCTTTCGCCCCACACACTGCAAGAGTTAAATGATTGTTTAGTCTAGTAGAAACACAAGCAGTGTTAACTATTCCTCCATCTTGCAGTCATTCTCTTACTTGCAAGACTGGTCTCCCAAACCTGCTTCCCTTCACTGTTATGCCGGTTGCTGGCCTCCTGATCACTTAAAATGCAGGACCAGTAAGGGGTAAGGTAAGTATTAATGCTCATTTATCTGCCCCTAGAATAAACAAGCATTAAACCCTTATATTGTTTTTTTTTTGGGGGGGGGGGGGGGGAGTTATTACAAAGGTTACTGCAAAGGTTATTTTTTAACTATCCCAGATTTCAGCTTCAGGGTTTAAATTTAAATTTCTTTTACCTCTGCAATAAATTCCCTGATAATTTATCTAGGATTGACCTAAGATTGACTTGGAACTTACAGGACTTTTAACAGGATCTCCTGTATTCACATGAAGGATTTTTTTCCTGAAGTTGTAGGCAACTACATACAATTCATCAGCCTTTTTGATCAGGATTCTATGGAACAATAGGATTAGTAATGAGTTGAGAGTTGAATGTACCTGGGTTTGGTTGGAGGCAGGTTTGGCAAACATTACTAAAGTTTGTGACTAAACTTTGGCAAATGATTATCAAACATATGGCAGAGGAAGGGCTAGGCGCTGCCTTGGGGAACATGCCAAGACAAAGAAACATTTTTAAAAATTCAGTTTGATGAGGAGTACCAATTTTTGGTAATGGTTGAAGCAAAACACAAAAAAATGTGAAATGCTTTTAACTACTTCAAGACCCCTTCCTGCCCAGGCCATTTTACAGTTTTCAGTGCTGCCACACTTTAAATGACTTTTTTTTATCGTTTTCTGGTGGTATTTAATCCCCATTGGTTATTGGTCATTTGTTTTTATATAAAAAAAAGACCAAAAACGTTGACAAAATTTTTCTTAGTTTCTGTTATAAAACGTTGCAAATAAATTAATTTTATGCATAAATTTAGGTCAAAATGTATTCTATTATATCTGGTAAAACACTGCATGTCTCATTTTCTGAGGTCCTCAAATGCCAGGACGGTACAAACAAAAGGACCCCTTTTCAGAATGTAGACAGTCCAAGGGACTTAGTAAGAGGCGTGAGAAAACCACCGCTCCAGGCAGGTCCACAAGGCTAAGAAACAGCTCATCCAGGGATAGAGAAACTCAGTTGCAGGCAACGGCATATACTTGTTAAGAATGATTAGAAAACTCTGGACGGCTGCACTCCAAAATAAATTCAATGCCTTTTATTTGTGAAACAATGTCACACAAAAGTGGATCACAGCAAAGCGACAATAGCTAATGCGTTTCACACTACCAAGAGTGCTTACTCATAGCTAACAAACATAGAAACATATGGCAAATAAATATAGTTCACAGTTAAACACATATTAAATTGGTTAATTGATCGATTGACTGGACCGCTGATTCCACTAAGGAACATGACTCAGCCAGACAAATAGCTTGAACTCTCAATGTGTATCACTGAAAATATATATAACCCAATGTTTGTTCCATTCCATTTCTGCCCAAACAAACATTTTGATCTTTTTGGGACTATACTAGATGTAAACACATTCTCCCACAGCTTAACTCTTAGGAAACATTATTTTGATTTTCCTATGGAGGATAGAGATGTCCCTTTGAACCCTGATTCTCCTCTTTTGGGGTCCCTCAGTGGCACTCCTGGCTCCCCCTCTTCTCAAGTGCCCCATTGGAGAGCCACTCTCCCTCGGGGCACTCATGCGGCCACACCCCCATGTCCTGCTGCTGCTGCATTTGACACAGACAGCAGGACATGGTCCCGCCCCTTGCTCCTTCATCATTGGATTTGATTGACAGCAGCAGGAGCCAATGGCTGCACTGCTATCAATCTATCCAATCAGGGCCCAAGACACTGGCTGGGGCTGGTGTATTTTTCTCCTTTGCTGGAGAGATCGGGCTCGGGTAAGTAAGGGGGCTCGGGGGGGGGGGGGGCAGCTGCATCACAGGAGGTTTTTCACCTTAATTCATAGAATGCATTAGGTGGAAAACCTTGAAGGTTTACAACCCCTTTAGTAACACAGAATTAAACTATGTCTACAAGTACACTACTTCTATAGATCACGTCAGCACCCAGATATTGGCAAAAATATCCTACTCTTACATTTTATGTTACATCTACATTCACATTTATGTTACACACCGCAAAGTATATTTTAAGAGGCATGGTGAGTCTTTTGAAGACTACATTTTTTGCCACAAGATTTTGGAAAATGGCAAAAAAATTTTTTTTTTTTTACACAAAGTTTTCAGTTAATTGGAGTTAACAAGTGCAGGTATGAGGCTAGGCTATGTGCATGGCGGGCCACATTCTATTACTAGGAGTGAGCTAACTGGACTGGTGGAGAGGGCACAGGCTCAGCAGCATCCCTCCTAATGCAACTTACATTAAGGCACAGTGTGTGGTGACATGGGAGATCAATTTTTCAGATGAATTCTGCACTTTTACTTAACACAGTGTAATGGCTCATCTCTTAGACGGGGAACTGCCTTAATGTTGGATTTTCACATGACTGCATTACCCACCTGGTTCAGGGCATTAATGGGCATATGAGTGGCAAAACGTACTCCCCCGCACAGATTGTTCACTAGATCATCTAATTGTGAACATTCTGGATTCAGGTCAAACTCATGTTCAACTCAAACCCAAAGTTCACCCTTTGTCCTGATAGATCCTGCCTATGATGTTTTATATGAAGAATCAACACTAAAGCAAAGCAGAATACATGCTCCAACTGCCAGGAAACAAAGGTGTGGCATTTATAATAACAGCCAGTATCATAGCAAAATATGCTGTAACCGTAAGCAGTGTATAGTGCAGAAAGGCCCGCAGCTAGCCTAAACATGAAGCTGAACTGAGAAATATTAATATAGAATATAATAGAATAATAACAGACAGGGGACAGTTGAATCCAATATAGAATACCTGCTTGTTAAAAAAACTACTATTTTTCAGCTCTTGCAACACTTTCATAAATGGTCTAACACCAAGGTGTCCGTTTTGTGTTCATCTGAGCTGAACAAGTTTAGGAAGCACAGCATAATTATTAGTTTGTGAACTGCATGTAGGTGGGTGCACAATCATGGGTGTTGATTCTGCTAATGAGATTGTCTCTGCTTTCCAACAATAATTCAGAAAGAGGAGTCACCACACACTAGAGCTGCACGATTAATCGTCAAGAATTGCTATCGTGATTTTTTCCCTGTTGCGATCTTGATAAGTGTTTCACAATTTTTTGCAATGCAAAGAATTCTTTCTGCTCTTCTGAAGCAACAGCCATCAAAAGAAGGGAAAAGAAAAACTGGGCAGTCTGCCAAGAATCATAACATTCTTTATCAGTAGAACTTAAGTTTAAACATTGTAACAATTTGTCAATGGAATAGACTTTGTGTGTAAGTGAAAAAATGTAACCACTTAAACACTAAACCTTTTTTTGACATGTGTTGATTTAAAGTTAAAATACATTTTTTTTTTTTTTTTGCTAGAAAATTACTTAGAACCCCAAAACATTATATAGATATATATTTTTTAGTAGACACCATAGAGAAAAAAATGGTGGTTGTTGCAATATTTTATGTCACACTGTTTTTGCGCAGCGGTCTTTCAAATGCAATTTTCCGAGACTTTAAAGTTTTTCCAGCCTTCCCAAGTACTGATGAATTTCCTCTCATGTCCTATATCCTTGCTGCTTAATAGGTCCATTTTACTATAATAGTCTATTTGTTCAAACCACTCGCTTATGCCTGTTTTTTCCACTGTTTAACCATTTTTTTGGCATCAAACCCTTTACAGCATTCAAAAGTTTTGGGGTCATTGTTTTCATATATTGTTTCTTTGGAATTTTTGAATCGTGGAATAGGCAAGTCCATATATTTTTTTCTATTATCTCACCAGTTATGTCCTTTATATTAACCACTATTTCTTGCCTATATCCTTTCATTTCTGGACACTCCCACCATATGTGGATCATCGTTGCCCTTTGTTTGCAGTTTCTCCAGCACAATGGTGATCTTTCTGGGTGATATCTGTGAATTCTCTCTGGGGTCAAATACCATCTTGTTAAGAATGCATCATTCATTTCAATTGTTTTCATATCCCATGCATTATTATATCCCATTCCTATCATTTTTTTTTTCACTTGATGATCTTCTTATATCCAATTCTTTTTCCCATTGTTCTATGTAGGCAGGTCTTCCTTGCCCTTCTAAGTCTGATAATAATCCATATGTTTTTGAAATTCCATTTTCCAGTGACATTTGGGTGAAACAAAGTTTTTTCAGGGGGCTCAATTCCCCTTCATCTCTGCTTGGATGTGGAAGTGTATTTACCAAGTGTCGTAATTGATTGATTTTCCATTCACTTATCTTACACTTATTGGATTCTTCTAGTTCTATTCGAGTTTTCCTTTAATCATTATATCTTTCAATTGTGGGTTTCTTATCTTGTGATCTACAAATATTTATTTTCCCGGTGTAAAAAAAATTGTTCCAGTGAGAGCCATTAACGGTGAATTGTATTTCCATTTTTCCGATGTACTGTGTCCCAGGTTTTAAAAACATTTTTAGTCAGGTTGTGAATTTCTAAATCCATTACTCTACACTTTCGTGGTATCCATATATTTTTGTGCAATGTGGTCCTACTTATTGTGTTTTCCATCTATACCCATTTTTTTCACTATTTCCATTTGTCCACTCAATCATTCATGCTAGAACTGCTGCTTTATAATACCGATTAATGTCTGGTGCTGCAAATCCTCTGTGTTCCCTACTCCTTGTGATTTGTGCAAAATTGATTCTCGACTTTTTCTTTTGTATTTTATCAACATTGTTTTTATTATCTTGAAAAAACTCTTCGGGAGTCCAGTTGGTAACATCTGAAATTTGTATATCAACTTTGGTAATATCATCATTTTAACCACTTAAGGACCGCTTAAGGACCGCCGCATGGCAATGTACATCGGCAGAATGGCACCAACAGGCACAAGCACGTACATGTACGTGCTTGCCTTCCAGCAGGTGGGGGGTCCGATCGGACCCCCTCCCGCTGGATGCGGCGGTCCGTTTCGCTTCAGGAGCGATGCGGGATGAGGGGATGGCCGTTGAACGGGGATGGCCATTCGCTCCTGGCGAATGAGAAGCTTCCCCCGCCTGTGTAGTGTAAACACAGGCAGGGAGGAAGTGATGTCATTCTCCTCGGGGCGGTCTTTTTGATCGTACTGCGAGGAGAACAGAGAAAGTAAGTGCACCAACACTACACTGACATATAGGTACACATAGGCACACAAATCCCCCCCGATCACCCCCCCGATCGCCCCCCCCCCCTCCCAGTCACAGTGTCACTGATTGCAGTTATCATTTATTTACTGATCACTGCATTTAGTGTCAGTTGTGACAGTAAAAACTGTCAGGGCAGTTAGTGTTAGGTCCAGGGTAGCCCCCTACACCCCAATAAAGGTTTAAACCCCTGATTGCCCCTAGAGTTAACCCTTTCACCCCCTTTTGCCAGTGTCACTAAGCAATAGTTTTTCTGATCGCTGCATTAGTGTCACTAGTGCCGCTAGGTAGCTAGTTATTTATTTAGGTTCACCGCCAGGTTTTTATAGTGCTAGGTACCCCGATATACTACCTAATAATGGTTTTAACCTCCTGATTGCCCCTAGTTTACCCTTTCATCCCCTTTTGCCAGTGTCACTAAGCGATCGTTTTTCTGATCGCTGCATTAGTGTCACTGGTGCCACTAGGTAGCTAGTTTTTTTTTAGGTTCACCACCAGGTTTTTATAGCGCTAGGTACCCCCATATACTACCCAATAATGGTTTTAACCCCCTGATTGCCCCTAGTTAACCCTTTCACCAGTGACTCTGGTTAGTTAGTTTGCTTTTTATAGCATCAGGGCACCCACCATTTATTACTCAATAAAGGTTTAACCCCCTGATCACCCGGCGGGTGATATCAATTAGGTTTTAGGGTCAGGGTCTGCGTGACCCCAGGCAGCGCTAGGTTAGTGCCAGTACAGCTAACACCCACGCGCAAAGCATAAACCTCCCGTAGTGGTATAGAATCTGAACAGATCAATATCTGATCTGATCAGATCTATACTAGCATCCCCAGCAGTTTAGGGTTCCAAAAAAATGCATTGTTAGCGGGATCAGCCCAGATACCTGCTAGCACCTGCATTTTGCCCCTCCACCCAGTCCACCCAAGTGCAGTATCGATCGATCACTGTCACTTACAAAACACTAAACACATAACTGCAGCGTTTGCAGAGTCAGGCCTGATCCCTGCGATCGCTAACAGTTTTTTTTGGTAGCGTTTTATATTTAAATCCTGAAGGCCGTGCTTGGTTTTCGGGGTCCCGTACGTGGCTAGGCTCCCAAAAACTCCCACACATGTGGTATCCCTGTACTCGGAAGAAGCAGCAGAATTTATTTTGGGGTGTAATTTCACTTATGCTCACAGCATGTGTGAGCAATATATCATTTAGTGACAACTTTGTGCAAAAAAAAAAATTGTAATATTCCTGCAACTTGTGGCAAAATATAAAATATTTCATGGACTCAACATGCCTCTCAGTAAATAGCTTGGGGTGTCTACTTTCCAAAATGGGGTCATTTGGGGGTTTTTTGTGCTATTTTGGCATTTTATGGCCTTCGAAACTGTGATAGGTAGTGAGGAGTGAAATCAAAAATTTGCACATATAACTATGGCATGTGTGAGCAAGATATAATTTAGTGACAACTTTTTGTAAACTTTTTTTTTGTGTCATTATTCAATCACTTAAGACAAAAAATAAAAATAAAATATTCAATGGGCTCAACATGCCCCTCAGCAATTTCCTTGGGGTTTCCAAAATGGGGTCATTGGGGGGGGGGGGGGGGTTGTGTTATTTTGGCATTTTATGGCCTTCGAAACTGTGATAGGTAGTGAGGAGTGAAATCAAAAATTTGCACCCTTAGAAATCCTGAAGGCAGTGATTGTTTTTCGGGGTGCCGTATGCGGCTAGACTCCCAAAAAGTCCCACATATGTGGTATCCCCGTACTCAGGAGAAGCAGCAGAATATATTTTGGGGTGCAATTCCACATATAACTATGGCATGTGTGAGCAATATGTCATTTAGTGACAACCCTGCCATTTTAGCACCTCAAGAAATCATTAATTAAAAGCTGTGTAAATTCCAGAAAATGTACTCTAGTTTGTAGACGCTATAACTTTTGCGCAAACCAATAAATATACGCTTATTGACATTTTTTTTACTAAAGACATGTGGCTGAATACATTTTGCCCTAAATGTATGACTAAAATTGAGTTTATTCGATTTTTCTTATAACAAAAAGTAGAACATATTTTTTTTTCTCGTAATTTTCGGTCTTTTTCCATTTATATCGCAAAAAATAAAAATCGCAGAGGCAATCAAATACCATCAAAAGAAAGCTCTATTTGTGGGAAGAAAAGGACACAAATTTCGTTTGGGTACAACATTGCATGACTGCGCAATTACCAGTTAAAGCAGTGCAGTGTGAAATTATAAAAAGACCTCTGGTCCTTAGGCTGACAATTGGTCTGGGGCTGAAGTGGTTAAACATGTTTATTCTTCCAATCCATCATATAGGTTTCCTTAATCTCATTTATTAATGGAATATAATTTGCAGAGTATATTTTTTTGATTGTTGCTGTTAATTTAATTCCCAGGTATTTTAGTTCTTCTTTTACCCATGTAAATGTAAATTCTTTTTGGAGAGTCTGAGCTTCGCTTTTTCCTAATCCAATATTTAATATTTCAGTTTTATTGGATTTATTTTAAAATTTGAGAGTTCGCCATACTCTTTAATTTCTTTAATTATATTTGGCAAAGTCACTCTTGGGTTGGTTACATACATTAAGATGTCATCTGCGTATGCTGCGATTTTGTGCTCTTTCTCTCCAACCCGCACCCCTCCTATATCTTGATTGATTCGAAGCGTTGCCAAAAAGGGTTCCATTGATAGTATATATAATAGTAGGGAAAGCAGACATCCTTGCCCTGTTCTGTTGAACATCTCGAACACTGGAGAGAGTCTCCCATTAATCTTTACTATTGCTGTTGGGCCATTATATAGATTTTTTTATCCACTTCATGATTTTTGGTCCCATTCCCAAGTGTCCATCATGAATCCCCAGTCTACCCTGTCAAATGCTTTCTCTGCATCTATTGACAGGAGTAGAGCTGGGGATCCACCTTGTCTCCCCTCACGTAATCAGAATTGTTTTTATACCGTTTCCCATCCTGCTCTGCCAGGGACAAATACAGTCTGGTCTGGGTTTATCCACAATGGTTCATTTTTTTAATCTTGTGGTTAAAATTTTTGCGTAAAATTTTGTGTCCGCGTTTAGTAAGGCAATAGGCCTGTAGCTCGAACAATTGGTTTTATCTTTTCCCTCTTTGGGTATGATTGTAATTGTGGCTGATAATGATTCTTGTCTTATTTCTTCTTCTTTGCCTATGTTATTTAAATATTCCTATAACTTTGGGATCAGTTGTTCTTGAATTTTATTATAATATTTGTTTGTAAAACCGTCAGGTCCTGGACTTTTTCCTGATGGGGTTTCCTTTATAGCCAGTTTGATCTCCTCTTGTGTTATCTTTTTTTCCAGTTCTTTTAATTGCTCAGTTTGGATTTTTGGTAGTTTCGATTTTTTTAAATAAACTTGTATCTGTTTTTTTATCACATATAAAGCGCTGTAGTATCTTTGAAAAGCTATTGCAATATCTGATGTCTTATTTACTAGTTCTCCTTTCTCGTTTTTAATCTTCTCAATGTAATTTCCGAGACTTCTTTTTTCTTACCATATTTGTGAGGTATTTTCCTGGCTTATTGCCAAATTTAAATCTTTCCTGTGTTGCTCCTGTGTTGCCCTGTTGAACTCCCTCCTCTCCTCTTGTTCCATCCACTCCTTCAATTGTTCTGTTTTGAGCGTGCTTTTTATGCCTTTGTTCCAATTCGTGCATTTTCTCTATAGTTCTCTTCTTTTTTTTCTCTTTCCTTCTTTTTTCCTGTTCCAATAGCTTTTCATTTACCCCTAATAACAGTCTTATGTGCCTCCTAGATGGTTGCTTTTGACAGTTCTGGAATATCATTTTCTTGAAAGTATTTTTCGTTCTCTGCTATAATAATTTTTTCCATTTCGCCGTCTTCAATTAAATGTTCATTTATTCTCTATGTGCCTTTCCCAAAAGATTCCCTGTGTAGTTTCATCTTCATGATCTTATAATTCTAAGCAAAAAAAAATCATGATTCTCATTTTGGCCAGGA
Source organism: Lithobates pipiens (assembly GCF_037356315.1). Lineage (NCBI taxonomy): Eukaryota > Metazoa > Chordata > Amphibia > Anura > Ranidae > Lithobates > Lithobates pipiens. The sequence continues at coordinate 84,198,006 of NW_027507686.1, read as the reverse complement.
TTGTGCAGCTCTACCACACACTAATGTCAGTGAAAATATATCTATTTATTGCACATTAGATATTTCACATCTAAACTTCTCAGCCCTGCAATAGGATAAAAAGCATACGTTTGTGGATTCAGGCAGATGTAATTTGATCGTCTTTTGCAAATAACGCTTTAAGTTTCACTGACATTGGTGCATTGTGGCTGCCTTTTTTTGAATTCCTGACATGAACTACAAGTTTGTCAGGTTATGAAGAAAGAAGAAGAGTAAGCCTGAAATTGGGAGCATCAGAGTTCAGACCCATTCTAGAACAAGCAGAGTCAGGGCTAGTAAGTGTGAGATGGAAACCAGAAACAAAAAAAAAAAAAAAAACACAAGCAAGTCATAATCAGAAGAGCAGATAGGTAATCATGGTTGTAATGACACCCTGAGTATGAAAGGGGTTAATGTAGTTTAGGACATTCCATACCCAAACCCAAAGGTAACTACCGAAGACTTCCATCAGCCGGATAAGGAACCCATACGAATAATTCTCCCCCAAGTACGAGACAAGGCTATGTCTTGAGGTTCAAATAGGAAAATTAATCTTTATTGAAACAAACGCAGGCTCTTTTTATACATTTGAGAATACTGCAGGGCCCACAGGAACAATGACCCTTATCCACCCACAACATCACACAATGGTAACATAATGAGCTCCCAATACACATTATTCTGAGTGTCAATACCCCCCTAGCAGACAACAGCTGAGTTCATTAGCACACTGAATAATAGGTGAAGGGAAAACTGCCTCAGTCAAGATTAACCCGATTTACTTATCCAGACAAAAGCAACATCGTTAAGCAATAGACGGTCAGTCTCTTACATTGAACTTCCTGGAATGCCCATATTAGGAGTTATACTTCCTGGCCACAGATCTCACAGTATACAGGGGATGAAATCTTCATATTTTTTGAGCGATATTGTTAACGAATATTACTGTCCCATTTGAAATAATCCAATCATATTCTCAGGGATCATTCTTTTCTCGGTCACCCTGCGCCCAAAAGGGACTCCCGTCACAATGGGAATCCGTGATAAGGAAATAATATACCAACTACTGTAAGTCACTCATAATGTGTTCCAATAGACCTTGCTAGAAAACAGCCATTAAAGCTTTTCTGTGTTCTTCCACCATTCTGTGTTTAATCGCTTTCCGACTGCCTCATGCCGATATACGTCGGCAGAAGGGCACGTACAGGCAGAATCATGTACCTGTACGCTGCCCTTTAAGAGGCGGCGGGGGCCCGCGAGAAGCTCATGAAATCGCCTCATGGAGAGGACGAACGGGGAGATGCTAAAGTAAACAAACATCTCCCTGTTCTGCCTAGCAACAGTGACACCGATCTCTGCTCCCTGTGATTGGAGCAGAGATTACTGATGTGTAAAACACAGCCATGCCCCCCATAGTTAACATCACGCCCCTAGGACACACTTAACCCCTACACTGCCACCTAATGGTTAACCCCTTCACTGTGAATGTTATTTATACAGGAATCAGTGCATTTGTATAGCACTGATTGCTGTATAATTGACAATGGTCCCAAAAATGTGTCAAAAATGTCCGATGTGTCTGCCATAATGTCGCAGTCACGATGAAATAAATGCTGATCGCCGTTATTTACAAAAAAAAAAATATTATTTATAAAAATGCCATAAAACTATCCCCTATTTTGTAAACACTATAACTTTGCGCAAACCAATCAATAATCGCTTATTGCGATTTTTTTTTTTTTTTTTAACAAAAATATGTAGAAGAATACTTATCAGCCTAAACTGAGGAAAAAATTTGTTTTTTTATATATATTTTTGGGGGATATTTATTATAGCAAAAAGTAAAAAATAATGCGTTTTTTTCAACATTCTCGCTCTTTTTTGTTGATAGTGCAAAAAATAAAAACTGCAGGGGTGATCAAATACCACCAATAGAAATCTCGATTTGTGGGAAAAAAAGGATGTAAATTTTGCTTGTGAGCCACGTCGCACGACCGCAAAATTGTCAGTTAAAGCGATGCAGTGGCGAATCGCAAAAAGTGTTCTGGTCAGGAAGGGGGTAAATTCTTCCGGGGCTGAAGTGGTTAATCGATTTCAAAGCTAAAGCGTGCAATTGCACCACATGTTGTCCTACAGAAAGGGAGACTTGTAGTAGTCATAGGATAGTAAAAGGAGGAAGCTTAACCATGCTGATTAAAAACACCGTAGAAACTTTCCAGGAAAACAGACAGGTCAAACAAATAAGAGAAAGGGCTTACACTATTGGGAATAGTGTGTGGAGTCCCTAGTTCATGGGTAGGCAAACTTTGGCCCTCCAACTGTTGCAAAACAACAAGTCCTATTAGGCATTGAAAGACACTAATGGCCATAAGCATAACTCCGAGAGGCAGAGGCATGATGGGACTTGTGGTTGCTCCTCCTGCAGAACCGTTCTGACGGGGGGGGGGGGGGTACCGTGTGTGCACGCTCCCTCCCCTGGGACTACATCCCTGCGGGGAGACGCTGTCTGCTCTCACAGACATGCTAGCCGTGGCCATGTAAGACGCTATAGCTCTGCCTCCCATGACAATTAAACCAGGAGCTCATCACCGCAGCCCCACCTTGAACGAGAACAAAGCTTGTTCTTGTTCAAGCAGAAAGGGGAAAAGCGACAATGCGCATGCGTGATCCAGCTAAGCATGAAGAGAATCGTAGTTCACAATCACGTCTGACGTAGCGGCTGGGAGCACGGTACAAGACCCGGAAGTTGTGGCAATGTAAAGGGACTATAAAGGAGGAAGTGCAGAAATTAAGTAAGTTGAAAACAGGGAAAATAACAATTTGGGTAGAAAATAAATATAGATCATAGATGTTTGCAGCATATATATCATATATATGCTAAAATATTTGTACCGTTACAACCCCTTTAAACCCAAATCAAACATGTTTCATATTGCAGCTTACCATTTCTTAGATGTGATGGCTGCATTAGTTTTCTTTTTTAGGCTTTATTACTTTTATTTTTACCTAAGGACCTAGCCATTATGTCTGTTTTTCAAAAGAACAAGCTCTCCTGCAGATGTAGCAGTTGCAGGGATAAAAACCTGACGGGGAACCTAAATAACTAACTGGCTAACCAGCGTCACCAGTGGCACTTATACGGTGATCGCTGGTGAAAGGGTTAACTAGGGGCAATCAGGGGGTTAAAACCATTATTGGGTAGTATATTGGGGTACCTAGCGCTATAAAAACCTGGCGGTGAACCTAAAAAAATAACTAGCTACCTAGCGGCACCAGTGACACTAATGCAGCGATCAGAAAAATGATCGCTTAGTGACACTGGCAAAAGGGGGTGAAAGGGTTAACTAGGGGCAATCAGGGGGTTAAACCTTTATTGGGGGGGGGGGTAGGGGGCTACCCTGGACCTAACACTAACTGCCCTGACAGTTTTTGATGCAGTGATCAGTAAATAAATGATCACTGCAATCAGCGACACTGTGACTGGGAGGGGGGGATCGGGGGGCGATGGGGGGGGGGGGATTTGTGTGCCTATGTGTACCTACATGTCAGTGTAGTGTTGATGCACTTACTTTCTCTGTTCTCCTCACAGTCTGGTCAAAAAGACCGGCCCGAGGAGAATGACATCACTTCCTCCCTGCCTGTGTTTACACTACACAGCGGCGGAAGCTTCTCATTCGCCAGGAGCGATCGAGAGGGGATAGCCAGAAACCAACGGCCATCCCCTCATCCCAGATTGCTCCTGAAGTGAAACAGACCGCCACATCCAGCGGGAGGGGGTCCCGACCCCGTCCTGCTGGAATGCAAGCACGTACATGTACGTGCTTGTGCGTGTCGGTGCCATTCTGCCGACGTACACTGCCATGCGGCAGTCCTTAAGTGGTTAAAGTGGTTGTATAGTCATTTTTTTTTACTTTTGCCCACAGGTAAGCCTATAATAAGGCTTACCTGTAGGTAAAAAAATATCTCTTAAACCTGTACAGTTTAGGAGATATTCCCCTCGCAATGCGCCACTGACTGCAGTGGCTCATGCGCACAGGGGATTCTTGGCTGAAAGTCCGGCACTGCCGGAAAGAAATCTCCCGCGCGCATGCACGGGAGTGACTATATTGCGGCTCCGGTGCTGTGACAAAAGAAACGCAGAGGGAATATGTCAGCTCCCTCGGCGTGGATCAGGCCAGATGTCGGGGCCTCATTCTAAGGTAAGTATTTCATAATGATAGTGTTTTATTCCTGCGCTACCACTGGTGATCTATCAAATGTCAGGGGCTGCTGCTACTACCGGAATGGATCACACCGTATCCACTTAATATGAAACTAAAGATATGTTGGTATTGCGCTGTCCCTATATTAAATAACCCCCCGAGGGTGATAAGTATAATGCCCAATTACATAAATCAATAGTGTAATATAAAAATATATATCTATAAGGGCCGGTTCACACAGCAGGCGAGGCGAGGCGACTCCGACTTGCCTCGCTGCGACCTGCCGCGGCCTCAGCGGCGACTTGCAAATGACTTCTGTATAGAAGTCAATGCAAGTCGCCCCGAGGTCGCCCAAAAGTAGTACAGGAACCTTTTTTCTGAGTCGGAGCGACTCGAGTCGCTCCTCTCAGAACGGTTCCATTGTACAGAACGGGGGCGACTTGCGAGAGCGAGGCGAGGCGAGTCGTGTCGCCTCGCATCGCCCGCTGTGTGAACCGGCTCTAAATGTCTACTGAATAGTATCAAAAAGTGCAAAGTGCTACATTAAATAAAATAAAATAAACACACCACAAAGGTAATAGAATCCAAATAAATGAAAATCAAGTGAAAAAAGGTAAGTAACTAAAAACAGTCTCTTAGAAAATTACTATTTTGATAAAAATGCAAAAAAAAAAAAAAAAAAGTAAACGCACTACAGAGTCAATTGAAAACCTCCACAGAAACACAACTGCTTCAATTGAGTGCAAAGCCAAAAAACTGTGAATTGATCATAAAGTGCCAAGTGCGTCTGATAAATGTGCAAATAAGTAAACACTCTCCAGAGGTGATATAAGTGAACCACCCTAATAATAAACAAATGATATACAAGAAAATAAGAGAGTATACCTAGACCAAAAAGAGGGTACCCTCTCCTGATCACATAGGAATAAACTTTAGAATAATAAAAAAAAAAAAAAATATATATATATATATATATATATATATATATATAAAATAGTAAACGCACTACAGAGCCGGCTGCAACATATATTATATCAGAATGAATCCGGCCTCTATAGATTAAATATACATATTGAAATCCATCAAAAATAAAAAGATATAAATATTCAAGTCCATAAATAAACAACAGTCTCCTTTAAGTGCAAGTGCTTTGTGCAAACTTGTGCAAATTCAACTGAGGTGCGGATCTCCCAGTGCTTAATCCCGCTGTGATCACACTTTAGTGGGCAGTGGCCCCTTACCTATAGCAAGGAGGGATTCGCATAGAGGTATATAGATTTCTTTATATGTCTTCTCTCCTGGTAAATTCGGTCACCTTCTCCTTTGAATTTTATTCTTATTGCTCCAGAGGACCCAATAGATTAATAGAGAGGGAATACCATAGTGTAGTATCTCACAGATAGCATTTATTAAAAATGTACATACACAGGGTACTCACACATTAATAGATAGAAAAAAGCCTTTTTCTAGCAATCAGCAGCAAGTGCATCCACAGTCAGCTTCCTTCTCGTCCCTATGCGTGACATCACATCACGTGACTTCATCAGGGGAATCCCTGGACGGTAGGGTAGGGACGGGAAGGAAGCTGACTGTGGATGCACTTGCTGCTGATTGCTAGAAAAAGGCTTTTTTCTATCTATTAATGTGTGAGTACCCTGTGTATGTAAATTTTTAATAAATGCTATCTGTGAGATACTACACTATGGTATTCCCTCTCTATTAATCTATTGGGTCCTCTGGAGCAATAAGAATAAAATTCAAAGGAGAAGGTGACCGAATTTACCAGGAGAGAAGACATATAAAGAAATCTATATACCTCTATGCAAATCCCTCCTTGCTATAGGTAAGGGGCCACTGCCCACTAAAGTGTGATCACAGCGGGATTAAGCACTGGGAGATCCGCACCTCAGTTGAATTTGCACAAGTTTGCACAAAGCACTTGCACTTAAAGGAGACTGTTGTTTATTTATGGACTTGAATATTTATATCTTTTTATTTTTGATGGATTTCAATATGTATATTTAATCTATAGAGGCCGGATTCATTCTGATATAACATATGTTGCAGCCGGCTCTGTAGTGCGTTTACTATTTTATATATAGATATATATATATATTTTTTTTTGTTTATTCTAAAGTTTATTCCTATGTGATCAGGAGAGGGTACCCTCTTTTTGGTCTAGGTATACTCTCTTATTTTCTTGTATATCATTTGTTTATTATTAGGGTGGTTCACTTATATCACCTCTGGAGAGTGTTTACTTATTTGCACATTTATAAGACGCACTTGGCACTTTATGATCAATTCACTGTTTTTTGGCTTTGCACTCAATTGAAGCAGTTGTGTTTCTGTGGAGGTTTTCAATTGACTCTGTAGTGCATTTACTTTTTTTTTTTTTTTGCATTTTTATCAAAATAGTAATTTTCTAAGAGACTGTTTTTAGTTACTTACCTTTGTTCACTTGATTTTCATTTATTTGGATTCTATCACCTTTGTGGTGTGTTTATTTTATTTTATTTAATGTAGCACTTTGCAAGTATTTCATAATGAGCTAGTATGCAGTGCATATTAGCTCATTATGCATTTTCCTTTGCAGGTCAAAAAATAAATAAAAAATACTTCAGCGGGTTTACTCCCGCTTTAAATTATGTAGACTTCAACATGGTGGCCATCTGCGCACAGACACTGACTCCCTGTTGCTCAAATGCGAATCAGATGGGTAAATGTGTCATCAGTTCCTGCTCTCCACCTGTAGAGAAAACCTCAGATGAGTTTCACCTTTTTCAGGGCCTAATTGTAGAGGTCTTTACGATTAAACCCTGAAAAGGGTAAAATGCATCTGAGGAATTCTCTACAGGCAGAGAACAGGAGCTGAGGCCATCTTTACCTATCTCATTCACAGACATCACAACCTGCAAAGACTCATTTCAGGGAGGTGGCAAACTCATTTCATGGAGGTAGCGCTCCACAAACGCCCCCCCCACCCCCGTCAAAAAAAGATGTAAATAATTTTTTCAATATTTTTCACAGTGCTTCTGGCGAAGGGGCTTTTTATTATATTGATTTTTTTAATATTTAATTTGTTAAAAAAAAAAAAAAAAATCACAATCACATGCTTTTTGGGGGAAGGGGTTTGGGGCAGTGGACACTGTTGGTAAGGCAGGGGAGAGTGGTGTCAGTCGTTTTTTTTTCTTATACTTTAACTTTTTAGAATTAAATATTTTTTGGGGGCAATGGGGAAATATCAGGGGTCTAAACAGACCCCTGACATCTCCCCTTTGAGACAGAGAAAGGACTGAGGACACAGATTCCTCAGTCCCTTTCACAGCACTGAAAATGAATGAACAGGAGACAAAGGCTCCTGTTCATTCATAAACTGAGTAAACTGTAAACTGAGTAAAACAGCTTACTCTGTTCAGTTATCATAAGCCACAGGCATAGTTGGCAACATTGTAAAAAAAACAAAAATTCGGAACACTTTTTTGGCTGTAGGTGGATTCTTGTTATAATTAGGGGGCGGGTCATGTGTTTGTAGGTGTGGCATAGGGGGAAAATAAAATTGCACTGGAAAATGGGCATGGTTTACGTTAAATAGTGGGTGTGGCTTAAATGGGCGTGTCTCAAAGGGGATGGGGTTAGAGTCTGAAATGAATGAGGGATGGAGAGGGAAAGGGGGGGAGTGGGATGGAGGGACAGCAGCCCCAGATCCTACACAACAATAGAAATATGTGTATTCTAGAAAGTTTAACAATCAGCAGATAAAGATACTCCAAACACCTGGTGTTAGCACTTCAATCATCCCGCTATCATGGTTGTTATTGTGTCAGGATGATTGAAGTGCATTATTTCTATTTTTACATTGTAATATAGAATGAAATCATTCAACTCACCATAATGCCCAATCAGTGGGATCCCTGAGCGTGTTGCCTGCCACCAGAAACTCTGTACTTGCATCATGTTCCCCCAGCAGAGTCCATCCTTGCATCAGGTTCCCCCAGCAGAGTCCGTCCTTGCATCAGGTTCCCCCAGCAGAGTCCGTCCTTGCATCAGGTTCCCCCAGCAGAGTCCGTCCTTGCATCAGGTTCCCCCAGCAGAGTCCGTCCTTGCATCAGGTGAACCCCAGCAGAGTCCGTCCTTGCATCAGGTGAACCCCAGCAGAGTCCGTCCTTGCATCAGGTGAACCCCAGCAGAGTCCGTCCTTGCATCAGGTGAACCCCAGCAGAGTCCGTCCTTGCATCAGGTGAACCCCAGCAGAGTCCGTCCTTGCATCAGGTGAACCCCAGCAGAGTCCGTCCTTGCATCAGGTGAACCCCAGCAGAGTCCGTCCTTGCATCAGGTGAACCCCAGCAGAGTCCGTCCTTGCATCAGGTGAACCCCAGCAGAGTCCGTCCTTGCATCAGGTGAACCCCAGCAGAGTCCGTCCTTGCATCAGGTGAACCCCAGCAGAGTCCGTCCTTGCATCAGGTGAACCCCAGCAGAGTCCGTCCTTGCATCAGGTGAACCCCAGCAGAGTCCGTCCTTGCATCAGGTGAACCCCAGCAGAGTCTGTCCTTGCATCAGGTGAACCCCAGCAGAGTCTGTCCTTGCATCAGGTGAACCCCAGCAGAGTCCGTCCTTGCATCAGGTGAACCCCAGCAGAGTCCGTCCTTGCATCAGGTGAACCCCAGCAGAGTCCGTCCTTGCATCAGGTGAACCCCAGCAGAGTCCGTCCTTGCATCAGGTGAACCCCAGCAGAGTCCGTCCTTGCATCAGGTGAACCCCAGCAGAGTCCGTCCTTGCATCAGGTGAACCCCAGCAGAGTCCGTCCTTGCATCAGGTGAACCCCAGCAGAGTCCGTCCTTGCATCAGGTGAACCTCAGCAGAGTCCGTCCTTGCATCAGGTGAACCCCAGCAGAGTCCGTCCTTGCATCAGGTGAACCCCAGCAGAGTCCGTCCTTGCATCAGGTGAACCCCAGCAGAGTCCGCCCTTGCATCAGGTGAACCCCAGCAGAGTCCGCCCTTGCATCAGGTGAACCCCAGCAGAGTCCGCCCTTGCATCAGGTGAACCCCAGCAGAGTCCGCCCTTGCATCAGGTGAACCCCAGCAGAGTCCGCCCTTGCATCAGGTGAACCCCAGCAGAGTCCGTCCTAGCACCAGTGTTCCCAACCTCAGACCTTACATCAGTGTCCCAGGCAGAGCCATAGTTACCCCTTGTACATAGTTACCCCCTCCCCCTGTATATAGTTACCCCTCTCCCCCTAGTTACCCCCCTGTGCATTGTTACCCCTGTAGATAGTAACTGCCATGTGCATTGTAACCCCCCCTGTACATAGTATCCCCCCCTGTGCATAGTTTCCCCTGCTGTGCATATTTACCACCCCTGTACATAGTAACCCCCCTGTGTATTGTTACCCCCCAGTACATAGGAACCCCCCGTGCAAAGTTTCCCCTGCTGTGCATAGTTACTAACTGTGTACATAATATCCCCCTGTGCATAGTGCATAGTTTCCCTCCCTGAACATAGTAACCCCTACGGTGCATAGTTACCCCCCTGTACATAGTTAACCCCCCTCCTGTACATAGTTAACCCCTCTGTATATAGTTAACCCCCCCTGTACATAATTAACCCCCCTCCTTCTGTACATAGTTAATCCCCCAGTACATAGTTAACCCCAATCCTGTACATAGTTAACCCCCCTCCTCCTGTACATAGTTAACCCCCGTACATTACAGTTTACATCGCTGACTGAGCTTTACACTGAGAGAGCAGAAGAGGGCTTTACACTTTACACTGAGAGAGCAGAAGAAACTCCACAAGTGGCCGGCGCTGTGCGTTCAGTGGAGAGGGGAGGGGCCATTTCATGCCTAACCCTGGCTTCAATATTGTAAAGAGAGAAGCCGATTCATTGGCTGCACAGATTGAGTCCCCTCCCCTCTCCACTGAGCACAAGGTGGTGAGTTGAATGATTTCATTCTATATTACAATGTAAAGATTTCCCTGGACAAAAAATGCAAAATCCCGAATCGGGGTGGCCTCAGGAAAATCTGGACTGTTGGCAACTATGCACAGGAGCGATCCCAGTCACTGGTTCCAATTTCAGGCAGATTCCCCCGCAGTCGGCGGGAGAGGAGAGGGGGGAGCCAACTGCAGGGGGCGAGGGGGGGGGGGGCGGTGGAGGAAGAAAGAAGATGGCGGAGGAGAAGAGGGGGCCAGAAGAGAACGGGGGGCAGTGAAGAACGCAGAGGGGGCTGGGGGAGGAGCACACAGAACAGCTGGGAATGATTGTTGCGGGGGAAACAGCTGTGAACACTGATCTACCTGTATCGATTTTTAGCTGAGAGCCGGGGGAGAGAAGGAGAAGCGGCTGTCAGCTAAAAATCTATACAGGGAGATCGGCGTTCACAGCTGTTCCCCCTGCATTGATCATTCCTGGGAGATCACGAGGCACTTGCAGGTGTGCGGGACCCGCCACAAAAATGCAAGAGACTCCCCCACCTCACGGAAGGCTTGGGATGTCTGCATTCACATTTATGCAACAGGGAGTCAATGTCTGTGCACAGATGGCCACCATTTTGTTGAAGTCCACTGGAGCCTGACAAGTTGATATTGTCTGTCTTGCACCAGTCTTTTCACATACCGATCCAATTGACACTGGTTTACAGGGTCATTCGAGTGGTACTAATTTCATTGTTTTAGGATACATACTTAAATTGGTGGTAAACCGCTGGACGTTTTTTTTTTTTGTACTCTGTAAAGTAATGTCATAATGTGGTAGTATACATTGCATTATGTTAAACTTGCCTTAAAACTAAGCCCTTCCAGCGCCAAGATGTCAGAGCTGCAGGCGCTTCCATCTTCACCCATTTTCCGTCTGGGTTTCACGGACTGGCTGTGTGACTGACTGGAGCCGTGATGTCACTACCGCGCATGTGCAGCACAGGGCTTTAAAGAAAGGGCCCGGTGGCCGTTCCTTCAGAGCACATGCGCCAGCGATGTCAACTGGCTGCATGTATAGTAAATATCTCCTAAATGGTGCACGTTTAGGAGATATTTAAACTATCTATATAGTAGGTAAGCCTTATTATAGGCTTACCTATAGGTAACAGAAAGAAATGGAAGTTTACTCCCACTTTAAATGATGTGTTCTATTAGGATTTGCCCATTTGTAAGTTATTAGGTCATAAATAAACAGTTGTTCCTCCAGTTGCCACACTGCTAACATCCATGGTTGTAGAAAGATATTTGAATAAAAACATCATTAGGCAGCCAAGTAGCACTTTGTTACATGAGGTTGATTGGGTTTGCCTAATATCGTGCTAAGATGAACATCAGACAAACAAAGACTTGGGGGTCACACCCTAACTATGCATCACATCAAAGATGGTGCTGCTATAAGACCATACAAACAGAACAAAAGAGTATAGCGCACACTTATGCCACGTACACACGATCAGACATTCCGACAATAAAAACAAAGGGATTTTTTCAGACGGATGTTGGCTCAAACTTGTCTTGCATACACATGGTCACACAATGTTGTCAGAAATTCCGAACGTCAAGAACGCGATGCCGTACGACAAGCCGAGAAAATTGAAGTTCAATAGCCAGTGCGGCTCTTCTGCTTGATTCCGAACATGCGTAGAACTTTGTGCGCCGGAATTGTGTACACACGATCTGAATTTCCGACAACGGATTTTGTTGTCGGAAAATTTGAGATCCAGATCTCAAATTTTGTGTGTTGGAAATTCCAAGGGAAAATGTCCGTTGGAGCCTACACACGGTCAGAATTTCCGACAAAAAACTCCCATCATACATTTTCCATCGGAAAATCCGACCATGTGTACGATGCAATACAGAAATGTTATTGAAATCCTAGAAAAGGCTAGTTAAAGTACCTGAACATAATAAGCACACTACTGCGTCAAAGTACCCCAAAATGGCCATATGGGGTGACTAAATCCACATATTTGCTTATTTGCTTCTTATGTTCAGGTGCTTTACCCGCTTTCTGACCAACCACCACAGTTATACGGCGGCTGGTCGGCAGGAGTTTAAAGGTTGGCTCGGCTGCACAAATTGTATAGGCATAGGCCGATCTGTGGGCGCGTATGTGCCAATTGCCCAGTAGGGGGGTGATCGCCACCCACAGAGAAACAGAACGGGGATCTGCCATAGTAAACCAGGCAGATCTCTGTTCTGTCAGGGATCACACACAGATCCTGTCTTTCTGCTATGCAGGAAGACGGATTTGTGTGTTGTCCTAGGCAGCCCATCCCTTACACAGTTAGAAACACACTGAGGGAACACAGTTAACCCCTTGATCGCCCCTGATGTTAACCCGTTCCCTGTCAGTACCATTAGTACAATGTTAGTGCATATTTTTAGCACTGATCACTGTAATATTGTCACTGGTTCCCCAAAAAGTGCCAAAAAATTTCAGTTAGGGTCCTTTCACACAGGGCAGATCAGTGATGATCCGCCCCGTGGATATCCGCTTGCACAGCGGGGATCGCCGGAGCGATCTCCGCTGAGCAGGCAGAGGGCAGGTCCGTCTCTGCACACTGCGCAGGGACGGACCTGTCACAGCGCTGCTCTCCCCTATGGGAGATCAGGTGACGACGGACCGCAGTGTCCGTCATCACCCGATCCGATGACGGATAGAAAAATAGCTTTTTCCTCCGTCACACTTTTTCGGATCGGAGCGGCTCGGATCTCAGCGGACGTGTCACCGCTGACATCCAACGCTCCATAGAGCTCTATGGAGCATCCGTTCAGGTCCGCCTGAAAAACTGACAGACAGATCTGAACGGATCGTCCGTGTGAAAGGACCCTTAGGTGTCCCATCTGTCTGCCGCAATGTTGTAGTCCTGCTAAAAACCACTCATCACCACCATTACTAGTAAAAAATAAATAAATAATAAAAATGCCATAAATCTATCCCCTTTTTTGTAGACGCTATAACTTTTGCGCAAACCAATCAATATATGCTTGTTGTCTTTTAAAAAAAAAAAAAAAACTATGTAGCAGAATACAAATTGGCCTGAATTGGTGAATAAAAAACAAAATAGTCAAGGCAATCAATAAATAAATAACAATATAAATAAACTGTAAATGTACCACAGAGTAGTGAATTAGTGCATATTGAAATAAAACAATGCATTAGTATTGAAAAAGTGAAAAAGTATGTATGTGTGTATATATATATGTATATATATATATATATATATATATATATATATATATATATATATATATATATATATATATTATGAAAAAAATTAAATAAAATGGAGATAAAGTTCTGGAAAATACAAGAAAGTTCCCAAAATTTTAAATTCAACAGGATATTGTGATCCAAGAAGTTCCACCACCCGGGAAAACAGGCAACTCTTCCTGTGATAATCACTCTGTAAATGGGGACTCTTATCAGATAATGTGAACCTCGTATCGCTAGTGAGGTCACAAATGATTGCAGATATAGCCCTCTGCAGGGTCAAATGGTCTACCTCTTCTCTGGAGCTCACTGACGGTCAGAGAAGGTCATCCATGGTATCCAGTTCTTGATGAAGAAATTAGATTTTTCCAATTTTTCAACTGCATGTGTTTTATAGCAGAAAATCTAAAATATTGTTTTTTTTTTCCAAAATGTTTGGTCTTTTTTTTGTTTATAGCTCAAGAAATAAAAACTGTAGAGGTGATCAAATACCACCAAAAAGAAATCTATATGTGGGGAAAAAGGACATACTGTATTTATCTGCGTATAACACGCACTTTTTCCCCCTTAAAATCAGGGTGAAATCGCAGGTGCGTGTTATACGCCAATTCCCCGCTGATTGTGAGATTCTTGTTAGCTTTCGGCTGCTCTCGCAGTCCCGCGTGAGCCACCGAGTGCAGCCGAAAGCCGCCGAGAGCTGCCGTGAACAGCCGAAAGCCACCGAGAGCTACCGAGCACCGCCGAGATACACAGGACATCCGCTCTGTATCTCGGCAACGCCATTTTTTAAATGGCAAGGCTGCAATGCAAGTCTGCAAATGACACAGACAAGGCTGCAATGCAAGGCTGCAAATGACACTGATAAGGCTGCATTGCAAGGCTGCAAATGACACTGATAAGGCTGCATTGCAAGGCTGCGAATGACACTGACAAGCTGCAATGCAAGGCTGCAAATGACACTGAAAAGCTGCAATGCAAGGCTGCAAATGACACTGACAATGCTGCAATGACAAGGCTGCAAATGACACTGTTAAGGCTGCATTGATGGGCAAGTTTTTTTCCTTAAACTTCCCATCTAAAAGTTTTTTAACTTAAAATTCCCTTCTAAACTTGGGGTGCGTGTTATACGCTGACACGTGTTATACGTCAATAAATATGGTACATTTTATTTGGGTGCAGCGTCAAACGACTGCACAATTGTCAGCTAAAGTATTGCAGTGCCATAAAGGAAAAAATGGGCTGGTCATGAAGGGGGCAAACCCTTTCGGGCTGAAGTGGTTAAATAGCCTGGTAGGATTTTAATGATATTTCTGTATGTGTGCGCTGTAATCTTTTGTTCTGTTCTCAAGATAAACATCAGATCACATTTTGGGAGCCATTTATACAGAAATTCTGAAAAAAAGTTAATCTGTAGGGATGGGCGAGCGGTTCACCCGGCGGTCGTTTCACTGTGAATTTCGGCTGTTCGCTGTCCGCCTGATCGGCAGACTATTGCCGCCGTTCGCACAGCGGACTTCCGTGTTTACTGTGTAAAAGAACTTTGACCTATGATGACACATCCATCATGGGGTACAGGACAGCCAATTGAGACATTACAGCACATGGACACTTGGACATTCCCCCTAACATATAAATAGACCCGATCCGGCGGCCATTTTACATTCTTTCGTATGTCACTATAGGGAGAGGTTGCTGTGTGGAGCAGGGAGAGACTGCAGTGACCCAAATCGCTAGCTATTAGGTCCACAAAAGTTCTTTTCAGGAGTGGTATAGGTGTTAGGTGTAGTTCAGGATATAGGTTTGAGGCACTGCTGTGCTAGTGATTGTTGCAGCAGCCTGTCTTTTGTCAGTGTAGAGAGAGGGACAGGATGGTGTGTGCAGCAGGGACAGTCAGTTTAATCATCAGCTGTTACTATTAGGTCCACAAAAGTCCCTTTCAGAACTGGTATGGTAAAGTAATACAGGATATAGTTTTGAGTGCTATTCAAATTATTGTTCCAGCAGCCTGTGTTTTGTCAGTTTAAATAGGGACAGGCAGGAAGCTGTGTGTGGCAGTGAGGGACAGTCAGTTTAATCAGTAGCTGTTACTATTAGGTCCACAAAGGTTCTTTTCAGGACTGGTATGGTAATAGGCTTGTACACGTACAGTATAATAATCTTTCTTCCAAATATAGAAAGAATATTATACTTGACTTCTGCCCTTCTGCTGCAGTAGTCCTTTATCAGTAGAGGTACAGTCTGCTAATCATTCACAACCTACTAGTTCCACAAAGGTCCTTATAAGGACTGGTAAGGTATAGGGTACTACAGTACATAAGGTTGAGTGAGGTACAGTCTGCTATTCCTTAAGGACTGGTATAGGTCCACAATATATAGGGTTGAGGTGCACTACTGCTGACTGCTGCCCTTCTGCTGCAGCAGTCCTTTATCAGTATAGGGACTGAGGTACAGTCTGTGGAACTAGTAGGTTGTGAATGATTAGCAGACTGTACCTCAGTCCCTATAGTGATAAAGGATTACTGCAACAGAAGGGCAGCAGTCAGCAGTAGTGCACCTCAACCCTATATATTGTGGACCTATATCAGTCCTTAAGGAATAGCAGACTGTACCTCACTCAACCCTATGTACTGTAGTACCCTATATCTTACCAGTCCTTATAAGGACCTTTGTGGAACTAGTAGGTTGTGAATGATTAGCAAAGGTCCTTATAAGGACTGGTAAGGTATAGGGTGCTACAGTACATAGGGTTGAGTGAGGTACAGTCTGCTATTCCTTAAGGACTGGTATAGGTCCACAATATATAGGGTTGAGGTGCACTACTGCTGACTGCTGCCCTTCTACTGCAGTAATCCTTTATCAGTATAGGGACTGAGGTACAGTCTGCTAATCATTCACAACCTACTAGTTCCACAAAGGTCCTTATAAGGACTGGGAAGGTATAGTGTACTACTGTACATAGGGTTGAGTGAGGTACAGTCTGCTAATCCTTAAGGACTGCTATAGGTCGACAATATATAGGGTTAAGGTGCACTACTGCTGACTGCTGCCCTATTCTGCAGCAGTCCTTTATCAGTATAGGGACTGAGAGTTTTGTCACAGGGTCATTTAAAAAATGACAGGCACAGGAAGAGGCAGGCCCTTCCGCAGGGGTGGTAGGGGTAGGGCAGGAGCAACAGGCTTGAGCCAAAGTGGGAAGTTGCAGAAGGTGCGTTCAATTACTTTAAAGGATGCACCAGACTTGGTTGAGTGGCTCACTCAGCCTTACTCTTGGCATTGGATCAGGAAGAGGAGGTAGCAACAACCGCCACTCAGCAGTCTGACGACAGTACCCAGATCAGCCCAAGGAGGAGGTTGGTCCCCGGTGTTGCTGCCTACTCCGAGATCTCTACTTATAGCGGTGGGGAAGGTGACGTCAATGATGACGTGTCTAGTGATGTCACGTGGGTGCCCACAAGAGAGGAAGAGGAGGGGAGTTCAGAGGGAGATATGAACCAGCAGATAGGGAGGAGAAGCAGGAATAACTTACATTGCACAGGAGGGACAAAGAAGACTGCTAATGTATCAGGAGCGAGTCATCAACCATGTACGGTCACATCTGGCGCTCCCAGAACACCGGCACATGGCTCTGCAGTGTGGGCTTTTTTTTAACATGTCCGCTGCTGACAATCTTTGCAGTCAACGCATTAGTCGCAGTAAGCCCAACACTCACCTAGGGACGACCGCTTTAAGAAGGCACATGAGCAGCCATCACCGAGCCCAGTGGGAGCAACGGAACACACAAAGTCAGACTCCAGGCTCTCACCGTCCAGCCTCGTCTTCTACTTCTCCTTCTCCTCTCTCCTCACAATTGTCCTCCACTCCACCTTCCATCACGCCAAGCTCACGTTTTTCTGCAAAAAGGCAGGCTTCCGTGGGCCTAATGTTCGAGCGTAAAAAAATTATGACGCCGGATAAGCCTCTTGCCCAACGGTTGACGGCTGGCTTGTCAGAACTCATAGCTCGCCAACTACTGCCATATAAACTGGTGGACTCGGAGGCCTTTCGAAAATTTGTGGCCATTGGAACACCACAATGGAAGGTCCCAGGAAGGAAGTATTTCTCAGAGAAGGGCATCCCAGAGCTATATGGCCATGTTCAGTGGCAAGTGAATGTATCTCTGGCACACAGTGTCGGTGCCAAGATACATCTGACCACAGACACATGGTCTAGCAAACATGGGCAGGGAAGGTATATCACTTTTACTGCCTACTGGGTGAACCTTCTGACGGCCGTCAAGCATGTAACCCGTGGCACCCGTGTAGATTTGGTTTTACCGCCACGGATTGCATGCAGGCCTGGCTCTTCTTCTCCTCCTCCTCCTACTCCATCCTCCTCCCTCTCCTCCTCGGCTGACTCCTCCTTTTCCGCTGCTAGCGTCTCTTCCGATGCGCCGCCCAAGCTCCCCAGAACCTATTCGACATGCCAGGTGAGACGTTGCCATGCCGTGCTGCGTCTGTTGTGCCTGGAAGCCAAGAGCCACACTGGCTCGGCACTCCTTTCAGCTTTGCGGTCACAGGCAGATCAGTGGCTAACACCGCTCAATTTGACAGTTGGTAAAGTGGTGTGTGACAATGGTGCCAATCTGCTTAGTGCATTGAAACAGGGCAAAATTACGCACGTGCCATGCATGGCACACGTCTTAAACTTGGTCGTGCAGCGATTCATTGTCAAATACCCTGGGGTCCAGGACATCTTGCGGCAGGCAAGGAAAATCTCAGCCCATTTCAGAAGATCTTACACGGCCATGGCTCGCCTTGCTGACATTCACAATCTGCCGGTCAGACGTCTTATTTGCGATTGCCCGACGCGATGGAACTCAACCTTCTATATGCTTGATAGGCTGCTCCAGCAGAAACGTGCAGTTAAGGTCTACCTGTATGAACTCTGCGGCAGAACAGGTTCTGGGGAGCTGGGTTTTTTTTCACCGCGCCAGTGGCTGCTCATGTGGGACTTCTGCGGCCATTTGAGGAGATCACCAAACTGGTCAGTCGCAGCCATGGCGCCATCAGTGACATGGTACCTTATGCCTTCTTTATGGAGCGTGCATTGCGTCGTGTCATTGATCAAGCTGTGGAGGAGCAGGAAGATGAGGAAGTCGCAATGCTGGATGAATTCCCAGGGGGGGGCTACTCTGAGACAAATGAACAACAGGAGTCTGAAGAGGAGTCAGAGGAGGATGGTGCCGGGGCGGATGAGGAGGAGCAAGAAGAGCATGCTTTAAACCTTTCTGGGATCCCTGTTGTTGTGCGTGGATGGGGAGAGGAGAATGAAGAGGATGACATTATCCTGGATGATGAGCAGGAGCCAGGCCACCACACCGCTTCCAGTTTAGTGCAAATGGGGGCCTTCATGCTCCAGTGTTTTAATAGGGACCCCCGTATAAAAAGCATAAGGGTAAAGGACCAGTACTGGGTGGCAACGTACTTAGACCCCCGATACAAACACAAAATAGCGGAAATGTTACCGCCGTCACAGAGGGCTGTCAGAATGGAGCACTTCCAGGCCTTGCTTTGAGAAATGCTGCTTTCTCCTTTTGCGTGCGCTGGCAGAGGAGCAATTCCCACTCCCAGAGAAGGAGTTGCGGGTACCAATCCAACAGCGCCTGCAAGAAGAGGCCGGTTTGAAGATGTGTTGGTGACTTCGGATATGAGGTCATTCTTTCAGCTGACCCATCGACAGGTGTCATCCGGATCCAGCATCAGGGAACGCCTAGACCGTCAGGTGGCCGACTACATCGGGTTAACGGCCGTTGTGGATGCTCTGAGGCGTGATGAACCCCTGGACTACTGGGTGGGCAAGCTTGACCTCTGGCCAGAGCTTGCCCAATTTGTAATCGAACTGTTGGCTTGCCCCTCGTCCAGTGTCCTGTCCGAAAGGACGTTCAGCGCAGCAGGGGGGATCGTGACCGATAAGCGTACTCGCCTAGCTCACGACAGTGTTAACTACCTCACATTTCTAAAAATGAATGAGGCATGGATCCCTGAGGAATTCAACACATGTGACCAGTAGACCATGTATATGTCTATAAATGATTTTTTTAATCGAGCACACAGACCTTCTTTCTTCATTTGGCTCACTTCCTTGTCCAAAAAAAGCACACCGTACTATATGCCCGTACCCTCCTGTTTGAAGAGGTTGAGCGGTGTCATATTTCTACTGGGGCTGCTTATTATGAGGGGCTCCCACCATCCCTGTGCTGTGCTGACTTCTTCCTGGGGCTGTACCTCTGCTGTGCATATTATGAGGGGCTCCCACCATCCCTGTGCTATGCTCATTATGAGGGGCTCCCACCATCCCTGTGCTGTGCTGACTTCCTCCTGGGACTGCTTTATTATGAGGGGCTCCCACCATCCCTGTGCTATGCTGACATCCTCCTGGGGCTGCTTATTATGAGGGGCTCCCACCATCCCTGTGCTGTGCTGACTTCCTCCTGGGGCTGTACCTCTGCTGTGCATATTATGAGGGGCTCCCACCATCCCTGTGCTATGCTCATTATGAGGGGCTCCCACCATCCCTGTGCTGTGCTGACTTCCTCCTGGGGCTGCTTATTATGAAGGGCTCCCACCATCCCTGTGCTGTGCTGACTTCCTCCTGGGGTTGCTTATTATGAGGGGCTCCCACCATCCCTGTGCTGTGCTGACTTCCTCCTGGGGCTGTACCTCTGCTGTGCATATTATGAGGGGCTCCCACCATCCCTGTGCTATGCTCATTATGAGGGGCTCCCACCATCCCTGTGCTATGCTGACTTCTTCCTGGGGCTGCTTACGGTGCAGGTGTCAGTGCTGTATATCACGGTGCAGGTGTCAGTGCTGTATATCACGGTGCTGGTGTCAGTGCTGTATATCACAGTGTGAGTGCTTTATGTCACGCTGCTGATGTCAGTGCTCTCTATCACGGTGCTGGTGTCAGTGCTTTATGTCACGCTGCTGATGTCAGTGCGCTCTATCACAGTGTTGGTGTCAGTGCTGTATATCACGGTGCTGGTGTCAGTGCTTTATGTCACGCTGCTGATGTCAGTGCTCTCTATCACGGTGCTGGTGTCAGATCACTCTATCACGGTGCAGGTGTCATTGCTGTATGTCACGCTGCTGATGTCAGTGCTGTATATCACGGTGCTGGTGTCAGTGCTGTATATCACGGTGCTGGTGTCAGTGCTTTATGTCACGCTGCTGATGTCAGTGCTCTCTATCACGGTGCTGGTGTCAGATCACTCTATCACGGTGCAGGTGTCATTGCTGTATGTCACTCTGCTGGTGATCATCTCCTGCGCCCTCTTCTTTGCCTACCCTGAACCTCCCTCTCCTCCATTGCCTTCATGCACTCCACAGTCCTGAATTGTCACAACAATTTCACATATAAAAAAAGAATGCTTGTAGTTGTCAATCCCAGATTCACCTCATACATGTGTTATGTCATTGGCCATGTGGTGGGACTATGTTTGCACAGCTAGTAATTATTTTGTGGCTGCAAATTTGACCTGTAGGTTTGCAAAGTTCACCTCCCATTGAAGTCAATGGGGCCCGCCACGAACGTTATGGTTCGCAAACTATCGGACGTGTTCGCGGTCCGCGTTCACGAAACGTCCCGTCGGAAGTTCGTCCATCACTATTAATCTGTAAAGAAATTTCCATTGCCCTTCGAAAATGATGGCAATACCAAAAAAGGGGTCTAAAAAGAAAGAAGTTAGGCAAAGGTAGTAATTCTTCAAAGACGTAGGGAAGCAAGTTTTCAGGTTTGAGTAAAGTACCATTGACATTTCTCACTCCGTTTAAGGAACAGCCACTTTCTTCACAGTAACAGAATGTGAACTGTCATTGTTAGTAACTGAACTAACCGACCACAAATTACATCATTATGTAAAAACATAATGTGTATAATATACAGAAACAAGTTAAAGTAAACATTATCATTTGCTGATAATCCATGTGGCCAGAATTTAGAATGATCCTCTATAAAGAACTTCCTAATGTAATCTGTTGAAGCCATGGGTGGAAAATTAGAACATTTATATGATATAAAATATATACAAGAAAAAATGTCTGATTATAAAGTACCACGTATACAGCTGAGCTAAGCAGACAACATCAAAATAAAAATACAAATAAATAAATGAAAGCAGCTGGATAAAAATGTTTCTATGAAGATGATTGTATAAATGGATAGTGTGGCAATAAACTCAAAGTACTCAAAGAATAAGCTCAATTATAACTAAGGCCTTTGTGAAATATATGTGCCTTGTGGTATGACTATAAAAAGTTACGATTACCTTGTACAGGAATCTGTTATATTGCGCAATTCTAGAAATAAGCCCTTTTATCTGTATTTGTGCTGCTGTGCTGTTTAATGTTTGTTTCTTATGCCGCATACATACGACCAGACTTTCTGGCAGAAAATGTCAGACGGTCTTCCCGATGGACTTTCGATGGAGTTACGATGGACTTTTGAACAAAAGGACTTGCCCACACATGAACGGCCTAAAGTCCGTTCGAAAGTCAGTTCGTTTTGAATGTGATGACGTACGACGGGACTAGAAAAGGAAATTCAATAGTCAGTAGTCAATAGCTGCCCTTGCGTCGTATTTGGTCCATCAGACCAGCACACAGACTAATGGTTTTCCTGATAGGAATTGAGTCCGTCGGACAGATTTGAAACATGTTCTATTTCTAGGTTCGTCTGAATATTTTTAAAGACAAACAATCGGACTACCCCACACACTATCCGACGGAATGATTCTGTCAGACCTATTCTGCCGGAAAGTCCGGCTGTGTGTACGTGGCATTACCCTTACATCAAAATGGCAGTGGTGTAACAGATGGCAGTGGTGTAACTAGAACCTTCAGGGCCCCGGTGCAAGAAACCATGGAGGGCCCCCATGGCCTCCAGCCAGGGCCCTCCCCACTGATCCCGGGGGAAGCAGAACCTGGATAGGAGGGGGAACAAATCCGCTCCATTTTCCCCCTACAGCCACTTAATGCCTATCAGAGGGAGAGGAGGAGAAGCAGACTTTTAGTGGCTGCCGGAGAAAAATTGAGGGGATTTGTTCCCCATCCAGGTGTGCAGGGGCAACATGTGCGCTATTTCAATTGTGACCCCTGTAGTTACACCCTTGGGATGAGTGGCAGTGGCAGCGGTGGTGGTGGGGGAGGGATAGGATCAGTGGCATCGGTGGTGGGAGATGGGATGAGTGGCAGTGGTGAGGGAGAGATGGGATGAGTGGCAGCGGTGGGGGGGGTGGGATCAGTGGCAGCAGTGATGGTTGGGAATGGGATCAGTAGTAGCGGCGGTGTTGGGGGGATGGGATCAGTGGCAGCGGTGAGGGGGATGGGATCAGTGGCAAGGGTTGTGGTTGGGGGGTGGGATCAGTGGTGGGGGGGTTGAATGGGATGAGTGGCAGAGGTGGTGGGGGGTATGGGATTAGTGGCAGGGGTGATGGTTGGAGGGGGATGGGATGAAATGAGTGGCAGCGATGGTGGGAGGATGGAATTCGTGGTGAGTTGGGGGGGTGGGATGAGTGGTGGGGAAGGGAATGATATCAGTGGCAAGGATGGTGGTTGCAGGATAGGCTCAGTGGCAGTAGTGGTCATGGTGGTGTGGGGGGCATCAGTTGTTGTGTGGGGAGAGGGGGGAATCAGTGGCAGTAGTGGTGGTATGGAGGGTATCAGTGGCAGTAGTGGTGGTGTGGGGGGTATCACTGGCAGTAGTGGTGGTGTGGGGGGGTCAGTGGCAGTGTTGATATTGAGGGATGGGTGCCACTCACTTGCAGATAATTTGGTTCCCCCTCCTTGCTCAGTCTTGCTTGGGTGAGCAGAGAGGATGGGCGAGGCCTGTGAGTGAAGGCGGAGCCGTAGAAGATGGATGGAATGGGCGGGGACTGTGCCTATGAGTGCAGGCGGTGACAGAGAAGATGGGTGGAGCCTGTGAGTGAAGGTGGAGCCGGAGAAGATGAGCGGAGCGGGCAAGGACTGTGCCCGTGAGTGCAGGCAGTGACAGAGAAGATGGGCAGGAACTGCGAGTGAAGACGGAGCCGGAGAAGATGGGTGGAGTGGGTGGGGACAGAGAAGATGGCTGTGCGGGGGTGAGGACTGTCCCTGTGAATGGGGGAGCAGAGGATGGGTGGAGAGGATTGGCGGGGGCTGTGCAGTGTGCCCGTGAGTGCAAGGAGGGTGAGGAGAGCAGCTGGAGAGGGTGGGCAGAGCGGAGCGGCCCGGGACTCCACGTGAATGACTATCTCCCGGGTAGCGGTAGTCCCCCCTACAGTGGCGGAACTCAAGGGCCCAGTTGTAAATGCGACTGGTGTGACCCTGATAATTCCGCCACTGACAAATTGTGCTTTAACCACTTATCTACTGGGTACTCACCCACTTCCTGCCAGTGGCGTCTCCAGCTTTCATATTTAGGGAGGCACATGGCGGGACAGGGACAAAAGTGGGGGGGCCAACTATAAAAAAATATATATATATACACACACACACATACAGTGCCTTGAAAAAGTATTCACACCCCTTGAAATTTCCCACATTTTGTCATGTTACAACCAAAAAGGTAAATGTATTTTATTGGGATTTTATGTGATAGACCAACACAAAGTGGCACATAATTGTGAAGTGGAAGGAAAATTATAAATGTTTTTCAAAATTGGCACCTGGGGTGGATCCTATATCTGGCATCCCTCTGTCAGGTCACCTGAGACCAGGTGACAGATGCACTCCGTAGGAGTCGGAAGTGCACCGCTAGGTAATGGACCTTAGGACTGACTGCTGCAGATTGTACCCAGGGAGATTCGGGACACAGGTCTACAGGATCACTAACACAGATCCCAATGGGAGCTGGAGCATAGATTCACCAGGGCGTGGAGTCTAAGAGCCAGCGGGTGTTCACCAGAGCCTCCAGTGGTGAGGATGGACTTCGCTGCAGTCTGGCTCCAGGTCACAGCCCCTAGGGTCTCACAGCTCATGCTCACAGTAGACTACAGGAGAAGCAAGCAGCAGGCTGGAACGACAAGGATACTAAGTGGATATGAAAGAGGTCAGGGCAACTAGCAGACAGGAACAACAGAGTACACACCAAAGGTTCAGGGTCACAGGCAGACAGGGATGGTCGGGAACATGCAAAAGGTCAAGGTCGCAAGCAGACAGGAATCGTAGCAAACACACCAAGGTCGTTAACAGAGTCAAACATAGAGCACACGGCAAGCAGGAACCAGGAAGCCAAACACACAATGAACACACAATGGTTGATCAGCAGTGTTGGCTTGCAGTGCACAGGTTAATATAGGGTTCCCTGATAGGGCCTGGGGTGGAGCCATGCTTAGAGGAGAGGTTATAAAAACCACTAGGCGGAAATGGCTGGCCTCTTAGTCAGAAGACATGAGGGGAGGTAAGCAACCAGAGAAAGATCACTGCATAACCATGACACCCTCCCCCCAGTCGGACAGGCAGCGCACCGTACGTCGACGTAAAGTGTTGTTAGGGTAGTATAGTGACAGATTGGGGTGATATAGTGCCAGGTTAGGGTGATATACAATAGTGTCAGGTTAGTCGGTAGTGCCAGTTTAGGTGATATACAATAGTCCCAGGTTAGGTGGTAGTGGCAGGCTAGGTGGTAGTGCCAGCATTGCAGGAGGGGAGGAAGTCAAGAAGAACATGGTTCTTCTATGGTTTCCTGGGTCACTGGGTAAGCTATCTGATTGGATGCGGCTGGCCCATGTAACTCTAGCAGCCATACTGGGTCAGGCAGAGCCTATTTAAGGTCCTGGCTCCCAGGCTTGGCATGCATTTCACATGTGGGTAGTGTAAGAACAGGTCACCCATCTGACAGTGAAAGTGATTAGTGGTAGGGAGAGGTTCCAGTCGAGTAGGGAGAGGATAGGAATATGGTGGACCAGTGAGGCCGCATTCCACGCCTCAAGACACATGCTGTTGGCACATCTAGACCTGCTCTTCTACACATTGCTGATATTGCCATGAGTGTTCCCATGGGGTGCCTTCCTGCTGGGTTTGTTGTGAATTACTGGACTCCATTAATACAAGTTCTGTTCTCTGCAATCGGACTCTGTGTGTTTACTGCAACTGCACCACACTGCACCTCCCCACAAGCAGGACTGAACTGTCAGCTTGCCAGCTCATTCTTGCACAGTGCAAGGGCATGACTACCTAGTCCTCTTCATGTGCCACAAAACAAGGTCCTGGGGGGGCCGCATGCAGCCCACTGGCTACCAGGTGAGAAGCCACGACCTAGCAAAAACAGGACAATTTAATCAGTATTCTAACGGAATACTACTTAATGGGCTCCAGCTCCTCACCCTAAGTGATCAGAGTGCTGGGGTGAGAAACAAGAAAGACATGTAAGTGACCCTCAGGAAAGCAGGAAGGAGTATGACTGCATCATTTCCGTTTGGGAAACACTAAACAAATAAAAATGAATATCTGGGTTGATGGTTTAAATAAGCTAATTACTTTTATTAGTTATCAAAATTCTTGCTGCTTTTGCTGTTGATTATTATGATGCTGTTATTGTTTTGTTTCATCATTTTATTAGCTTTGTGGTATAACTGTTCACAATTAACATGCCATTTAATACAATTTTAGGTTCACAGATATGCTCTGTGGTAATCTGGACAGCACTCAGCATAGCCATGATTGTCATAGGTAATTGCAACATTTGATTTGTTTCCAATCACACATAATTAATTATATTGCTAGTTTTATAATACAATGTGTGTGTGATTAATGTATTCTTTTTTGCCAACAGGGGCTTTATACATCGATAAATGCAGCATTGAGCCCATGATCCCAATCTACCTTATAGTGGCTGGTGCAGTTCATTTAGTTGGATTTGTCCTTTTACCGCTGAAGTTTGTCTTTGTGAAGTTAATGTATGCCATAGAGGGAATTCTGGGTCTCTTTTCACTATGTTGGTTCATTGCAGGTATATGTATGAAAAATATATTGCACTATACGTACAGAAGGTGCCAGTCTTCCAAATCCCCGAAGCATTTGCATAACATATACTTCCCCTTAAAGCCTAACTTAAGCTATGTTTTTTTAGTCTTGGATAGAGTAGAGAAGAAGTAAAAATTCTATAATTTTTTTTTTATGATTGTTTTTTTCACTTTCTGTCCCTGTGAGTTTTTCACTAGAACAGGAAGACACAGTATAATCCTTCCCACTCTACTAAAATGTTGTATTTCTTTTTATCTGTGTGTCTGTTTGGAGAGATTTTTCACAATTTTAGCTGGAGTTGAGCTTTAAGCCTTGTACACACTATCAGTTTTTTTTCGCTCGTGAAAAGATGAATTTACTAACAATCCCATTTTAGTAAAGCGATCTCCGCCACCCCCCCGCCGAGCTGGTCTGACAGGGGGACGGCCTCCTCACCAGAAAACACTGGTCAGCACTCTCAGCCATTGGCCTTGAGCGCTGATCAGATGCCGAAGGGCAGACCGTTTTCAGTCATCCTGGCTTCTGTCGGTCCCTTTAAGGACCGAACAGTCCTTAAAGGGGAGGGCCAGTCGGGGAAAAAAAAACGTAAAAGTCTGCAGCTACAAACAATGTAGCTGCTGACTTTTAGTAACACACTTACCTGTCCTTGGTGCCCATGATGTCGGCCGCCCAAGGCTCTTGGGTCCCGACACCGCCATTCCAACTAAGAGAAACAGGCAGTGGAGCCTTGCGGCTTCACTGCCCATTTCCTACTGCGCATGCGTGAGTCGCGGATCGCTTTGTGAATGGGATGCGCTATGTTCTGGGACACACACAGTTCCCAGAACACAACTCGCACCATTCACTAGAAGACAACCTGAGGAGCAGAAGACTGAAGATCACCGCGGAATAGGAAGAGGCAGATTAGGGCGATCTGCCTAGCAACAGGCATTTCTGGTAAGTTAAAATTAAAAAATAAAAATTTTCCTCCATTTTTTTATGAACATTTTTATGCTATTTTTTTTTAGAGTGGCCCTCCACTTTAAGGTTCTTTTCACACCTTTGTATTTTGGGACTACAGCAGAATCCCTGCTATTCTGCCTGTGATTTCAAAACGCATTACAATCACAAATGCAGGTTCAGGTAGCATTATTTTTAATTGCTGTGCAATTTTGCTGCAACTCTAAAATACTGAGGTGTGAATGGAGCCTTAAGCAAAAAGTGGAGCTAATACTTTTTTTGCATTTAAAATGGGTACAACATATTCTCCTGCAGATTACATTGATGTATATTTTCAACAGTTTTTTCAAATAATATGGAAAAAAAACATCAAACGTTTAAACTGAGAAAATTTTGAATTTTAAGAAGCAATAAGGTAAATTTTAAATTGATGGCAGCAACACGTCTCAAAAAAGTTGTAACTAGGCAACAAAAAGCGGACAAAATAATTGGTATTAACCAGGAAGAACTCAAAGAATATTTAGCAAATTAGGGTAATTGGCATCAATTCAGTAACATGATTGGGTTTAAAAAGAGCATCTTAAAGAGTCAGGGTATCTCAGAAGCAAAGATGGGCAGAGGTTCACCAATGTGTGAAAAGCTGCATCTAAAAATTGCACTGTCCAAATCATTTGGTGGAGGGGGGGTTATGGCATGGGGTTATTTTTCAGGGGTTGGGCTTGGCCCCTTAGTTCCAGTGAATGGAAATCTTAAGGTGTCAGCATACCAAGACATTTAGGACAATTTCATGCTCCCAACTTTGTGGGAACAGTTTGGGGATGGCCCCTTCCTGTTCCAACATGACTGCATACCAGTACACAAAGCAAGATCCATAAAGACATGGATGAGTGAGTTTTGGGTGGAGGAACTTGACTAGTCTTCCCAGAGACCTAACCTCAACCCGCTAGAACACCTTTGGGATGAATTAGAGTGGAGAATACAAGCCAGGCATTCTCGCCCAGTATCAGTGGCTGACCTCACAAATGCAATACTGATGAACGGTCAAACATTCTGATAGACACACTCCTAAACCTTGTGGACAGCCTTCCCAGAAGAGTTGAAGCTGTTATAGCTACAAAGGGTGGGCCAGCTCTTTGAACCCAGGTCTGCAGAGCATAGCAAAATACACTATGTTGTCAAAAGTATTGGGACACCTGCCTTTACATGCACATGAACTTTATTGGCATCACAGTCTTAGTCCGTAGGGTTCAATATTAAGTTGGCCCACCCTTTGCAGCTCTTGGCCCACCCTTTGCAACCCTTTGTCCACAAGGTTTAGGTGTGGGAGTGTTTGACCATTCTTCCAGAAGCGCATTTGTGAGGTCAGGCACTGATATTGGATGAAAAGGCCTGGCTCGCAGTCTCCACTTTAATTCATCTCAAAAGTGATCTATCGGGTTGAGGTCAAGACTCAACTTAGCCCAACCCCTGAAAAACAATCCCACACCACAATCCCCCCTCCACCAAATAATTTGGACCAGTGCACAAATCCAGGTCCATAAAGACATGGATAAAGGGAAGAGAGTTTGGGACTTTGAATGAGGCATGTACCCAACAGCTGATGTAGTGAGCATAAACATAGTATCAATGCGTATGCAGAGGTACAAGTACATAAAGATCAGTCTTTATTACATTATCCATCGACAGTTAAGCTAATGTTAAAACATGATACAACAGTTCACTGAATTGGTAATCACAGCAGTATTACAATAGACGATAATGAATAAAATCAAAACCAACACATAATATATAATAAAAAACTAGAAGGATTGCAGCACAATAAGCTCTATGTGTTTTGAGAAACATCACTTCTTCAGGAGAAGGCGCAATCCAACTATCTACAAAGAAATGTATATCTATCAAGAACAATCCATCTGGATAGTATTGTCAGCCTAGATAAGAGTGATGTCAGAATTTTATTAGAACTCACACAGCGGCTTCTTTGACAAACGCGGCACCGACAGCCAGGGCTCTCTCAATGGGTGTGCACCATGGGAACTGAGGGGACTATAACAATGCGCAATAAGTTGCAATGTGGTGATCACAGGGAAGGTTGAGTTATTCATATAGGAATCATTAGTGGCTCAATAGATCATCCAGAAAAATTCTATGAAAATGATAGGTATATGTAGGTAGTATAAAGTTATATTGCAAGAGTATGAATTATCATAATGTCAGTAATACACCTCCATCCCTGTGTGATTTGCATAAGAAAAAGTTTTGGACTTTAAATGAGGCCCACATAGACAGGGATGGAGGCACATGTCTATGTGGGCCTCATTTAACGTCCCAAACATTTTCTTATGCAAACCATACAAGGATGGAGGTGTGTTACCACAGTCGATTGTAAGTAACATACCCCTTTATGTC
Source organism: Lithobates pipiens (assembly GCF_037356315.1). Lineage (NCBI taxonomy): Eukaryota > Metazoa > Chordata > Amphibia > Anura > Ranidae > Lithobates > Lithobates pipiens. Next base: position 84,168,264 of record NW_027507686.1, on the reverse strand, counting down.
TCAATTATATAGGCATTCAGAGTAATAAGCTATTCCCATTTATATTGGGTTCAGCAATAAATATAAAATTATTTGTACACGCCATTATGTTTTGATTGCAGTTCATGTGTTTCCGTTTCATGTCTGGTTTCATGTCTTGCATTGCACTGATTGCCAGGTTGGCCATTTTTTGACCACTTCCAGGCTGCCCTTTTCCATTTCCTATTGGGGATGGGCTTGGCTGTGCCGCATCGGTGCCACGCCTCCCGTGCTCCCTTTTCTAGGCTGTGACTCCACCAGCAGTTTATCCATATATAGTTTTAAATACTCACTGAAATTATGATAATTCATACTCTTGCGATATAACTTTATACTACCTACATATACATATTATTATTTTCATAAAATTCTTCTGGATGATCTATTGACCTTCCCTGTGATCTCCACATTGCAACCTATCGTGTATTATTATGATCCCCTCATTTCCCGTGGTGGATTCCCATACCAAGAGCCCTGGCTGTCAGTGCCATGTTTGTCAAAGAAGCCGCCTTGTGAGTTATAATCAAATTCTGACATCACTCTTATCTGGACTGACAATACTATCCAGATGGATTGTTCTTGATGTATATGCATTTTCTTTGTAGATAGTTGGATTGCGCCTTCTCCTGAAGAAGTGATGTTTCACAAAACGCGCAGAGCATACTGTGCTGCAATCCTTCTGTTTCGTTTTTGTACATCACGGGACACAGAACCACAGTATTTACTGAATGGGTTATATAGGCACCTTTAGGTGATGGACACTGGCACACCCTAGACAGGAAGTTTAGCTCCCTAAATAACCCCTCCCCTTACTGGGAAGGCCTCAGTTTTTTGACAGTGTCTAAGGTGTTGGTCACGAGTAAAGACGTGCTGTGCTGAGCTGCGCTGGAGAAATATTTGCTGAGGCAAGCCATGCAACCGGATGCATTCAATGTGTCTTTTTCCAGGCTGAATTGAATGGTACCTGGGCCTTGTGTCCGAAGAAACAAGGTTCTGCCTGTAAAGCGTCTCTTTTTAGAGAGCTGGACCCCAGTGTTTGGTTTTTTTTTAGCCATATTTTCCTGGCGGGGTGCTTTACAGGCCCAGGAGTTTGGATCCACCGATAACAAGGGGCCCCCGGTTCCTGAAGGTTTTTTAATGGAGCCCACCGTGAGTGGTGAAGATTGGCTCTGGTTTTTTTGTACCACAGAACCCTACAGCCGGATAAGGTAAGGGAGATTCCTAAGGTCAGTCTTCCTCTGTGTCGCAAACTGCACGCTTCCTCAGAGCCCGAGCTCCAGGTAGGATGTGGGAAGGGGGGGTTTTCTCTTTTCAGGAATGTCCCCCCACAGCTTCTTTCCAGGCTACAGGCCATGGGTCAGTTGGCGGTATGCCGCACTGCTCCCGCTGCCTCCACCATTACGGCGACTCTACATCCAGCTGCCCTCCTTTCTCCTCCACCCCAGCCCCCCTCCATGTGCGATCCAGTCGGATCGAAGCCCCCGATCGCGTGGGAAAACTGTCTTTTTTGAAAAAAGATGAGGGCGGAAGGGGCGGTCAGAGGAGGGGGGTGGAGTTAGGGACTGCAACTGCTTTTGGGATTTCAGTCCCTGTATATATTACTCAGGAGGTTTGTTTCCTCAGCCATAACTGGATTGGAGGAAAGATTAGTGCCCTTAATTGCATCTTCACAAAGTGGAAGAAAACACATTAGGTCCCCTTCTACCACCCAGGACCCTCAAACAGAGGAACTCTGGGAAAGGGTAGATGAATCCCCCTCAAGGGACCGGGAAGAGACCGATGACTCCTCTTCTGAGGAATCAAGTGGGGAAAGACCTCTTCAGCTTCACAGGGTGGGAAATTGCTGGTGCATCCTCTTACTGAAATGGTCCTCTCTACATTTAAGTTACCTGTAACTGAGTCGGTTGAAAAGCCCACTTCTTCTTTGGGTTCACTGAAGCCTCCTCAAGCTGTGCATGATTTTCCTGTTCATTCATTGCTGGAAAAGCTTATATATTCTGAGTGGGATCACCCAGATAAACATTTTTTTCCCTCCTAAAAAGTTTTCAACACTTTATCCTATGGAGGAAAAATGTACAAAGACGTGGGTTATACCAGCAATTGACGCTGCTATATCCTCTGTAAATAAACGTTTCACTTGTCCTGTTGACAATGCTCAAATGCTTCGGGATCCAACCAATAAAAAGTTCCTGTGCTTTTGCAGTTGACGCAATCAGAGATTTTATCCTTCAGATCTCTCATTTTACGCTTGGGTTGGTGCATATGCGTAGAATATTATGGTTAAAAAATTGGTCAGCCGAAGCGCCGTGCAAAAAGCTTCTGGCTGGTTTTCCCTTCCGCGGTGTAAGGCTGTTTGGGGATGATTTGAACAATTATATCCCAAAAATCTCAAGTGGGAAAAGTACCCTTTTGCCAGTTAAGTAAAGGAGTAAACGTCCCACATTTAAACGGGCTCTTTCTCCAGTGTCGGGGGCATCAGCCTCCAGGCATTCATGACATCCTCCACCGTCAGGTTCAAGAGGTAAAACTCAAATTCAAAATACAAATACAAAAGAAGTCCTGGGGAGGAAATCTACAAAACAGAACGCTAAAGCTTCTTTATGAAGGGATGCCCCCGCTCATTTGAGTGGGGGGAAGACTGCTACAGTTCTCAAAGGTCTGGCTGGAGGATTTTCAGGACAGATGGGTGGTCTCCACAATAACTCTAGGTTACAAACTAGAGTTCCGAGAATTCCCATCTCCTCATTTTCCTCAGATCAAATGTTCCCAAAGACCCAGAGAAAAAGAAGTCTCTCCTTCAAGCGTTAGACCGACTTTTGTTGCAAAAAGTGATCTTGGTGGTTCCCATGGAAGAGCAGGGGTTGGGGTTTTATTCAAACCTTTTCATGGTGCCAAAACCAAATGGAGATGTCAGACCCATTCTAGATCTCAAAGATCTAAACCGGTTCCTAAAAAAATCGATTTTTTCACATGAAATCAATCTGATCAGTAGTCTCCATCCTACAAGGAGGAGAACTTCTGCCGTCAATCGACATCAAGGATGCATACCTGCATGTCCCTAATTTCCCTGCTTATCAGAAATATCTGCATTTCGAAGTAGAAAATCTTCATTTTCAGTTTGCAGCTCTGCCTTTCAGTCTAGCTACTGTACCTCGGGTGTTTACAAAGGTTCCGGCCCCTCCTCTGGCCAGATTAAGGGCCCAGGGTATAACGAGTATAGCTTACCTAGACAACCTGCTCTTAATAGACCAGTCGGTAGCCTGCTTAGACCATAGCTTGGTCACCACAGTCAACTACCTGGAATACCTAGGTTGGGTCCTCAACCTAGAGAAGTCTTCTTTAAAACCAGTAAGAAGACTAGAGTACTTGGGTCTGGTTATAGATGCCCCCCTGGATCAGCCCCTGCTTCTGGGTTGTAACGGGGCAATTGCCCCTCCGAGAAATTAGTGATTGGCAGGCCAGTCAGCGGATAAGTGAGTGGGTGGGAGGCTGAGTGGGCGGGGTTAAGGAGCGGGCAGGCCAGTCGGCGGAGGTCGGCAGGTGACATAGAGCCTGTGAGCGGGCAGGTTGGCAGATGAGTGAGGGGGGTCGCCAGGTGAGTGTGCGGACGTGTAGGCCAGACATCGAGTGGGGGGGGGGCGGTCCGTAAGTAAGCGGAGAGACGGGCCAGTCTGTGAGCTGACGTGCATCACTACAGTTCTGCTCTCACAGCCGTGGGTAGCAGAGATTACATCATCTCTCTGCTGCCTGCCTTCACTATAACAATCTGCACCTTAGCAGGCCAATGACAATAAACAATGTGTGGCAGGTGATGTGGCAAGTGTAATCCCCAATGTGTGGCAGGTGACGAGGCAAGTGTAATTCCCAATGTGTGGCAGGCGACGTTGGAAGTGACAATCAGCAACATGTGGCAGATGACGTGGCAAGTATAGTCCCCAAAGTGTGGCAGGTGACGTGGCAAGTGACAATCAGCAACATGTGGCAGGTGGCGTGGCAAGTGTAATCCGCAATGTGTGGCAGGTGACATGGCAAGTGTAATCCGCAATGTGTGGCAAGTGACAATCAGCAACATGTGGCAGGTGACGTGGCAAGTGTAATCCGAAATGTGTGGCAGGTGATGTGGCAAGTGACAATCAGCATCTGGTGGCAGGCAAGTGACAATCCTCAGCTTGTGGCAGGGACGTGGCAAGTGACAAGCTGCATCTTAAAGCGGGATTCCACCCTAAAGTGGAACCTCCGCTGATCGGATCCCTCCCCCCCCTCCGGTGTCACAATTGACACCTTTCAGGGGGGAGGGGGGTGGAGATACCTGTCAAAGACAGGTATTTTCACCCACTTCCGGGCATAGACTCCCGTGGGAGTCTACGCCATTTCCTGCCCTGCCGCGCTGTCTGCTGGGACACACACGGGTCCCAGTGACAGTGCGGAGATTTCCTATTGCGCGGCGCGGCTCGCGCATGCGCAGTAGGGAACCGGGAAGTGAAGCCGATTCGCTTCACTTCCTGATTCCCTCACCTAGAATGGTGACTACAGCAGCCGAGAGCCGAGCGATCGATCGGCCTCGGCTGCCGGCATCGCTGGAACCCGGGACAGGTGAGTGTCCATTTATTAAAAGTCAGCAGCTGTAGTATTTATAGCTGCTGGCTTTTAATATTTATTTTTTTGGTGGAATCCCTCTTTAAGGCAGGTCGATGTGGAAAGTGACACACTCAGGGCTTCCACTGATTCTGCATTATGGTGAGTTGAACCATTTAATTTTATATTACAATGTAATAATAGAAATAATGCACTTCAATCATCCTGACACCATAACAACCATGGTGTACTGATGATGAAAGCGCCAACACCAGCCATTGCCCAGATAAATTGCACCCAAAAAAACCTATTGCAGTGCTCCTTCCGAGACAAGCCTCTGGGTCTGCCCCTGCCCAGAAGAGGGTGTTTTTACTCCAGACAAAAATCAGTGCTATAAAGGAGCTGGTTCAGGTAGTCAAGGCAAAGAAGTGTCATTCTCTTCGCCTTTGTATGAGGTTGTTGGGAAAGATGGTGGCTTCATTCAAAGAGGTTTCCTATGCTCGGTTTTCTTTCGAAACTGCTGCAAAAAAGTATCCTTTCTGCCTGGAACTCCAGGAAGGTGGTAACAGATGCCAGCCTTTTGGGTTGGGGAGCAGTTCTGGAAGAGACGACTGTCAAAGGGAAATGGTCCAAAACCAAGAGGACCTTACCCATCAACATTCTAGAGATTCGGACAGCATACCTAGTCCTAAAGGCATGGACATTCAGATTGCAGGGTTGTCCTGTCAGGATCCAATCCGACAATGCCACAGCAGTGGCTTATATCACTCACCAAGGGGGCAGGAGTCGTGCAACCCAGGGAGAGGTAAACCAGATCCTGTGCAGAAAAGCATGTGCCGTGCATATCGTCAATCTTCATTCCTGGGGTAGAGAACTGGCAGACGGACTACTTAAGTCGCCAGCAGTTGTTCCTGGGGGAATGGTTTCTTCACCCTGACATCTTCCTGGCTATAAGCCAAAGATGGGGGATTCCGGATGTAGATCTGTTTGCGTCCAGGTTCAACAACAAGATCGACAACATTGTGTCAAGAACAAGGGATCCACTTGCATGCGGAACAGATGTGTTGGTGATCCCGTGGGATCAGTTCTCACTGATTTATGCATTCCCTCCTATTCTGCTGCTACCACGACTTCTTCGCAGAATCAAGCAGGAAAAAAAGTCGTGCTTCTGGTGGCCCCAGTGTGGCCCAGAAGATCTTGGTATGCAGAAATAGTAAAGATGGCGATAGGAGAAGAAGGGTATAACTAGGCTAAGTCAACTTTATGATGGCAGAATTTTGAAAACATTTATGGACTTAAAAAGGGAATTTGATGTACCGCACAAGACATTTTACCGATATTTACAGCTCCGGCATGCCCTGACAGTGCAGTTTGGCCCACAGATACCTGAATGGGACAAGACATCCTTGCCCCAGGAGATAATTAAAATAGATAAATCCCGGGGAGCTATATCCACCCTTTATGAATTATTATGTAAGGCTCCTGAAATAGAACCGGGCTTAGTTAAGCAAAAGAAGAAATGGGAGGAGGACATAGGTGAAATCACAGAGGAACAGTGGAAGAGAATACTGGAACCGGGACCATGGGTATCGGTCTCTCCATCACAGAAAGTGTCACATTTGATGTTGATATACAGGGCCTATTTCACCCCTAAGAGGCTGCTCTTGTTTGGAAGGAGGACGGATGCCAATTGCCCTAGATGCCGAGGATATGGGGATCTTGTGCACATGATGTGGAGGTGCCCAAAGTTGTTTCGATACTGGGAAGGAATAGTAGAAGTCATAAATAAAACTTTTGGGACTAAGTTGGACCTAGACCCTAAAATCTGTATATTAGGATATAGGAAAATGACGGGAGAACAGAAAAACACTACGCTTGCAGTTATACGTTGTTTATTCCAAGCGCAGAAATTGATTGCGCAGAAATGGCAGTCCGAGAGAGCGCCTCTTTTGAGTGAATGGACCCAGGTCATTAATGACTTAATCTGGAAGGAGAAGACTGTATATATATGTAGAGGAAATTTTAGAGGGTTTGAGAAAATATGGAGGCCTTGGTTGAATGAAATAGGGTACCCACTTGATCAACAATAGGAAGAGAGGAAAAGGTAGATAAAGGATAAGGTAACTTAAAAACTATGGAGGGCAAGACTGGAAGCTAGTGTTCAACCTGGAAGAAAGGTAGTTGGGGGTGGGGGGGGGGATGGGTTGGGGTGGGAGAGGAGGAGGGAGTAATAGAATGTGGGATAAATTAAAACAGAAGACGTTGAAGCTAACCAACAAAAAAAAGTTCACTGTCTTGTATATAATCAGTTTTTTATATTATGAAATTTTTGTATGTTGGAAAACAAATAAAGAGAATTTATAGTTAAATGATGGCGATAGGGCCCCCACGTCCAGACTTGCTATCGCAGGGACCAGTGTTCCATACTAACTTACAAACGCTAAATTTAACGGTTTGGCTATTTAAACCCACATTCTGAAGAATTGCTGGGCCTTTCAGGATCAGTGATATCTACCTTGATTAATGCAAGGAAGCCAGCTTCCAGAGTCATTTATTATAGAGTCTGGAAGGCATATGTTTCCTGGTGTGAATCCAGGAGTTGGCATCCCAGAAAGTATGTCATAGGTAGAATCCTTGCCTTTCTGCAAATGGGGTTAGAGATGAAGCTGGCCTTGAGTACTATCATGGGCCAGGTCTCGGCCTTATCCTTATTGTTTCAACGTCCACTTGCTTCGCATTCCTTGGTTAGAAGCTTTATACAGGGGGTAACCCGGCTTAATCCATCTGTTAGAGCACCACTGAACCCTTGGAACTTGAATTTAGTTCTGTCGGCACTATAGAAACAGCCTTTTGAGCGATACAACATATTCCCTTGGTCCTTTTGACAAGGAAGCTTGTTTTTTTGGTAGCCATTACCTCTGCAAGAAGGGTATCAGAATTGGTGGCTTTTTCTTGTAAAGAGCCATATTTAATCATTCACAAGTATAGAGTAGTATTGCTTCCTCATCCTAGCTTTTTTTTTTATTGAAGGTGGTTTCAGGTTTTCATCTAAACCAGAATATTGTTCTGCCAGAACCCTGTTCTACGGAAGAAAATTCACTACATTCTCTGGATGTAGTGAGAGTGGTCAAAATCTATTTTGGGCGACTGCTCAGGTTCGGAAAATGTTTTGTTTGTGTTGCCTGAAGGTCCTAGGAAAGGATAGGCAGCGTCGAAATCTACTATTACTAAGTTGATTTGGCAAGTAATTATTCGAGCTTATGGTTTGAAGAGGAAAGTTCCACCTTTTCAAATCAAAGCACGCTCCACCAGGGCTGTTAGTGCTTCATGGGCAATGCATCATGAAGCCTCCATGGCTCAAATCTGCAAGGCCGCAACTTGGTCTTCAGTCCATACATTCACCAGATTCTATCAGGTGGATGTGAAAGGCATGAGGATATCACCTTTGGGTGCAGTGTGCTGCAGGCAGCAGTATAGGTCCTCAGGTCTTATTGCACCCTAATTTTGTTTGTGTCTCCCTCCCCTCAGCTAGCATTGCTCTGGGACATCCCATTCAGTACATACGGTGGCGCTGTGTCCCGTGATGTACAAAAAAGAAAATAGGATTTTTATAATGGCTCACCTTTAAAATCCTTTTCTTCGAGTACATCATGGGACACAGAGGTCCCTCCCCTCTTCTAATACACGTATATTGCTTTGCTACAAAACTGAGGTACTCCCAGTAAGGGGAGGTGTTATATAGGGAGCTAAACTTCCTGTCTAGGGTGCCAGTGTCCATACTGTGATGTACTCAAAGAAAAGGATTTTACAGGTAAGCTGTTAAATAATCCTATTTTTTTTATTATATATTATGTGTTGGTTTTGATTTTATTCATTTATTTCTATTGTAATACTGCTGTGATTACTGATTCATTGAACTGCTGTATCATGTTTCATGTTTCAACATTAGCTTAACTGTCAATTTAATAAAGACTGTACTTTATGTACTCATACCTCTGCATATGCATTGATACTATGTTCATGCTCACTACATCAACTGTTGGGTACACGCCTCATTCAAAGTCCCAAACTCTCGCCACTTTTATACAGTTGAACAGGGATGGAGGCACATGTCTATGTGGGCCTCATTTAAAGTCTCAAACTTTTTGTTATGCAAAGAGTCTTGACCTCATCCCGATAGAACATCTTTGTGATAAATTAGAGTGGAGGCTGCAAGCCAGGCCTTCTGATCCAACATTCAGTGCCTGACCACACAAATGCTCTTCTGGAAGAATGGTCAAACATTTCCATAGACACTCCTAAACCTTGTGGACAACGGTAAAATGTTCATAATGATTTAATATTACATATCCTGCTTCTGTTTGTGGGTCTTGACCTCTTTAGCATATTGGCCGACATAAGCAAACATGAAGCTGCAGGATGGATTATGTGGCAGTGAGGTGACACCAGATTCACAATCACTGCATTATTATAGATTTGTTACCTAGCAGGGAGCTCTGTACCATGTGGGACACCAGAGGAGTAAAATATCAGTACCAGGTATGCATATGTGTGTTTGGGGCAGTGGCAATGCCAGGAAAATAAGTTAACACTGTAATGAGAAGTCAAAAAGGCTTGCTACCATTGCGTTAGAAATGTATAAATGTGGAAGTGAGAAAATATTAGTATTGGTCTTACTGTATGTGTTTTTTGCTGCCTGTGTTTTGGTGTAGCATCCCATTGTACAGTACAAACGTTTCCATTTATGAAAGCAAGATGTGAACAGATCTAATATTTTGCTTCTCATTCTAGGAAGTGTCTGGGTGTTTAGAATCTACCAAGTCAGCCCTAGAGCCTGCGATAGTACAGTTTATAATTTTGCATTTGGAATCCTGATCTTTGAATACGTCTTTTTATGTCTTGCTGTATTCATGATCTGCCTGTGCACGTGCTGTGGTTGCTGCCTAGGATTGAGGGTAAGGATTTTAATAACAATGCACATAAAATGCATAAGGATATATTGGGAGATGTGGGAATGGTTAAATTAAGTTGATAATGGACCATGGCCTAATAGATTCTGATAGGAAACTATGAAGAAATCTGAGATTTAGTGCAAATTATATTCACTGACTGTACACATTGTCCCCATTTTCCTTCTACATATCTCCCCCCCCCCCCCATCCCAGTGTACATTCTGTCTCCCCCTACACGCTACTCCCCCTCTGTTCACATTTCCAATCTCCCTGTACACATTGCCCACTTTTCCCCTGCCCACCCTGTCAACCCTGCCCCCTCTGTACAAATTCCCTCAACCCAGCCCCCACACACATTGCCCCCTACCCCATAGAATCGATCCCCTCTGTGTAAAACTGCCCACATGCACATTTCCCCCCTGCACACATCGGGGGGGTTAAGGGTGATAGCTGTTCCTTCAAAACAGAACATCTCCACTGCTATTCCTCACCGCAGAACATCCCTCCTGTCACCGCTTTCCCAGCCCTGTAGAACATACTGTACATGCTTTTTGGCAAGAATTTGAAGGAAAATACTTTTATCCGTAGGAAGTGATGTACCTAGAAAATATTGCAGGATCAACAATTAAAAAATATGAGAAGTAAAGTAGGAAAAATGTGAGGATTTTATTAATGTGCAGCTAGAGGAATATTATAAAAATAGACTTTGTTGGAGATGTGTTGAAGTGCGTCCATTAGTAAACTCTGCTCATGTTTTACAAATATTATATATTGTGATGATATGGGGTGTTTTAGCTCATTGGTAGCGCCAAACAGAGAGTCCACTCCATTCAACTCCTCAAAGTCTGATTTAGTTCTTTTTCTGCCCACTTTTATTGAAAAGAAAGTAAAAGTTCACATCAGAATAGTATCCCTCGCAGGTGTTCTCACCATTATGTGACAATCAAACAGTACTCCACCTTGTGGCTCTTCCCTGTAGTATCTCTGCTTAGGCCTCCTGCCTTGGCCTTCCAGACCATCAAACACACAGTCCCAGTGTTTGTACACTAAACTCTTAACCTTCCTCAACTCTGACTGTTTTTCCAGCAGCTCCCTGCTGCTACACCCTTACAGGCTCAGACTTTCACTGTCCCAGCATGGACAGTATGGAGAAAGGTGATCCACACAGCTCCTTTGCACAGATTGACCCCCTCGGGAGGGTTGGGCCACTAACCTCTAATCATACTGCATATGTAGCACACTCCCTGAGGAGCTGTTGGTGAATTTGGTCCTATCTCCCATTTGAAGCGCACACAGCCAGGCACACAGCATTTTTTTCATTCATTGACTGGCTCAGGAAACAGTCTAGGGGTTGTTTTTAGTTTTTTTTCTAGAACAGGAGCTTGTTTAATGGGAGTGCCAGAAAATTTAGAAACTAATAGAAAAGGGGTACCTACATCCTATTTAAGTGGAAATTTTGGTGTTTGAGGCTGTGGGACTTTAATGTTACCATAATGATGAAGCTACACAATTATGTAAAACAAAATATATTTTATTAAATTAACATAGACATGTTAAAACATACATATTTCTAAAATTGTATCTCTGTCTGTTCAATCAAAAGTGGGGGGTAGAGCTTCAGTGGCAATACCAGTTTACCCTGTGTTAATTAAATTGGCATGCTCGACATGTTTCGCGGATATTCACCACTTCTTCAGGAGTATTGTATTGCATAGTGTGAACAGAGACAATATATAATACTACAGAGATAAAAGAAAAATATATCAGATTAATCATGATACAAACAATAAAACATCACATAAAATGATCATAAATAACAAAATAGTGGAAAAGTATGGTGTCTCTACCAGAGATTAATCATAACCCTTACCGCAGGTAGCAACACAGGGTAGTTTAAAAGTAGTGGATCTGCCCCTGCAGACGCTCCCCGCAGACAAAGGAGGAAAAGCAGCTGGGAGTCTATTATAAAATAAAGACATTATGAATTTAGTCAAACTATTTATCATGGCAACAGTGGCTAAAAAAACATTATAATACAGTATCTAACAAAACTGAGTACACCCCTCACATTTTTGTAAATATTTTATTATATCTTTTCATGTGACAATGCTGAAGAAATGCCACCTTGCTACAATGTAAAGTAGTGAGTGTACAGCTTGTATAACAGTGTCAATTTGCTGTTCCTTCAAAATAACTCAACACATAGCCATTAATGTCTAAACTGCTGGCAACAAAAGTGAGTATACCCCTAAGTGAAACTGTTCAAATTGGGCCCAAAGTGTCAATATTTTGTGTGGCCACCATTATTTTCCAGCACTGCCTTGACCCTCTTGGGCATGGCGTTCACCAGAGCTTCACAGGTTGCCGATGGTTTAGGTCTGGAGACATGCTTGGCCAGTCCATCACTTTTACCATCAGCTACTTTCGCAAGGCAGTGGTCGTCTTGGAGTTGTGTTTGTCCCAAGCCGTGTCTTGTTTTTTTTTACCATTTTTACACTGTTTTTTGTGAAATGGTAGGGGTACATTTGTATCCCGTTACCATTTCACACGGGGTGAAGGCCAGGATCTGGGGGTCCCCTTGTTAAAGGGGGCTTCCAGATTCTGATAAGCCCCCTGCCCACAGACCCCCACAACCAGTGGGCAAGGGTTGTGGGGATCAGGGTACCCCAAAGCACCCTCCCCATGTTGAGGGCATGTGGCCTGGTACAGCTCTCTCGCCCCCCTCTTTTCCTGCGTCCTGCCAGGTTGCATGCTCGGATAAGGGTCTGGTATGGATTTTTGGGGGGACCCCCACGCCATTTAAAAAACAAAAAATTGGCGCAGGGTTCCCCTTAATATCCATACCAGACCTGAAGGGCCTGGTATGGAATTTGGGGGGACCCCCACGCAATTTGTTTTAAAATTTTGGTTGGGGGTTCCCCTTAATATTCATACCAGAAAATTGATTGTGGGGGAATCCCATGCCGTTTTTTTCAAAGACTTTTATGTGTATTCCCGGTGATGTGTCGAATACTGTCCCCCGTCGGATAGTGTCCACCCTGTACTGCGCTTGCTCAGTACAGGAATCAGGTACCAGTACCAGAACCAGGGGGGTGTTCGGCTCATCTCTAATAGTAATAATATTTTCTAAGGTTATATATGTAAAACATAGGGAAAGCAAGATGTCACCTCTACCTTAAATTCCGTCCAATTGCCAAAAAATTACTGGCAAACAGAGGCAATAGTGGCAGCCACAAATTGATCTCCCAACTGTGTAGAGTTGGGAGATCCAGTAGACAAAATAAGCTGGGTGGGGCATCAATTATGCCATGCCATACAAATCTGTTGATTGTTCAGCCGTGTTGCAGCAGCATGTGCTGTCTTCATGGCAATGCCTCCTTATCTACACAGGGGCTTTTGCCCGGCACCACCCCCACGTCAATTGACACATGACGTCACCGTCTCCACACACAAACATAGATGATAACCGTGCAGTGCGTTGCCAGTCAGACATTAAGAGCAAAGGCAGCGTATCCTCCACCATGCTCTCCCTGCGGAGCCGCATGACCACTGGGACAGACCAATACACTGGCCACAGCCTGGGATGCCACCATGGGAATGGGCAGATTTCATGGTTGCCATATTGGATAAGGGAAAGTCCAGCCAGAGTAAAAAACAGCGACACATAATGGCTAATGGCTACAGGACAGGAACAGGAACTTGAATGAGGATAGGGAGTATGGGATACCCCTGGTAAACTGTGACTGGAGCAAATTTAGGGACTCATCAACTTCTGGCTGTGCCTTATGCTCAGATGGCTGTGCTTGTGGTTGCTCTCCACACACTGCTGGCTGCATTTGACTGTTCCACAAGATGACTTCTTCTGATAGTGAGCTGTACTCCCTTAGAAGAATAACAAAAGGAAGGGGAGATCATTTACTCACTGGTCACTGGTTGCCTCCTGCCATTATTCACAGGCTCTTCCTAGTGAGGGAGATGTAGATGTACACCAACACAGAACAGTTGGACTTCTTCCCACCAACTTCCTCCTGACTCTCTCCAGTGAGCCTCCTCCTGACCCAGCTCAATCCCTGAACAAAAGCTCTGTGGTAGCCCCCTCAGCTAAATATAGCTGTGACCTGGTTTCTCTAGCATCCATGTCACAGGGGCTGAGCATCTGCACAGGGGTCTCCTCCTGCAGGACTGGACCCAGGAACACTGCACCCTGCTGTATAGGCCTCAGACTACTTATTGGCTCTCCCTCCACCTTATGGGCACATCTCTGCAGGGATTGGTTGACATCCCAAAAATATTCAGGCTGCCTCTAGACCAAATGTTTCTCAACTACAGTCCTTAAGTACCCCAACAGGTCATGTTTTCAGAATTTCCCTCAGATGAAATGGCTGTGGTAATTACTAAGGCAGTGAAACTGATCAAATCACTTAATAATGGAAAGCCTGAAAACATGATCTGTTGGGGGTACTTGAGAACTGGAGCTGAGAAACATTGCTTTAGATGACTGGGGAAGTAACAGAACAGCAACCTGTGAAAGCTTTAGCAGCCCTGAGCAATACATCCCTGCTCCACTGTTTATGTTTACATTTGTGAGGTCAGGCACTAATGTTGGACAACACAAGAAGGCCTGGCTTGCAGTCTCCGCTCTAATTCATCCCAAAGGTGTTCTATCAGGTTGAGGTCAGGACTTTGTGCAGGCCAGTCATGTTCCTCCACCCCAAACTCACTCTTAAGGGTGGAGGTACTCTTTTAAGTCATCCTAGAGGCTAATTATGGGAAACAGTGGTAACCATTATAAGCATCCCTGTCAGTGGTAAATGGTTTGTCTCAACTCTCTAACTGCTACAGTTGCAGGGCAGTTTGTTCTGTTGAAAAATAACAGACTCACTGGCTAGATCACAAGGTGAAAAAAAGGGAAAGAAAGACAAAAAGAAAACAAATCACATCTAAGAATTGGTAAGCTGCAGTATAATTGTCATGCTCAGGGGTCAGGCTCAGAGACCAGTAGCTATAGCAGTAGAGAGGCTCCCACTGACCAGCAGGATAAGTACAGCAGCAGGTCACCCTGGTAGATGGCACAAACTCACCCGGGGTGCTGAGTCTAAGCACTAACTGAAGATAGGTTTCGCTGCATGTTAGTAGCAGGTCAAGGTCCTCAGGATCACCTCACCAGCAGGTGAGCAAGCTGGGGTTCAGTAGCAGATATAGGATATAGGGATCAAGCAGACTTTAGTAAACAAGCCAAAAGTCAGTAACAAGAGGTAGCAGAGATACGGACAGCAACAGGGGTGTCAAGAGCTATATATTGGCTGAAGAGAGCACAATAATCTGGCAAACAGGTAGTGCAAAGGCATGGCTAAAATAGGAAGTTCAAGGGAGGAGCAAAGGATTCAAGGTTCAACAGAAACAAGGTTCAAGGCAAGATTGTTCATGGAATTATCTAGGGAGCTGTCCAGCATCCCAGGTGGTTCAACAAGAAGAGATATTGCCAGACACAGCAGAGGTCAAAGGTTCAGACCCGGGTCAGGGACAATAATAAATGTTCACATTTGGGTTTAATACCGATTTAAATTTTCAGCAGGTGTTAGCCCTCAAGTCTGCATCCAGTTCAACCTGTGTGTGTGGGACTACTGTTTTCCATATTCTCATACATGGTGTTCACACAATCAGACTATCCGCCGGACATTTCGCCCCTGTGTGGGCTCTGGCGGATTTTTTCTTTCCAAAAGTCCGGCGGACTTAGAAAGAAGTTTCCACTCAAAATTGTCAAAATTGTCCGCCGGACTCGGCGGTCTGGCGGACAATCCGGCCCTCTGTGTGCTAGTCCGCCGTACTTTTGAAATGAACGGACTTGCCCACACACGGAGTAAAGTCAGTTCATTTTGAACGCGGCTCCAGGTAGATGGGACTAGTGCAGGAGGTCAATGTCGCTGCCTCCATCGGCGAGATTGACACCTCACTGGCCCCGTCACCTGGTATGGACTTAAAGGAGAAGCCCTACACCGAAAAAACGGCGTGGGGGTCCCCCCAAGTCCATTACAGGCCCTTATCTGAGCACGCAGCCAGTCAGGAAAGGGGGTGGGGACTGTGGCATCATAAGGGGGCGGGGTCACTATGTGCAAGAAGAACCAAAGAGGGGGGCAAGAAGAACCAAAGAGGGGTACAAGACCCCTGAAGTCGGAAGAAGACCCCCGGATGGTGGCGGTGACGACGATGAAGAAAGCTGGGTTCCTCCTTTAGTAGAAGATAGGGGAGGAGTCCGGCGAGAAGACACCCGAAGATGGAAGACCACCGGAGCTGTGCAATAAATTATTTAAAAAACGTGTTGTTTTTTTCTTTGCACTTTTTTTTACTAGGTGAATGGGTAGAGGTACATGGTATCCCAATACTCATTCACATAGGGTGGGGTGCCAGGATCTGGGGGCCCCCTTATTAAAGGGGGCTCCCGGATTCCGATAAGCTTCCCGCCCGCAGACCCCAACGGCCAGGGTTGTTGGGAAGAGGCCCTTGTCCTCATCAACATGGGGACAATGTGCTTTGGGGTGGGGGGGCCACAGGACCCCCTTCCCCAAAGCACCCCCCATGTTGAGGGCATGCAGCCTGGTACAGTTCGGGGGGGCGCTCGCTCATCCCCACCCCCTTTCCTGACCGGCTAGGTTGTGTGCTGGGATAAGGGTCTGTAATGGACTTTGGGGGGGACCCCCACGCCGTTTTTCGGAGTTGAGGGCTTCCCCTTTAAGTCCATACCAGGTGACGGGGCCAGTGAGGTGTCAATCTCGCCGATGGAGGCGACGACATTGACCTTCTGCGCTAGTCCCGTCTACCTGGAGCCGCCTTCAAAATGAATGGACTTTACTACGTGTGTGGGCAAGTCCGTTTATTTCAGAAGTCCGGCGGACTCTCGCCATAGTCCGGCGATTTGTCCGCCGCAAAAGGCCGGTCATGTGTATGTGGCATAAGAAACACATCTAAAAGTTTTTTACATTTATTTACACTCTCCTCTGTCACCACTAACTGTGGAAGTGAATTTTACATTCTTACCATTCTATAAGTAAAGATTACAATTCTAAGGCCGCGTACTCACGGGCGGATTGTCTGCCCAACTAAGTTCGTCAGACAATCCGACAGACAGTCCGTTCAACTTTTGAATGAACGGACTTGACCACACACGATGAACAGACAGTCCGCTGAAAACTTGCGCGATGACGTGTACAGCACGTACGACGGGACTAGAAAAACGACGTCCAATACACTGCAATGCAACCTTCGGCCGTGTAAATCCTTTCTGAGCATGCGCCATACTTAGTCCGTCCAACTTGCCTACACACGAGTGGACTGTCCGCTGAAACCAAGTTTGGACGGACAAAACCAAGTTTGGACGGACAAAATTACGGAAATTCCGAAAGACTTAGTCCATCAGACTGTCCGCTGAAAAAGTCCGCTGAAGCCCACACACGAGCGGATTGTCCGCTGAAACAAGGTTCAGCGGACTAAGTTGGGCAGACAATCCGCCCGTGTGTACGCGGCCTTAGAGTAAAAAAAAGGATTCCTGTATAATTCCAGAGTTTTAAGTTATTCCATGCTTTTATATTTCAGGCAGCAAATACCACAGAAGAAGCTCATCTCAGCTCAAATTAATTAAGGAAGGATCTCTGGCAATGGAACTGGTTTATGAACAGAACTGGTGGATTCACAGGGTGAAAATAAAACCCATGTATACACACATTTATGTTTCTTAAATTATAAACAGATGATATGCATCATATTGGTTACTACCTAAATCACTGTATAAAGTGTTAAAAACGAAAGAACAATTCTAACATTTTTAATCATGTTTGAAAAAGTCTAGCTGATGGAATAAAAGTTTGGTTTTGAATTTAAATAAATGTCTTGCGTATGTTTACGTTTTTCAAGCATTTTTTTGAAGGCAGTAACAATATGTGGGTGGGTGGTCCAGCATTTACTAAGCGTATCTGGTTACTGAAGGTTGTGGATTAGAAATGAACCTGAGTAAACATGGATGAGTGTGTGTGTGTGTATGTGTATATATGTATATATATATATATATATATATATATATATATATATATATATATATATATATCTATATATATATATCTATATATATATATATAAATATATATATATATATCTATATATATATATACATACATACAGTGCTTTGCGGAAGTATTCGGTCCCCTTAAACTTTTCAAGCTTTTGCCACATTTAAGGCTTCAAACATAAAGATATAACATTTTAATTTTTTGTGAAGAATCACCAACAAGTGGGACACAATTGTAAGTGAAACTAAATCTATTGGATATTTTAAACTTTTTTAGCAAATAAAAACTGAAAAGTGGTGCGTGCAAAATTATTTGGCCCCTTTACTTTCAGTGCAGCAAACTCACTCCAGAAGTTCAGCGAGGATCTCTGAATGATCCAATGTTGTCCTAAATGACTGATGGTGATAAATAGAATCCACCTGTGTGTAATCAAGTCTCTGTATAAATGCACCTGCTCTGTGATAGTATCATGAAGACCAAGGAACACACCAGGCAGGTCCGTAATACTGTTGTGGAGAAGTTTAAAGCCGGATTTGGATACAAAAAGATTTCCCAAGCTTTAAACATCCCAAGGAGCACTGTACAAGCGATCATTTTGAAATGGAAGGAGTATCAGACCACTGCAAATCTACCAAGACCTGGCCGTCCCTCTAAACTTTCAGATCAGACAAGGAGAAGACTGATCAGAGATGCAGCCAAGAGGCCCATGATCACTCTGGATGAACTGCAGAGAACTACAGCTGAGGTGGGAGAGTCTGTCCATAGGACAACAAATCAGTCGTACACTGCACAAATCTGGCCTTTATGGAAGAGTGGCAAGAAGAAAGCCATTTCTCAAAGATATCCATAAAAAGTCTCGTCTAAAGTTTGCCACAAGCCACCTGGGAGACACACCAAACATGTGGAAGAAGGTGCTCTGGTGAGATGAAACCAAAATCGAACTTTTTGCCCACAATGCAAAACGATATGTTTGGCGTAAAAGCAACACAGCTCATCACCCTCAACACACCATCCCCACTGTCAAACATGGTGATGGCAGCATCATGGTTTGGGCCTGCTTTTCTTCAGCAGGGACAGGGAAGATGGTTAAAATTGAGGGGAAGATGGATGCAGCCAAATACAGGACCATTCTGGATGAAAACCTGTTGGAGTCTGCAAAAGACCTGAAACTGGGATGGAGATTTATCTTCCAACAAGACAATGATCCCAAACATACAGCAAAATCTACAAAGGAATGGTTCACAAATAAAGGTATCCAGGTGTTAGAATGGCCAAGTCAAAGTCCAGACCTGAATACAATCGAGAATCTGTGGAAAGAGCTGAAACTGCTGTTCACAAACGCTCTCCATCCAATCTCACTGAGCTCGAGCTGTTTTGCAAGGAAGAATGGGCAAGAATTTCAGTCTCTCGATGTGCAAAACTGATAGAGACATACCCCAAGCGACTTGCAGCTGTAATCGCAGCAAAGGTGTCTCTACAAAGTATTAACGCAATCATTTTGCACGCCCCACTTTTCATTTTTTTATTAGTTAAAAAAGTTTCAAAAATCCAATAGATTTCGTTCCACTTCACAATTGTGTCCCACTTGTTGGTGATTCTTCACAAAAAATAAAAATGTTATATCTTTATGTTTGAAGCCTGAAATGTGGCAAAAGGTTGAAAAGTTCAAGGGGGCCGAATACTTTCGCAAGGCACTATATATATATATATATATATATATATATATATATATATATATAGTGTGTGTGTGTGTCTCTCTCTCTCTCTCTCTCTCTCTCTCTCTCTCTCATATATATATATATATATATATATATATATATATATATATACAGTGACTCACATTTTTGTAAATATTTTATTATATCTTTTCATGTGACAACACTGAAGAAATTACACTTTGCTACCATGTAAATTAGTGAGTGTACAGCTTGTATAACATTGTAAATTTGCTGTTCCCTCAAAATAACTCCTCAACACACAGCCATTAATGTCAAAACTTCTGGCAACAAAAGTGAGTACACCCCTAAGTGAAAATGTCCAAATTGGGTCCAATTGGCCATTTTCCCTCCCTGATGTCATGTGACTCATTAGTGTTACAAGGTCTTAGGTGTGAATGGGGAGTACTCTCTGAGGATCTGAAAAAAAATAATTGTTGCTCTACATAAAGATTGCCTATAGTCTATAAGAAGATTGCCAAGACCCTGAAACTGAGCTGCAGCATGGTGGCTAAGACCATACAGAGGTTTAACAGGACAGGTTCCACTCAGAACAGGCCTCACCATGGTTGGTCGACCAAAGAAGTTGCGTGCACGTACTCGGCGCCATATCCAGAGGTCATCTTTGGGAAATAGACATATGAGTGCTGCCTGCATTGCTGCAGAGGTTGAAGGGGCGGGGGGGTCAGCATATCAGTAGTCAGACAATACGCTGCACACGGCATCAAATTAGTCTGCATGGCTGTCGTCCCAGAAGGAAGCCTCTTCTAAAGATGATGCACAAGAAAGCCCGCAAATAGATTGCTGAAGACAAGCAGACTAAGGACCTGGATTACTAGAACCATGTCCTGTGGTGTGATGAGACCAATATAAACTTATTTGGTTCAAATGGTGTCAAGCGTGTGTGGCAGCAACCAGGTGAGGAGTACAAAGACAAATGTGTCTTGCCTACAGTCAAGCATGGTGGTGGGAGTGTCATGGTCTGGGGCTACATGAGTGCTACCAGCACTGGGGCTCTACAGTTCATTGAGGGAACCATGAATGCCAACATGTACTGTGACATACTGAAGCAGAGCATGATCTCTTCCTTTCAGAGACTGGGCCGCAGCACAGTATTCCAACATGATAACGATCCCAAACAGACCTCCAAGATGACCACTGCCTTGCTAAAGAAGCTGGGGGTAAAGGTGATGGACTGGCCAAGCATGTCTCTAGACCTAAACCATATTGCGCATCTGTAGGGCATCCTCAAACGGAAGGTGGGAGGTGCGCAAGGTCTCTAACATCCATCAGCTCTGTGATGTCATCATGGAGGAGTGGAAATGGACTCCAGTGGCAACCCGTGAAGCTGTGGTGAACTCCATGCCCAAGAGGGTTAAAGCTGTGCTGGAAAATAATGGTGGCCACAGAAAATATTGACACTTAGGGCCTAATGTGAATATTTTCACTTAGAGGTGTACTCACTTTTGCTGCCAGCGGTTTAGACATTAATGGCTGTGTGTTGAGCTATTTTGAGGGGACTACAAATTTACACTGTTATACAAGCTGTACACTCACTACTTTAAATTGTAGCAAAGTGTCATTTCTTCAATGTTGTCACATGAAATGATATAATAAAATATTTACAAAAATGTAAGAGGTGTACTCACTTTTGTGAGATACGATATATAGTTACATAGTTAGTAATTTTGAATAAAGACACCAGTCCATCCAGTTCAACCTGAGTGAGTGTCTACAATTGTACCTATTCCTGTACATTGCACACTCACATCGGTCCCTACCCTCAAGGAGCCCACAATCCAAGGTCCCCATTCATTTACTAGTGCCAATTTTGGACAAAAGCCAATTAGCCTACCTGCATGTCTTTGGAGTGTGTGAGGAAACCAGAGTACCTGGAGGAAGCCCACGCAGGCACAGGGAGAACATACAAACTCCAAGCAGGTAGTGTCGTTGTTGGGATTCAAACTAGCGACCCCCTTTTTACTGCTAGATGAGAGTGCTAACCACCACACCACACATCTATATATAAATATTTTTTTTATAAATTGGTTGCTCTTATTATGCTGCTTGGACAGTAAACAATTGTTTCCATCAAAAAGGAGTGATTGATGTTTTTCCTCTTGTGTCAAACAATACATTTCAAGAAAGGGATCATTCAAACCTATGTTTGATTGATCATTTTCATTTATCATTACTCACAGTATATGGCCATTATTAGCTCTTAAGCCAATAAAAATCACACCACTGATTACGCCACCAGCACCCATATTAATATAAGCATATACATTCAGGGTTGGTACTGGTATTATTTGAAATTAAGACTGTGTTTCTGAAAAATAAATAGGTAGGAGATCTGGAAAAATGTTAAGCTTATTAAAGTCCAAATAAATTGGGGGATCTTTATCAAGCAAATAAGTGACACAATTGGGTGGAAATCAGGATGCCTCTCAGTTAACAAAGTTTTTTAAACAGTTGTAATGTGTATTTGTGACCCTTGTACCTGGAATCCTGGAGATTTACCTGTGACAGTTCTGAGACAGATTTAGGACTAAAGATATAGCAATTTTTTACTCTATACAGGCACTAAAGCAGCTTCAACTCTTCTGGGAAGGCTGTCCACAAGGATTAAGAGTGTCTATGATAATGTTTGACCATTCTTCCATAAATGCATTTGGGAGGTCAGGCACTGTTGTGGACGAAAAGGCCTGACTCGCAGTCTCTGCTTTAATTCATCCCAAGGGTGTTCTGCCGGGTTGAGGTCAGCACTTTGTGCAAACCAGTTAAGTTCCTCCACTCCATACTCACTCATGCATGTCTCTATGGATCTTGCTTTGGAGTCACTCCGGGGCTCTATACTGGTAGTGAGGTAATAGTGATACGCTGGAGAGGTGGAGAAGGCATTGGCTCTGTGTGTCCCTCTTATATGCATCAGTGACTGTGGTGATGTTTATTTACATCAAGAGAGTTTATTAAAGAACAATCGTCTGTGCAAGTAAAGGTACCCCATGTGTAAGGCACTGACCAGAAGGTGCCTAGCATAGCCCAGAAGAACCCATCCCAGCGTAGGCCTCTCATGTGGCCATTGCTTGTCACCCAACAAGGAGGGAAATCTAGAGGACGTGACTTTCATTACATGACCCCCTACTACCCACATATTGTATAATGCAGCATTTATATATTCAGTTAATGGCTGTTGATATTGGATTTATCAGTGGGAAGCATTATCATCAAGTGTCATGATATCTGAAGGTGTTCTATGGATAACTCTTGCATTTGAACTTATGTACTATGATCAAAGATCTTGCCTGACTTTTTCCTGAATATGTACCTATTAGGGATGAGCTTCGTGTTCGAGTCGAACATACGTTCGACTCGAACATCGGCTGTTCGCACGTTCGGCGAATACCGAACGTTATGGGCCGTTTGCGCCAAATTTGTGTGGCGCTCACGGCCCACAATGCACTGCGCCATCGCAGTGCATTGCTGGCTCATGATTGGCCAAGCATGCACTGTGACCCCGCATGCTTGGCCAATCACAGCGCCGGCAGCGAGGAGAGCCATGATTGGTCACAAGCAGGATGCCTGTGGCCAATCATAGCTCAGGCTGTGTAGTACACGCCCCACACTATATAAGGCCACCAGCGCAGCAGCCTTGTGTAGTGTGTTGACGTCTGTAGGAGTTAGTGGGTGTTCTCTGTGTACCTTCAACACATTATACATCGTTCATTATCGGCCGATTTTGCGTTCTTGCTCTTCTGTAATTGAGCTTTTATCAATCTGCAGGAGTTTGTGGGTGTTGTTTGCGTGCCCTGACCGCAGTATACACCATTATATCCACCTATATAGCTAGCTATATTGCTCTTCTGTAATAGAGCTTGCAGTCAGTTGTAGGAGATTGTGCGTGTTGTCTGCGTGCCCTGGCCGCACTATACACCATTATATCCACCTATATAGCTAGCTATATTGCTCTTCTGTAATAGAGCTTGCAGTCAGTTGTAGGAGATTGTGCGTGTTGTCTGCGTGCCCTGGCACCATTATATCCACCTATATAGCTCTTCTCTAATTGTGCCATCTGCCATCTTAAGGAGTTAGTTGGTGTTGTGTGCCCCCAGCACAGCACAGTATACACCAGTATCTACCCTTGTTCCTGTTCTATAATAAAGGCATCTGCAGGAGTTAGTGGGTGTTGTGTGCCTCCAGCACAATATACACTACCCAATTGCTGGTTTTCCCATCTCCCTTCAGGCCATTACCATGTCTGGAAGACCAACAAGGAGAGGCAGACAGGCATGAGCCGATAAAAGAGGGAAAGCAGGCTTGTGTCTAGAGACAACAGTGCTGGTCGTCGACGCGGTGCATCGTCATCATCAGCACGTGGCCATGGGACACGCTTGTCCTTCTTTTCGGCAGCTGGACGTGTTGAGCCGCATCATGCCAAAGACTTGGTAGAGTGGATGACCAAGCCCTCTTCATCCTCTTCATCTTCTCTCACGCAGGCTCAGGGTACTAGCAAAGCAGCTGCCAACGCATCGTCTTCCCTTGTCTCAATGTCATGATCAGTGACTCCTTCCCTAGACCAGGGATCCTCAAACTACGGCCCTCCAGCTGTTGCGAAACTACACATCCCATGAGGCATTGTATTACTCTGACATTCACAGACATGACTAGGCATGATGGGAATTGTAGTTCTTGAACAACTGGAGGGCCGTAGTTTGAAGGCCCATGCCCTAGATCCACCACGTCCTCCTGAGGAGTCCCCTGAACTCTTTGAGCACAGTGTTGGTTACATGCTCCAGGAGGATGCCCAGTGTTTTGTAGGCTCTGATGATGATACTCAACTAGAGGAAGGCAGTAGCGTGAGCGCAGAGAGAGGGGATGCTCAAGAAGGACAGCAATCTGGCAGTCATGTTCCACAAGCTGCAGCATACTGCCAGGTTTGCTCCAGCGATGAAGAGGGAGGGGATGATGAGGGCACTGACTCCACATGGGTGCCTGGTAGGAGAGAGGAGGAGAAGGAGGAGGCACATGTCCAACGAGGCAGGATGCCCTCCGGGGGCCAGCTTAGGGGCAGCACACCGCAGAGCTCCGCCTGTGCAGGGTGCTGCCTCTGCGCGTTATTCTAAAAGTTCTTTGGTGTGGGCCTTTTTTGAGATGAGTGCATCAGATCGCACCACTGCTATTTGCAACATATGTCTCAAGCATATCTCACGTGGCCAAAACATCAGCCGCTTGGGCACCACATGCTTGACCAGACATATGTTGACCTGCCATGCAGCTAGTTGGCAAGCCTACCTCAAAGACCCACACCAAAGAACAAAGAGGACATCTCCTTGCTCCTCATCAGCTGGGATCTCCAACCCCACTAGACCTTCAGTCCTCTCTGAGAGGAATGAAGGTGTAGAATTAGGTGTGTCACAGCCAAGTGCTTCCGGGCACTCTGCTAGCAGTACACCCACATCCAATTATAGCAGGCAAATTTCCCTGCCCCAGCTGCTGGACCGTCGAAAGAAGTTCACTCCCAGCCATCCACATGCCCAGCGGTTGAATGCTAGCTTGGCTAAATTGCTTGCACTTCAACTGCTGCCCTTTCAGTTGGTAGACTCGGCCCCCTTCCGTGAGTTTGTACAATGTGTGGTTCCTCAGTGACAGGTCCCCAAAAGCCACTTTTTCTCACGGAAGGCGATTCCGGCTCTCTACCGGCACGTGGAAGGCAATGTCCTTGCCTCGCTGGAAAGGGCGGTCAGCTGTAAGGTGCATATTACCGCTGACTCATGGTCCAGCAGGCATGGACAGGGACGTTACCTGTCTTTCACGGCCCATTGGGTCACTCTTCTGGCACCTGGGAAGGATGCAGGACAAGGTGCAGTAGTGTTGGAGGTTGTTCCGCCACCACGCCTCCAAAATGCTACTACTGGTTGTGACACACCTCTCTCCTCCACCCCCTCCTCTTCTTCTTCCTCCATGGCCTCTTCCAGTGCTCTGTCCTCAGAACCAGCGGTGCTCCGTAGGCGTTCAAGGGGCTACGCAAGTACGCAGGCTAAACGATGCCATGCCGTGCTTGCGCTGCTTTGTTTGGGGGACAGGAGCCACACTGGGGCAGATATTTTGTCAGCTCTGCAGGGGCAGGCCGAGAGGTGGTTGACGCCACGCCAGCTTAAGCCAGGATTGGTGGCTTGGGACAATGGCACCAACTTCCTCGCCGCCCTCCGACAGGGACAACTGACCCATGTGCCCTGTGTCGCTCACATCCTTAACCTGGTGGTGCAGCGGTTCTTGGGCAGGTACCCGGGCTTACAGGATGTCCTGAAGCAGGCCAGGAAAGTCTGTGTGCATTTCCGCCAATCATTTAATGCCTGTGCTCGGCTGGCTGAGCTCTAAAAGGAGTTAAACCTGCCCAAGAACTGCCTTATATGTGACATGCCCACCAGGTTGAACTCACCGTTGGCCATGCTGCAGCGGCTGCACATGCAGCAGAGGGCCATCAATGAGTACCTGTGTGACTACGGCACCAGGACAGGGTCAGGGGAGCTTGGTTTTTTGTCACCACTCCAGTGGGGCATGATCAGGGATGCATGCACTGTCCTGTCACCGTTTGAGGAGGCCACAAGGATGGTAAGCAGTGACAGTGCATGCATCAGTGACACTGTACCTCTTGTCCACCTCTTGGAGCATACACTGAGTGAAATAATGGACAGGGCACTTGAGGCAGAACAGAGGCAGGAAGAGGAGGACTTCCTTGCCTCTCAGGGCCCCCTTTATCCAGACAGTGTTCCTGCTGTGCCACCCATCACACAGGAAGAGGATGAGGAGGAGGATGATTGTGTCAGCATGGAGGTGGAGGCTGGCACTCAGCATCAGCAGCAGTCTTGTAGGGATGATTTACAGTCCCAAGAAACCTGTGGACTTGTACGTGGCTGGGAGGAGGTAGCTGCGGATCATGTTGTCCTTAGTGACCCAGAGGACTTCGGACTGAATGCTTCAGCTAACCTATGCTGCATGGCCTCCCTGATCCTGCAAAGCCTGCGGAAGGATCCTCGTATTCTTCGGATCAAGGAGAGGGACCATTACTGGCTGGCCACTCTCCTTGATCCACGGTACAAGGGTAAGGTTGCCGACCTTATCTTGCCATCGCAGAGGGAGCAGAGGATGAGACATCTCCGGGAGGTCTTGCAGAAAGGTCTGTGTGACGCGTTCCCAGAGACTGGGAGGTTACAAACTCCTGGTCCTGGACAACGTGTTGCTGAGGCATCGGTCAGAAGGAGCGGTGGAGAAGGTGGCCGTCTGACTGATGCGTTCAGACAATTTTTTAGTCTGCAGCCCCAAGGTATGATCGGTTCCAGCAACCGTCGCCAGCGTCTGATTTACATGGTGCAGGAATACCTAGGGGCAAGGTCAGACTTGGATACCTTTCCCACTGAAAATCCTCTGGCTTACTGGGTCTTGAGGATGGATCACTGGCCAGAGCTTGCACAGTATGCAATTGAGCTACTGGCCTGTCCTACATCCAGCGTTCTTTCAGGAACGCACCTTCAGTGCTGCTGGTGGCTTTGTTACCGATCACAGGGTGCGCCTGTCCACCGACTCGGTTGATCGACTGACCTTCATAAAGATGAATCAGTCTTGGATCACCCACAGCTACCAAGCACCTGAAGCTGATGTTACCGAATAATTTTTTTTTTTGGAAATATCACATCCCTTCAAGACTGCCTATGCTGATGCTGAGTGACTGTCCTTTTATGTTGATTGTCTATCCTCTTCCTCCTCCGCTGATATGTTGGAAGAACATTTTTGGTTCTGTGTGATGCCACAGCTCAATTTTTCAGCCCCTGTTTAACAGGGGCATTTAATTACAATTTTTGATGCAATGCTTTGCAGCTGGGCTCATTCCTGCACTATAACTAGAGTATATGGGAGAGGTTGCAGTGTCGTGGCACCAGCACCAGTGCCTAAGGCCCAACTTTTCAGACCCTGTTTAACAGGGCGTTTAATTACAATTTGTGATGCAATGCTTTGCAGCCGGGCTCATTCCTGCACTACAACTAGAGTATAGGGGAGAAGTTGCAGTGCCGTGGCAGCAGCACCAGTGCCTAAGGCCCAATTTTTCAGCCCCTGTTTAACAGGGGCATGTAATTGCAATTCTTGATATAATATTTCACAGCAGGGCTCGTTCCTGTGCCCACCGAGAGTAACTGTGAGGACTTATAGTGTTGTGGCACCAGCACCACAACCACCAAAGGCCCTATTTTTCTACCACTGTTCATCAATGGCATGTAATTACAATTCTTGATATAATCGTTCACAGCAGGGTGCTCCAGCACCCACCAAGAGTAACTTTGAGGGCTTACAATGTTGTGGCAACACCAACACCTTGTTCCGCCATTTCTGCAGAGCATATAGGGCAGGCCCCTACTTTCAAACATCCAACTTAGAAACGTCTCCTACTTGCAAATGGAAGGAGACAACAGGAAGTGAGATGAAAAAAGATGGACGGCAAAACAAATTATACAGGGGTGATAACCCTTCCCTATGTTTTCCAAAAAGCTGAAAAATAGATTTTTTGACTGGAGCTACACTTAAAAAATGTACCAGCTCAAAATTACAAACAGATTCTACTTAACACAACAAATCTACACAGTCCCTGTCTTGTTTGCACCACCTGTATACTGCTGTTCTGAGTATATAGGGCCTGGGGGCCCCACATCTTTCCTTTTTTTAATATGGGTACGGGGTTCCTCTTAATATCCGTACAAGACCCAAAGGAGCTGGTAATGGGCAGGGGGGGCTACCCATGCCATTTTTCTCAATGATTTTCATCTATATTGCCGGAACCAGATATTACATTAAAAACGCAAGCAGTTTGAAATGACCTTTTTTCCGTTAAATGTCATTTTGTACAGGGACTGTTCTAAACACAGGAAACACGTGGCAATTCACAGGCATACTATAGACACCCCCCAGGCACAATATTTAAAGGAATATTTCACTTTTTTTCACTTTAATTGTCATTAAAATCAGTGCTCCCGCCAAAACGGCCATTTTTAAAAACCTTTTAGGCATTGACCCATGTCCCCTGGGGCAGGAGCCAGGTCCCCAAACCCTTTTTAGGACAGTATCTTGCATATTAGCCATTAAAATTAGCACTTTTTATTTTGAGCGTTCGAGTCCCATAGACTTCAATGGGGTTCTAACGTTCGTACGAATTTGCGGTGCGTTCGAAAGTTCTGATGCGAACCAAACCGAGGGGTGTTCGGCTCATCCCTAGTACCTATTATTTTGGCATGTATACACTCATTAGCAAGCATCAATTACCACCTGTCCTCATACATATTGTGGCTGCAAGTTTTTCAGTACTATAAGGAGTGTTACAAGTGTAGTGCCGGCTCCTGAAGAGCACGCGCTAAGCTTTTTCAAAGTTAAGGTAACACCTGAATTGCAGTTTGGTTCAGGTATAATTGTTCTAAATTTGGACCTCAACATCAGTCTGACTGGACTATAGGATGTTCAGCCTGGCCACAAGGGGCACTGTCTCTTCTGGCAGGTATGGAACCACAGTCTAGTTGGGTGCTTTAAGTTTACTTTCTCTCGGAGTCAGCCCAGGGGGAGTGTCACTCTTGCTGTGCTTTCTGGGAGAGACTACTTAAGATGCGGATGTCACATGTTTTGGGGTTCCGGTCCAGAAGGATGTTCTGACTCCATGGTCCTGGTTCTCCTGACCAGCCCCCAGAAAGGCTATGGCCTGGGGTGCGGATCCACCTGACTTGTTGTCTCGGGGCTGGCTAGCCCAAGGCAAGGAAACTAAAGCAGGATTCCGAGGTGGTCCGCTGCCGTCTCCGGTAGTTGGAGAGGCCCAGTAACTTCATAGCATTCCAGGGAGGACTCTTCAGAAGAAGACCATGTACGGGTTAGTTTCTTAGCAAGAGCCTGGAATTGCTGAAGTACCTAAGTGTATCCAGTCTCGTGGGTATCACCAAGCTGGCTGAAAGATCCAGGTATCATCCATAAGTGTTCGTTTCCTGAAGTCTACAACACCGTCTGTGACAGAGACGTATTCCTGTATATTCTACAACAACGTCTGTGGCAGAGACTTGTTCCTAAGTAAAGCACCTTGTTGGCTGCTAGGCCTTGTGAAAAAAGGAGTATCCAACTTGAGCGAACATCCAGTTAACATCCAGTTGTGAATGGCTATTCTCTGGATTTAGTCAAAGTAAGCAAGTCCTACATTATTTGACTTTGACCCTAAGCCCTTGTACACACGGTCGGAGAATCTGTTGGAATGAGTCTTATCGGACCGTGTCGTCAGATAATCCGACTGTGTGTGATATGCATCGGACTGATTCCGTCCGAATCTCCGTCCGACCCAATTTTCCAACATGTTGGAAATATTTCCCGACCATCTGGGCCGGACGGACCTAATCCGATCATGTGTAGAGCATTTTCATCGGACCAAGTGCCACGCATGCTCAGATCAAATTCCTTCATCAAAGCTATTGGTTACTAGCCTGAATGTAGTCACATCGTAACGAAATTAAGTCATCACGTTCTGAAAGATCGGATTTTTCGCCAACTTGGCCCGACCGTGTGTATGCAACAGTTTCGGACACAATCCGTCGGACTAAATCCGACGGGCAAAATCCGACAGATTTGGTTGGCAAAATCTCCGACCGTGTGTACGTGGGCTAAGAGTACCTGAATTTCCTTCCTAACCCTCTGATCCTATTTTGAGAGAATGTTCGTTGTCTACGTTTTGCAAATAAAAATCCCTTTGTGCGGATCTTTCGTCAGTCTCTGAGTTTACTGGGCCATCTACTACGGGAACCCCCAGACACAGATCGAGGAGGAGAAGGTAACGGTAAGCCCAATCAAACCAGCAGCTCCTTCGGGGGTCAGTGCTACACAAGTGACTATGATTTGTAAAGAGAAGGATAACTTCTTTGGTATAACTGCACGATGCAGCTGCAGCATATGGCCTCATGCACACGGACGTTTTTACAGCTGCTTTTTTGAGCGTTTTTTGCAGCTTAAAAAGGCCTGTCCATGTTAGTCTATGGCTTCATGCCCACCTAGACGGTTTTGAGCTGCAAATGGCATAGGCGTTTTTAAGCTGTAAAAAAAACCCAGGACCAGTGCGTTCCGTGGCACGGAGCTAGAGCTGTAAAAACGCAAATCGCGGGAAAACGCGCAAAACGCGCACAAACGCGCAAAAACGCACAAAAACGCGCAGCATATTTTCTTTGTTTTCTGAGTGCTATAGCCAAGAGATGTGTTTCTTTAAAAACGCTACTTAATTCTAACATTAAAAAAAGCGCAAAAACGCCAATGCAAAATGCGGTAAAAATCACGCCGATTTTTCCAGGCGTCTGAGCTAGCTTTGCAGCCAGTTTTTTAAAACGTCCATGTGCATGAGCACTATAAATACGTTTTCATTTTCTTATGATTAAAAAACACCCCAAAGAGAGGAACTTCATAGGACTTTTTAGGTACTGTACTTGTACAAAGATCAACAAACTCCAAAAAAATATATTTCATCTTTAGTTTTACTTTCCAGTAAAAAAAAAAAATGTTTAAAAGCAATAAATCCTCAATTAAAGTGGTTCTAAAGTCAAAACATTATTTTACCTTAATGCATTAAGGTAAAAAATGCCCCAAAACCTGTTCTACCCACCCCCATCCCTAACTGACTCCTGTCACTGCTCCAGCGATGTCCTGTCTGCAGTACCGCTACTCTCCCTTCCTGGTAGGGTTGTCATCTTTTCAACCCGAACACTTTAGAGGCACACAGCAATTTTGTTTTTCTTTTAATGGAGTATACACTATAGGATTGTAAAAGACCTGGGACACCTTTGGGTGCCCCAAGAAGAGTAGTAATGCGGCACATGATGGAAGGAGCTTACGGGGTGTAGATAAATCAAACAAGGTCAGTCTGTCCCCACAACAGCTGGAGTCGGGGACTACCCCCCCCCACACACACACACACATACACACACACACTTCTGGAAGTGTGTGTGTACTGACCCCATTTCAGGAGAAGGAGATCCCTTAACAGGAGAAATGCATAGGGATGATTAGAAGGGACCCCCGCCCACCCATTCAGGAATACAGACAAATACAGGGAAACCCCCTGCAAGGAACACAGGAACCCCTTTCCAGTTAAGAGACCCCTGATCCTGGGTGGTGATGAGATGGGTTTCTCATCCAGGAATACAGGAACCCTCCTCTCTCCAGTTAATAAGACTCCTGAATAAAAGGACTGCACGGGCTGATCAGAAGGAAACCCCCACTCAGGAATACTGGCACTTTATCCCTCCTCCTCTAGGATGACCTGCCACTAAGAGGACTGCAGGGTGGGGGTGATCAAATGGGACCCCATCCAGGAATACAGGATATTCCCTCCCCCTTCCAGATCAAGAAGACCATCTGGGAGGACTGCAGTTGGGTGATAAGAGGAGACCTCCATCAAGGATTACAGGAACTCCCCTCCCTCCCCCCTTCAATTAAAAAAGACCCCCCAGCTAGGAGGATCGCAGGGGGGTAATAAGACAAGACCCCCACCCAGAAACAAAGGAAGCCCCCTCCAGTTAAACATGACCCCCAGCTAGGACGACTGCAGAGGGGGTAATAAGGACCCTGTCCGGAAATATAGGAAGCCACCTCCAGTTAAAGACTGCAAAAAGGGGCATAAGAGGGACTCCCATCCAGCAACATAGGAACTCCCCTCCAGTTAAAGACAACCCTCAGTTAGGAGCACTGCAGGGGGGTGATAAGCGGGAACCCCCATCCAGGGACATAGGAATACCCCTCAAATTAAAGACAACCCCCATCTAGGAGGACAGCAGGGGGGTGATAATAGGGGGCCCTCATCCAGAAATACAGGAACTCCCTTCCCTCCCCCTTCCAGTTAAAGTAGATCCCCAGCTGGAAGGACGGGGGGTGATAAGAAACAAAGGAAGCCCCCTCTAGTTAAAGACGACCCCCAGATAGAAGGACTGCAGAGAGGGTAATAAGGACCTTGTCCAGAAACATAGGAACTCCCCTCCAGTTAAAGAAGACCCCCAGCTAGGAGGACTTCAGGGGGGTGATAAGAGGGGATCCCATCCAGTTAAGTAAGACTCACAGTAGCTGTGAGTGATGTCACTGCTGCTTCCAGTGCTTGCTGTGTTCTCCATGCTACCAAAACCACTCTCTATTCCTCCACTGTTCCAGGACAGCCGATCCAATCCCAGGCTCTGCCCAAGGGGGAGGCTGGAGGATCCAGGGTGGAGGCAGGGATGGTGCTAAGCCTGTGCATTGAGTTAAAGCACCCCCACCAATATAATTAAAAGCACTGGAAGCCGATGGGAGCAGACAAACTGAAACCTGGACACAGGATTCGAAACTCAGACTGTATGGGCGAATCCTGGACAGGTGGCAACCCTACTTGCTGGAAAAACTGAGAGCTGCTGTTATTCAAACTGCTGTGAAAATGGAGGGGGCATGGCTTACCAGCACTGTGTGTGTCTATAGAGCACCCAGCTTGTTAAGAGGAGGGGATCACTCTGTGAAATATAGAGCAGGCAAGTATAACATCTTTTTTATTTTAAGCCTAAAATAAAAATGATCCTCTAGTTTCATTACAGCAACAACTGATTCTATTGGTGAATGTGTGGTTTGACCCCTGATTCTCAGCGCTATCCTCAGCAATGCAGAATTACTGTCTGACTATCTCTACTTCCAATGTACGGTCCTTAAGGCCCTTTCACACAGGCAGATAGAAATTTAGCTTTTAGTTGCAGATAGATGAAGTTATCTACCGCACCTAAACTCAGACAATGCTTTCCTATGACCCCATTCACACATTGCATGTAGCGACGGTTTCGTTACATGGGGTTTTGTGCGGTTAGAAAAAATAAATTTGACTGTGTCCAGGACAGATTTATCGCAGCTATCTGTACATAACCAAAGGTAATCACAGTGTAAGGCCGCGTACACACGCGGGGACTGTCTGCCGAAACTAAGTTCGTCAAACAGTCCGCTCAAACTTTTGAATGAACGAACACGCCCACACACGGCACTTTTTGAGCGGACAAATACGGCAAACTTTGTTCGTCGTACTAAGTCCGCGCAACTTTTGAAATGAACGGACTCGCCCACACACGAGGCAACAGTCCGCTCATTTCGAGCGCGTGTGCAGGTAGGCGGGGCCCGCGACGGAGACGTCGCGGGCTCCGCCGCCTGGAATGTACTTAAAGGGGAACCCCAACGCCGAAAAAAATCGGCGTGGGGGTCCCCCCAAAGTCCACAACAGACCCTTGTCCGAGCACGCTACCTGGCCGGCCAGGAAAGGGGGGCGAGCGAGCGCGCCCCCCCTCCCGAGCCGTACCAGGCCGCGTGCCCTCAACATGGGGGGTGCCTTGGGGAAGGGGGGGCCGCGCGGCCCCCCCACCCCAAAGCACCTTGTCCCCATGTTGATGAGGACAAGGGCCTCTTCCCGACAACCCTGGCCGTTGGTTGTCGGGGTCTGCGGGCGGGGGGCTTATCGGAATCCGGGAGCCCCCTTTAATAAGGGGGCCCCCGGATACCGGCCCCCCACCCTATGTGAATGAGTAATGGGCCCGGTCTTCTGTCGCCGCTGTCGCCTTCCGGTCGCCTTCCGTTCTTCTTCTTGTTCTTCTTCTTCTTCTTCTCCAGGAGATGTTGACACGTCGCTCTCTCCGGCCGGAATGCCAGAGCCGCGCTGTGCGGCCACTTATATAGTGACAATGGGGCGGTGTCACATGGTATATGTCACATGGGTTGGTCACATGGTGACCCCGCCCCCTTACGATGTCATAGTCCCCATGTGACATCAACCCATGTGACCAACCCATGTGACATATACCATGTGACACCGCCCCATTGTCACTATATAAGTGGCCCAGCAGAAGAACCGAAGAGGGGGACAAGACCCCCGAAGTCGGGAGAAGAGGCCGGCGGCGGGGAGGAAGAAAGCCGGACTCCTCCGCTAGCAAAAGAGCTACAAGAAGATAGCGGAGGAGTCCGGCGAGAAGACCCCCGAAGACGGAAGACCCCCGGAGCTGTGCAATAAAATATTTTATCTCGTGTGTTGTGTTTTTTTTGGGTACTTTTATTTTACAGGTGAATGGGTAGGGGTACATTGTACCCCATACTCATTCACATAGGGTGGGGGGCCGGTATCCGGGGGCCCCCTTATTAAAGGGGGCTCCCGGATTCCGATAAGCCCCCCGCCCGCAGACCCCGACCACCAACGGCCAGGGTTGTCCGGAAGAGGCCCTTGTCCTCATCAACATGGGGACAAGGTGCTTTGGGGTGGAGGGGCCGCGCGGCCCCCCTTCCCCAAGGCACCCCCCATGTTGAGGGCACGCGGCCTGGTACGGCTCGGGAGGGGGGGCGCGCTCGCTCGCCCCCCTTTCCTGGCCGGCCGGGTAGCGTGCTCGGACAAGGGTCTGTTGTGGACTTTGGGGGGACCCCCACGCCGATTTTTTTCGGCGTTGGGGTTCCCCTTTAAGTCCATACCAGGCGGCGGGGCCCGCGACGTCTCCTTCGCGGGCCCCGCCTACCTGGAGACGCGCTCGAAATGAGCAGACTTTCCTCCGAGCGGGAACAGTTTGCTCATTTCGAAAGTGGCCTACACACGGGCGGACTGTCCACTCAAACCAAGTTTCAGCGGACAGTTTTTCGGAATTTCCGAAAAACTTTGTTCGTCAAACTGTCCGCTGAAACTGTCCGCTGAAGCCCCACACACGAGCGGACTGTCCGCTGAAACACTGTTCAGCGGACAAAGTTGAGCGAACAGTCCGCCCGTGTGTACGCGGCCTAATATTTTACCTGCAGATAGCAAAGGCAACAAGGAAAGAAAAACAACAGGAAGCACATTAGAAATGGCAAGAATGTTCCACCGAATGTTGCAATTGATCGCTGTGCCTGAAGTCTTGGAATTTCAAAAGAACAAAACATGCTTTTAGCAGCAGCAGGACAGCCGCCCGTGTGGACGAGGCCTTATGCTGTGTACACTCGACCGGTTTTCCCATCGGAATAAACTCTGAAGTTTTTTTCGATGGAGTTCCACTGAAACTGTCGTGCATACACACGATCACACCAGTGGCGCTGCTAGGGGGGTGTGGGGGGTGTGGTCCACACCCGGGTGCCACCCACTACAGGGGTGACACCATCCTGAGGGTGACAGAAGCCCTGGCTCCCTTTTGAAGTTTTTTTTTCAGCCTGAAAACCCTCTTTCAGTGCCGCACCCCTGCCTGGCCTGCATTCACCTACTCCCCCTTCCCTCTGTCTCTCACTATGGCGCTGCTACACACTGTCTTCTCCTCTCAAGCTGCCACCCGGGTGTTTTCCGTGTACCTGAGCCACCTGAGTTGGTGCGGTAATGGGGAGGGTGGTGAGTGTCGGCTTGTGATGGGGGATTACTAATAGAGGAGGGTTCTTTGTCCTGGGGGTCTGAACTAATAGAAGGGGGATGCTATGTCCTGGGGGGTCTGTACTAATAGAGGGGGTGGTGGGTGCTATGTCTGGGGGGATCTGTACTAATAGAGGAGGGGGCTATGTCCTGGGGGTCTGTACTTATGGAGGGGGGTGTTATGTCCTGAGGGGTCTGTACTAATGAAGGGGGGTGCTATGTCCTGGGAGTCTGTACTAATGGAGGGGGGTTCTTTGTCCTGGGGGGGTCTGTACTAATAGAGGGGATTTCTTTGTCCTGGTGGGGAATCTGTACTAATGGAGGGGGTGGCGGGTGCTATGTCCTGGGGGATCTGTACTAATATAGGGGTGCTATGTCCTGGGAGGTCTGTACTAATGGAGGGGGGTGCTATGTCCTGGGGGGTCTGTACTAATGGAGGGGGGTGCTATGTCCTGGGGGGTTCTGTACAAAGGGAGGGGGGTGCTATGTCCTGGGGGAGTCTGTACTAATGGAGGGGGGTTCTTTGTCCTGGGGGGGTCTGTACTAATGGAGGGTGTTCTTTGTCCTGGGGGGAATCTGTACTAATGGAGGGGGTGCTTTGTCCTGGGGGTGGTCTATACTTGGAAGGGGGGTCTATACTTATTGGCGGGGGGTCTGTACTGAAGGAGGACTATAATTGGTGAAGTAGGGCTGTACTGATGGAGGGGGGTCTATACTTAGTGGAGGGGGGTCTACTGAAGAAGGGGGTCTACTCTGTACTAAGGGGTGACTATAGTTGGTGGAGGGGGCCTAGTAGCCTAGTCCCTTAACAATGTATATTGTCAGCTTTCCCCAAAACACACCCTAAAATGTGTCCAAATGTTATGTGTGTCCTTAAATTCATTTATGACCCTCCCCCACCCCCTAAAATGTGTCCAAATGTTATGTGTCATATAAATGGCTTATTTTTTTTCGGCTCCCAAAGTCACCTCAAACCCTCCCCCCCCATACAATTTTATCAATAGGCCATCAGACGGGGTGAGCAATCTGATAAGTGGGCCTAATAGTTTTGTCTTTAACCGGTTCCCGACCGGCGCACGCCGATGTACGCCGGCAGAATGGCACGGGCAGGCATATTGGCATACAGGTACGTCCAATCTTTAATGCCGCCCTGCTCGCGTGCCGGTCGGGACCCCCGTAAGTCCAGTCGCGGGTCCCGTGGATTGATCGCTGCGGGCATACCCGCGATCGTCTCACTGGGCGATCGTCTCACTGCCGTTGTAAACAGCATTTCCCTGTTCTGCCTAGCAACTAGTGATGCTGATCTCTGCTCCATGTGATTGGAGCAGAGATCAGTGTTCACTAAATGAAAGCCCAGCCCCCCACAGTTAGTAACACACACCTAGGAACACTTAACCCCTACACTGCCACCCACTGGTTAACCCCTTCACTGCCAGTGTCATTTACACAGGAATCACTGCATTTATATAGCAGTGATTGCTGTATAAATGACAATGGTCCAAAAATGTGTCAAAAATGTCCGATGTGTCCGCCATAATGTCGCAGTCACAATAAAAATCGCTGATCGCCGCCATTACTAGTAAGAAAAAAATTATTAATAAAAATGCCATAAAACTATTCTCTATTTTGTAAACGCTATAACTTTTGCGCAAACTAATCAATAATCGCTTATTGCGATTTTTTTATCAAAAATATGTAAAAGAATACGTATCGGCCTAAACTGAGGGAAAAAAAATGTTTTTTTTATATATTTTTGGGGGATATTTATTATAACAAAAAGTAAAAAATAATGCGTTTTTTTCAAAATTGTCGCTCTATTTTTGTTTATGGGGCAAAAAATAAAAACCGCAGGGGTGATCAAATACCACCAAAAGAAATCTCTATTTGTGGGAAAAAAAGGACGCCAATTTTGTTTGGGAGCCACGTCGCATGACTGCGTAATTGTCAGTTAAAGCGACGCAGTGCCGAATCGCAAAAAGTGGTCTGGTCTTTTACCAGCAAAATGGTCCGGGGCTGAAGTGGTTAAATACTCCTTAACCACTTTAGCCCCGGACCAATTTTCAGCCTAAGGACCAGAGGTCTTTTTACAATTTTGCACTGCACTGCTTTAACTGGTAATTACGCGGTCATGCAATGTTGTACCCAAACGAAATTTGCGTCCTTTTCTTCCCACAAATAGAGCTTTCTTTTGATGGTATTTTATTGCCTCTGCGATTTTTATTTTTTGCGATATAAATGGAAAAGACCGAAAATTTTGAGAAAAAAATATATTTTCTAATTTTTGTTATAAGAAAAATCGAATAAATTCAATTTTAGTCATACATTTAGGGCAAAATTTATTCAGCCACATGTCTTTAGTAAAAAAAATGTCAATAAGCGTATATTTATTGGTTTGTGCAAAAGTTATAGCGTCTACAAACTAGAGTAAATTTTCTGGAATTTACACAGCTGTTAATTTATGACTGCCTATCTCATTTCTTGAGGTGCTAAAATGGCAGGGCAGTAAACCCCCCCCCCCCCAAATGACCCCATTTTGGAAAGTAGACACCCCAAGGAAAAATAAAGTTTACAAAAAGTTGTCACTAAATGATATATTGCTCACACATGCCATAGTTATATGTGGAAGTGCACCCCAAAATATATTCTGCTGCTTCTCCTGAGTACGAGGATACCACATATGTGGGACTTTTTGGGAGTCTAGCTGCGTACGGCACCCTGAAAACTAATCACTGCCTTCAGGGTTTCTAAGGGTGCAAATTTTTGATTTCACTCCTCACTACCTATCACAGTTTCGAAGGCCATAAAATGCCAAAATAACACAAAACCCCCCCAAATGACCCCATTTTGGAAAGTAGACACCCCAAGCT
This sequence comes from Lithobates pipiens, assembly GCF_037356315.1. Taxonomy (NCBI): domain Eukaryota; kingdom Metazoa; phylum Chordata; class Amphibia; order Anura; family Ranidae; genus Lithobates; species Lithobates pipiens. Next base: position 84,129,672 of record NW_027507686.1, on the reverse strand, counting down.
ATTTACTGAGAGGCATGTTGAGTCCATGAAATATTTTATATTTTGCCACAAGTTGCAGGAATATTACAATTTATTTTATTTTTTTTTGCACAAAGTTGTCACTAAATGATATATTGCTCACACATGCTATGGGCATAAGTCAAATTACACCCCAAAATAAATTCTGCTGCTTCTCCCGAGTACGGGGATACCACATGTGGGGGACTTTTTGGGAGCCTAGCCACGTACTGGACCCCGAAAACCAAGCACTGCCTTCCGGATTTAAATATAAAACGCTACCAAAAAAAACTGTTAGCGATCGCAGGGATCAGGCCCGACTCTGCGAACGCTGCAGTTATGTGTTTAGTGTTTTGTAAGTGACAGCAATCGATCGATACTGCACTTGGGTGGGCTGGGGCGGAGGGGCAAAACGCAGGTGCTAGCAGGTATTTGGGCTGATCCCGCTAACAATGCATTTTTTTGGAACCCTAAACTGCTGGGGACGCTAGTATAGATCTGATCAGATCAGATATTGATCTGTTCAGATTCTATACAACTACGGGAGGTGTATGCTTTGCGCGTGGGTGTTAGCGGTACTGGCACTAGCCTAGCGCTGCCTGGGGCGACTCAGACCCTGACCCTAAAACCTAATTGATATCACCCGCCGGGTGATCAGGGGGTTAAACCTTTATTGGGTAATAAATGGTGGGTGCCCTGATGCTATAAAAAGCAAACTAACTAACCAGAGTCACCCGTAACACTTATACGGTGATCACTGGTGAAAGGGTTAACTAGGGACAATCAGGGGGTTCAAATTTTTATTAGGTAGTATATGGGGGTCCTTGGTGCTATATAAAAACCTGACGGGGAACCTAAATAACTAACTGGCTAACCAGCGTCACCAGTGACACTTATACGGTGATCGCTGGTGAAAGGGTTAACTAGGGGCAATCAGGGGGTTAAAACCATTATTGGGTAGTATATGGGGGTACCTAGCGCTATAAAAACCTGGCGGTGAACCTAAAAAAATAACTAGCTACCTAGCGACACTAGTGACACTAATGCAGCGATCAGAAAAATGATCGCTTAGTGACACTGGCAAAAGGGGGTGAAAGGGTTAACTAGGGGCAATCAGGGGGTTAAAACCATTTTTGGGTAGTATATTGGGGTACCTAGCACTATAAAAACCTGGCGGTGAACCTAAAAAAATAACTAGCTACCTAGCGACACTAGCGACACTAATGCAGCGATCAGAAAAATGATCGCTTAGTGACACTGGCAAAAGGGGGTGAAAGGGTTAACTAGGGGCAATCAGGGAGTTAAAACCGTTATTGGGTAGTATATCGGGGTACCTAGCGCTATAAAAACCTGGCGGTGAACCTAAAAAAATAACTAGCTACCTAGCGACACTAATGCAGCGATCAGAAAAATTATCGCTTAGTGACACTGGCAAAAGGGGGTGAAAGGGTTAACTAGGGGCAATCAGGGGGTTAAAACCGTTATTGGGTAGTATATCGGGGTACCTAGCGCTATAAAAACCTGGCGGTGAACCTAAAAAAATAAATAGCTACCTAGCGACACTAGCGACACTAATGCAGCGATCAGAAAAATGATCGTTTAGTGACACTGGCAAAAAGGGGTGAAAGGGTTAATTAGGGGCAATCAGGGGGTTAAAACCATTATTGGGTAGTATATCGGGGTACCTAGCGCTATAAAAACCTGGTGGTGAACCTAAAAAAATAACTAGCTACTTAGCGGCACCAGTGACACTAATGCAGCGATCAGAAAAACAATCGCTTAGTGACACTGGCAAAAGGGGGTGAAAGGGTTAACTCTAAGGGCAATCAGGTGGTTAAATCTTTATTGGGGGGTGGTAGGGGGCTACCCTGGACCAAACACTAACTGCCCTGACACTTTTTACTTTTACAACTGACACTGAATGCAGTGATCAATAAATAAATGATCACTGCAATCAGTGACACTGTGACTGGGGGGGGGGGGGCGATCGGGGGGGGGGGTGATGGGGGGGTTTGCGTGCCTGTGTGTTAGTTAGTGTCCTTGTAGTGTTTGGTGCACTTACTTTTAGTCTTCTCCTCGTAGTCCGGTCAAAAAGACCGCCCGAGGAGAATGACATCACTTCCTCCCTGCCTGTGTATACAATACACAGTGGGAGGAAGCTTCTCATTCGCCAGGAGCGATCGAGAGGGGATGGCCAGAAACCAACGGCCATCCCCTCATCCCGGATCGCTCCTGAAGCGAAACGGATCGCTCCTGAAGCGAAACGGACCGCCGCATCAAGCGGGAGGGGGTCCAATCGGACCCCCCACCCGCTGGAAGGCAAGCACGTACATGTATGTGCTTGTGCCTGTACATGCCATTGTGATGACGTACAATGGCATGCGGCGGTCGTTAAGTGGTTAAAATAAATGTTATGCTGATCTTGTGCAAGAATGTTTTTTGTTTAATCTGCTTGCAATGTTATGTGCAAAAGTACTTTTTTTCTTTCTTGTTTGACCTCTATGTGGACATGGGGAAGAATGAACGGATGTCGAATGGAGGAGTCTTCGCAAAGACTGAGTTTTACCAGCATCTCCAGACTGGGGCCTGGCATTGCCACCTGATGTAGATAATGTAGAACTCCCCTTTGTCTTCATTGCAGATAAAGCCTTCGGTCTGGGTGAGCACCTGATGAGGCCATTCCCCCAAGGGACCCTCACCCCGCATAAGAGGGTTTTTAACCACTACAATACAGGGCACTTTCACCCCCTTCCTTCCCAGCCCAATTTTCAGCTTTCAGCGCTCTAGCGCTTTCAGTGACAATTGCGCGGTCATGCTACACTGTACCCAAATGAAATTGTTATCATTTTGTTCGCACAAATAAAGCTTTATTTTGGTGTTATTTATTCACGACTCCGTTTTTTTTTTTTTTGCGATATAAGCGCAAAAATAGCGGAAATTTGGAAAAAAAACAATATTTTCTTTTTTCTATTTGAAAAGAAATCCAATAAAATCAAATTTTGTCATAAATTTAAGCCAAAATGTATTCTGCTACATGTTTTTGGTAAAAAAAATTCCGTTAAGTGTATAATAATTGGTTTGTGTGATCACGGACATATGTACGCAAATGATCATGTACATATGTGTGCAGGTGATCACGTACCTATGTGTGCAGATAATCATTGGGACATGTGATTTTAGTGGGACATATGTGGGGGACATGTTTTTATTATTAGGGACATGTGTTTTTATTATTTGGGGACATGTATGTTTTGGGGACATGTGTGTTTTGGGGACATATGTGGGGACGGTGTTTGTACTGTGTGGTGTGTTGTGTGTTTACACTACACTGATGATCAGTGAGTAAAAAGCTGTAAAAAGCAGCCCATACTCACTGATCATCAGCCGGCTGCAGCGTTCTGCTCTCCTCTCCTCAGCGGTGACTTCCGTGTGAGGAGAGGAGAGCCGATTGCCTAGCAACCGGCTGTTTGTTTACATCACATGACGGCTGTGATTGGACACGGCCGTCATGTGATCAGGAGGGCCAATCACAGAGCCCTCCTGCCGATCTGAGATGTGCTGTGTCCGGGTGACACGAGCACATCGGGATCGCGCCGCTGCGCGGGCACGCGCGCGCGCGATCCCGCTACTCCTGAAGGACGTTCCTGAACGTCCTATCAGGAGTAGACGGCTCCCACCTGGCCGTATATATGCATTGGCCGGGTGGGAAGTGGTTAACTACCGGCTGGCCAGAGCAAGAAGATTCGGTGAGAATACCTTCGAGATAATAGCCATCCAGTTCTGTTTGTTTTTGACAACAATCCATATGGCGGACTACAAAATCAACCACACCATCCTATGCTGCTGCAATTTTGCTCTCCACCTCTGAGACATACAATAAATAGCAGCTAGACTTAAAATCAGTTTACTGTATCAGATCAGGCAGGGATTGCGATTGGTTGTCAGATGTTACAGCATATCATTACTGCTTACTGACTGATTACTAGAGGCTACAGTACACATTAACCACTTGCTTACTGGGCACTTAAACCCCCCTCCTGCCCAGACCAATTTTCAGCTTTCAGCGCTGATGCACTTTGAATGACAATTGCGCGGTCATACAACACTGTACCCAAATTAAATTTTTATCATTTTTTTCCCACAAATAGAGCTTTCTTTTGGTGGTATTTAACCACTTGCTTACTGTGGACTTAAACACCCTTCCTGACCAGACCAATTTTCAGCTTTTGGTGCTCTCACACTTTGAATGACAATTACTCAGTCATGCAACACTGTACCCAAATGAATTTTGTGTCCTTTTTTTCCCACAAATAGAGCTTTCTTTTGGTGGTATTTGATCACCTCTGGGGTTTTTATTTTTTGCGATATAAATGAAAAAAGACCGAAAATTTTGAAAAACAACGCATATTTCTTTGTTTCTGTGATAAAATTTTGCAAATTATAATTTTTTTTTCATAAATTTTGGCCACAATTTATACTGCTACATATCTTTGGTAAAAATAACCCAAATTAGTGGATATTATTTGGTCTTTGTGAAAGTTAGAGAGTCTACAAGCTGTGGTGCGAATCGCACAAAATTGATCACACCTGATGTACTGGTGGCCTATCTCATTTCTTGCGACCCGAACAAGTCAGGAAAGTACAAATACCCCCCAAATGACCCCTTTTTTGAAAGTAGACATTCCAAGGTATTTACTAAGATGCATGGTGAGGTTTTTGATGTTGTCATCTTTTTCCCACAATTCTTTGCAAAATGAAGATTTTTATTTATTTTTTCTCACAAAATTTTCAATGTAATAGGTTATTTCTCTCACGTGGCATGTGTATACCACAAATGACACCCCAAAATACATTCTGCTACTCCTCCTGAGTATTACGATACCAAATGTGTGAGACTTTTACACAGCCTGGCCACATACAGAGGCCCAATATTGAAATAGCACCATCAGGCGTTCTAGGAGCATAAATTACACATTTCATTTCTCAACCACCTATTACATTTTTGAAGGCCCTGGAGCACCAGGACAATGGAAGTGCCCACAAAGTGACCCCACGTGGCACTGACAACACGGGGCACTGACGACACGTGGCACTGACAGATGGCACTGGAGGCAGATGGAACTGGAGGCAGATGGCGCTGACAGATGGGGCTGACAGATGGGGCTGACAGATGTCGCTGGCAGATGTCGCTGGCAGATGTCGCTGACAGATGGCACTGGGGCTGGCACTGGCAGATGGCACTGGCAGATGGTGCTGGCTATTTGCTCTGGCTAATTGCTCTGGCAAATGGGGCTGGCAGATGGCACTGCAGCTGGCAGATGACACTGGCGCTGGCAGGTGGCACTGGCACTGGCAGGTGGCACTGGCAGGTGGCACTGGCAGGTAGCACTGGTGGCACTGGCACTGACGGCACTGGGGCTGACGGCACTGGAGCTGACGGATGGAACTGGCGCTGGCAGGTGGCACTGGCGCTGGCAAGTGGCACTGGCACTGGCAGGTGGCACTGGCACGTAGCACTGGCGGCACTGGCGGCACTGGGGCTGACGGCACTGGGGCTGAGGGATGGCACTGGCGCTGGCAGGTGGCACTGGTGCTGGCAGGTGGCACTGGCACTGGCAGGTGGCACTGGCGGCACTGGCACTGGCGGCACTGGGGCTGGCGGCATTGGCAGCACTGGGGCTGACAGCACTGGGGCTGATGGCACTGGGGCTGACGGATGGCACTGGCGCTGGCAGGTGGCACTGGTGCTGGCAGGTGGCACTGGCACTGGCAGGTGGCACTGGCACTGGCGGCACTGGCGGCACTGACGGCACTGGGGCTGACGGCACTGGGGCTGACAGCACTGGGGCTGACGGATGGCACTGGCGCTGGCAGGTGGCACTGGTGCTGGCAGGTGGCACTGGCAGTGGCGGCACTGGGGCTGATGGCACTGGGGCTGACGGCACTGGCGGCACTGGGGCTGACGGCACTGGGGCTGACGGATGGCACTGGCAGGTGGCACTGGTGCTGGCAGGTGGCACTGGCACTGGCGGCACTGGCACTGGCGGCACTGGGGCTGACGGCACTGGGGCTGACGGCAGGCACTGGCGCTGGCAGGTGGCACTGGCGGCACTGGCACTACTGGCAGATGGCACTGGGCTGACAGATGGCACTGGGCTGACAGATGGCACTGGCACTGGGGCTGACAGATGGCACTGGGGCTGACAGATGGCACTGGGGCTGACAGTTTCACTGGGGCTGACTCACAGATCCTCTCTCTCCTCACACGCTGTCTCTGTGTGAGGAGGGAGAGACACGGCAATGGGAGATGATCTCATATGTTTACATTTGAGATCATCTCCCATTGGCAGCTGCGATCGCGCTGTGAACGGCCGCTCACGGCGATCTGTGTTTGCCTGTCTCCGGGAGACATGGCGAATACAAAACTTCCGCACGGCGCGCTCCCGGCGGCGCGCATTGTGGAAGTAAACACAAGGACGTCCAGGGACGGCCAGTCGAAGGAACCCGCCTGCTCTACGCCCGGCATTCGGCTATAGGGCGGGCGGGAAGTGGTTAATTACAGCTGGGAGTTTTATTTTTTGCTAAACAAACAAAAAAAATGCAAAATAAAAAAAATAAAAAAAAAAATCAGGTTTAATGGTTTGTTTTGCAAACAGATCATTTTTCTCCTTCATTGAAATGTGCTGATGAGGCAGCGCTGGTGGGCACTGATAGGCTGCACTGGTGGGCACTGATAGGCTGCACTGGTGGGCACTGATAGGCACAGTTAAGGTGGCACTAATAGGCACAGATAAGGTGGCACCGATAGGCACAGATAAGGCAGTACTGATGGGCACAGATAAGGCGGCACTGATGGGCAAAGATGGGCACAGATAAGATGGCACTGATGGGTGGCACTGATGGGTGGCACTAATGGGTGGCACGAATGGGCACTGAGAGGTACCACTGATAGATGGGACTGATGGGCACTGATAGGTGGCACTGATAGGTGGCTCTGATAGGTGGCACTGCTGGGCACTGATGGGCATCACTCACTGATGGGCACTGATGGGTACTGGTAGATGACACTGATGGGCACGATATGTGGCACTGAGGTGCAGCACTGTTGAGGCAGATTGTGGGCACTGATAGGTGGCATTGTGGGCACTGATAGGTGGCACTGTGGGCACTGATGGGTGGCACTATGGGCACTGATGGGTGGCACTGATGGGTGTTACTTTTAGCCAATCTTTAGGTGGCACTGGCATGGGGCAGGTGGGCACTGATGCGTGGGCCCGAAGCTCGCCGTGATCGGGACTGAAGTCCCTCTCACGGCCGCCGGTGATCGGCTTTTTTTTTCTCCTCAAGCTGTCAGCGCGAGGAGGAAAAATAGTCGATTACCGGCTCTGTTGTGTCACATGATCAGCTGTCATTGGCTGACAGCTGATCACGTGGAAAGGGGTCGGGATCGACCCCTTGCCCCTATCTGTGATCAGGCGAGTCTGATAGACTCGCTGATCACAGAGCGCATCGCGTGCGCCCCTCAGGGGCGCGCAGGCCGCTGGTGCACGGGATGACGTCAATAGAAGTCGTCCTGGCAAAGCAGGTCCGCGCTGTAGCCGTCATTCGGCTATAGCGCGGATCTCAAGCGGTTAAGACTCACTGATTAGTTGCTAGAGGTTACAGAACATGATTTCTGCTTGTTGATTGGTTACTAGAGATTGCTGTACAGTAATACTGCCCACTGGTTTCTATAGGTTACAGCACATCATCTCCTCACTGCAGGGGGGCATGATATATATTAATGTCACCTTTATTTACATATCAATGCCGCCAGCTTCAGCTATTTACATATGAATGTTGCTGCTATTTACATATGAATGACGATTATTTACATGTAAACACAGGGTCTGCAGGTGAGTCATTTGTACACAATAGGGCAGAGCTGAGCAGCATTAGTAGTATTTCACACTGAGATATTGGGACACAGCACAGGACTAAAACTTCAAGGGACAAGGGAATTTAAACTGGAATGGTTGGCAAGTATGAAGCAGCTGCTTTGGGCCCCACAACAATGACAGGGCCCAGGGCAGCTGCCCCTTTTGCCCTGCCTTAAAGGCGGCCCTGTGCATACTGCACAATTATTTAACAAAAAAATTCACTGAATTATATAGCCTCAGTTGGGCCTGAGGCCGGACTTAACCTCCCTGGCGGTATGATTCAGTCTGGAATAAGGTGCTGAAAGCGGTACAATTATTTTGCATGGAAATCTGGCGTTTTATTTTTTAGTCCTGTAATTCTTAGGAATAACGCTCTTAAATCTGTTCAAACCAGAGTCTAGCAGACATCCCGGGTATGATAAAGTTTATAATATAATAAAGAATAATAAAAAATATTCAATAATGTAATCAAATCCTAAAACACTGAAAAAGGCACAAGTTTTGGTTGCTATGGACAATCTCCAAATTCCAGGCAGAAAAAACAGTATTTATAATATAAAAGTGCATGCAGGGCACTGCACAGACCACTAGGGACAAAGGGGGTGTGTATTTTTTAATACAGCACTGTAATCTGTAAGATTACAGTGCTGTGTGTGTTTTGTGTACTTTTACTTTTTTGAATTTGCCGCCGTTCTCCGCTCCCGTGCGCCGTAACGTCGCAGGGAACGGAGCTCGGCGGCATTCAGCACTGTGAATCGAGCGCAGGACGGCTCGATCACACAGCGCGGCGGACATCGCTGGATCCAGGGGACAAGGTGAGTAACTTCTCCCTGTGTCCTCCCCTGCATCCAGCGATGCGATCCCGAGTCTGGCTCGGGGTTACCGCTCCTGTAATTAAAATCCCAACCCGAGCCAGACTCGGGATTACCGCTAGGGGGGTTAATACAGACAATTCCCTGACAGGCCTGGATACTGGCCGTACTCCAAAGCGCCCGTGAAGTTTGGGAGAAATATGGTAATTATTTTACGAGTAGGGGGGGCATTGTAATGCCAGACAATGTCTAATTTTTATTAATAAAAAAAATTATCAGATAAAATCTAGAAATGTATTTATTGCTTGCTTTTCTTTTTGGTTGTCTCCTAGTGCCCTCGTAGTGCCAAGTGGATTTTCTTTTAGTAAATAAGCCCAATTGTCACTGTAAACACAAAATTACTTACAAAACTGGTATTGAGCATTGAAAGTCACACATTTTGTTTCTCAAAATTTTTACTGTGCACATTCACATGTGTGTATCGAAAATTAAAAAAAATATATATATTTTTTTATCAATATATATATTTTTTTTTTAGAAACAGGCATGTTTTAAAACATAACATGCGCAACTCTGGAACTTACAAAGTTCAACGTATAAAAACTGAAGGCAATATCAGATATTATAGTGTCAAAAATTACTTGATATTGCGTTCATCAAATGGGGTGATGTCACCCCTGTAAAAGCCAAATTTTGAAGATGCACACAAATTGGGAGTCCAAATGGGTAATGTCAACATGTGCTATCTCCCATCATGGGGGATCAATTGATGTGTTTTGGGGATGCAAACCCTTCCTCTCACCTACTAGAGTTGCGAGGAAGGGGTTGCACCCACAAAATGTGTACATTGAGATACCCTGATGGCAGATAGCACATGTTGACATTTTTTTGGGGAATCCAACAAAAGTGAAAATGGATGTGATTAGCCAAAAATGTAGATTCTCCCCAACACATTTATCATGTTCTTCATTTGGTATTCCATAACATTCAATTTATTTTGAATATTGTCGATTTCCCCATTCCACTGCATGATGTCGTGGATGAGCATTTGGACGCTGGCCCTAGTGAAAGGTTCAGCTTCCTGTTCCACAACCAGCACATCACCTACAAATTGGTTAAAAAACATGTATTTATAAATATGCAGGCATGCATAGATTATCTGAAGCTGGGGTATCAGACACTCACCTGTTTGGGTGACCATCTCGCCCATTTTCTCCACCTCTCCATCCTCCAGATCCTCAAAGGGACTTGGGCTGATTTTACAATCTTGTTGGCGATGTGGGGGGTAACCGGCTCTGAGTGGTGTCCTCAGAGTCTTTTCTCCCCTATGAAAATGAAATAAAAGGTATACTTAGCACACAGATATTTGAGTCCAGAAATAGGAATATGAAACATTGCTTGGAAGTGGTGTACAATTGTCTGTTTGGACAGAGATCCAAGTTGAAGACGATGATTAATTCCCTTTTAACCAAACTGGAATTGGGTGGCACAGTGGTGTAGTGGTTAGCACTCTCACCTAGCAGTAAGAAGGGTCACTGGTTCGTATCCCAACTACGACACTACCTACCTGGAGTTTGCATGTTCTCCCTGTGCCTGCGTGGGTTTCCTCCGGGTACTCCGGTTTCCTCCCACACTCCAAAGACATGCAGGTAGGTTAATTGGCTTCTGTCCAAAATTGGCCCTAGTATATGAATGGGGACCTTGGATTGTGGGCTCCTTGAGAGTAGGGACCAATGTGAGTGTACAATGTACAGGGATAGGGGCAATTGTAGACACTCACTCAGGTTGAACTGGATGGACTGGTGTCTTCATTCAACCTTACTAACTATGTAACTATGGAATAATTACCTTTTTTGGCCAAGTTTTACAGATGGAGACACCCCAAGTATCCACTTGATTACCTGTGTGGGTCACCCTAAAAAATGTGCTCTGGTGTCCCACACTAGTGCTCCAGAGTTCAGATGTGTAAACAGCTGCTGAGTTTCCTCTCCTTACATTCCACTGAATCAAGTTTGCAATTCATTCTAATTTCAAAGACATCTAGACAACAATGCCCTAAACTTCTTTTAATAAGACAAATTAGCATGACCAAAATGTAGATAAAACCTTATATCAGCTAAAAACATTGTATTTATTTGCAAACAAACAATATTTCCTACGAACAATTACTGTGCCCGCGAACATGAAAGTAGCCATTTAAAACTGTACAACAATAAAGAAAAGCACATGGAGCAGCATGCAAGTTATTAAGTATAATAGGAACACACAAGTACTTACTTTTTTGAAGCACTTTCTTTATTCTTCTATACTGATCCAGCTCCCTCAGTTTAAGGTCAGACCAGCTTTTCCTTAATTAGTCTTTGGAGTTTCGTACCCCAAAATTCTGCTCCAGAGTCTTCACAACTTTTGTCATGATTATGGCATGGCGCACCATGCTTGGGTGTACGGTCCATGTTTACCATCATAATTCTTCCTCTGCAAGATGTCCACCATCTCCACCATTTCTTCAAAGGCCATATTGGAGGCCTTAAATCTCCTCCTCCTGGATCAGGACGTTTTGGGCTCCGGGCATTCCTCCATGCTACTGGAATAATTTCCAACCACCTGCTGTGTCTCCGCCATGTTGCTCCTACTGTGCACCAAAGAGAGAAGGGGTGGGGAATATTCATGAAAAAGAACATCAGGGGCGGGCGACTCGGTCTCGTTCTCGGTCTTACGTAGGATCTGTGTGTGGCGGGAGGACAAACGGAAGTGGCGAGTGTGCTAAACAAAGGTAAAATTTGAACTCGGCTCATCACAGTGGCCTATACTGCTTTAAGATTGAGGTCTATATTGGGATAAGATAATGAGAGTTTAGGCTGACATTAGTGTTTTTGTCTTGTGTATTGTCATACAGCAAAAATTTGTTTTTGTCAGTTTAAGGACCCAGAATTAATGGGCAATTTCATAGACAGATAGAGGGAGATAAGGAATTTTTGGGAGTTGAAACACAGCTTATATTATAATAAACAAGCTAGGAGGTTATCACTGGAGAAACTTCTGGAATTTGTGAAGACTTGGGTCTCCGAAGCAAACATGACATTTTAGGAAAATAAAATTGGGATCTTGAGGAACATGTATAAGAAGGAGTATAATAGGATCCAGAAATCACTCCGATCAGGAGCATCAGCAGAGAATGTTTATGTCCCCAGGTTGTGGTACTTCAACAAACTTCAACAAACAATTCCAGGTGCCTCCCCTCTGCCTTACCACCAAAAGGCCCAGGAAGGGGACAATGATGGAAGAGGCAGCACTGGGAAGCCAGTGATTTCCTCAGGAGCCCCCCCCCCCCCCAACGCTAAAGAGGCCTATGGCTGCTATCTAGCCACCAGGTTGCTGGAATTGGAGAAGGGCCAACACCTCCTCTGTGAGGGAGTTTTTTATGATGCCCTTCAGAAGGGGTTGAGGGGAAAGCTGACTGAGAACAGCCACATATATGAGCAAGACTATCCTCATCCTCCTCCTCCTCCTGCCACAAGTCCACCACCAGAGCCACAGCCTCCAAGGAAGTTTGCAGGGAAGGCTGCAGGGAAGAGAAAAAAGTGATGGTCTGGGTTCAGTCTGGTCTGACAGAAGACGCAGGCTGTGGTAGTACCACAACCTGGGGATAGCTATGTCATCTGCTGCTGGTCCTGATCTCTTGGATTCCTGGACCAGGTTGTGCTCCCTATTATATGGACTCCTCAAGCTTACAATTTTCTTTTCCACAGACTTGTTGATGTGTGCCCTGGAGGCCAAAAGGCTTTGCAAATTCCAAAAGTTTGACCAGCGTTGACTTTCTCTTTATTTTGTTACCCAGAATAAATGGATATTTTATTTTCACAAAATACTTTCCTATGTGTTTTTATTCAAAAATGCCAGTTTGTTTGTGAGTAGGCAGATACATTTAAAAAAGAAAATGTCAAATTAACAAGGGACAACAACCTCCTTGATGTTGATAAAAAATATAAGATAACAATGTTATTGTGGTAAGTTGACACTCCAAAAAATCTAATTATATGGAGATCACTAGAAAATAATTTTTAAGTAATTGTAAAATAAATCTTGATTAAATAAAAAATTATAAAAGATGAGTATAAAAAATAATTGTAAACATTATTTATGGAGATCGGGCTTTTAAAAAAATAGAATATTATTCATAGGACGAGGATATATAATGAAGAAATCAATGTGTGTGAATATGAGCAGCAAAACAACTTCATTCTTCTAGCATTATAAAGAATCACAGAATTAGCAGTGTGAGGAATGTGCTAGCTCCAATACAAACACTAGTTTTACCACACCGAGCGCTTCCGTCTCATACTTGCTTCAGAGCATGCACAGTTTTTGGTCCGTCGGAACAGCATACAGACGAGCGGTTTTCCCCATAGGAATTGGTTCCATTGGAAATATTTAGAACATGTTCTATTTCTAGGTCCATTAGAATTTTTGTAAATATACAATGAAAAGCTTCCATCTGACTTTTTTCTGTCCGACATTGCGCTCGTGTGTACGCGGCATTAGAATCTCTCTATTTACTTCCTCCATCTGGGGCTTTCAACCCAGGCACCCAGAGACAGGAAATGATGTACAGAAATAAGAAGCACAGTCACTTACAATCAGTAGAGGGAAGCAGATTCCTACACTTGTAAAAATGTTTCTGGAAATTACTACAGTTCATCATTAATTGGCATAGCTGTGAATGATTTGAGGATTCTGGGAAATGGCATTATCATCAGGATAAGGTGAGTACTAAAGATGGATGTTCCAGGACAGCTTACTGTAGTACATGGGTTCTAAAGTGTATGTGAATTCAAATAACATAATGCTACAGAAAAATGGCAACTAATGCCGATTCACTGTGACTAATGCCGCGTACACACGAGCGAATTGTATGACGTACTTAGTCCGTTGAAACGCATTTCAATGGAAAATCCGATCGTGTGTGGGCTTCAGCGGACTTTTTCAGCGTGAAGTCCGGAGTACTAAGAAGGCCGGTTTGCACACCAATCTTCCCGTCGTACTTTGGTTTCAGTGGACAATACGTTCGTCAGTATGCTAGTCCGACGGACTAAGAATGGCGCATGCCCAGAAAGGATTTACAGGGCGGAAGCGTTCTGTCTTGTAAAACTAGTGTTCGTATTGAAGCTAGCATATTCGTCATGCTGCTAATTTTGTGATCTTTTAATATAGCACATTCTTTTCTTCTTCATAATGCGAGAAAAGTGAAGTTGCTTTGCTGCTTATATTCACACAGAGTTATCACAAATGTCTTTATTCATCCTCATCTTATGATTAATATTCCAATTCGAGAATAAATAATAAAAAAAAATAACGGACGAATTAAGCTGAAGTCTGAAAAGCGCGAATCGTCTCTAACCAAACTTCCACTAACGCAAAGTCAGCAGAAGGAGCCCAAAGGGTGCTTTGCTGTGTCTTGGACTTCCTATTTCTAGTCCCGTCGTACGTGCTGTACGTCATCGCGCAAGCTTTCGTCTGACTTTTTGTGTATACGTATGTGGCCAAGTCCGTTCGGTAGAAAGTCCGCCGGATTGTCCGCCGGATTGTATGACGGACTAAGTACGTCATACAATTTGATCGTGTGTAAAACTAGGTAATGTAAAATGGCTTCAGCTCTGCAGTCCTCAAAATACTGGGCAGAGGGCAGCCATCTTACCATCTAGCCATCTATCTTGGTTTTGGTCATTGAGTCAGTATCCTCTGTGTGATCATTGTTCTGTAGTATATTGTAGCCTGACAAGGTGTTTTATAGGTTTTTCATCCAGCTTATTACATGTTATGTTGGCTGATACTGGTGGAAGGTGCATTCGACTGGTATTTTGTTTGTCTCCAAATAACAGAATGCTGTTAATAGATATTTTATTGTGGATTAGTAGTAGACACTTGTTGATCCTGCCAGTATCTGTTCCTTCTGTGGGCTTTCTGTGATAGCACTAACCACAGGCTAATGCTGTTGTATCATAACCATCAGTGGCGATGCGTCCATAGAGGGCGAAGGAGCGCAGCCCCCTGTCTCCTGCACCCGTCAATCTTCAATAGATAGATTCATGCATTGCACCGCCGCTTTGTATTGTCGCCGCTGCCGCCCCCTATTCAGGTATCCGGACCCTTGTCGGGCACCGGGCATCTGAATTACAGTGGCGGGGGTGTTTTCGGAAGTACACGATTCAGCTCTAATAGGCATCCTGATTAGAGCCGTGGACTCTAATAGGCGTCCAAATTAGTAAACAGCGAGCGCACTGCTGTGCTTTCTCTGCTTACGTAGTGCTGTGTTAGTGAATCAAATAAATCACTTCCCTAACACTGACCCGCCTCTCAGACAATTAGGTGCACCAGGTCTGGTTACCTGTCACCTGATTGGCTGAAGCAACAGATGCTCTGATTGGATGCCTATCGGGCATCCAATCATAGCAGAAGAGGACGGGAGAAGACATTGAGGACTCGGAAGGAGTGTGGATGAATGCACTGACCCGAGACAGGTAATTTAAGGGCGGGAGGGGACACTGGCAGCATTTGATGGGGCAAACTGGTGGCAATTGATGGGGCAAACTTGTGGCAATCGATGGGGCAAACTGGTGGCAATTGATGGGGCAAACTTGTGGCAATTGATGGGGCAAACTGGTGGCAATTGATGGGGCACACTGGTGGCAATTGATGAGGCAATTGATGGGGCAAACTGGCAGCAATTGATGGTTTCAGTGGCTGCGCTTGATGGCACAGTGGTGGCAATTTATGAGTACAGTGGCTGCGTTTTATGGCACAGTGGCTGCGTTTGATGGGCACATTGGTGGCAATTTATGGGTACGGTGGCTGCATTTGATGGCACAGTGGCTGCATTTGATGGGCACAGTGGTGGCAATTTATGGGTACAGTGGCTGCATTTTATGGGCACAGTGGTGGCAATTTATGGGTACAGTGACTGTTTTGATGACACAGTGGCTGCATTTGATGGGCACAGTGGTGGCAATTTACGGGTACAGTGGCTGCATTTGATGACACAGTGGCTGCATTTGATGGGCACAGTGGCTGCGTTTTGATGGGCACAGTGAGGCTGCAATTGATGTGTTTTTTTTCGGTTTACAACCCTCCAAAAATTTTGAGCACCAGCCGCCACTGATTACCATCTTCCTAACTACAGGATATCACATCTGCAACAGACAACCAGATCTGCATCAGGCAATCATTCGTCCCTGTCTGTCCTAAAGTATTTCCTACTTCTGAAGACAAGAGGAACAGGGGAGTGTCAAGAGCCACCACTTTCCACCTCCAGCAGTGGGAAATGTTGCAAACAGTACTGGGACAAAGGTCTATCAGTCCACCTATCAGTGCCATCTATCCCCTGTGCCACCTATCAGTGCCATCTGTCGCCAGTGCGACCTATCAGTGCCATCTGTCCCCAGTGCCACCTGTCAGTGCCACGTGTCCCCAGTGCCACCTATCAATGCCACCTGTCCCCAGTGCCACGTGCCACCTGTCCCCAGTGCCACGTGTCCCCAGTGCCGCCCGTCCCTACTGCCACGTGTCCCCAGTGCCACCTGTCCCTAGTGCCATGTATCCCCAGTGCCACCTGTCAGTGTCACATGTCATCAGTGCCACCTGTCAGCATCACGTGTCATCAGTGCCACGTATTAGTGCCATCTGTCATCAGTGTCAGGTGTCATCAGTGCCACGTATTAGTGTCATCTGTCATCAGTGCCATGTATTAGTGCCATCTGTCATCAGTGCCACATCAGTGTCACATGTCATCAGTGCCATGTATCAGTGCCATCTGCCATCCATGCCACATCAGTGTCACGTGTCATTGTCCTGGTGCTCCAGGGCCTTCAAAAGTGTAATAGGTAGCCAACAAGTTAGATGTGTAATTTATGCTCCTAGAACACGTGATGGCGCTCCCTGCATGTTGGGTCTCTCTATGTGGCCAGGCTGTGAAAAAGTCCCACACATGTGGTATCGTAATACTCAGGAGGAGTAGCAGAATGTATTTTGGGGCATTATTTGTGGTATACACATGCCATGTGAGAGAAATAACCTATTACAATAACAATTTTGTGGGGAAAAAAAAAAAATCTTCATTTTGCAAAGAATTGTGGGAAAAAATTACAACCCCAAAAACCTCACTATGCCTCTTACTAAATACCTTGGAATATCTACTTTCCAAAAAGGGGTAATTTGGGGGGTATTTGTACTTTCCTGGCTTGTTTGGGTCGCAAGAAATGAGATAGACCACCAGTACTTCAGATGTGATCAATTTTGTATGATTCGCACCACAGCTTGTAGACTGTCTAACGTTCACAAAGACCAAATAATATCCACTAATTTGGGTTATTTTTACCAAAGATATGTAGCAGTATAAATTATGGCCAAAATGTATGAAGAAAAATAATAGTTTGTATAATTTTGTCACAGAAACAAAGAAAAATGTGTTTTTTTGTCAAAATTTTCGGTCTTTTTTCATTTATAGCGCAAAAAATAAAAAACCCAGAGGTGATCCAATACCACCAAAAGAAAGCTCTATTTGTGGGAAAAAAAAGGACAAAAATTCATTTGGGTACAGTGTTACATGACTGAGTAATTGTCATTCAAAGTGTGAGAGCACCGAAAGCTGAAAATTGGTCTGGCCAGGAGGGGTGTTTAAATGCCCAGTAGGCAAGTGGTTAAAGTGCCTGCAATATAGCTCACATCTTAAAGGATAAGTTTGCCACTACAAGAATAAATTAATAAATGCACACATTTTTGCAGGCAACATGTTACACCCTAAATATGGGTATAACATGTTCAGAAAGGTAAACAGATTTCACATATCTGTTTACACTATTGCATTTTTTAGTGCATTTTCAGAAATACACTTCAGTCCATTTAACATGGTTTCCTATAGGTCAGTGATGGCGAACCTTGGCACCCCAGATGTTTTGGAACTACATTTCCCATGATGCTCAACTACACTGCAGAGTGCATGAGCATCATGGGAAATGTAGTTCCAAAACATCTGGGGTGCCAAGGTTCGCCATCACTGCTATAGGTCATGTTCACATCTGTGCATTTTATGGAAAGGATCAGGGACCAGCAGGTTGTGTTTTTATTTCCATAGACTTCAATAGATCAAAAAGCTGTACTGAAAAGTGCAAAATGCACCTGGAATATGCTTTAACTGCAACCTGCATAGGTGGGAACCAGGCCAGGTCTTCACCTGTGATGCCTATTATGTGTAATTCCTCCCAGGAGGACAGGTGAATTTAATCAGGGGTTAAACTAAGTTGCTGGATTTCCCTGTGCTCTTAGGAGATCCACAAAGTATTTATGATTTGGGAGACCTGAGAAGAGGTTGGAGATCCCGTGATGTACAAAGCACATTGTATAATGGCCACACTTTATAAATAATTCAGAAACTGTCTTGTACTTTTCACTGCCAATTGAAATTCCAATTTTAAGTCCATAATACAGAATGGAAGGTAAGGCAATCAAAACGAGGTTAAATATATCTTCCAGCTTTATTAATGCTTTTCTATGTCCATTTTTTTTAATTTTTTTTTTAACGATCAAAAAGACAGGACTCAATTTGCAATGTTTCAAATTCTAAATGTCAAGTTGAGTATTGGCATGTGGCAATCTGGCAGGCATGCCTAAATGACTACTGTATTCTGGTGTGTTGTATTAGCTAATCACTGGGATAGAAGAAGCGCACTCTCCCCTTTTAGGAATGCAAAGAATGACAAAACCGGTTCAACAATTTGGCACTATATTTTGTATGTTGGCTGCTTTCCTCCATAGTAGTGATTTTTCCTTTCAATACATAGAAGCTCCAAAGTTCAAACAGAAAAGTTTGTGTCGCTCATATTTTTGTGTTAATCCATTCTTTTAACATTGGTTACATTGGCTCATTTATATAATGCATTGTGTTTTGTCACTTTTCTGGTAGGTGCAAAATATTTTTTTTTTTTTTTTTTTTTTTACCATTCCACAAAAGTCTGCTTTTGGTTGTGCTGTGGGAGTTTAATGCACAACTAAAGACAACACCTTTTTAGCCATGTCCCTGGGGGTTAGATAGATTGGAGCCATCTCTATTGTTTACTGTTATCACTGAAATTGAAAGGAAATCTCAAATTTTTTTTTTTTTTTTTGTCCCTAGGGCAGGAATAGATGGGAAATCTTCCATTGGGGACACTAATTCTGGTGACAACCAGCGATTTCGTCTCCCTTCCTCCTTTTTGGCTATGAGGCAGGAATGGAAGGGAAGCCTCGCCAATGGGACACAGGCAGAAAAAAAACTGAAGGGGTTATAACCCTCTCTTACTGTATCCAAAATTTAAAAAAAAAAGGTTTTGACTTTGGAACTACTTTAACTAGTTTCCTACCGACTCACGTCTATATATGGGGGCAGAATGGCTCCCCTGCATGAAACGGCGTACAGGGTTCCTTGTGAGAGCCTGCAAAGGACACTGGGGACTCAACACGCATGGCTGGCGGTCACCAGTATGGGGATTTGTGGGCGTAAATACACAAATCCCTGTGCTGTAGGAACAGTGATATGTCTCCTCTCCTACTCAGTCCTATAACTCATTCAGTTAGAATACACTGAGGGAACATGCATTTAAGCCCTTGATCGCCCCCTAGTGTTAGCCCCTTCCCTACTAGTTTCATTTACACAGTAATCGGCGCATTTTAATAGCACTGATCGCTGTATAAATGTCATTGGTCCCATAAATGTGTCAAAAGTGTCCAATCTGTCAGTTGCAATACCACTAAAAATCACAGATCACTGCCATCACTAGTTAAAAAAAAAAAAAAAAAAAATGCCATAAATCTTTCCCATAGATTGGTTTGCACAAAAGTTATAGATTCTACAATCAATTTGTGCTTATTGCGATTTATTTATTTTTATTTTTTTAAACCAAAAATATATTGGCCTAACTGACTTTTTTTCCTTAACATTTTAAGGGATATTTATAATCGCAAACAGTGAAAACTGCGTGGGGGTTTATCTTTTTTTGTGTAAAATAACCGCAGAAGTGATCAAATAGAACAAAAAGCTCCATTTGTGGGGGGAAAAAGGATGCAAATTTAGTTTGGGTACAGCATTGCATGACAGCGCAATTACCAGTTAAAGTGGAAGTAAACTCCCCTATCTTTTTCAGCCAAGGAAGCTGCCATCTTTGCCTCGGTGTAATCTTCAACTGCTATGGTGGTGCACATGTGATTCAGCCAGTTTATGTGGCTGACGGCTAGCAGTTCTGAATGGACTGCGAGGTCGCTGATGATCGGCCTTGTAGTTCATTCACGATCCCTGCAGCTTGCAAATGGTCAACCCGTTTGCAGGTACGGGTTGAAAGCTGCAGGACTTGCCTGCAGCAGTCTGGCATTGAACCCCTAATCCACTGATCATGAATGCAATGCTTTCCAGGCTATTTAGGGAAAAATTATAAATGCACTCTTTTTGCAGGAAAAAAAAAAAAGTTTAATTTATTTTTTCCCAAAAGGTAAACTTATCCTTTATTACTTACCATTACCACTGGATGACAGGTCCTATTTCCACTGTTTGGGTGTCACATATGGAACTATAGTTTCAGAATTCTGTGGTGGCACTTTTTTTGCTTTTTTTGTACTACCGCTCTAATTGCTCTTCATATTATTATTCCTCAAAGCTAGCATATGGAAAATCACTGAATGTGCCATGTATGCTAAAAAAAAGTCAGGTTTTAGTATACTACTTTTTTATATTGTTATAAAAGGGCATACATATTTAGAATCAGCAAACAGAGACTTTCATTTAAAGCATAACTAAGACAAAGCCTTCTCCCCCTTCGCCAGGGCCGGGATGTGGAGGTCCCCTTGTTAAAGGGGGCTTCCAGATTCTGATAAGCCCCCCACCCGCAGACGCCCACAACCACTAGCCAGGGTTGTGGGGATGAGGCTCTTGTCCCCATCAACATGATGACATGGTGCTTTGAGGGGTCACAGACCCCCAAAGCATCCTCCCAATGTTGAGGGCATGTGGCCTGGTACGGTTCGGGGGGGGCGCTCTTGTCCCCCCCCCCCCCTCTTTTCCTGCGGCCTGCCAGGTTGCGTGCTTGGATAAAGGGTCTGGTATGGATTTTTGGGGGGAACTCCACCATACTTTTTTTATTCTATTTTTTTTTATTTGGTGTGGAGTTCCCCTTAATCCATACCAGACCTGAAGGGCCTGGTAATTGATATAATTCATCTTCATTGGATGTTAATTTAATCCCTATGTATGTGATTTTATTTTTTATTTTTTATTTTTTCCCCATGTAAAGAGAAATTCTTGTAATAGTTTCTCCTCCTTTTGGATCTATTCCTAGATTCAGTATCCGTTTTTATGGGATTTATTTTACAATTCGAGAGAGCTGCATAGTCCTTTATTTCTTTAATTAAGCAGGGTAGTGACAGTCTTGGTTTGGTCATGTATAGGAGTATGTCGTCTGCATATGCTGTGGCTTTATGATCTTCTTCTCCCAATTGTACTCCAAACCCCCCCCCCCAATGTCGCTGTTGTTTCATAATTTTTGTTACTAATGGTTCCAGTGCTATCGCATACAGGTGCGGCGAAAGTGGACACCCCTGTCTCGTCCCATTGAACATCTCAAATGCACGACATACTCCCATTGACTCCTACCTTGGCTGTTTTATATAAATTACTGATCCATCTCATCATTTTTGGGCCCAGACCCACACTTTGAAGAGCCTCCATCAGAAAACACCAGTCTACTCTATCGAATGCCTTTTCAGCATCAATCGATATTGGGATCATTGGGGCTTTCTTTTTCTTTTTTCATTAATAGCATGGCTCTTATATTGTTGTCCCTACCCTCTCTTCCTGGTACAAACCCTGCTTGATCATCATTTTATCATTTGCGGCATAAAGTTTTTTTTAATCTTAATTTTTTTAGTCGCTTTGCCAGGACTTTTGCTCATAATTCTGTATCTGTGTTTAATAACGCTATGGGGTGGTAATTGGAGCGAATAGTTCTGTCCTTCCCTGGCTTTGGTATAAGAGTGATATTTTCCAGAAGGGCTTCCTTTCTCATTTCCTCGTTTTCCCCTATTTTATTCAAATATTTACATAGTTCTGGGACTAGTTGTTTACATTTTTTATTTATTTATTTTTTTTTTTTTAAGAATATTTGATTGAAAAGCCATCTGGGCCTGGGCTTTTCCCTCCTGGTGTTTCTTTTAAGGCCTTTATACATTTTGTCCTGGGTTATTGGATCTTCTAACAGTTTTACGCTTTCTACTGCCATTTTTGGTAGGTTGACATCTTCTAGATATTCGTGTATTTTTAGTTTTCTACTCTGCTTGTCTCCTTATTGTGTATAGTACACTATCATAGGTCTTGAAGGCGTTCGCTATCTCAGATGTTTTTATATTTCATTTCACCTTTCTTGTGTTTTTTTTTTTTATCTTTTTAATAACGTTTTAGAGGTGTGTTTTGTGTGGGTGTTTTTTTTATTTATTTTTTTTCCCCAGCTCCAATGGAGATCAATTTCCCCCGTATATAGGCATCATGGGCCTCCCAGAGTGTTGCCTTTGACATGTCTGTATCGTTTATTTTAAAAGATTGTTTTACCTCGGTTTTTATTATTCTTTCCACCTCCTTATTGTCTATTATGTCTTCGTTCAATCTCCAAGTGCCTTTTCTACACTCCATATCTCTAAATCTTATTTTTACTGTTACTGGGGCATGGTCAGAGACCGAGACTATTTCAATCGCTGTCTCTATCACATGCTCCAGTATTTTGTGATCTACTAAGATATAATCGAATCTTGCATATGTATCGTGCACCATGGAGTGGAACGTAGAGTCCTTTTTACTCTTATAATTTATTCTCCATATGTCAAGAGTTGCTGATTTATACTTTGTTTTTCCCATCTTAATTGTTTGTTCTCTCAACACAATGCATCTAACTCGTGGTCCGTTGTGAAATGAAAGTCTCCTGTCAGAATCAAGTGGCCTTCCTTAAATTCTGTTAAGTCCTTCAAAATCCTATTTGAGTTTTGTGTGTGTGTGTGTGTGTGTGTGTGTGTGTGTGTGTGTGTGTGTGTGTGTGTGTGTGTGTGTGTGTGTGTTTTTTTTTTTTTTTTTTTTTTTTTTTTTTTTTTTTTTTTTTTTGCGGGGCTGTATACGTTTGCTAGTGTATAATTTATTCCTTGATGGGTCCCTTTTTTAGGAACAAAAAAACGCCTTCAGGGTCTACCTTCCTTTCTTCCAAAGTAAAGCTAATATTCTTTGCTATTCCAATAGTGACTCCTTTTTGCCTGTTGTGAGTCAGCATAGTACCAAGTTGGAATCGCACGCGAATGCAGCTTGACATTGGAATCTAGGGATATGTGCGTCTCCTGTAAGAAAAGTGATGTCTGAGAAATGCCTCTCCACCTCTTTAAGCACCAGTGAGATGGTACCCAAGCCTGCCATAAGTCTAGGTCTCTATGTCCCTGCCCCTTTATCTTCCTAAAGTAGTCTTTCCATAGATCACAGGAAATCCTTTTGCCTTCCTTTTTGTAAAAATCCGAGGAATGAAAGAGGGGGGAAAAATGAATTTGTTAGATCTGAGAAGGTATCTTCTGACATACTTGGGGTTAAAGAATTCAGGAAATCGAATCGCCTTTTTAGTTCTATTTAGTGGCCTAAAAAAGGGACGACAGGCTTCTAGAACAGTGTCCAGATGGATTAGACAGGCCATCAGTATAGCTTATGGGCAATCTGGGTCCCCAGTACCAGCTCCTCTTAAGGCTCATTCAATGAGATCACTGGCAGCCTTTTGGGTGGAGAAGGCTGGAGCCTTAATAGAACAGATCTGTCAAACCACAGGAGGGCTTGTATAGGTGCAACTGCTGGCTGGGGAATGCCTCCGATGCTTATGATTGGCTGTCCTCCATGAGAGATTCTCTTGGCAGGCTAGCTCAGGCACATTCGACTCGTGTTCAAACAGGTATAATCCCTGGTCACCAAAATAGGAGAAAAGAGGAAACCTTTTAATAGGGACTCTTTTCATTGACAATTATCTGAGAGGATTGACTTCCACTTTCTTTTGTGTCTCTGACACAAAGTGTGACAAGCTCTCAAATTAGACATAGTAAAAAAGGTAAGGAATCAAACTAGAAAAGTTTTAGACATACAGAGCTATCTTTGATTATTTAACCCCAATGATAAATGCCTAAAATTTACTTCCACCCTGTCGGGTCTACTATAAAAGCAATTCCTGTCTTTATAACTGTTACACTTGCAGTTTTGCGTCACAGAAGCTGTGACCCTGCTTCTCTTCTGGTCAGGTCTGTGCCTTTTTTTTTTTTTTTTTTTTTTTTTTTAATTCTTCCTGACGTATTGCATGTAAGCGTTTGGGGCTATGTTGGCTTGTCACTTTGCTGTAAGGATGAGCCGAAAAATCAAAAGTGCTTATTTTAAAGGCTTATATGCAAGCTATTGTCATAAAAAATGTTTGGGGACCTGGTAGAGCTGCAGGATTAATCGTCAAATGTTGTTGCGACTCTTTCCCTGCTATGCAAAGAATCCTCTCTGCTGTTCTGAAGCCACAGCAGTCAAGAGAAAGGAAGGCAAAATCTGGGCAGTCTGCCAAGAGAAGCACAGCATTCTTTATTAGGGATGAGCTGATTTTGAAAACTTGGGGGTTTTAGTGAAAGAAGGACCTCTTACAGGAGAGAATTTCCTGTCCTAGTGGTAGATTTCCTCTCACTTCCTGTTGTCTGCTTCCATTTGCAAGTAGGAGTCGTTTGTAAGTTGGATGTTTAAAAGTAGGGGCCTGCTCTATATACTCTGCAGAAATTTGGGCCAAAGGTGTTGGTGTTGCCACAACACTGTAAGGCCTCACAGTTACTCTTGGTGGGCGCAGGAACGGGCCCTGCTGTGAAACATTAGATCAAGAATTGTAATTACATGCCCCTGTTAAACAGGGGCTGAAAAATTGGGCTTTAGGCACTGGTGCTGGTGCCACAACACTGCAACCCCTCACAGATACTCTAGTTGGAGCACAGGAATGAGCCCTGCTGCAAAGTATTGCATCAAAAATTGTACATGCATGCCCCTGTTAAACATTATTCGGTTACATCAGCATCAGGTGCTTGGTAGCTGGTGATCCAAGACTGATTCATTTTCATGAAGGTCAGCCGATTGACTGAGTCGGTGGACAGGCACACCCTGTGATTGGTTACAAAGCCTCCAGCAGCACTGATTGTGCGTTCCGAAAGAATGCTGGATGCAGGACAGGCCAGTAGCTCAATTGCATACTATGCAAGCTCTGGCCAGTGATCCATCCTCAAGACCCAGTAACCCAGAGTATTTTCGGTGGGAAAGGTGTCCAAGTCTGATCTTGCCCCTAGGTATTCCTGCACCATGTGAATCGGACGCTGGCGATGGTTGCTGGCACTGACCATACCTTGGGGCTGCAGGCTAAAAAATTTAACGCATCAGTCAGATGGTCACCTTCTCCACTGCTCCTTCTGTGACTGACCGAAGCCTCAGCAACATGTTGTCCAGGACGACCAGGAAATTATAACCTCCAAGGCTTTGGCACAAACCTTTCTGCAAGGTCTCCCAAAGATGTTTCATCCTCTGTGACAGCAAGGTCCGCAGCCTTACCCTTGTAACGTAGATCAAGGAGGATTGCCAGCCAGTAATGATCACTCTCTCCTTGATACCACAAATACGAGGATCCTTCTGCAGGCTTTGCAGGATCAGGGAGGCCACGCAGCGTAGGCATGAGGCTGAGGCATTCAGTCCAGAGTCCTCTGGGTCACTAAGGATGACGTGATCCGCGGCCACCTCCTCCCAGCCACATACAAGTCCATGGGTTTCTTTGGACTGTAAATGATCCATTGAAAACTGATGCTGAGTGCTAGGCTCCACCTCAATGCTGACACAATCCTCCCTCAGCGGGCACGCAGGAACACTGTCTGGATAAAGGGGGCCTTGAGCCTTGAAGTCCTCCCCTTCCTGCCTCTGTTCTGTCTCAAGTGCCCTGTCCATTATTCCACTCCCCTCACTGATGCATGCACTGTCACTGCCGAGGAGGAGCAGAGTCAACCAGTGCGTGGTGAAAGATGGGTAACGTCCATGCCTGCTGGACCATGAATCAGTGGTAATATGCACCTGACCGCCCTGTCCAGTGAGGCATAGACATTTTTTTGCCTTCCGTGGAAAAAAATTGTGTTTGGGAACCTGACACTGAGGTACCGCACATTCCATAAACTCACGGAAGGGGGCAGAGTTTACCATTTGAAAAGGCAGCAGTTGAAGCGTTGGCAATTTTAGCCAAACTAGCATTCAACCTCTGGGCATGTGGATGGCTGAGAGAGAATTTCTTTTGCTGGTGGAGCAACTGGGGTAGGGAAATCTGCCTGCTAGAATTGGACATTGGTGTACCGATAGCAGATTGCCCGCAAGTACTTGGCACTAGCACACCTAATTCTACACCTTCTTTCCTCTGTTCAAGCTTCTGAGAGGACTGAAGGTATAGTGAGGTTGGAGATCCCAGCTGAGGAGGAGCAAGGAAAGGTCCCCCTTGTTCTTTGGTGTGGATCTTTTAGGTAGTGTTGCCAACAGCCTGCATAGGAGCTCGAAATATGTCTGATTAAGCATGTGGTGCCCAATCGCTTGCTGTCTAGTCCACGCTTGATGCACTAAAGACATATGTTGCAAATGGCAACGGTGTGATCTGCTGCACATGTCTCAAAAAAGGCCCACAGCAAAGAGCTTTTGGAATAACGCGTGCAATCCGCGCCCTGCACTTGAGGCGCTCTGCAGTGTGATGCAGTCAGTTGGCTGTCGTTAAGCGGGCCCCTGGAAGGCATCCTGCCTTTTTGGAGATCTTCCTCCAGTCAGTCAGTGAGCTCATCATCTCCTCCTCCTCCTCCAGTCAGTCAGTGAGCTCCTCCTCCTCCTCCTCCTCCTCCTCCTCCTCCTCCTCCTCCTCCTCCTCCTCCTCCTCCTCCTCCTCCTCCTCCTCCTCCTCCTCCTGTCAGTGAGATCATCATCTCCTCCTCCTCCTCCTCCTCCTCCTCCTGTCAGTGAGATCATCATCTCCTCCTCCTCCTCCTCCTCCTCCTCCTCCTGTCAGTGAGATCATCATCTCCTCCTCCTCCTCCTCCTCCTCCTCCTCCTCCTCCTGTCAGTGAGATCATCATCTCCTCCTCCTCCTCCTCCTCCTCCTCCTCCTCCTCCTGTCAGTGAGATCATCATCTCCTCCTCCTCCTCCTCCTCCTCCTCCTCCTCCTCCTGTCAGTGAGATCATCATCTCCTCCTCCTCCTCCTCCTCCTCCTCCTCCTCCTGTCAGTGAGATCATCTCCTCCTCCTCCTCCTCCTCCTCCTCCTCCTCCTCCTCCTCCTCCTCCTCCTCCTCCTGTCAGTGAGATCATCACCTCCTCCTCCTCCTCCTCCTCCTCCTCCTCCTCCTCCTCCTCCTCCTCCTCCTGTCAGTGAGATCATCACCTCCTCCTCCTCCTCCTCCTCCTCCTCCTCCTCCTCCTCCTCCTCCTGTCAGTGAGATCATCTCCTCCTCCTCCTCCTCCTCCTCCTCCTCCTCCTCCTCCTCCTCCTCCTCCTCCTGTCAGTGAGATCATCTCCTCCTCCTCCTCCTCCTCCTCCTCCTCCTCCTCCTGTCAGTGAGATCATCATCATCTCCTCCTCCTCCTCCTCCTCCTCCTGTCAGTGAGATCATCATCATCTCCTCCTCCTCCTCCTCCTCCTCTTGTCAGTGAGATCATCATCTCCTCCTCCTCCTCCTCCTCCTCCTGTCAGTGAGATCATCATCATCTCCTCCTCCTCCTCCTCCTCCTCCTCCTCCTCCTCCTCCTCCTCCTGTCAGTGAGATCATCATCTCCTCCTCCTCCTCCTCCTCCTCCTCCTCCTCCTCCTCCTCCTCCTCCTCCTCCTGTCAGTGAGATCATCATCACCTCCTCCTCCTCCTCCTCCTCCTCCTCCTCCTCCTCCTCCTGTCAGTGAGATCATCATCTCCTCCTCCTCCTCCTCCTCCTCCTCCTCCTCCTCCTCCTCCTCCTCCTCCTGTCAGTGAGATCATCATCTCCTCCTCCTCCTCCTCCTCCTCCTCCTCCTGTCAGTGAGATCATCTCCTCCTCCTCCTCCTCCTCCTCCTCCTCCTCCTGTCAGTGAGATCATCATCTCCTCCTCCTCCTCCTCCTCCTCCTCCTCCTCCTCCTCCTGTCAGTGAGATCATCATCTCCTCCTCCTCCTCCTCCTCCTCCTCCTGTCAGTGAGATCATCATCATCTCCTCCTCCTCCTCCTCCTCCTCCTCCTCCTCCTCCTCCTCCTGTCAGTGAGATCATCATCATCTCCTCCTCCTCCTCCTCCTCCTCCTCCTCCTCCTCCTCCTCCTCCTCCTCCTCCTCCTCCTCCTCCTCCTCCTCCTGTCAGTGAGATCATCATCATCTCCTCCTCCTCCTCCTCCTCCTCCTCCTCCTCCTCCTGTCAGTGAGATCATCATCATCTCCTCCTCCTCCTCCTCCTCCTCCTCCTGTCAGTGAGATCATCATCATCTCCTCCTCCTCCTCCTCCTCCTCCTCCTCCTCCTCTTGTCAGTGAGATCATCATCATCTCCTCCTCCTCCTCCTGTCAGTGAGATCATCATCATCTCCTCCTCCTCCTCCTCCTCCTCCTCCTCCTCCTCCTCCTCCTCCTGTCAGTGAGATCATCATCATCTCCTCCTCCTCCTCCTCCTCCTCCTCCTCCTCCTCCTCCTGTCAGTGAGATCATCTCCTCCTCCTCCTCCTCCTCCTCCTCCTCCTGTCAGTGAGATCATCATCATCTCCTCCTCCTCCTCCTCCTCCTCCTCCTCCTCCTCCTCCTCCTGTCAGTGAGATCATCATCATCTCCTCCTCCTCCTCCTCCTCCTCCTCCTCCTGTCAGTGAGATCATCATCATCTCCTCCTCCTCCTCCTCCTCCTCCTCCTCCTCCTCCTCCTCCTCCTCCTCCTCCTCCTCCTGTCAGTGAGATCATCATCTCCTCCTCCTCCTCCTCCTGTCAGTGAGATCATCATCTCCTCCTCCTCCTCCTCCTCCTGTCAGTGAGATCATCATCTCCTCCTCCTCCTCCTCCTCCTCCTCCTCCTCCTCCTGTCAGTGAGATCATCATCATCTCCTCCTCCTCCTCCTCCTCCTCCTCCTCCTGTCAGTGAGATCATCATCATCTCCTCCTCCTCCTCCTCCTCCTCCTCCTCCTCCTCCTCCTGTCAGTGAGATCATCATCATCTCCTCCTCCTCCTCCTCCTCCTCCTCCTCCTCCTCCTCCTCCTCCTCCTCCTGTCAGTGAGATCATCATCATCTCCTCCTCCTCCTCCTCCTCCTCCTCCTCCTCCTCCTCCTCCTCCTGTCAGTGAGATCATCATCATCTCCTCCTCCTCCTCCTCCTCCTCCTCCTCCTGTCAGTGAGATCATCATCTCCTCCTCCTCCTCCTCCTCCTGTCAGTGAGATCATCATCTCCTCCTCCTCCTCCTCCTCCTCCTCCTGTCAGTGAGATCATCATCTCCTCCTCCTCCTCCTCCTCCTCCTCCTCCTCCTCCTGTCAGTGAGATCATCATCTCCTCCTCCTCCTCCTCCTCCTCCTCCTCCTCCTCCTCCTCCTCCTCCTCCTCCTGTCAGTGAGATCATCATCTCCTCCTCCTCCTCCTCCTCCTCCTCCTCCTGTCAGTGAGATCATCATCATCTCCTCCTCCTCCTCCTCCTCCTCCTCCTCCTCCTCCTCCTGTCAGTGAGATCATCATCATCTCCTCCTCCTCCTCCTCCTCCTCCTCCTCCTCCTCCTCCTCCTCCTCCTCCTCCTCCTCCTGTCAGTGAGATCATCATCATCTCCTCCTCCTCCTCCTCCTCCTCCTCCTCCTCCTCCTCCTCCTCCTCCTCCTCCTCCTGTCAGTGAGATCATCATCATCTCCTCCTCCTCCTCCTCCTCCTCCTCCTCCTCCTCCTCCTCCTCCTCCTCCTCCTCCTCCTCCTGTCAGTGAGATCATCATCATCTCCTCCTCCTCCTCCTCCTCCTCCTCCTCCTCCTCCTCCTCCTCCTCCTGTCAGTGAGATCATCATCATCTCCTCCTCCTCCTCCTCCTCCTCCTCCTCCTCCTGTCAGTGAGATCATCATCATCTCCTCCTCCTCCTCCTCCTCCTCCTCCTCCTCCTCCTCCTCCTGTCAGTGAGATCATCATCATCTCCTCCTCCTCCTCCTCCTCCTCCTCCTCCTCCTCCTCCTCCTCCTGTCAGTGAGATCATCATCATCTCCTCCTCCTCCTCCTCCTCCTCCTCCTCCTCCTCCTCCTCCTCCTGTCAGTGAGATCATCCATCATCTCCTCCTCCTCCTCCTCCTCCTCCTCCTGTCAGTGAGATCATCCATCATCTCCTCCTCCTCCTCCTCCTCCTCCTCCTCCTCCTCCTGTCAGTGAGATCATCATCTCCTCCTCCTCCTCCTCCTCCTCCTCCTGTCAGTGAGATCATCATCATCTCCTCCTCCTCCTCCTCCTCCTCCTCCTCCTCCTGTCAGTGAGATCATCATCATCTCCTCCTCCTCCTCCTCCTCCTCCTCCTCCTCCTCCTCCTGTCAGTGAGATCATCATCTCCTCCTCCTCCTCCTCCTCCTCCTCCTCCTCCTGTCAGTGAGATCATCATCTCCTCCTCCTCCTGTCAGTGAGATCATCATCACCTCCTCCTCTTGTCAGTCAGTGAGCTCATCATCTCCATCTCCTCCTCCTCCAGTCAGTGAGCTCATCATCTCCTCCTTCCTCCTCCTCATCGTCTTCTCCCTCCTCCTCCTCCAGTCAGTGAGCTCATCATCTTCTCCTCCCCCCTCCTCCTCCTCTAGTCAGTGAGCTCATCATCTTCTCCTCCCTCCTCCTCCTCCTCTAGTCAGTGAGCTCATCATCTTCTCCTCCCTCCTCCTCCAGGCAGTGAGCTCATCATCCCCTCCCTCCATGTGGGTGGAGCAAGTGTAAGATCCTAGGGTGGTGTCTACAGTTTCATTCAGCCACACGTGGAGGTTCAAGGGAAACCCCCCCCCCAAGTGATGATGATTTCTGATCAACCAGGCTTCTCTCAGATCAGAGGAGATAATAGTTCATGGACCTTCTTCAAAATCCGCATTCTCTTAGAAGTGCCAATATCTCAGAAGGGCAGAGGTTTCTACTCCCCTTTTGTTCCCAGTAAAGGAAAAAAGGGGATCTTTGCCGGGAATATTGTCAGGGCTGACTTAGCCCTTCCTCTTCTGGGCTGCCTGCTCAGCTGTCAGCCAATTGCCAGCTCTCTTCTCTTTCCACAGTTACCAGCTGTTCCCGATGATGCTCGTCTGACTTGCCTATTTAAAGCCTTCCAGCTCACTTTTTCCTTTGCCTTCGCGTTGGTCACATCACTAGGAACCATCTCCTGCTGTTTGTTCCAAGACTGGCTTGCTGACATCCCTCCTGGCTTCTATCCTGCTTGCAGTTGCTCTCCTTGGATTCCTGACATCTGGACTGGCTGATTACCCGATCTGGTTTATGAACTTTGAACTGGCTGACTACCCGATCTGGCTATGCTTGACCACGCTTTTTTTCTATCTACCTTTTTTTATTTTTATTAATAAACAAGTGTGATTTGATTGTACTTCTGTCTCTGTCTGTTTCATGGTTCCTGACAAATATACCTAAAAGGCCTCAACAAGAGCATTTTTGGCTCAATTCCTTCAAGATGGAGAGCCTACAATCAATACTGCTGGCAATACATCTCAGTGACTGGATGCTGTCTGTAGACTTCTCCAATGCATATCTTCACGTGTCGATTTCATCCCACTTTTCAGAAGTATTTGCTCTTCCCTCAATCAAAAGCACTTTCAGTTTCAAAGCCTAGCTTTCTGAAATTCTATGGGGCCCCAGAAACTCATAGCCTACACCCTTCAGACTTTTTGGGTGGATAATCAACTGGAAGAAGAGCAACTTGTGCCCTACACAAAGGATGGTCTTTCTGGTGCATTACTGGACAGGCAAGCCAACATGGTCCAACTTCCAAGGGATAC